>NC_067440.1:1972209-2623709 GCF_009764475.1 Pristis pectinata | reverse complement strand
CTTAGTCACGGGTGGGGTAACAGAAGACTAGAGAGCGATTAAAGCCTTTATTTAAGCAGGGCTGCAAGGACAAGCCAGGGAACTACAGCCCAGTGAGCCAAACATCAGTGGTGGGAAAGTTACTGGAGGGAATTCTGAAAAACAGGATATACCTGCACTTTGTAAAGGCGAGCGCTGATTAGGGCCAGTCAGCAATGCTTTGTGCGTCTGAGATAGCGTCTCACAAATGTGATTGAGGCTTTTCAAGAGGTGACCAAGAGGGTTGACGAGGGCAGGGTGACAAATGTTGTCCACATGGACTTCAGCAAGGCATTTGACAAGGTCCCGCATAGTAGGCTGACCTGGAAGGTTAGAACACGTGGGATTTGGGTGAGCTAGCCAGTTGGATAGAAAAGTTTTCCTGGTGGTAGGTGTCAGAAGGAGGTAGTGGAGAGGTGTTTTTCAGATTGCAGGCCAGTGACCAGTGGTGTCCCGCAGGGATCGGTGCTGGGTCCCCTGTTGTTTGTCATCTATGTTAATAATTTGGATGAGTATGAAGGTGGCATGATTTGTAAGTTTGCAGATGGCACCAAAGTTGGTGGTGTGTTGGCCCGTCTCAGGTTACAACAGGATATTGATCAACCTGGAAAGTGGGCCAGAGAATGTCAGCTGGAATTTAACTCAGACAAGAGTGAAGTGATGCACTTTGGGAAGTTAAACCTGGGCAGGACATACACAGTAAAATAACAGGGCCCTGGAGAGTGTTGTCGAACAGAGAACTAGGGGTCCAGGTTTTGGTTCTGGTATTGGTTTATTATTGTCACCTGTACCGGGATGCAGTGAAAAACTTCTCAAGCATATCGTTCATACAAATCAATTCATTACACAGTGTATTGAGGTAGTACAGGGTAAAAACAATAACAGAATACAGAGTAAAGTGTCACAGCTACAGGGAAGTCCATTGCAGGTAGGCAGTAAATTGCAAGATCAAACAAGTCCATCTCATCGTATAAGGGAAACGTACGTAGTAACCTGAAGGTGGTGACACAGGCAGAAAGGCTGGTGAAGAAGGCGTCTGGCACGCTGGCCTTCATCAGTCAGAGCACTGAGTACAGGAGTTCGGACATAGTTTTACAGCAGTATAAGATGTTGGTGAGACCTCGCCTGGAGTATTGTGTGCAGTTCTGGTTGCCACAGTATCGGGAGGAAGTGATTAAACTAGAGGGGGTGCAGAAAAAAAATCACAAGGATGTTGCCGAGGCTGGAGGGTTTGAGTTATAAAGATCACTGGATAGGCCGGGACTGTTTTCCTGGAGCGAAGGAGGCTGAGGGGTGACCTGACAGAGGTTTATAAAATCATCAGAGGCATAGGTAAGGTGATTGTTTACAGTCTTTTCCCCAGGGTCGGGAAGTCTAAAACTAAAGGACATAGGTCGAAGGTGAGAAGGGAAAGATTTAAAAGGGGCCTGAGGGGGCAACTTTTTCACACAGGAAGTGGCTGGGATATGGAAAAATCTACCAGAGGAAGTGGTAGAGGCGTGTACAATTAAAACATTTAAAAGTCACTTGGACAGGTACACGGACAGGAAAGATTTCAAGGGATTTGGGCAAATGGGATTAGCATGGATGGGAACTTGGTTGCCATGGACGAGTTGGGCCCAAGGGCCTGTTTCCGTGCTGTCTTACTCTGTGACTCTATGAACCTGCCAGCCCAGAAAGGAGTGCTCGGACCCTTCCAGCCCAGCCAAAACCCCTCATCCCAAATCTCATGTCCTTACAGCCCTTGGGTCTGGGTCTGTATACTTTGTAGTTTAGAAGCATGAGAGGTGGCCTCACTGAAACACGGAAGATCCAAAAGGGCGTGGCAAGGTCGACATGGAGATGTTTTGATCGGTGGGAGAGTCCAAGGAAATTAATGTTGCAATAAACACAAGGAAACAGGAATAGGAGTCAGCCACTGGGTCCCTCAAGCCTGCCTACCATTCTTGGCTGATCTACCCAAGGCATCATTTCTTCTGTACCAGTTACCCACAGCCCATCTTTCAGAAAAGTATCCCCCTTCACTTTAAATTCTTCCAACGATCCGGCCTCCACAACCCTCTGGGGCAGAGAATTGGTATTGGTATTGGTTTATTCTTATCACTTGTCCCGAGGTACAGTGAAAAACTTGTCTTGCGTACCAAGCGTACAGGTTAATTCATTCCACATTGAGTAGGTAGAGAGCATTGAGATAAAAGCATACAGGTAAAAACAATAACAGTACAGAGTAAAGTTTCACAGCTGCAGAGAAAGTGCAGCGCAACAACGAGCAAGGGATCGTGAGATCCTAGTCCATCTCATCATATCAGGTAACCGTTCTATAGTCTTATCACAGTGGAATAGAAGCTGTCCTTAAGTCTGGTGGTACGTGCACTCAGGCTCCTCTGTCTTCTACCTGATGGAAGAGGAGAGAAGAGAGAATACCCAAGTGGGTGGGGTCCTTGATTATGCTGGCTGCTTCGCCAAAGCAGCGAGAGGTAAAGACTCTAAGGAGGGGAGGCTGGAATTCCAGTGATTCACCAGCAGGTGAGAAGAACTTTCTAACGCCTCAGATTTCAATCAGCAGACCCTCATCCTGACACTATGTCCCCTCCTTCCAGATCCTCCCCCTCGTCAAAATATCCCGAGTAAATCTTGGGTATTACAGACATGGGGTCTCTCGTTTATAATGGTGGACTGAGGGGTGAGTGTTGGAGACAAGGGCACCGTGGAGAGTGGCCTTATGCTTCCAATGAAAGGATTCCCCAAATTGAATGAGGGAACAGCCAGAGGATCTGTTAAAGTTGTATAGGTGTTTCAGGAATGACATGGGGGGGAGGGGTGCAAATGATATCCTGGAGGGATTGCCTAATGAGGCTACATGAGCAGAACAAAGGAATAAGAAAATAATGATTACTTTGATGGGGTTATAAGATGGGCCTCCCTATAGGATGATACAGCACAGAACCCCAACTGGTCCATGCCATCCAAGATGCCCATCCAAATTAGTCCCATTCTCCAGTGTTTGGTATTGGTATTGGTTTATTATTGTCACTTCTACCGAGGTACAGTGAAAAACTTGTCTTGCATACCGATCGTACAGGTCAATTCATTACACAGTGCAGTTACATTGAGTTAGTACAGAGTTCATTGATGTGGTACAGATAAAAACAATAACAGTACAGAGTAAAGTGTCACTGCTATGTTTGACCCTCGAAATATCCCTCGAAACTTGTCCCATCCATGTACCTGTCCAAATGTCTTTTAAATGTTGTTAAGGTACCTGCCTCGAACACTTCCTCTGGCAGCTCGTTCCTTATACGGACCACCGTTTGGGTGAAAAGGTAGCCCCTCAGGTTCCTTTATTCAATCTCTTCTATCTCACCTTAAACCTATGCCCTCTAGTTTTAGATTCCCTTTCCCTGCGAAGAAGACTGTGTGCATTCCCCCCATCTATGACCCTGATGATGTTATTTTAATAGTAGTCAGGAATTAGGAGAACAGATAGTTCGGCCGATCGCAGAAGGGTGTAAAATCAATAGATTCATAATGTCTCAGAGCAACACAGCACGGATACAGGCCCTACGACCCAACCAGTCCATGCCGACCATGGTGCCCACCCAGTTAGTCCCAATTGCCTGCCTTCCGCCCATATCCCTCCAAGTCCCGACCCTCCATGTACCTATCCAAGTGTTTCTTAAATGATACTGTTGTACCCGCTTCACCCACTTCCTCTGGCAGCTCGTTCCATACACTCACCAGCCTTTCCGTGGAAAAAGTTGCCTCTCAGCTCCCCTTTAAAACCTTTCCCCCTCACCCTAAACCCATGCCTGTTACCGTCGACCTTATCTATGCCCCTCGTAATTTTCAGCACTTATATAAGGTCGCCCCTCGTCTCCCACGTTCCAAGGAATAAAGACCCAGCCTTCCCCACCTCTCAGTATAACTCAGGCCCTCTTGTCCTGGCAACATCCTCGTAAATCTTTTCTGTGCTCTTTCCAGTTTAACCACATCTTTCCTACTACAACATGTAGCAATGGGGGATTTTAACTTTCCCAATATTTACTGGGATTGGCTTAGTGCGAGAGGTTTAGATGGGGTTAAATTTGTAAAAGAATCCAAGAGGGTTTTATGAAGCAGTATGTCGAAAGTCCTAACCGGGAGGGGGCTGTGCTCCACCTTATCTTGTGAAAACGAGGATTGTCAAGTGATGGAATAGTTCTTGCAGAAACCCTTTGCGGTCTGTAACCATTCAGCGAGCTTGAAAGTAGCAGTGGAACAAGGTAAGGATGGTCCTCGAGAGTGTAACCCAAAATGGGGTAAGGCAGGTTTCAATGGGCAGGACCTGGAAGAAGTAGATTAGCAGCTGCGGAAGGGGTAAACAACATCCGATAAGTGGGATGCATTTAAAAGTGAGATAGTAAGAGTTCAGAGTTAACATGTCCCTGTAAGGGTAAGAAGCAAAGATGGCAAGTTTAGGGACATCTGTTAATAAAGGAAATTGATCAGGAAAAATGAAAGCTTGATCAGGGAAAAGAAGGAAGAATATGTCCTTCATGGGAAGCTGGTATTTCAGAAGTCACTTGAGGTTTACAGGCGATATGAGAGACAAATTGGCAAGTAGGATGAAGGTGACACTTCACCTCTGTTTTGTACTGTTATTGTTTTTACCTGTACCACATCAATGGACTCTGTACTAACTCAACGTTACTGCACTGTGTAATGTATTGACCTGTACGACCGGTATGCAAGAAAGGTTTTTCACTGTACCTCGGTACAAGTGACAATAATAAACATATACAAATACCGAAATGTTAAAATCTTTTATAAGTGTGTTAGCTGCAAGAAGATCACTGAGGAAAGAGTCAGTGCCTTGAGGGACCAGAGGGGAGCCAAGGGATATGAGTGAGGTACGAAATGAACACTTCTCATGGGTATTCACTAGTGTGACGGATGGGATGGCAATTTAGGAGAGGAATACACTGATAGTCTGGAACATGTCTGTGTCAGGAAGGAGGATGTGTTGGAAATACTGGAGCACTTAGAGTGGATAAATCCCCAGGATTTACTGGGATCTCTCCCAAGATGCTAACGGAAGCAAGGGAGGAGATTTCTGGTGCTCTGTAAGAGATTCTTGCATCTTGGTAGCCACGGGTGATGTACCAGAAGGCTGGAGAATAGCCAATGTTCTTAATCAAATAGGGCAGTAGGGATAAGCCTGGGAACTACAGGCCAGTGCCTCTTAATCAGTGGTAGAGAAGGTTGGAGAAGATTCTGCGGGACAGGATTTATGTTTACTTGATTTTAAGTCAGCACGGTTTTGTGCAGGGAAGATTATGTCTCACAAATATGATTGAGTTCTTTGAGGTGTAAACTAAGAAAAGCTAGGAGTGAACATCACCAATAGTCTGTCCTGGTCCAACCATGTAGACATCACGGCGAAGAAAGCTAACCAGCGCCTCTACTTCTTCAGAAGGCTAAAGAAATACAATATGTCCCCATTGACACTCACCAATTTCTATCAATGAATCAGAGAAAGCATACTGTCCAGATGCATAACAGCTTGGTACAACAACTGCTCTGCCCGTGACCGCAAGAAACTGCAGGGAGTTGTGGACACAGCCCAGCGCATCAGGGAAACCAACTTCCCCTCCATGGACTCTGTCTACACTCCTCGCCGCCTCAGTACACCAGCCAAAATAATCAAAGACCCCTCCCAACCCGGACCCCTTCTCCCCCCTCCCATCGGGCAGGAGATACAAAAGCCTGAAACCACGTACCACCAGGCTCAATGACAGCATCTATCCTACCGTTATAAGACTATTGAACAGTCCCCTAGTATGATAAGATAGACTATTGATTTCACAATCTACCTCGTTATGACCTGGCACCTTATTGTCTGCCTGCACTGCACTTTCTCTGTAGCTGTAACACTATATTCTGCATATTGTTATTCTTTTCCTTTGTACTACCTCGACGCACTGTGTAATGAGCTGATCTGCATGGATGGTATGCAAAACAAAGTTTTTCACTGTCCGTCAGTACACGTGACAATAATAAACAAATTTACCAAGTTATTTACCAATTTGTGTGGAGTTTGCACCTTCTCCCTGTGACTGTGTGGGTCTCCCCCGGGTGCTCCGGTTTCCTCCCACATCCCAACGACATGCGGGTCAGTAAGTAAACCAGTTGTTGAATAAATTGTCCCTTTTATGTGGATCAGGGGTAGAATTTGGGGTGGGGGTGGGTGGAGTTGATGGGAATATTGGGTGAATAGGTGACAGGGAAATGTGGAATGGGACTGATGGGAGCAGGTAATGGGGCAGATAGTAGGAAATGGATGAATAGACCCTGTCAGCTGGATTTCAAGCAGAGGCTGTGACATGATGTGACTCAGTCAGTTGGCCTTCTGTCCGAATGGAGTCAACCTCATCAGTTTGACAACAGTCGCCGTAATTCTCCTAGTCAGCCGGACTGCAGTCGGAGGTACTGACACGGTCAGCCAGGCGTCAGAGGGGGTTTTGCACCACGACAGTTAAACTGTTGCTGGAGCAACTGACCTCTCAGTTGGACTGCGGTCAGGGGTACTCTTGCAGTCAGACGGACTGCAGTCAGGGGTACTGTTGCAGTCAGTCGGACTGCAATCGGGGTACCGGTGCAGTGAGTCGGACTGCAATCGGGGTACCGATGCAGTCAGTCGGACTGCAATCAGGGGTACCGATGCAGTCAGTCGGACTACCGTCGGAGGCACTGATGCTATCAGTCAGAATGCAATCACAGGCACTCCCGAAGAGGGCAGTCGGAGCTACTGGCACAGTCAGTTGGACTGCAATAACAGGAACTCTCCCACAGTCAGACTTCCAAGTTGGATACTCTGACACAGTCAGTCGGATACTGACCAAGACAGTTGGCCGTCAGTTCTTGGAACTGACTCAGTCGTTGGACTACAAGCAGAGGAAGCGTCAAACTTAGTCAAATTTAAGTAACCACATGAGCACGCACTGACTGTCTCAGGAACAGAACAGCTACAGCTGCATTAGCGAAATAATTTAAATGATTTGTAATTGTGGAGAAATTGTTGATATTGTGTAGGTGCAGGACTGAGCTTTTTAATGATGTAATTCTCATTCTGTGCCTTGTAAATTGGAAATTCGAACTTGTGTAAGGGGCAGAGTTATTGGGAACGTGAAATGATCCACCTTAGAACAGAAAATTGAAAGGCGGACCATTACGTAAATGGGGAGAGATCCGGAAATGTTGTGGGAGAGCGAGAACACCCTATTGAGACAAAAGGATCAGCCGGGATCAGACTGATTCGTGGAGCAAGCACAAGGTTCCAAACTCTGCTAAATTTTCTGAAGGACAAGCTGACAGCGTTGGAGGTGATACATTGGAAAGGACAGTGGATCGGTTTACCAACGAAAAATAACTTGTCATTTTCGGATTGCAGCCTTACAACCATTTTGCAATCTACATTAACAATGCAAACCCAAGGACCTTGTGCAACACACAAAAACACTGGAGGAACTCAGCGGTCAGGCAGCATCCGCGGAGGGAAATGGATAGTCGGCGTATCGGGTCGAGACCCTTCTCCTGGACTCAGCAATAACCCAGTGTGCTGTAGACCAAATTCCCGAAGATGCATCGAGAGAAATCAGACAGAAGGAGTAGGATAACCGTTCTATGTTCCATTTGATATGTGTCCTTTCACACAGGGGTCAGAGCACATCCGTCGGTTTATTCTGGTGAAGGAACTGCCACGCAACAGGGCTGCAAGAGCAGACTAATCTTTTCTTGTCAGTCATGCCCAGGGTCTGGATGGCAAGCCCGACAACCATGAGGATAGTTACAACCATCCACAGGATGTTCAACGTGCACCATTGGAATATTCTCGGCTTCCTGCAGGAAAGAAACGCAGCGTGAGAAACCTCCAAAGCAGACCAAATGCCAGCGTCACTCCCGACTGAAAAGAGGAAGCTCTATGTATCGATGTGTTCATTGACAAGGCCCAGCATTTCGAAACATAGAAACCCTACACCATAATACAGGTTCTTCGGCCCACATAGCTGTGCCGAACACGTCCCTTACTTAAAAATTACTAGGCTTACCTAGAGCCCTCAATTTTTCTGAGCTCCATGTACCTATCCAAAAGTCTCTTAAACGACCCCACCATATCCGCCTCCACCAACGTTGCCGGCTGCCAATTCCACGCACTCACTACTGAGTAAAAATCTTACCCCTGACATCTCCTCTGTACGTGCTCCTCAGCACCAGAAACCTGTGTCCTCTTGTGGCAACCATTTCAGTCCTGTTAAAATGCCTCTGACCATCGACACGATAAATGCCTCTCATCATCTGATACATATCTATCAGGTCACCTCTCATCCTCCGTCAATCCAAGGAGAAAAGACCGAGTTCACTCAACCTGTTTTCATAACGTATGATTCCCAATCAAGGCAACAACCTTGTTGATCTCTTCATCACTTCTGCACCTTTTATGTGGCTTCCACATGCTTCCTGTAGTGAGGTGACCAGAACTGAGCAGGTACAGGGCAAAGAGCCGCAGATAAAAAAGAAAGGTTAACAAACAAAGAAAGGACAACAGTGAAACAGATGGGATTTCACTGCAGTAGAACAGATAATAGGAGGAATGAGGCCATTCGGCCCCTCCAGCCCAGTCAGCCATTCAACAAGTTCATGGCTGATCTTCCCCCTCAGGTCCATGCTCCACACAGATTATAAATAGACAATAACTGCGGTCTTACATTGACTATGGCGATTTGTTTCAGTCAGCATTCGGTACAATTCCTTTCACCTAAATTGTAATGCGCACAAGGAAAATAGCTTCATGCCCACAATCATTCGGGGAAATTGGATCAAAACTCGAGGGCTCAGGTTTCAAGTGAGAGGGGAAATATTTAAAAAGGGAGCTGATTGGCAAGTTTCTCACACAGAGGGTGGTGCGTAAATGGAACGAGATGCCAGAGGATGTGGTAGGTGCCGGATAATTACACCATTTAAAGGACATATGGACAGGCACAAAGATAGGAAAGATTTAGAGCGATACGTGCCAAACACAGGTAAATGGGACGAGCTCAGTCAGGAACTTGATCAGAATGTGGAGCTGGCCGAAGGGCCTGTGTAACTGCTTTGTTACTTTCCATGACTCTATGAACTCTCAATGCTTAAGTTTTTGGATGTGGGAGGATACTGGAGCACCTGGGGGAAATGCACACAGTCACAGGGAGAAGGTGCAAAGTCCACACAGACAACGCCGTTGGTCATAAACGAACCTGGATCGCTGGGGCTGAAAGGCAGCACCTGCACCAGCTGCGCCATTGTGCTCCCCTGAATTCGACACAGTGTTTGTCACCCTGACGTGATTTGAACTCGCCACCATCAAGTACCCATCTGAACTTATCCCATTTATCCAGCACATGGTCCGCAGCCTTCTACACCTTGGCCATTCAAATACTCGTCCATATGCCTTTCAAATGTTGCCTCTACCTTTCAAGATTCCTTTATAGTGGCTCTGCCTCCACCACCCCCTCAAGCATTGTGTTCCAGATTTCAACCACCCTCTGGATGAAGAACATCCTCCTTAAGACCTCCTCTGAACCTCACCTAAAACCCATGTCCTCTAGACTTCCACGCCTCAGCCCACGAACAATGTTCTTACTGTCTAATCCAACTGTGCCTCTCATAATTCTCTATACTTCTCTCAGGTTTCCTCTGCCTCCTCGCTCCAAAGAAATCAAACCTAGACTGTCCTGTTGTTGTAAGACAAGTTCGTAAGGGCAAGGACTCTGGTACAGTCTTTAGAGTTAAAATGATTTATTTATAAAAGACAAACGCGGGACAGGATAACGGCAGCAATACACACACGCACATGGGTGATCGCGAACGTGGGGGGGGGCGGGGAATCGAAACAAGGGTGATATGCACGCACGCACACACAACAAACTGGGTACAAACAAATCAAGGAAGAAACAATACCGCACCTGCCACACTCCTTGACTTAGTGCAAACATCGGCTCTATATTAGAGGGATATTCTAACTCACTACTCTTAAGCAGTGCACAGCTTACCTCAGCGTCCCTCGGAGACAACAAAAAGGGATAATCAAGCACATGCCGCACACCTTATAGTGCTGGAGGGCTGGGGGTTCCGGCCCATGTCGTTCAAAAGGACAAATGGCCCGGTGCCAGCAAGGACAAGGGTGCTTAAAAGGACCAATGATTCAGCTGTGCACTTGATACGTGGGATGGGGACAAACCTTGATTGACAGTGGCGTACTTCCGAACAACTAGGCGCAGTGCTATCATCCGACAGGTGGGGGCAGTGTTGTTATGGCGTAGTGTTGTCTCGTGACAGCAACGACCTCCACAATCACGGGACAGCCACTACCCCCATAAACCAAACCACCCCTCGGAAATCACAGCACCGGCCTATTAGTACATGGAAATAATTATTTCTAAGCCTAAAACTACATGTTAGTATATACAGTACCAGTTAAGGCAGACATGCTCTGAACAGCTTGGCAAGCACAACATAAAATACAGATGGCAATGACAATGAGGACGAAAACAGTTGCCCCGTGATTTACAGTTGCCCACCATCCCCCCAGAGAGCCAAATATCCACCAGTTTCCCCATTATGTATCGTGGTGGAGGACCTGGTCCCTTGCTTTTTGAATTTTGGCCACCAAGTCCCCAATGTGAACAGAAAAGTGCGTGATGTTGCTGGACTCATCACGGATAAAGGTGCAGCACTCCTTACCAATCACTGCACAGTTACCACCATCTGCAGCAAGTAGGTAGTGCTGGGCCATTCGATTCTGTAGGGCGACCATCCTGACGGCCGTCATCTCGGTTGCCGTCCGTGTCAGGGCAGCTTCGATATGGTGCAGTGTCACTGCCGTGTCGTTGGCCAGCGTCTCGAGCACGCTGGTCATGCCGATGACTCCACGGGACAATCGGGCCCTGCCATACTTGGGAAAGGCTATCATCCGGTGGGTCCCGTTCAAAGTCCAGGGAGCCCCCAGCTTGGTGGCACCATCGGCAGTGGTCACTGAGGCACCCGGATACCAGTTTCGCTCGCAGTTGATGTGGCCAACTGAAAGGGTGGAACCTTGTTCATTCGGGAGCCTGCACCAGCATTCTTTAGGCTTGCTCACCGGTTGTGGAACGACCCTGCGAGTCGGGACTCGGGTGGAAGTCAAAATGTAAGAAAATACCAGTTCCTAAAACACCCTCCCCATCGGTGATCGCTGGAAGAAATGTTATGTAGTGGTGAAGGGGACTGCCACACCCGCCCCCCCCCCCCCGCCCACTAAGCAGATATACCAAACCCGACAGGTGCGGAAATTCTATGTAAACAGTTCATTTGGAAGTCATCCAACGGGAACGTTGTAAGCGGTAGAGCTTGACTGGTGTGTGATGGGGTTCGGACATAAATCCAGTCGTCGGATTTATTAATGGTGCTGGCAAATTCATACGCGACTCTGCACCCTTGGAGACACCTAGCTGGCGGCGAGCAAGTGCCAGTGCTCGTTCCACAGCTTGCTTCGAAAGCACCCTGTTGTTCGTGTCCCCATAAGATGTGGCTTCCTTAATAGAGATCAATCCATTGCATATAGTAGGGCTATGAATATCTAAATCCACCCCTGCATGCCAAGTCCTGTCAGGGCGCCCCGCAATGTCCTCCACTAAGGTTACTATTTCGGGCGGCAGCGAGTGGGGGCAGACCAGTTGTGGTGTCTGTAGTCAAACATCATGCGCCACTTCCCATTATTTGTGCGAACGGGCCAGACGGGACTGTTGAAGTGAGAGGCTGTTGGTCTAATGATGCCCTCTCGCAGAAGGGCTTAGACGGCCTCAGTGGTACCTCGTTGTCCCACCGGCCCTCTGAACTGTCGGCTACAGACGACCTTTAAGGGAGGGAGAACAAGAACTGGCTCCCATTTGTCTTCCCCAACGACGAATGTAGCCCTTGCTATCCTGAACGTAGCTTATACCGGTTAGTATGAAGGGACTGTCCCAGTCGGACCTGTCCCTAGGACGCACTCAGGCGAGGCTTCTATTAAAACCGTTACGGCTCGAGGAGGTTGGTTCCCGATGGGCACGCGGACTGTGACCTTCCTCGCAGGTTAAAAGGAGCTACCCTATCCCTTTATCTGCATCTGTGCCCCGTCCACGCCGCGGTTTTTACCAGGGATGATGATGCGTTAGGCACCCGTGTCGATGAGTGCCATTCACCTCTGTATGTCCCTCCTTCCCCAATGTACAGCGACAGGTATATGTGGCCTCAGGTCTCCCGGGAAGGAGAAGGCGGTGGACAAATGCGCCGGGACTCCTGGTCTTCATCTTGTGGCAGGGAGATGGGGGTCTGCCACTCCGCGGCTGAAGGTTCCTGCTGGCTGAGATGGGCTATTTCCTGTCTCGGCCGTTCCCGGAGCTCAGCCTTGAAGGCAGGAGAGACTGTTTTGAGTGTGGGAAGGGACAGAGGTAGTGTCGGCGGGAGCAGCCCGCCTTTTCCGGAGGTTGGGGTCGCCTCCTGTGTCGGGCTTGATCCCAGCGTAGTTGTGGGTTTTCCCCTGGCCAGATGGCCCTCCGCAACGCTCTTTCCCAGAGTACGTAAATGGTGGAGGTCGGTATTCCATCCGTGCTGGCACGGTCCATCCCTGCGCGCAGCGTCCAAAAATAGCCTTTTGCATGTAAAACGAGGGGTTGTTTCTCCAGCCCTCGTCTTTGCCCTACGGACCTATGTGGGCTTTCCCGCTTCAAGAAATCTAGCCCTTCTAGGAGGGTGATAGCGTACCGCAAAGTCTTCCCATTAGCCGGTCTTATGAGGGGCAGGACCACGGGCCTGAAATCGGGGTGCGCGGTGGTGAACAGGAATTCCGTCAGCGTGCTGGTCACTCTGGTGTTTTCAAAAACTCGCGATCGCCGGGCCTCTCATAGATGCTTGTCACCAACGCCCATTTCCTGACGACTCTTGTGTCCTCACTGACTGTGCTCCACTGTGGTTCCGTATAAGTCTTATTCGAAGGTAGGGTACAGGACACTCGCTGCGGTCACCACCCGATCCCATAAGGTGGTGTCGTTCCCATTCCTTACCGGTGGCGCCCGCAGGGCGTTGTTAACGCTCTGTTAGTCAGACAAACTCACTAAGCGATCGCTTCCTAGTGAGAGAGGCTCACGTTTGGAGTCCTCTCATACCACAGTCGCAGCAGCCATGTGGCCAGATGTTCGCCCGACAGCTGGCGGTACCTATCCGCCAGCTGGGTGAGTTCCTTGACAGAGAAACCTAGGGTCTCCGTAGTCTCGGAGGGCCCATGGGCACTTCTGCATGTTGGGGGCCTCATCCTGAATCCTATCCCAACCACGGCGGACCTGGGACCGCATGGTGACGGGTCGATCACGCAGGTGTACGGGTGGGTAGGGGTGCGGGTGAGAGTGATGGGGTCTCGGCTCGCAGGCACCCCCTCCTCGTCAGTATCCATCCATATATCCCAACACCCAGCCATGCGTCCAGATTAACGCCGTGCCGGATCAGGGCTCGAATTTTAATGGTCTGGCTACGAGCCAGACCGGCGGGATGCCGACTCCACCTTTAGCTGAATCAGCCTGCAGGCGACCTCAGTACCTCTGGCCTTGAGATTATTAGCTCGGGTCTCGGCAGCCTGGACTGCCTCCTGCAGCGGGCAGCATCTCTTCTGGAGCTCCTTTATCTTTCTGGAGACATGTATTCTCTGTCTGGCTAGCCATCCTGACCTGGCGTCTGTGGAAGGACGCAAACAGCCAGAAGGCACCCCTTTTACTCACTTTGGCCCTGGGGAACCCCGACCTCTGGAGGAGGGCAACCACGTGGTGCCCCAGTTTCTCACCACAGGGGTCTAACTGCTTAGCCCAGTCCACTGGCATAACGTAGTCTGCCAGCATGATGGCCAAGCTCCCAAATCCCTCACTCTCATCAGTCCACCCGGGGATCCTATGCTCAAGTGTCTGTGCTGGCTTTCTTTCCCCTGTTCCGAAACATCCTTCCCCGCGTCTCTGTTCAGCCAAGACCTTCAAGACCCTATCGCAGCGCCAAATGTTGTAAGACAAGTTCGTAATGTCTTAAATGGCATGGACTGTAGACACAGTGTTTGGAGTTAAAATGATTTATTAATAAAAGCCAAATGCGGGAGAGTATAACGGGGGCAACACACACACACACGCACACGGGTGACCGCGAACGTGTTGGGGCACGGGGGATCGCAACAAGGGTGAGATACACACACACACACACACACACACACACACACACACACACACACACACACACACACACACACACACACACACACACACTGCATTCAGGTTGATTTGTTTGATACACCAGAGCTCACATTCAATAAGGCACGTCAGATTGTTACTGTGATGAAAACCACTAAAAATATGAGGGAAATCAGTGCATTTGATGTGTGTGTGTGGCATCATGGTTCAAGCGGCTTGGATCATGCGGTGAGAAAAGGTGGGAACACGGTGAACATTGTGAGACCAACCATTCAGTACGGGAGGCTGTTTCAATATTAGCAAAATAGGACACAGTGCGAAAATCTGCAAAATCCCACAAAACGCAAAGGAGGCATAAGTTGCATTGCTTATAAATAGCTGCAGGCTTGAATTTGGATCATGCGACAGGTTCCAGCCCGTCTCCTGGCACTTCAGTAAATGGACAGGCTCGGCGCATCCAACCAACTGCATTCACACAACAGCTTTCACAAGTGATGGGAATCTGGTCCCCGCTACATCACCTGTCAGTGAGATTTGGGGACTGGGAAACAATCCGCATTCATCAACTCCTGCATAAAAAGAATAAAAATTATAGCTAACATTACAAAGATCTTCAATAATTTACTGTCAATAGTTGAAAGCATGGTCATGCACTAAAGCAATTTCTAACCATTGAAGTAACTTCAATCAACAAGCCATACACTTACATTTCTCCCATACTGAGACGCAGAGCCATCCCAGATCCTGATAAATGTTTTCGTTATGTGTAATTGATGTGGAATCAATATGCAAAGACGAAGTTGTGAACCGAGGGCTTAGAATAAGTGGGAATTGTCAATCTGGGAGAGAAGATCAGATACTAAAAGCCCAAAGATCCAAAACATCAGATTGCTCCAACCTTTCCTGCCAACAACACAATGGTTTTCTGGGAACCTTCTAAATTTGACGCAATTTGAACAACTACTGTCACAAACCAGCAACAAAAGAAACACACTGAGCATGATTCAGTGTTAAAAACTATTTTATTAATCACTACTTATGATAATACGTAAAATAAAAGTAAAAATGTTAGTATGTTAGAAATCAAGAATGTTAAACCTCGAACGTTAACCCCAAAACTAAACTCTTCGTGTGTGTGTGTGTGACAAAGTCCAAAACTCCCAGTTCCTGAATGGTTCTTAAAGTTCAGTTCCGCAAGCCATAAGGTGAAACATGAGCAAGGGCTTCTTCTACAACCACCGTTGTCTGAAGATAAGATGTAGATGTAGAAAAACATAGAGAGAGTACATACGAAATCCAAATGTTCCACGATGGAACCCAAACGACACTTCAGTGTTTACTCGGTAGTGACTTCCTCACCTCGAAAGCATCCGAACCGTGGTCGTCCACACACAAATACCTGTTTCCTTCTACAGGTCAGCAACAAAGTGAACTCCACCGGATTACTTCCAACTTCCATACATGGATTTCAGTGTCAAACACAGTTATTGTTTCTCATCCATCGATAGAGAAAACAAGCAGGCTGGTGTCTCTCTCCCTTCTCTCTCTCTCTCCTTCTTCTTTTGCCTTCTTCAACAACGTCATTACGTCCTTTATCCTCTATTGACGTAAGCACGCCCCACACACACATACACACACTCTATCTTAAAGGGACTTTCACTGAGTCCGTAACACCTTCCACCTAAAAAAAAATTTCCCAAGAAATATTTAACCGCACATACAATTAGTAATATTAATGATTATCATGCTACACAACTACAGACTATCAGATTAGTACAGATACATGTTTCCCATTTAACATCGAGAAAGACAATCAGCAATCACATTATCCTTGCCTTTAATGTGAGTTATCATGAGATCAAACTCTTGCAAAATTAAACTCCAGTTTAACAGCCTTCTGTTCTTGTTTTTGACTCGGCTCAGAAACACCAATGGGTTATGATCTGTAGACACAGTCAATGGTTTCTGAGCGGTGCAAACATATACACTGAAATGTTGCAAGGCTAAAACAAGCGACAGTAATTCTTTCTCTATGGTGGAATAATTCTTTTGATGCTCATTAAATTTCTTTGAAAAGTAAGCTACAGGATGGTCAATATCATCAAGGTCACCCTTCTGCAACAACACAGCTCCTGCAGCTTCATCACTGGCATCTACTGCTAATTAAAATGGCCTTTCAAAGTCAGGTGTTTTCAACACAGGATGGTAGCATAAAATGGCTTTCAGCTTCTCAAATGTTTCTTGACAAGAATCTGTCCAAACAAACTTAACTCCCTTCTTCAGAAGATTAGTTAGGGGAAGAGCAATATCAGCAAAATTTTTACAAAATTTTCAGTAATATCCAACCATTCCCAAAAATCTTCTAACAGTCCTCGTACCTGTGGGAATAGGGAACTCAGATATTGCTTGAACTTTTGCCTGAACAGGAGCTTGCTTGCCTTGACCTACAACATAACCAAGATACGTCACAGTGGCATGGCCAAATTCACTTTTAGCCAAGTTAACTGTAAGGTTAGCCTTGGAAAGTCTTTCAAACAACCTTTCTAACGCAGAGATGTGATCCTCCCATGTATCATTCCCAGTCTAAGTCGTCAATGTAGGCATCTGTATTTTTTAACCCATCAATCACTGAATTAATCATTCTTTGAAATGTTGCCGGAGCATTTTTCATTCTAAATGGCAAAACATTGTATTCATACAATCCAGAAGGGGTTACAAAGGCTGAAATTTCCCTTCCTCTATCTGTTAATGGAACACACAAGTACCCTTTTAATAGGTCAATCTTTGTAAGACATTTTGCCTTTCCCACTCTGTCTATGCAATCATCCACCCTAGGAATAGGGTAAGCATCTGACTTTGTTACAGCATTCACCTTCCTGCAATCTATGCAAAATCTAACAGTTCCATCAGGTTTAGGTACAATAACACAGAGCGAACTCCAATTTGAAGTAGAATGTCTAATAATATCATTTTCCAACATGTATTTTATTTCATGATCAACAAGTTTACTTTTTTCCACATTCATTCGATATGGGTGTTGTTTGATTGGTTTTGCATCCCCAACATCAACATCATGGGTAATTATCGATGTTCTGTTTGGAACATCTGGGATCACATTTTTAAATTTTAAAATTAATTCTCTCATCTGTTGTTTTTGTGAAAATTGTAAATGGTCCAACTTCGTTTCAAGGTTCTCCAGGATATTTTGGTTTTTTTAGTTTCGATGGAACAATATTTGGTCTAAATTGGCCTTCCTCAACATCAACATCAGGCATTCTAGAAACAATCTTTACACCATCCACCAAGGCCACAACTGAATCCCTCTCATAATAAGGTTTTAGCATGTTTACATGACATAGTTGTGTTTTCTTGCGTCTATCTGGTGTTTTGATTATATATGTTAGATCAGTCACTCGAGATTCAATAACATAGGGTCCAGAAAAACGAGCTTGCAAGGGATTATTTTGGCTAGGGAAAAATACCAACACCTTTTGCCCCACTGCGAATGTCCTAGGCCGAGCACGTCTATCGAAATATGTCTTCATTCTTATCTGAATTGTTTTCAAATTCTCTCTCGCTAGCTGGCAGAATCTCTCCAACCGAGTTTTAAATTTTTGGACATAGTCCAACAGACTCAAGTGCACTTCCTTATTAACCCATTGCTCTCTTAACAACTCCAAAGGTCCTCTCACCCTATGTCCAAATACAGGCTCAAACGGACTAAATCCTATTGACTCCTGGATGGATTCTCTAACGGCAAACAAAAGTAAATGGATACCTTCGTCCCAATCCTTGGTGTTTTCAAAGCAATAAGTCTTCAGCATATTTTTGAGAGTAGAATGAAATCTCTCCAGAGCTCCTTGAAATTCTGGGTGATATGCAGATGATACAATCTGCTTTGCTTCCAGCTCATAGACTATTTGTTGAAAAATTTTTGACATAAAATTACTACCTTGATCAGATTGGATTTCTTTTGGCAAACCGAACAAGGTAAAAAATTTTACAAGAGCCTTTGACACCGTCTTGGCCTTAATATTTCTAAGGGGTATTGCCTCTGGAAATCTAGAAGTGGCACACATGATGGTTAACAAATACTGATTTCCAGTCTTAGACTTTGGTAATGGGCCAACACAGTCCACGATCACCTTCGAAAAGGGCTCCCCAAAAGCAGGAATTGGTTTCAATGGAGCCACAGGGGGTTTTTGATTTGGTTTACCTACCATCTGAGATGTGTGGCAGGTTCGACAAAACATCACCACATCTTTTCTCATACCAGGCCAATAGAATTGTTTCAAGATCTTCCCTACAGTTTTATTCACCCCAAAATGACCACCCAAAGGCATACTGTGGGCCAGGTTTAAAATCTCATCCCTATAAACTTTTGGAACAACAACCTGATGAATAACTTCCCATTCCGCATTAACAGGAACATGAGGAGGTCTCCATTTCCTCATTAACACTCCATTTTTGACATAGTATCCAGTTGTCACTTTTTCAATCTCCTCACATGAGTGCTTTCTCTTTCAATTCTCTAAATTCAGGGTCCTTTGTCTGTTCCACCATACAATCCTTCCTCGACAAAGACAAATATTTAAATTCAGGCTCACTATAAGGATGTTGATCCTCCAGTGAAGACAGAAAAGTCTCAGATAAGGCATCATAATTTTCTTCCTGTTTAGGACTGTCACAAGGATCTACATCAGACTGCACCGGACTGTCTGTCTTGGCTAATCCTCTAGCTCTATCTCGAGTCACCGCACATGATGGGTAAACATCTGGATCATTCTCAGACTCATCAATCCTTGGTTTGGTTGTTAACCGTACCACAGGATCACTTTATCCATCTGCAAGGTCATTTCCCAATAACAAAGAAACTCCTTCCACTGGCAAACTAGGTCTTATCCCTATCTCGACTGGTCGCTCTACGAACTTTGACTTTAAAATCACCCTGTGAAAAGGGACAGACATGGTCTCACCTGTAACGCCTCGTATTAGATTTACTTCACCAGTGTCACTTTCTTCACCAAAATTTAAAACACTGTCCAGCAAGAGATATTGACTAGCCCCAGTATCTCTAAGAATTTTCAGTGGCACCTGGGGTGACTCATCATTCAGTGAAACAAAACCCTCTGATACATACGAACGGAATTCTTTTCTCACCTCCTCCAACTTTTCCGCTTTTCCCTCTTGCAAGGACTGGTCTTTAACAGCATCTCCTAAACCTTTTTGATTTTTAATTACCTGAAAGCAAGCATTGGGCCCAGCTTCCTTCTTTTTCTTGAAAAGGGCACAATTAGATATCACGTGGCCAGGTTTCTTACAGTAATAACAAGTACGCTCAACAGGTTTCTCCAGCCCTGGCTTCTTTTCATCTTTTCCTTTTTGATTACCTCCCAATTTAATCTCCGGTTTACCTGGATTGTCTTTGTAACTCTTTTGAAAGGTTTTAGGTTGTCCCCATTTGGATTTATGGGTTAAAGCATAATCATCTGCCAACCTAGCAGTTTCTTGTAAAGTTTCCACTGCCTTTTCATTTAAATATGTTGTTAATTCAGCTGGAACACATCTTTTAAAATCTTCCACCAGTATCAATTCTGTCAATTTATCATAATCCCCATCTACATTTTTATCCAGGCACCATCGTTCAAAACATATTCTCTTTCCATTGGCAAATTCCATATAAGTCTGATCTGAAGATTTCCTCAAGTCTCTGAATTTTTGTCTATAAGCCTCGGGGACCAATTCATAGGCCTTCAAAATAGCTTGTTTTACCTTGGTATAATCAGATGCATCCTCAGCAGACAAAGCAGAATAAGCTTTTTGAGCTTTACCTTTAATCACACTCTGTACCATAAGAGCCCATCCTTTCCAAGGCCAGTTTGAACTCACAGCAACCTTTTCAAAATGTTGGAAATACTGATCAACCTGATCTTCCTCAAACGGAGGGACTAATCGAACCTCCCTGCTGGCTGAAAAACCATCATCATAATCAGATTCCGAACTCCTGCGCTTCATTTGTAACTCATGCTGCCTCTGTTTTTCCTTCTCCTCTGCCTCAAACTTTAACCGAATTAGTTCCCGTTCCGCCTCTAACTTCATCTGAGTTATCTTTTGTTCAGTCTCTAATCTCTTTTGTTCGGCCTCTAATCTCTTTTCCTCTTGTTCGGCCTCCAATTTCTTTTGTTCTCGTTCAGCCTCTATCTTTAACTGGGTTTGCTCTCGTTCGGCCTCTAATCTCTTTTGTTCTCGTTCAGCTTCTAATTTATTTTGGTCTCGTTCATCCTCTATCTTTGCCAGCTGCACCTGTGCCTCAGAAATTGCTATTTCACTGCCAGGAAACTGTTTTAACACTTCGTTCTCAAACACCTTCTTTTCCACATAATGGCCAGCTATCAGTCTCTGAATATCTGCCTTTCTCATAGACTGCTTACTTCTGTAAGGTTTAGACTTGTAGCAATCTTTATCAGATCATCCTTTTTCGCCACCTCCAATCCCTTTTGGGTTGGTGACTCCAAAAATGCCTTAATATCCATTGCTGCTGGTTTCCACACACACAAGCCAATTAAAAAGAATTTATCAGACCTCCCTCAAAAATCTTTGGATTGAATCCCGAACAAATCTCGTCAATCTGGGGTACAATCCCAGACGACACTCGTTAACCTTGGGAACTATCCCGGACGAATCTCGTTAACCTTGGGAACTATCCCGGACGAGCCCCCAATTTTGTCACAAACCAGCAACAAAAGAAAGACACTGAGCATGATTCAGTGTTAAAAACTATTTTATTAATCACTACTTATGATAATACGTAAAATAAAAGTAAAAATGTTAGTATTTTAGAATTCAAGAATGTTAAACCTCGAACGTTAACCCCAAAACTAAACTCTTCGTGTGTGTGTGTGACAAAGTCCCAAACTCCCAGTTCCTGAATGGTTCTTAAAGTTCAGTTCCGCAAGCCATAAGGTGAAACATGAGCAAGGGCTTCTTCAACAACCACCGTTGTCTGAAGATAAGATGTAGATGTAGAAAAACATAGAGAGAGTACATACGAAATCCAAATGTTCCACGATGGAACCCAAACGACACTTCAGTGTTTACTCGGTAGTGACTTCCTCACCTCGAAAGCATCCGAACCGTGGTCGTCCACACACAAATACCTGTTTCCTTCTACAGGTCAGCAACAAAGTGAACTCCACCGGATTACTTCCAACTTCCATACATGGATTTCAGTGGCAAACACAGTTATTGTTTCTCATCCATCGATAGAGAAAACAAGTAGGCTGGTGTCTCTCTCCCTTCTCTCTCTCTCTCCTTCTTCTTCTGCCTTCTTCAACAACGTCATTACGTCCTTTATCCTCTATTGACGTAAGCACGCCCCACACACACATACACACACACTCTCTATCTTAAAGGGACTTTCACTGAGTCCGTAACACTACCCATTGGTTACTGAGAAAGGATGGACCTTGGGTTTGGGTGAAATGCAAAGAGCTAATGATCATTGTAGGGAGTCCCTTAGCAAATCCCTTATTGTCCATCATGAACCCAAAAACACTGAGACTTTCCTTTGGAGTCTCTAATTATGATATTGGAATTGTCTGCACTCATGTTGTCCAGGCCACGGGTAACCTACAGTATTTTCTGCTCACTCGTTGACATCAAAAACATAAGGAATAAGACACAGGAAACACAAGAACTACAGACGCTGCAATCTGGAGCAAATTCACTAAGTGTTAGAGGAACTCGGCGTGTCAGGCTGTATCTGTGGAGGGAAATTGGCATTCGATTTGTCGGGTCCAGGTCCTTCACGTGAAGTGAAATATAGAGCGGAGAGTGCCAGTGTAAAGTGGTGATGTGAAGGGCCGGGGAAGGAACTGGGAGGCGAAAATTGGATCCCGGTACTTGGAAGCTGGAGGAGGGAAGGGTGGAAATAACGATAGAGGCTGCTAGGTGACAGATGGAGGCAACAAAATCTGCAGATAATGGAATCTGATGGGAGGGGAATGTAGAGCATTGGACCAAATAAGGGAGGTAGGGAGGGCAGATGAGAATGGGGTGGGTAGAATTGACCAGTGGTAGGAGTGTGTGGCTGATGGACAGATGGAGTGTGTGGAGGAGGGGAAAGAAAGTGAGTGATCATTGGTTGGGGGCGGTGTGCAGGAGGAACTGTGTAGAAGGAAGTAATCTTTTCCACATAGCATCATCGAGACCACATCGATTTGCCGGGATTTTCCCTTATTATGATCCTCACACTGATCATCACACTTCAGAACAAAACCACCCGAGAGGTGCACTCTCGTCCTCGCAAACAAACAGCTCAGAGTGAATTCAGAAGGTGAAATCTTCGTACGACAAGTTGTTGACAAGTTGTCCCAGAACAGATGAAGGAAAAATGCTGCTCAATAATATGTTTCCAAATATTTATGTATACATCCAAACTGGGTGGTTCGAATCTGAAGCCCAGTTCACAGAGAACATCCTCAGCGGCGATATTAGGCCGGCGTGGTGGCGCCGCTGGTACAACCGCTGAACTACGGCGCCAGAGACCCGGGTTCCATCCTGACCTGCGGTGATATCTGTGTGGAGTTTGCACTTTCTACCTGAGACCGTGTGTGTTTCCTTCCAGTGCCCAGGTTTTCTTCCACATCCCAATGTCATGCGGGTCGGTGGGCTAAATGACCCTCAGGAATGATGAGTGTGAGAATCTGAAGTGAGTTTTTGATAAAATGTGGGAGGAATAGAAATGGGATGATTAGAGAATCAGTGAAAATGAACGGATGGAGGTCAGCACAGACTCGGTGGGCAGAAGGGAGTATTTCCCGACTGGAAGACGCTCTGACTCTATCCGCAAGAGATGTTCATCACCTACAAATCAAGTGTGGAGCCTGGGTGATTATTCATTCTGCTGACCTATTCCAGAGCAAAATAAAACAAACTTTTGGAGGACATCAGCGAGTCAGGCAGCATCAGTGGGATGCGGATGTACAGTTATAGTTCGTCGGTCTATTGGTGGCGCTTAATGGAGTGAGACAAATATTGACTTTGCTCCATCTAACTATCATGTAACACCTTATAATAAGACTATTACAATACTATTACAAGATTAATTTTGATTTTTAACTGTCCTAATGAATACCAGATCCAAAGCTGGAGTTAATGGAAAGAATAATGGGGACCCTCAACCAATTTTGGAAGCTATTTTTAAAATAGATAAAAAGCTGTATAAGAGATTTGACGATTTGGAAACACTTTGAAAGGACATTGAATACAGACAAAATACACTCATCCAGGAACAACGCTAAACAGAAGCAATTAATTGCTGAGCTGGATCAAGCCGGTAAAAAGAGAAACTCCAGAGTGAATTCACTTGAAAAAGATTTTATTATGATCAAACAAAAGCTGGAACAGCAAACACAGAGGATTATTGATTTAGAGAGCCGTAGTAGGAGCAGGAACGCAAGGAACATCGCATTTCCCGAATATGCTGAAACAGGCAACACTATTGAATTCTTTTCTAAACTTCTGGTCGATGTGTTTGGCTCTGAAGTGTTTTCTGCTGAGCCTATTCTTGATCGTGCTAATCTAGCAATAAGAACGAAGCCTCCGCCAGGCAAAATCCACGGCCAGGGATACTGAGGTTTCATTTCGTGAGTATGAGAAAAAATTGATTCGAATTTCTCGTAGTCGTGGAATGATTCCATATAAACAGTGGAAGTTTCGTTTGAAGATTACACTCCAGAAGTTATGAAAGAAGGATTCAGTTACACACCAGTTATGTCACTTCTTTATCAAAGCAATGATCATCCAGCATTATTATTTCCAACACGGCTGAGAATTACATTATCCGATAAATCTCGTAAATTGTTTAATTCTGTCAAGGATGCCGAAGATTTTCTAATGGACTAGCCTTCAGTTTTACATGGTTAAAAAATCGTTCTTCCTTGATTTAATACTTAGTTGTTCTATTGAGTAATAATTAATTTCAGATTTAACTCTTCCTAACTTTGGAGATTGTTTTCTCTCTTTGCTTAACGATCTGGTTTTGGAACATGGACACTTATGATACTTAATGATTCCCCTTTTCCTTTTCCTATTATCTCTTTCAGTTGAATATTTTTAATTCTCTGTTTTAATACTAATCAAGAACTTGACTGTGATTGATCTTTTTTTCTTTGAAATTGTGATAAAACTGTATTTTTTTAAAAAAATGTGGATTGTTAATATCCTTTGCTTTTGCTTTTTTTAACACCTTTGCTTATAGTTCTATAGATTTGTTTTGGGTTTCACGATAATTTGTTTTGAATGAAAGGTGGTTTACATTCTTTTCAATATTGGAGTTTTGCACCAATAGTGTTGAGGGTATTCAAATTAGTAGGTAGCTTTCTGGCTGCCTATTGGCCAGTTTACGGGCTTTTGTGTGTGTGGGGTGGGCCTGATGAACTGCAAATATGTCTAAATTCTCGTCATATCCGGCTCCTCGTTGAACTCTTTTTCCTCTTCCTGTCAATGAGCTTCCTGTACAGTAAGATTAACCCTTTACATACCATCTGATTTTAGTCTATTAAAATGGATAAGATAATTAATTTTGTTGCCTGGAATACATCGCTTTAAACAATCCAATTCAGTGCAACAAGGTCTTTAAAGTTTTTCATAGGCTGAATGCTCAGATTATTTTTGTGCAGGAGACGTGTATGAGGAGAGAAGATAATCAACGTTTTTTTTAATATTTGGGGGGGGGGTCAACAGTTCCATTCAAATGCACAAGCAAAGGTGAAAAGAGTCTCCATTTTCGCAGACTCCTCACTTTCATTTGTTCATCATGAGATAATTTCAGACACGAATTGTAGGTATTTATTAATTACTGGCTCACTTCATAACAAAAATTTGTTATGTTTAATGTATATGCACCTAATGTTGATCATGCCGGATTTTTAAAATCATTTATTTGCATCTTTTCCTAATTTAAACGAATATACTTTGATTATGGGTGGAAATTTCAACTACTGTTTAAACCCTCCGATGGATAGATCTGTGTCGAATCCTGCACTTCCAAATAAATCTGCTGTTTTTATTAATTCATTTTATTTGATTCCGGAATTTTAGATGTTTGGAGATTTCTACAGCCATATGATAAATAATTTTGATTTTTATCTCATGTTTATCATAATTAATTGAGCATTTTTTAACTGATGCTAGATTAGCTCCATTTATTATTGACTGTAAGTATGATGCAACTGCCATTTCTAATTATGCGCGGTTGGAATTATCAATTAAATTAGCAGATGCAACCTCTGGCTTCAGACAATGGCGATTCAATCCTTCTCTGTTGCAAGATTCAGACTTTGTCCAATTTATTAAAGACATATTTCATTTTTCTTTTTAACTAATTTCACTGAAGAAATTTCCAGTGGGATATTATGGGATACTTTGAAAGCATACATTCTCGGTCAAATTATTTCATATTCTGCTGGATCAAAAGAAACCGAGGCCATCTATCTGCCTCCGCTAACCATACGATTGCCTTTGTTACCTTAATGGCCTGACGATACATTTTGCTTAAATGGAAGGATCCAATAGCCCCTATTACTTGTCAATGGTTCTCTCAAACTATATCGTTTTTAAACTTGGAAAAAAAATAGGAGTGGTAGTTTTGATCCTTCGTTTAAATTTCAGGAAGTTTGGAGTCCATGTATTCAATATTTTCACATGATATAGATCCCCTTTTAATAACCTTTCAACTTAGAGGAATGAAGTTGACGACATAATATTGCTCTGTTTCTACTCAGAAATTTAAGTCCAGCTTTTTTCTGTTCGTGTTTTTATTATTTTTTTTTTCTTTAGCTTAATTCGGTTTGATATACTGCTTATACATTTTGTTATTGATTTGGGGATTTTTTTCTTTCTTTTATATTTTATAATAAATCTTTTTCTTTCCTTTCTTTTATATTATAGCCATTCATTAAGATCGTTGGATCCACAGATTTTTATATATACTTTATTTTTTTTATGATTATGCATGCCATGATTGTTCTTCCGATCTCTTTGTATTATATGTACAAACAATGATGTTATATATTAATCTGTATTAATTTGAAACCTAATAACAGGATTGAAATCGAAAGAAAAAAAAACGAACTAATAATGAAATACGTATATAGGCTGATAAGATTTTAAAAATCGATAAAAAGTATTCTGATGCTCCAATTTGGAGCTTCATGAAAAGAGAACAGAACTTCAATCACAACATAGATTATTATCAACATCTCCATTGCAAAATCAATTACTTAAAACAAGAAGTCAGTTTTATATACATGGTGACAAATCTGGTAGATTGCTTGCCAATCAACTGAAAACTATTTCAACTAAACGTCAGATTATTAAAATTCGTAAATTAGATAGTAATTACACGGTGGACCATGAACAAATTAACAAATCCTTTCAAGTATTTTATGCTTCTTTATACCAATCAGAATCTCCTGAGTATTCTACATTATTGCATGAATTTTTAAGCGACCTCAAGATTACGGAATTATCATGCAATGAAGGTTGAATATTAGATGCACCCATTTCCGAGGAAGAAATAAAGAAAGCACATAGTTCAATGAATTCGGGTAAAACACCTGGTCCTTGTGGGTATTCAGTCGAATTTTGTAATTCCTTTCCTGATCTTCTTTCTCCATGGTTAGGAAAAAATAATTAAATTTGATCTATCAGCGGGTGAACTACCACAATCCTTTTATGAAGCTACTATATCTTTAATTGTTTAAAAGGCAAGAGATCCCACTGAATGTGCATCTTATAGACCCACTTCTTTATTAAATGAGGATTGCAAAATATTTTCGAAAATATTGGCTTCGAGATCGGTAAAGGTTCTTCCAAGAATTATCTCTGATGACCAGACAGGATTTATCCAGAATCGTTATTTGCATTTTAACATTAGGAGGTTAATGAATATTATATATACCCACTCATCTAAAAATCCACAATGTATTATCTCTTAAGATGTTGAAAAGGTGTTTGATGGAGTTGAATGGGAATATTTATTTAATGCACTTTAGAATTTAATTTTAGTCACAATTTTATATCTGCGATCAAATTGATTTATCCAATACTTATTAATAATCAGAGATCCCCTCTGTTCAGGCTATCGAGGTACAAGACAGGGTTGCCTTCTAAGTGATTTATTATTTGATATTGCTTTGCAACATTTGGCAATTGCCCTTCGGGATTCTTTTAACATATCTGGTATCACTCGTGAACAGGGGATACGCAAGGTATCTCTGGATGCAAATGACTTATTACTTCATATTTCTCACCCGGAGGAATCCATCCCTGCAGTATTCTCACTGCTTTCTCAATTTGATGTTTTATTCTGGTTATAGATTCAATCTGAAGAAGAGTGGACTCTTTACATTAAACATGCAAACCCCAATTTATAGGCGATTCCGATTTAGATTAGTCGCAGATCATTTTATGTATTTAGGCGTTCAAATTACCAAGAAGGGTAAGGACCTGTTTAAGGTTAACTTGTTGCCGTTAATTGATCCCGTTAAACAATTATTTACGAAATGGTCCCCATTATCTCGAACGTTGATAGGCCTAATTAATGCCGTTAAGATGAGTATTTTACCAAAATTTTGGTATCTATTTCAGGCGATTCCATCTTTAATCCCGAAATCTTTTTTTGACACTATTGATTCAAAATTATTTCTTATATCTGGCAGAATAACAACGAAAGGTTAAGTAAGAAATATTTACTAAAATTAAAAAAGGATGGTGGCATGGCTTTGCCGATCATTGGATTATATTACTGGGCAATCAATATTAGATATTTAATTTTTCGGGCACAAGATTTAGATGTAGTTCATGGATTTTCATTAGTTTCTGTTTTAGGAGTCCCATTCCCTTTTGGACTGATTCAATTGAGTAAACATATGATTAAACCAATAGTTAAACATAGAATACGAATGTGGTTTCAATTCTTTAAATTATTTGGATTGAATAGATTTAACTGATCAAGCCCCATTAAATCTATTTTTTTCTATCAACCATCCGGAATCGACTCAGCTTTGTCTCTATGGAAAAGTAAGGGAATAACATGTTTCCGTGATTTATTCATTGATATCTGTTTTTTTTATCTTTCGAACAGTTGTTTAATAAATGAAGTTTGCCTAGATCACATTTCTTCGATATTTACAGATTAGAAACTTTTTAAAAGTTACTATGCCTTCTTTTCCGCCTACATATAAAATCGAAATTACGGGAAAAATAGGTTTTTAATCCCTATCAGAAGGGTTTGATAGCAATAATGTATGATGTAATTATGAAAATATGTCCAGAGATATTTGATAAAAATTAAGAACGAATGGGAAAGAGAAATCCAGGTACTTTTTCCCACAGAGATATGGAGGAATATTCTTCAATTAGTTAATGCATCTTCAATGTGTGCCAGACACTCTTTAACACAATTTAAGGTGGTTCACAGGACCCACATGTCGAAGGATAAGTTACAGTTTTTATCACGAGATAAATCCTATATGTGATAGATGTAATTCGGATGTGGATTCCCTGACACGTATGTTTTGGTTCTGTTCTCTTCTATAAAAATATTTGAAAGACATTGTTAATATTATTTCAACTGTGTTGAATACTGATTTAAAACCTCACCTAATCACTGCAATTTTTGGGTTACCAATGATGGAATCTGGCCACTTATTTCCTGCTGCTTCTCGTATGATTTCCTTTGTTATATTAATGGCAAAGCGATCCATTTTGTTTAAATGGAAGATCCAATATTTCCCACTACTTTTCAATGGTTCTCTCAAACTATATCATATTTACACTTAGAAAAAAATTAGAAGTGGCACTGTGGGTTCTTTGCTTATATTTGAGGAAGTTTGGAGTCCATTCATTCAATATTTTCATCTGATGTAGATCCCTTTTCAATAATCTTTGAACTTAGTGGAGAGGAGTTGACGACATAATAATGCTCTTTGTTGATCGAGAAATGTCAGTCTTGTTTTTCGTTCTTCTGAAATTTATTTCTAGTGTGTTTCGTTTTGTTACTTATATTTTTCAATTTGTTTTTTTATATAATAAATCTTTTTCTTTCTCGTTTTGATTTTTTTGTAATATATTCGTTTATTAAGAAACCGTTGGACTTAGAATATCTCTCTTTTATTCTTTATGATTACATACGTCATGATTGACCTCCCGATATCTTTAAATAACGTGTATAATTACCGATGTTATATGTATTATTCTGTATTAATTTGAAAACTAATAAAATGATTGAAAAAGAAAGAGTCCTCTTTCGGGCCGAGGCTCTGTCTGAGGATTGCTATTTGATAATGGGAAATAATCAATATAAAAAGGAGAGAGTGTGCGGTGTAGCTGTAATTCAACCACGGCCCAGCCCAGTGAACAAGATACCAGACAAAATGAGTACAGAACACACAACAGTGACGTTAACTTACTTTTAATTTCGGACCGGATAATTTTAAAATGAAATACAACTCACACGAATTCTACGTGGCTTAATTTTTTTTAAAACATGTCATAAATTGTCCGGTTGTCTCACGGAAATAATTTGATGGCCAAAGTCAGGGGATATTTCAGTCCTTTCTTCAGTTCCTCTCTGAACTTCCTCTGAGTCACTGCATAAATGAAAGTGTTCGTGCAGCAGCTCAGGAGTTGAAGCATTAGTCCGATTTCTGAAACAAATGTGGGCAAGGGAACGGGGTAGCCCAGATAATCCAATCGCCGCAATATCGAGCAAACCATGAACACCGCCCATAAGGTCATGAAATTGCCCGATATTACGAAGAGTAATAGCATGGATTTTCTTCGATTTTCCATTTCTTGGTCACAGGAAGCCGCACCTGTGTTTCCCTTCTGCAACCTAATGCGGGCTCTGCTGGCCACAAGAATGTTCCTGACAGTCAATGCATTCAGCAGGAGGATCAGGCAAAAGGGGACAAATGGCGTGAGAATGTAATGTGCTAATTCAACCAGGGCCCAGGCAACCGAACGGGATACAGCAGGTAAGACGCGGCAAAACCAGGGATTGTTCGATAACCAATACTTATAAGTATACAGGAAGTACCAGAAGATATTCTTCAGACAGCTCACCACGGTCACTGTTCCAAGAACTATATCGGCCGTTCTTGCTGTGCAATACTTCAATTTCAGCTTCTGGCAACAGATGGCCACAAATCGATCGAAGGTGAAAGTGACTGTGAACCAGACCGAGCAGTCTGTGGCTGCATAAAGCACGATGGCGTGGATATTGCAGATGGGAATCAGCCATACAAAGCTGAACTTTGTCTTATAAACAATGGGAATCTGTTTTAATATCAGATCTATAATCACGACCAGGAGGTCCGCTGCTGCCATAGCGACCAGGTAACGAGTGACACACTTGGAAAGGCCACATCTTCCCCGACATAGGATCACAATCGTCACCACATTAACTGTTCTCAGCAGAAAAAAAACAAGGAAAAACAATCAAACAAACCTCACCAAAAATACTAGATTCTAAAAGGACAATATGTATATATGTACCTGAATGCCCGTAATGTTCAAAACAATGTCAGTCAACTTGTGGCACAAACCAGTACAATTAGTTATGACTTAGTGACCATTACAGAAACGTAGTTGCAGTGTGGCGATGAGTGGGAATTAAATATCCAAGGGTATCAGGTAAAACGGAAGTACAGACAGAAAGGTAACGGCGGTGCATGAGATCAGGGTAATAGCGAGAGACGATGTAGATCTGAGAAGCAGAGTGTTGAGCTCATCTGGTGGAGATGAGCAATAGTAAAGGGAAAACAATATCTGGTTGGAGTTACCCGCGGGTCGCCGAATAATAACATCAGTGGCACAGGCAATAATCCAAGAAATATTTGATGCATGTAACAATGGAACAGCAGTTGTCATGGGGTCTTTAAGTTCCACATAGATTGGGCGAATCAAATTGGTCGAGGCACTCTTGAGGAGTAATTTATGGTGTGCATCCGTGATCGCTTTCTTGAACGCATGTTAGTGAACCTGCAAGGGAAAATGTTATCTTCGATCTGGGCCTGTGCAATGAGTCAGGTAAAATTAACGATCTATTTTCTTGGGATCCTCTTGCACAGTGAACCGAGTATGGCTGAATTTCTCATACAAATGAAGAGGGCAATAGTTCATTCCAAAGCCAGTGTTGTGTTTAAACAAGGGAGACAGCAACGGGACCAGGTAGGAGCTGGCGAGGGTAGACTGGAAGCGTGAACTATATGTTGGGACAGTGCAAGTCTTTCAAAGAGATTTTTCACCGGGTCCAATAAAGGTCTATTCCAGCTAAAAACAAGGACAGTAAGGGTGGGGAGAGCCAGCCTTGCAAAGCTAAGGCAATAAAATAATGCTACAAGCTAAAAGCTCATGCGTACAAAGTCGCCAATAGTAGAAGGAACTGGAAGATTGGGAAAACTTTAAAAAGCAACAAAGAATCAATGAACAAACAATAAGGAAATGGAAGATAGATTGTGAAAGTAAACTAGTAAAAAATCTCAAAATGGATAGTGAATGTTTTTATTATTATACAAAGAGGAGAAGTTTGACTGAAGTGAACGTAGGTCACTTGAAAGTTGAGAAACGGGAATTAATATACAATAATGTGGAAATGGCCGAGGCCTTGCACGAATATTTTGTCAGTCTTCACGGTGGAGGACAGGTCTCACATGCCAAGGAGACATATTATGGATGCAGTGGGAGGTGTGCACCTCCATACATTCTGTCACTAACGAGGTAGTGATGAGCAGAATAGTGGGTCTAAAAGTAGACAAGTTCCCTGGTCCCCATGGCATGTATGCCAGAGTACTGAAAGAAATGAGGAAGTTGCAGTCGAGACGTTTATCACAGTTTACCAAAAGTCTCTGGATTCTCGGTAGGTCCCGGCAGACTGGAAGACAGCTATTGTCACATCAATGTTCAGAAAAGGATGTTGGCAAAAAACAGCAACTTTAGGCCAGTTACCTTAATGTCTGTAGTCAGGTAAAAATGCATGAATCTATCATAAAGGAAGAAATAGGGAGACATCTGGATAGAAGTGGTTCCATTAGGCAGATACGGCATGAATTCTGAAAGGGCAGGTCATGTTTGACAAACTTACTGGAGTTCTTTGAAGATATCATCAGTGTAGTGAATAGAGGGGGACAGGTGGCTGTTGTATACTTGCCTTTCCAGAAGTCATTCAATAAGGTGCCACACAGAAGAATTGTCAATAAGATAAGGATACATGGAGTTGAGGTGAACATGGACAGAGAATTGGTTAACCAATGGAAGGCAAAGTTGGGACAAACGGGTGTTTCTCCCGTTGGAAATTCGGGGTGAGCCGAGGGCAGCAGGGTCGGTGCTGGGCCCACAAATGTTCTCGGTATACATTAACAGTTTTGAAGAAGGGACTGAGTGTTGTCTACCAAGTTTGCTGATCACAATAAATTGAGTGGAAAAGCAAATAGTGCAGAGGTTGCGGAGAGTCCACAGAGAGATATAGATAGGTTAAGTGAGTGGGCAAGGGTCTGCCAGATAGAGTACAATGTTGGTTAATGCGAGGTCATCCACCTTGTAAGGAAAAATAGAAGATTAGATCATTTAAATGGTGAAATATTGCAGCATGCTGTTGTGCAGAGAGACTTGGGAGTGTTAATGCATGAATGGCAAAAGGCTGGTTTGCAGGTGAAACAGGTTTTCAAGAAAGAAAACGGAAGAAAGCAAATCGTCATTGCTGGAGGGATTGAATTTAAGAGCATTAAGGTTATCCTGTAACTGTACAGGGTGCTGGGGATGCCGCACCTGGAGTACCGCATGCAGTTCTGTTCTCCGTATTTGAGGAAAGATGTACTGGCTTTGGAGGCGTTGAATGGGAAGTTCAGCAGGTTTATTCTGGAGATTAGGGGTTTAGCCTATGAGGACTGACGGGAGCTGCCTGGGACTATACTCGCTGGAATTCAGAAGAATGATCAACGTATAAAATAAAGAAAAGGATCGATAAGAGAGGCAGGAAGGTTGTTTCCACTGGTTGGTGAGACTAGAAGTCGCGAACATGGCCTCAAGACTCTGGTAAATATATTTAGGACGGAGCTGAGGAGAAATTTATTTTACCATAATGGTGAATCTGTGGAATTCTCTGTCCACGGAAGCAGTAGAGGCTACCCCATTAAATGTATTTAAGACAGATAGGTTTTTGCATTGTCGGTGAATTACGGGTTATGAGGGAAAGGCAAGTCGGTGGATCAGAGTCCACGGCAGATCAGCCATAATATTGATCAGGCTCGACGGACCAATATTGTCTCCTTCTACTATTTCTTGTGGTCTAGTATAACACAATTAGGCCCTTCGACCCAGCATGTACGTCAAGTACCCATCTCTACTCATCGCATTTACCAGCACTTGATCGGTAGTGTTCTAAATCTTGGCGATTCAATTACTCATCCAGATGCCTCTTAATTGTTGTGGGCGTCTCTGTCTGCACACCCCCTCAGGCAGTGTGTTCCATATTCAATGCACCCTGTGGGTGATAATATCTCCTTCAGATCTCCTCTAAAACTCTTACTCTTCACCTAAAATGCATGCACGCCAGACTTGGACGCCACGGCTGGGGAAACGTTTCTTACTGTCTAATCCGTCTGTGCCTTCCATAATGTTGTATATCGCTGTCAGATTCCCTCAGTCTCTCCTGCTCCAAGAAAAACAAACCCAGACTATCTGTGAGTCTGGATTCAGCCCTCTTATTCTCCAGTTATGATGAAGGGTCTTGGTCCAAAAGGTCGATTGTTTATTTCCCTCCATAAATGATGCCTGACCTGCTGAATTATTCAAACATTTTGTTTTCCTATCCCCGGACTATCCAGTTTCCCTTCAGAACTGAAACGTTCCGCCGCAGGCAACATCATGCTGAATCTCTTCTGCACCTTTTTTAGTGCAATTACCTTCTTGCTATCGCGTGGCGACCAGACATACAGACAATTTTCCAGCTGTCTCCAAACCAATGCTTATAACATGCAAACAAGACCGCTCTGCACTTATGTTCCGTGCCCTGGCTATTGAAGGTAAGCATTCAGAATGCAGTTTCTCCCTTATATCGACCTGCACGCAATGTGAAGTCTTTATCATGGACAAAAGAATGGCTTCTGAACTCCAGGTAATTCCTTGCTGGAATTTTTTTTCTCATGAAATAATCATTCTCAGATTATAAATTTGGTGACGATAATCTTCGCGCATTATGTTGGAAAGTTCACAAATGAGGATCTTTATTTGCATAACGACCGCATTAAGAATTGCTTTAAAAATGGAAGAATGTTAATGTTCCCAAAGTAAATTAGAATTGCAAATAACATGGCCGGCGACTGCTTGCCAGTTATCATGTGATCCTGATTTACGAATTGATGGGTGACCACGGAGTTTCTGTCAAACGGTGAAAAAAAACCTCTGACTGCCAGCAAAGAGACACCTGCAGCTTTGCCGACGGTGAAAAAATCAAGGAACTTGGTGTTCACGGAAGCATTCCAAAATTAATGAAAAACAATGAATGGTTGGCAATATTTTAAACAGTATTAAGAATTGTAAGTGACTTAAACAGTGTCAATTCAAGTAATTTATTATAGTAAAGCAAGCTCCATTGACTAAAATAGTATTTTCTCTGTTTTCCCATACAACTACTCCTCACCATTCAAGGGTCTGAGTTTGTTTTCAAATGTTTGGAAAATGTTAACTGCTGGAAGGTTTTAGTGCCGCAGAATGCAGCGAGCCCACCGTTGCATTTCTGGGGCATTCAACGTCAAAGTACAGCTGAGGACCACTGTCGGATAGGATTCAGATTTGGATTTGAGCAGTTCCCCACCGCCACCTCCACACCATAGATGTTGAGGTATAGAAAGAGAAATAGCCATTCGGTGTATATTCTGCTCCGCCATTCAATGATGGTTGATTTTTTAGCCATTGTCCAGCCTTCTCCCTGTTACCCTTAACCTGTTGCCAATGAAGAATCTCTCTCTGCCGTAAGTAAACCCAATGACCTGGCCTCCACAGCCCTCCGTAACAACGAATTCTGCAGATTAATCAACCTCTGGTTGACGAAATTCCTGCTCATCTCAGTTGTAATGGGACGTCACTAGATTTTGAGACTGTTCCCTCTGATCCTCGATTTCTTAAAGGAACAAACGCCACCAATTCAGATTCTTTGCTTTCGTAATGCTTCCAGCTCCGTGATAATTTGATCGTATTCCAGTGGCATTAGCTGAATATTTGCAATTCATATAATGGATCAAACACAACTTAGTGTGTGCATATCACCTCAAACTATTAGCTTGAAATGATCGTGTATCACTATCAGAACCCATGAAGAGCAGCCCAGTTCTCAGACACGGGTCAACATGATCAATTCAAATAATTACCGGAAATAAACAGATGAAATGAACATGAGAACAACAAGAGGCAGCTGAAACGCCAATTACTGGCAGAACCTCTCTAACCAAACCCATTCTGGAACAAAGGAGATACCAAGCGAGTTATTTAACAAGGATTCACATCGTCACATTTGTCTGACGAAGCGTCTGCAACCTGAAACACAACTGTCTCTCTATCTACAGATGCAATCTGAATTATTGAGTGTTTTCAGCATTTTCTTTTCTCCATCCGCCTTTTATTCTTAAAATATTCAATGTCCTGAACGAATAACATGCAATCAGTATTTAGAGCAGAGGGAACCCGGTAAACGATAAGGATCCAGTAATAGTTACACTAACACTGGAGAGAGGAGGGAGATAGGGAGACAGATGGAGACGGTGAATTATATCTGGAGAGGGATGGGGAGAGGGAGAGAACGGGGAGATGGGGGAAAGGAAAGGGAAGAAGAACAGAGGAACGAGTGCGAACAAGAGAAACAACTTCGTTTTTTCTTGTAAATATATAACATATGACATTGCAAAACAGATATTCTTGAGATATATTCACTGTTTCAGAATCACTTTTCGTTAACCTCAAAGAACTGAGGTGCCAGATGGAGACAGTGACTTACCTGAGACACCAACTGCAGCCAAGATGGGGTAATAAATTGTTTGTACATCGTACAGAACAAGTAGAATCTTGAGCCTGAGCAGGTAACTCAGAACCATCTTTACTGTTCCGTCAATACCGATGGTGTGATATTGCTTCAGGTACCAGGATCAATTCTCTGACTGACACGTCTGGAGTCTTCCCTTTACTTATAGCCAAGAAAACCCAATCAAACAGAGAATGGAGTCCCATGGTAAATGGATTAACTACGATCACTGAACAAACATTTCACGACCAGCCTTTTGTTCTTTATCTTAGAATGGTGGCATTTCTATTCAGGTAATGTCTTCAACAATTATTTTCACAACATTACATGGTTCCAACTCAATTGAATGACATCAAGGCTTCTAATTCCGCGACATTCCAAGGTTTCTGCCCGACCTGTGTGTTTCCAGAAGCTGTGATTTTATTTCAGATTTGCATCTGCTCAGCATTTTCTATTTGCTTCACCCTTTACAAAGTAGAGTGTAACTAATTAATTTCGATAGCTTCATTCCAATTGTCATCAATTTTAAGTCAATTATGATTGCTAACGTCGTTTGGAATTTCTGGAGAAGTGCCTGAAATCAACCACAGGAGAGAGAAGGCTAAGGTTCCTGCAAGGTTTAATTTTATGTAGCTTTCTGGAACAGAATGCCTCATCACAAGGACAGATGCAGCAGAAACGGAAAAAAACTGGGAGAAAGGGATGACGTCCTTACAAGAGACTGGGTGGGAGGAGGTGTAGTCTTGGTGGCTGTGGGCATCCGTGGCATTACTTTAAATGTATGAGGATAGTTTGTCTCCTAAGATAAGAGAATAGATAAGACACCTAGAAGGGTGAGAAAGCTACCATAAATAGCACGTTAATTGAAAGCAAGTTAGAAGTTGATACAGTTTATGTGCAGGATGCAGCACAAGTTCAGTCGTCAATGTAGCACAGAAAAAGTTAAGAGGTGGTGCCAGATTCGGTTTGGAACAAGGATAGTTGCAGGCAGCAAGCGGAATGTCTATCGTAGCTCGAGCCCGTGGTTACAAATATCATTTTTGGAAAGGGAGGAATCGAAATAAAAGTGTTCAGGGTAAGCAGATGTCCAGTAATGCAAGTGAGAGTGTTGCTTGAGGGCAGGTAAATGGATTTATACACCAGAAAGAAGCGGGTGTCCAAGATCTGCCTGATGGGGGAATAAAGGTGTAACGGTTTTGTCGTCAATGATGTAAATGAGGCCCTGGATTTCTGTTTCTATTAAATACCGGTCGATAATTTGTCTACCGAGATGGAGACGGAATTGGAAGTTGTAAAATGGTGGCGGTTATTCTAGCTGTGTTCACATGGCGATATGGACACTATAGGAGTCTTTGGTGGCGCTCGATGGAGTCAGTCACAACATGGCTTTTCTCCAGTCACTTTTTCATCTTTCATATACCACCTTTTAATAAGTCTTTTATAATACTGGCACGTTTAGTTTTGATTTTTAACTCTTGAAATGTACACCAGAGATACATCGTCATCTAATGGCAAAGGTCATGGAGACCAACCTACTTTGGAAGCTATTTCTAATCTGAATAAAACGTTTTACCGGAGATTTGCCGAACTGAAAGCCCTTTTAAAGGACTTTGAAGACAGACAAAATATACTTATCCAGGAAAACGGTAAACGCTGAACAATAGCAATTAATTGCTGAACACGACCGAGCTGGTAAAGAGAGAGATGCCAAACTCCACTCACTTGAAAAAAACTTAATTATGACCAAGGAAAACCTGGAAAAGCATCAACAGAGGATCATCAACCTGGAAGGGCGCAGCCGGAGAAGAAATGTAGGAATCATCGGTTTTCCAGAGATCACCAAGACTGGATATTTTTTCTAAACTTCTGGTCGATGCGTTTGGTTCCGAAATGTTTCCTGTTAAGACTATTCTTGATAGAGCTCATCGAGCAACAAGATCCAAACCGTCTCCGGACGAAAACCACGGCCAGTAATATAGAGATTTCATAATGTTAATATCAAGGAACTCTTGATTCTTACCGCTCGTGGACATCGAATGATTCAATTTAAACAATGGAAGTTTCGAGGAGTTGAAGATTACACGCCAGAAGTTATGAAAGAATGGCTGACCTACAAACCAATTATGGCTCGTCTCTATCAAAGAAGTTAACATCCTGCATTACTATTCCCCGCAACGTTGAGAATTACACTACCTCAAAAACGTCGCAAATAAGTTAAATCCGTCAAAGATAATTTCTCATGAACTGGCTTTCAACTTTAGAAGCTTAAGAAATTTGGAAGAGACATAGTGTTTTCCTTTAATTTACTACCTACTTGGTTTATTAACCAATTCATTTTTAAATCTAAACCTTTTCTTTTCTTTCTTTTTATTATTTTTCATGGTTTGTTTTAATGATTAAGAATTTAACAAAATAATGGATCGTTTACATTCTTTTCGAAATAATTATAAAACTGTATTTTTTATATGTCGACTGTTAACGCCCTTTGGCTCCGTCAGGTGGAGGGAGATGTCACGGGGAGGTTTTTCACCCAGAGAGTGGTTGGTACATGGAATGCGTTGCCTGGGATGGTGGTGGAGGCTGATACGTTGGACAAGTTCGAGAGATTGTTAGATAAGCACATGGAGGAATTTCAGATAGAAGTATATGTGGGTGCAAAGGGTTAGATAGTATTAGGTGTGGATTGAAGGGCGGCACAACATGGTGGGCCGACGGGACTGTATTGTGGCTTATTTTTCTATGGTTCCATGATTCTTTGGTTCAATTTCACAACTATTGTTGATAGTTTGGTAACATTGTTTCGACTACGTCGATAGCCTGTTTGGACTAACCAAGGCTGGCTTACATAACTTTCCAACTTGGACATCTGCCACCAGTAGAACTGGAGTTATTTCAATTAGAGGTTAGCTTTCTGGCTGCGTACGGGCCAGTTTTCTGGTTTTTGGGGGAGGGGTGGGGCTGTTAATAGTTTTTTTTTGTCTGAACTGGTCAACTACAAATATGTCTATATTGCCGTAATATCCGCCTCCACTTTGATTTTTTTTTACTTCTTCCTGCCAACGGGCACCTTGGAGAGCAAGATTAACCCTTTCCACACCATGTGTTTTTCATCTGTTCAAATGGATAAGACTATAAATTTTATCTCATGGAATACGAACGGTTTAAACAATCCGATCAAGCGCAAGAAGATCTTTAAAGTTTTTCACAGATTAAAAGCTCAGGTAATTTTTGCCTAAGAGATTCATATTAGGAGGAAAGATAATGAATGTGTTTTCAGATTTTGAAGGGGTCCACAGTTTCATTCAAATTCACAAGCAAAGGTGAAAGGAGTCTCTATTTTTATAAACTCCTCAATTTCGTTTGTTCATCATGAGACAATATCAGACCCAAATGGTAGATTTTTATTAATTACCGGTTTACTTCATAATAAAAAAATTGTTATCGTTAATGTTTATGCACCCGATGTAGATCACCCCGGAATTTTTTAAAGATCTGTTTGCAATTTGTCCTAATTGAAATGAATACACTTTGATTGTGGGTGGAGATTTCAACTGCTGTTTAAATCCTGCGATGGATAGATCTGTATCAAATCCTGCACTTCCAAACACATCCTCTGCCTTTATTCACCGCCTTCCTAGTTAAATCAGGAATTTTAGATGTTTGGAGATTTCTACACCCACATGTCTACCATAATTACTCCAAGACTGATTTTGTTTTATTGATGCTAGACCAGCTCCAGTCATTATGGACTGTAAATACAACGCAATTGCCATTTCTGATCATGCACCATTGAAATTATCAATTAAATTAGCAGATGTATCGTTTGATGTCAGACAATGGCGTTTTAACTATTCTCTATCACAAGAATTAGATTTTGTCCAGTTTATTAAAGAATAGATTTCATTTTTCTTTTTACTTATTTTACTGAAGAAATCTCCAGTGGGACAATATGGGATACTTTTAAAGCCAATATCCGTGGTCAAATTATGTCATCTTCCGCTGGCTTGAAAAAAAAAGAACTAATAATGAAATACGTATATTGGCTGATAAGACTAAGGAAATCGAAAAAAATATTCTGATACTCCGAAACGGGAGCTTTATTAAAAGGGAACAGAACTCCAATTACAACACAGTTCAATTGGAAATCTAGTACTTAAAACCAGAAGTCAATTTTATATAACTAGTGACAAATCTGGTAAATTATTGGCCAACCAATTGAAAGCTACTTTAACTAAACGTCAGATTAATAAAATTCTTAAACAAGATGGTACCTACGTGACAGATCATGTTCAAATTAATAAATCCTCTCAAGAATTTTATACTTCTTTATAACAATCAGAATCCCATGAGAACTCTACATCCAGCCATGAATTTCCAAAAGATTTGAAGACTCCCCCATTATCTTTAAGTTAACGTTTTATATTAGACGCACCCATTTTGGAGGAAGAAATAGAGGAAGTAATATTTTCAATGAATTCGGGTAAACAACCGGCCCTGACGGATATACAGTGGAATTTTTAAAATACTTTTCTAATATTCGTGTTCCCTGCTTAACAAAAAAAATTAAAGATGCTCTATCAGTGGGTAAACTACCACATTCTTTCTACGAAGCAACTATTTATTTAATTCTTAAAAAGGATAAAGATCCCACAGATTGTGCATCTTATAGACCTATTTCTTTATTAAATGTAAATTCAAAAATATTTCCCAAAATATTGGCCTTTAGATTGGAAAAAGGTTCTTCGACAAATTCTCTCTCAAGACCAGACTGAATTCATTCAGAATCATTATTTACGTTTTAAAATCAGGAGATTAATGAATATTATATCTACTTCTTCATCCCAAATTCCAGAATGTTTATCTCAATAGATGCTGAAAAGACGTTTGACAGAGTCGAATGGGAATATCTATTCATTACACTTCAAACATTTAATTTTATCCCTAAATTTATATCTGCGATCAAACTGATTTACTATACACCTATGCCTTCAATACTTACTAATAATCAAAGATCCCCTTTGTTTAGGCTTTTTCGAGGTACAAGACCAGGTTTCTCTTTAAGTCCTTTATTGTTTGATATTGCTTTGGAACCCTTGGTTATTGCACTCCTGGATTCATCAAACATATGTGGTATTACACGCGGACAGAAGATTCATAAGCTATCTCTTTATGCAGATGACCTGTTACTCTATATTTCTAATCCGGAGGAATCTATCCCCGCAGTTCTTTCACTAATGGATCAGTTTAGTGGTTTTTTTTCTGACTATAGATTAAATCATAATAAGAGTGACTAAGTAAGAAATATTTACAGAAACTGAAAAAAAGATGGTGGTATGGCTTTGCATAATTTTAGATTATGCTATTGGGCAATTAATATCAGATAATTATTTTTTTGGATACAAGATTCAGATGTAATTCAATGTCCCAAATGGGTACACCTTGAGCATAAATCTGTACACGGATTTTAATTAGTTTCTATTTTTGACGACTCACTCCTTCTTGCACTTACCAAATTAAGTAAACATATGATTAACGCAATAGTTAAACATACAATACGAATATGGTTTCAATTTCGTAAATTTTTTGGTTTGATTAAATTTAACTTGTCAATCCCATTGAATCTAATTTTTTTCTTTCAACCTTACAAAGTCCACTCAGCTTTTTCTATATGGAAAAGGAAGGGAATAATATGTTTTCATGATTTATTCATTGATAACTGTTTTTCATCTTTTGAACAATTGTCTAACAAATACAATTTGTCTGCATCACACGTTTTTCGATATTTGCAGATCCGAAATTTTTTTAAAGCTACTATAACCTCTTTTCTGACAACATATAAAACTGAAATTGTGGAAATAATTTTAAGTCTTAATTCTTATCAGAAGGGCTTAATATCAATAATTTATGATTTAATTCTGAAAATACGTCCAGAATCACTGGACAAAATTAAGAATGAGTGCGAAAGTTAATCACCATATAAATCCTTTCTGTGACAGATGTAACTCGAATGTGGCCTCTCTGACACATATGTTTTGGTCCTGTCCTCTTTTGGAAAAATATTGTAAGGACATTTTTAACATTATCTCAACTGTATTGAATATTAATTTACAACATCACCCTATCACCGCAATTTTTGGTAAACGAACGACAGAGTCTCACAATTTATCTGCTTCCGCTTACCGTATGAATGTCTTTGTCACATTAAGGACCAAACGATACATTTTGCTTAAATGGGAAGGATCCAATACTCCCCACTACTTTTCAATGGTTTTCTCAAACAATATCATTTCTAAACGTGGATAAAAATAGGAGTGGTACTGTTGATCGTTCGCTTAAATTTGAGGACATTTGGAGTCCATTTATTCAATACTTTCATATGATGCAGATCGCTTTTCAATAGCATTTCAACTTAAAGGAACGGAGTTGACGACATAATATTGCTGTCTTTACTGAGAAATTTCAGTCCAGTTTTTTTCTTTTTTTAATCTCTTTTATTTTGAAATTTTCTTTATAGTTTAGTTTGTTATATTATTTACAATTTTTTATTCGTTTAGAACCATAGAACCATAGAACAATACAGCACAATACAGGCCCTTCGGCATATCATGTTGTGCCGCCCTTCAAAACACAGCTAAGATTCTATAACCCGTTCCTTCCACATATCCCTCGATCCATATGCTTATCTAACAATCTCTTGAACTTGACCAACGTATCAGCCTCCACCACCACTCCAGGAAGCGCATTCGATGCACTATCCACTCTCTGGGTGAAGAACCTACCTCTGACGTCTCCCTTGAACTTCCCAACCATTATCTTAAAGCCATGTCCTCTTGTTTTGAGCATTGGTGCCCTGGGAAAGAGGTGCTGGCTGTCCACTCTATCTATTCCTCTTAATATCTTGTATACCTCATGTCTCCCCTCAACCTCCTTCTCTGCAATGAGTAAAGCCCTAGCTCCTTTAGTCTTTCCTCATACCATACACTCTAATCTAGGCAGCATTCTGGCAAATCTCCTCTGCACCCCTTTCAATGCCTCCACATCCTTCCTATAATGAGACGACCAGAACTGTCATAGTACTCCTAATGTGACCTAACCAGAGTTTTGTAAAGCTACATCATTACTTCGCGGCTCTTAAACCCGATCCCACGACTTAAGAAAGCTAACATCCCATAAGCTTTCTTAACTACCCTATCTACCTGTGAGGCGACTTTCAGGGATCTGTGGATATGAACCCTCAGATGCTCTGCTTCTCCAGACTGCCCAGAATCCTGCCATTTACCTTGTACTCCGCCTTGGAGTTTGTCCTTCCAAAGTGTACTACCTCACATTTAACCGGATTGAACTCCATCTGCCACTTGTCAGCCCAGCTCTTCAACCTATCATTATTCAACTGTACACTTCCACAGCCCTCCACACTATCCACAACACCACCGATCTTAGTGTCATCTGCAAGCTTCCGAGCCCAGCCTTGAACCCCTTCATCTAAGTCATTAATAAATTTCAAAAAATGTAGACGTCCCAGAACCTATCCCTGTGGGACACCACTAGTCACAGGCCTCCAATCCGAATACACTCCCTCCACCACAACCCTCTGCTTTCTACAGGCAAGCCAATTCTGAATCCACACTGCCAAGCCTCCCTGGGTCCCATAGCCTCTTATTCTGAAGAAGCCTACCATGTGGAACCTTATCAAATGCCTTACTAAAATCCATGTTGATCACATCCACTGCACAACCCACAGTAATCTTCCTGGTCACCTCCTCAAAAAACCTCCTTAAAGGAGATATTTTATTGGCATGGAGGGAATGCAAGAAAGATTTACTGGAGTGATTGCTGGGATGGCGGGATAGAGGGCTGACGAAAGGTTGTGTCGGTCTGGCTATTTGGGGATTTTTTTCTTTTATATATACAATAAATCTTTTTCTTTCTTTTCTTTTATACTATATTCATATACTAAGAAATCGTGAGATCTTAAGACATTTTTTTATATTTTATATTTTTTATTCGCAGGTGGCCACATTTAACGAACATTACGTTACGTTTATTCCGCTGTCTGTGTTCGTGAAAATCTGCTGCTTTGACTGCTTCCTGGGCTATTTTACACAGAAGGTGTTGAATGTGTAGAACGAGCTGCCAGAGGAAATTAATGAGGTGGATACAATTACAACGTTTAAAAAACAATTGAAGCGGTACATGTCTAGGCTAGATTTAGAGGACTATGGACCAAACACAGGCACATGGATCGAACTGAGATGAATAACTTTGTCGATACGGACGGGTTGGGCCGAAGGGCCTTGTTCCGTGCTGTATAACTCGCTATTTACTTCACCGAACAGCTCACAGAGTTAGATATCTATTCGTTGTCGGCTCGTTGTGACCGTTTGAGCGGATCGGACATACCTCATATACAATAGCGGCTCCACCTCTCCGCTCCAGCGGCATGAGTTCATTCCCATCCTCGGGCACTGTCTTCGTGTGTATGGAGTTTTAATTTTCTCCCTTTGACCACGTGGGTTTGCGCGGGTGCTCCGATTTCATTCCATAGACGTGCGGGTTGGAAAATTAATTGATTACTGTAAATTACGCCCGCCCGCGCCAGTATGTGGAATTTGGAGTGAGATGAATGGAAGGTGGGGTAATAAAATGGATTAAAGAATTAGTGTAAGTACATGCTTGATATTCGGCACGACCTTTGTAGGCGAAGGACCTGTTTCTACGCTGTATATGTCTATGAATCTGTATCGACATTTAGTTGAGGCAGAATAAAGTGGTCACACAACGGAGTCCAGATTCTGGAATCCGGAGCAACAAAGAATATGCTGGTAGATCTCAGCGGGTCGAGCAGCATCTATGGAGAAAAAGGAATTCTCTACGATTCGGGTCGAAAACCAGCACCATGACTGAGAGCGAAGAGGTGTGACGGGCAGTATAAAATGGAGAAGAGAAGGGGAAAGAAAGGATTGTGCAGAGACAGGTGGATTGTTCGAAATTGCTGTAAATTGGTGTTGGGCACGCCTGCGGATGGTCGGTCCAAGCAGCTCGAATAATCCACCACAGTGATATTCCCGCTCCATTCCTGAGGTATAATGTTTATCTTCTTTCTTCGCCCTCGCAGTGAAACTAGTGACCATTTTGATCCTGTCTCGGGGAAAGTGCGGCCTCTCCAAGGGCGCCACGAGTGAACTGTGACCATTACAACGGCGGATCTGCTGGTCATTGTCCTTTATCTGATCCTGAAGCAGATTCCTATTCTCTTCTATCAAGCCTTTCCAGACGTAGTGGACAGTGATCTGTGCAGCATCCACATTGTCCTCCTCTACGCCGCCACGGACTATTCTGTCTGGTTCACTGTCGCTTTCACCTTCGACCGATTTGTGGCTATTTTTTTCCAGAAACTGAAAACTGAACACTGCAGTGAGAGGACGGCAGCAGTGGTTATTGGGACAGTCACCGTCTCGTTCAGTGGGAAGAACCTGTTCTGATACTTCATGTACAAAAACGAGTACGGACTTCTGAGTAGGCCATGGTTATGCGTTATTTCCTACAGTGTCATGTTCACCCCAGTTAGGGCAGCCGTTGAATTCCACCATTATGTCTTCACCCTGTTTATTCAGTTCATTCTGATTCTGGTGCTCAACACACTGACCGTCAGATACATTCTGGTCTCGCATTCGCGAGAGACTTTGGGGCCCGGCCAGTGGGAAGAGCCAGAACGACCCCGCAGCGAAGAACAGAAGGAAATCCATCACTCTACTCTTTCTGATCTCGGGAAAATTCATCCCCCTGTGGTCTCCCTTCCTGCTGTCCACTCTGCACCCTCGAATTCTCCTGTTGGACGTCGACGATAATCAAGAAATGTCAGTCATCGAGTGCGGAACTTGGATTCATGCCGCAGCTCCTCAGCTGCTCTACCAGCACCTTCATTTATGCCGTGGCCCAGACGAAGTTCAGGGAAGAGCTGAAAATCGGCGTGAAATATCCCCTCAGCGCACTTTCTAACAACATGAAATAAGTGGAAAACTGGAGATGTTCACTTGCAGATCTCCCTCTTGTCTCACACTTCATTCTGCACAAAATTGCTCTGAAAAAGAGCTGAGGTGATCAGATTGAATTTGTGTTCAAGGCAATTTAAAAAAGAAATCTCCCTCTCCTGTGTGGGGATCATTGACTATATTTGAACCTCTTGAAATAAACGAATGCTGATAATTAAACTCCATGAGACTGATTCCCAGCGCCTGAGCTTCTTGGCGTTTCCCTGATACACTCTGATTAGAGTGACCTCGCTTTACCTTCAGTGGTAACGGAACAACACTCACCGCTCAGCTCAGCCGAGTTCCTTTCACGATTTCGCTCCCAACTCCATTCTCCTGCATTGCCCCCGTAATCTTCGACGCACTTACTGATCAAGAGACTATCGACCTCCGCTTGAAATATACGCAATGCCTTCGACGCCTCAGCCGTCTGTGGCAATAAATTCCAGAGATTACCCAACTTCTGGCTAAAGAAATTCCACCTCATTCAGTACCCAAGGGACCTCCATTTATTCTGAAGCTGCGGCCTCTGATGCTGGATTCTCCCACTCGGAGAAACATACTCTCCAATTCCGCTCCATGTAGGACTTCGAATGTTTGCTAGTTTTCAATGAAATATCCCTCTCATCCTTCTAAAGTCCAGCGAGAACAGGATCAGATCCATCAAACGTTCCTCATCTGTTAAACCTTACGTCCCCGGAATCCTTGTGAATCTCCTCTGGATACTCTCCAAGGTAAGCACATCCTCCCTTAGAAGCCCAAAACTTCTCACAATCATGGTCCGGAAATAATAAGCGCACATGTCAGCAAGGCTAATTAACCAATCAGATCAAGGAATTATTGCACACACCCAAGTTTGTGAAATTCAGGAATCGTGAAATGCATTTAAATCATTAAACACCAAGTTAAATAACTTGATCCACCTCAACATAGGAAAAGGAACAGCCGGAGAAAGGCGCTGGACTCCTCCGAGGCAGCTTTGCCATTCAATGTTATTGTGGCTGATCTCATAAATCCGGGATATTTTCTGCTCATCCAACGTCGTGAGGTTCTGCCCATTTACAAAAAAATCACTGAACACCTCGCACACACGCCACAGTTGCATGTCTTCGACGAACAAAGTGTTTGGATCGGTACGGGGACTGGGTTATTACAGCTGCTACAGAAACATAGTGGAGCGATAGGCAGGACTGGCATCTCAATGTTCTGGGATACAGTTGCCACAGGCGAGTGAGGGGTGGATGGGAGAGTGGAAGGGAAGTTGCGCTTTTCATGAGGGAGGAGATCACTGCGTTAGTTAGAGATGAGATTTCCGGCATTTGTCCAGTGAGGCTCTGTGGATGAAAATTAGAAATGAGAAGGCAGTGAGCACTTTGTTGGGATTGTGCTCTTGGCTCCGGAGAAGTCAGTGGGACTTATAGCAACAAATATGTCAGGAAGTCGCAGATTGCTGTCAGGATAATGTGGTTGCAATATTCGGTGATTTTAACTTCCCTGATTTTGACTAGGGCTGTCATCGTGTTTGGGTGGACTTAAAACTGTTAAATCTGCCCAGTGAAGTTTTCTCTTGTAATATGTAGATGACCCGACATCATCGGAGGGGCGGGTGGGTGCTGTTCGTTGAGGGTGGGAGGGAGTGGGTGGGAGGCTGTCGGAGTCAGTTGATCTTCCATTGGGCAATGAGGCCGGTTAAGTGACTGATGAATGAGTGGGAGAGAATTTTGTTCCGGTGACCATTATTCTTTTGGTTTTAGAATGGAACGTAAAGAGAGAGGACTAGTATACATGTTGATCTCCAACACCAGGGCAAGGCTAATTTTGATGGCATTAGACAAGAACTTGCAAGAGGTGCTTGGTAGAGGCTGATTGCAGATTCAGGAATGTCTGGTGAGTGGTACGCAATTAAAAGTGAGATCCGGAGAGTTCAGGGCTATCTGGTTCCTGTTAGGATGAAGGGTGGGACTGGCAGGGTTAGGAAATCCTGGATGTCGAGGGATAATAGGATACTGATGTGGGATACGAAGGAGGCACGTCAGGTCAAGACGGATGGGATTAAGCAAATTCCTCGAGGAGTATGAAAAATGTAGGATCACAGTTAAAAGCAAATCAGGAGGGTGAGAATGGAGCGTCAGTCAGCTCTGGCAGATAATGAAGAATCTGAACTGATTTCAGAAGGAAATTACGTGCAAAAGATCCACAAGGGAGTTAATAGATCTCCTAAATGATCAACGTGGCCATCTATTTGTGGAGACACAGGGGGTTGGGAGTGGTGTGAAATGAGTATTCCTCATTTGCAGTAATCTTGGAGAAGTTCATGGAACCTAGGGAATTCAGGGAAGAGAAAAAAAATATCTGCGCTACGAATGATGAAGTTCTTGCAGAAGTGAAGTACATGGAGGTGGAGAAATACCCGGGGCATCAACAAGTGTATCCAAGAATCATGTGGGAAGCCATCTAAGATATTGGTGGTGCCCTTTCGGAACTTATTGTATGATGGTTAGCCTTGAGTTAGGTACTGGAAAACAGGAGGGTAGTTAATGCTGTGCTTTTATTTAACAAGGGCTTTATGGGCAAGCCGAGGAACTACAGGCCGGTTAGCCTAACATTACGTGCAGGACGGTTTCCTGACAGGATTCTGAGAGAAAAGATCCATCTGTATTTAGAAACACGAGGACTGATTATGGATGAACAACATGGTTTTCTGTGTGGGAAATTATGTCTCACAAATTTGATTGAATTTTTTGAAGAGGTGACCATGACATTTGACGAGGGCGGGGCGTTAGCAAGTCCTTTGATGAGGTCACGCATGGAAGACTAGCCCGGCAGGAGTCAGAGGGTGGTAGTGGAAGGCTGTGTTTGAGAAGGGAGAAGGTGCCATGTGGGGTGCCGCAGGGTGCAATATTGGTTCTTGTGTTGTTTCTCATTTATATCAATGATCTGGATGAGAATGTATGGGGCATGGTTAACGTATTTGCGGATGAAACCAAAATTGACGGTGTAGCCGAGGATATCACTGTCGTCGGCCAACTGAACAAACATAATAAAATGTGTTATTGGAAAGATGTAAAAAACTCCCGTGTCATGGTCTCAGAACAAAATCCTTGCAATGGATTCAGAAATGATAAAAATAGTCAGTAATAGTCATAATTGATATAAAATGTTGGTTGTTGACCAAAGGAAGTGTGTGGGGAGGGGTGGTGGTGAACACAACCCTGCTGTTATCAACACTGCTTCTATCGAGCTGGTCAACAGCTCAGCTTCCTTGGCATCCACATCACCAGCACCCACAGCTATTCCTTGCAAACTGAAGCGGTGATCAAAAAATCTGAGAAGATGAGAAGATTCAGCGTGTCCAGGAACAATTTCTCTAATATGTACAGGTATGCTTCAGGATGTATACTGATGTGTTGCATCTCAGCCTTGTATGGCAACTGTTCTGCTGTCCCCTGACAGAAACTGCAGAGATCGGCAAACACTGCCCAGTCCGTCACAGGCTCGTCACGTCCTTTCTTCTAGTCGGCCTTCACCGGGAATTGCTTCAGTAAGGATTAAATAATCGTCAAGGATGACTGCCGCCCTGTCCAGCTCCTTTATTTCTTCTACCTTCCAGGAGGAGATACAGGAGCTTGAAACCGCCGAAGTCCAGATTCAAGAACAAATTCCTCCCCACTGCTGTCAGAACCAATCACCTCTCTCACATCCCCTACCCGGTGGCGCTGCGACGTTATTAAACTCTTAACTTTACGTCTTCTGTTACTGTCGCTTCAGCATTTCTGTTTGCGCTCCTTCATATTCCACGACAATTTTGCACCCTTCTTTTATTTTGTGATTTTCACTGAATTCATTTTGTATTAATTATTACCGTGTATGCTCTTTACTCTGTGACCTTCACGCAAACAAGGAATTTCGTTGTAATCTGGTGGAAGTGACGCTGCGCCAATCTGATATGATCTTATTTGATCTGTGTAGTGTAGAGTGAAGCGTATTAATTGAAATAACGACAGGATCTCGATTAACCAGGATGTGGGTAATGAATGGCAAATGGAATTTAACTCGGAAAATTGTGATGTGCTGCATTTTGTGAATTTCAGCCAGGGGAGGACTCACACTGGGAATGGCAGAGGCCTGGGAAGTGTTGCATAACATAAAGCGGTACTCGTGATTAGTTTAGGTAAAGTGGCTTCATTAGTAGACGGCGCTGAAGAAGCCATTTGGCACTCTGGACTTCATCTGTAAGGGCATTGAGTCTAAGAGCTGGGACTCTCATACTGTGAAAGGACTGGATGGCTTGGAATTTGTCAAATGTGGTCAGGAAAGTTTTCTAAATCAATATATAGAGGTACCATCGAGAGAGAATGTAATACTTTATCTCCTAATAGGGAACCAGACAGGTCAGGTGCATAAGTATGTGCAGGGGAGCATTTTGGGTCCAGTGTCCATAAGGTCATTAGTTTCAAGTTAATTATGGATAAGGACATGTTTGGTTCTCGAGTTGAGGTTCTAAGTTGGAGAAATGCCAATTTTGTGGAAATGAGAAAAGATCGAGGAAGAGTGGATTGGGATGAGTTGTTTTCAAGCAAGGAAGTCCTCAGTAAGTAGAAGGCCATCAAAGGGGAAATTTTGAGAGTGCAGAGCTTGCATGTTCCTGCCAGGATTAAGTGAAATTTAACAAGCATAGGAAATATTGGTTGTCAAGTGATATTGGCGATGTGCTTAAGAAAAAGAGAGGTGTATAGCATGTATAGGCAACTAGGAACAAGTGAGGTACTTGAAGAGTATAGAAAAAGTAAGAAAATACTAATAAAGGACATCAGGAAGGCAAAAAAGAAGACATGAGATTGCTTTGGCAGGTAATGTGAAGGTAATCCCGAAGGGTTTCTACAAGTATATGAAGAATAAAAGGATAGTAAGGGACAAAACAGGAGATGGGGCAGATCTTAACCAGTTTCTTTTGCATCAGTATTTACTCAGAAAACGGGCATAGTGGATATGGAAGGAAGGGAAACAAGCAATAGAGTCATGGAACATATATATTAAAGAGGAGGAGGTTCTTGCTGCCTTACAGTTGAAAAAGGTAGATAAGTGCCCTGGGGCAGATATTTTCTCGGACAATGAGGGATACTAGTGTACAAATTGCAGGGGCACTGGCAGATATATTTAAAATGTCCTTAGCCACGGGTGCGGTGCCGGAGGACTGGAGGGCAGCTCATGTTGTTTCGTTTTTCAAAAAAGGATCGAAAAGTAAGCCAGGTAATTACAGGCCGGTGAGCCTGACATCAGTAGTGGGTAAATTATTGGAAGTTGTCCTAAGAGATCGGATATACAAGTATTTGAACAACCAAGGGATGATTAAGGATAGTCAGAATGGCTTTGTGCGTAGTAGATCGTTTTTGACGAAACTTTTAGAGTTTTTCGACGATGTTACCAAGAAGGAAGATGAAGGAAAAGCTGTGGTTGTTGTCAACATGGACTTTAGTGAGGCATTTGACAAGGTCCCACATGGGAGGTTAGTTCACAAGGTTCAGACACTAAGTATCCATGGACAGGTTGTAAACTGGATTCGGAATTGGCTGTGTGGGAGAAGACAGAGTGTGGTAGTGGATGATTGTTTCTCAGACTGGAGGTCAGTGACTAGTGCTGTGCCTCAGGGATCTGTGCTGGGGCCATTGCTGTTTGTTGTCGAAATCAATGATCCAGTTGATAATGTAGTAAATTGGATCAGCAAGTTTGATGATGACACTAAGACTGGAGGCGTAGTGGACAGCGAGGAAGGATTTCAAAGCTTGCAGAGGGATCTGAACCAAATGGAAGAAGGGGATAGAAAATCGCAGATGGAATTTAATGCAGACAAGTGTGAGGTGTTTTGGAAGGACAAATCAAGGTAGGACATACACAGTAAATAGTAGGGCACTGAAAAGTGCGGAGGAACAAAGGGATCTGGGAGTTCAGAAACATATTTCCCTGAAAGTGGCGTCGCAGGTAGACAGAATTGTAAAGAAGTCTTTTGCAACCTGGCATTCATAAATCAAAGTATTGTGTACAGGAGTTGTAATGTTATGGTGAGGTTGTATAAGACATTGGTGAAGTCAAATTTGGAGTATTGCGTGCAATTCTGGTCACCTAACTCTTGGAAGGATATTTGTTAGACTGAAAGCGTGAAGAGTAGATTTAGTAGAATGTTTCCGGGTCTTCAGGAGTTGAGTTACAGGGAAAGGTTGAACAGGTTAGGACTTTATTCCTTGGAGCGCAGAAGAATCAAGGGAGATTTGGTCGAGTTTTACAAAATTTTGAGGGGTATAGGCAGAGTTGGGGAAACTTCTTCACTCAAGGAGTGCTGGGAGTATGGAACATGCTGCCGTCTAATGTAGTAAATGCAGTCTCACTGTTGAATTTTAAGAATAAATTGGATAGCTACATGGACGGGAGAGGTCTGCAGGGTTATGGACTGGGTGCAGGTAACTGTGACTGGTGGAATAACGTTTCGGTACAGACTAGGAGGGCAGAATGGCCTGTTTTCTGTGCTGTAGTGTTCTATGGTTCTATAGTCATTTTACTTCTGTACAAGACGCTAGTCCGAGCGCACTTGAAGTATTGTGTGGATTTCTGGTCACCGAGCTATGAGAAGGATGTCATGAATCTGAAAAGGATGCCGAAGAAAGTTGCAAGGAAAATATCGGGACTGGAGGGCTTGACCTGTCAGGAGAGACTGGATAGGCTCGGGCTGTTGCAATGGAGTGTAGGAGGCTGACGGTTGATCTTACCGAGGTTTATAAAATCATGAGGGACATAGATAAGGTGAATGGTCACAGACGTTTTCCCAGAGACAGGGAATCAAGAACTGGAGGTCTTCCAGTGTCAGGAAATGTCTGTAAGGGAATGCTGCCGAATGGCACATTCCCGGGTGCGGAAGTACCTGCTGAAGGACGCACTGAAGCTCGGTGCAGCCACCGCAAAGGTTCTGTGGGGAAGGAACACTGTCTCGGGTCCAGCTCACACTGGACACTGAAGGGCCGAGTGCTGTGTAATAGCCTCTCATACTCTTCACCTGCTCATTGTTTAAGGAGGGAACAGGAGTGGTGTTAATGCACCATGTACCGATCCAAGCACTCAAGTCATCGAAATTCCAAGCGCACACGTGAACACATTCAACCTGTGGCATGTGCGCGAGGTGTTGAGTGGTTTTGCTAACGGGTGTAACATGACGATGTGGGATGAACGGAATATATCGCAGAGTTTTGGGATCAGCCACAATCACATTAAATGGCGGAGAAGGCTCTCATGAATCCAAGGCCAATCCCCTGCTGTTCCCTTCCTTGCGTTGGGGGGGATCAAGTTATTTCTCTTGGTGTTCAATTATTTAATTTCAGTTCACGTGTCAAGAATTTTACAATCTTGGTGATATGCAATGATTCCTTGGTATGATTGTTTAAGCAGCCATGCTGGCCGCTGCCCTGACCATTTCCCAACCATTGTTGTGACAGTGTTGAGCCCCATAATTAAGGAAGAATGTGCCGACTTTGGAGAGGATCCCGCCGAGATTGACGAGAATGATTCCGGGGATGGAAGGATTCACGTAGAGCAGGGTTTGATGGTCCTGGGCCTGTATTTGCTTGAATTTAGAAAAATGGGGGAAGGGAATCGTATTGAAACCAACCAACGATTGAAAGTCCTGCACAGAGTGGACGTGGAGAGTCTTGGAACAGAAGGTATATGCGTCAGAATAAAAGGACGTCCCTTGAGTACGAGTGAGTTGGAAGTGAGAGAAGGTGAAGGGTCTGGAGAAATAATTGCCACATACGCCTGTGTAGGCCAAGTTATTTTACAATCGGAAGTTGATAGGTTCTTGATCAATAAGGACTTCAAAGTTTATGGCGACAAAACAGGAGAATGGGGTTAAGACATAAGGTAAATCAGCCATGACCGAATGGGACGGATGACTTAATTCTGCTCCTATATCTTATGGCCCTATGATCTTACCGTTGCCGCTGTCCCGTGAAAGGAACTGGACTGCCTCAGCAGTGAGTGCTGATCCTTTCGCACTGAACGTAAAGTGAGGTCACCATAATAAGAGTCTATCAGGGCACCGCCCAGGAGCTCAGGCGCTAGGTATCTATGTGATGGACTGTCACTATCTGCTTCGCTTAAATCTTACTTCGGGTGCTTCCAATATAGTCAATAATTTCCCACACAGTACAGTCAAAATTTTATTAAATTGCCTAAAACACATGCACGATCTGAACATCGCAACACGTTTTCAGAGCAGGTTTCAAGAATAAAGTGTGAGACAAGACGCAGTTCTGCATGTGAAAATCTGCTATTTTCCACTTATTTCATGATGATAGAAAGCGCTCTGAAGGGATATTTCACCAGGTTAATCAGCTCCTCCATGAACTTCGTCTGGGTTGCGGCAGAAATGAAAGTGTTGGTACAGCAGCTGAGGAGTTGCAGCATGAATCCAAGTTCCGTCACGATGAGTGATATTTCTGCTTTGTAGTCCATATTCAACAGAATAATTCGAGTGTGCAGAGTGGACACTAGGAAGGGAGACCACAGGAGGAGGAAGTTGCCCGAGATCAGAAAGAGTTGAGTGATGGATTTCCTCCCGATTTTCGCTTCAGGGTCGTTCTGGCTCTCCCCGCCGACAGAGACACAGAGTTTCTTGCGGATTCTGATGGTCACCAGAATGTGTCTGACGGTGAGTGCGTTGAGCGCCAGAATGAGAATGAACGCGATACACGGGGTAAAGACATAATGGAGGAATTCAACGGCTGCCCAGACTGGGGAAAGCATGACACTGAGGTTAATAAAGCTGAACCAGGGCATTCTCAGAAGTGCGTACTCGTTTGTGTACATGAAGTACCAGAGCAGGTTCTTCGCACTGCACAAGACGGTAAGTGTCCCGATAACCATGGCTGCCGTCCTCTCGCTGCAGTGTTCAGTCTTCAGTTTCTGGCAACAAATGGCCACAAATCGGTCGAAGGTGAAAGCGACGGTGAACCAGACAGAACAGTCCGTGGCGGTGTAGAGGAGGACGGCGTGGATGTTGCACACATGAATGTCCTGCACGTATGGAAAGGACATATAGAAGACAATAGGAATCTACTTCCGGATCAGATCGAGGACAATGATCAGTAGGTCCGCCGTTGCCATGGCCACCAGGTAACGCGTGACACCCTTGTAGAGGCCGCACTTTCCCCGAGACAGGATCACAATGGTCACCAGGTTCACTGCGAGGGCGAATAAAGCAGAGAAACGTTACACCTCAGCAATGGAGCAGAACTCTCACTGTGGTGGTTCATTCATGAAGCTTGGAGACACCATCCTGCAGGCGCGCCCAACAGTAATTTACCTCAATTTACAACATTCCACCAGTATGCTGTGAATCCTTTCACGCCACACCCCTTCTCCTATTTACATTGGCCATCAGCCCTATCCATTCTCAGTCCTGATGCAGGTTTTCGGCTCGCAACGTCGACAATTCCTTTCTCTCCATAGATGCCGCTCGACCCACTGAGTTCTTCCAGAAGATTGCTTGCTGTTCCGGATTCCAGCATCTGCAGTCCCTTGTGTGACCAATTTACTCTGCCTCAACGAAATTTCGAGAGACAGACATAGATATTTACAGCAAAAAAAAAGAGGCGCTTCGTCTTCGAAGTCCGGGCCGAATATCAACACCCACTTGCATTAATTCTTTAATCCATTTCATTTCCCCACGTTCCCATCACCTCTCTCTGGATTCCACATACTGCGGGGTAATTTACAGTAATCAATTAGTTTTCCAACACACAACCCTTTGGTATGAAACTGCAACAATCGAGGGAATCCCACGCGGTCACAGCGAGAACCTGCAAACTCCACACACACGACGACAGTGCATGAGTTTGGCATTGAATTCGTTCAACTGGAGCTGAGAGGAAAAGCCAACAATTTATTGGAGGTACGTATGATGCACGTCCAGGGCGACCATGAGCCGTTGATGCTCTTCTTCCTCACATTCCCGCCATAGGAGAGGGTAGGTGGCAAAGCTTAAAGTGATGTCTTCAACCTGACAATATATTCGCCAACAGTCTCTTCTGCTTTCTCATTGCTCACAATCCATTTGTGTCTCTCCGAGTTCTCTTAAGCTACGGAGCAAACAGTCACTTCAAGATTTTTAGGGCTTGGTTGTCAGAAATCTTGTTCTGCTTGATGGAGCCAGCAGATGTGTTGTGTGCTCTATGACTCCATGAGACACGGACATTCAGATATCTCCGACCTTTCTACCGTTTGCAGTGATGCCTCGTTCTTTATCTCAATGAATGCCTTTCTCTGTGTCTTCTCTCGTGTCCGCGACACTGTCATTTGCTCTCAGGGAAGTCTCCACGCCTGGGATCTCTCAACCTTTCGAAGCTCACCACATATGGTCTGCCGTCATCTCGAACTCGGCCTTCTGTTGGTTACAGCCACGCAATTCTTTGCTGCCGCGTTACCTCCTCACACAGCAACAACCCATCCTCGTTAGCAGTGTGGAACACGTTTGCTGAAGGCAGAGCACCGGATAGCACCCAGCGCAAAGCAGCGGCTGGCACAACAGTCCATCAAAAATCAGTCCGCAGACTTAAAAATCCGCCCACATCGTATCAGCACCGACCCCGCCATGAAATGGACTGCAGAGGATTACAGTTAAGAGCCAGAGCAGATATCCAATTACGTCGAACGTACCCAAGTACTCAAATGATTTAAGGTGGAAGCAGATCACAGGTATACTGGTCTGTCTAAATCGTGAACGGGAGAAATGCCCCGGAAACCAGAAGGCAGAGCGGCGGACGGTCCCTGAAATGGTGCGGACGTTGTAACTGGCAAAGCGATCACCCACCATCCCAATTGTGTTGAGTGTTATCGGGGCGGTGTTAATCTCGACTCGCTGCGTTCCAGCAGCAGATTATTTTTTGCTCCAGATCCCAGCATCTGCAGTGCCCTGTGTGTCCGTGTTTGTCTGACCTGCCCCGTCTGTGAGTGGTGATCCCGGGACCGGGAAGATTTGAATCCGCGAGGCCCCTTCATCCACTCACCCCTCAACTGTAAACCAAGTCACTTGGAAAGAGTTATCACTCTGCAGTTCTAATCATCCCTTCGATCCAGAAGACATGAATTATCGTTCATGCCGTGTCTTTATTTCCTTTTGCATTCGCGTTCTTCGGAATCTCCACCTCTCCGCTTGAACCTGCGGCGAGACTGGTCCATTCCTCGACGATCCCTCTTGTAAACTCAGTGAAGTAGGGAAGGGTCTGCAAAGGACGTGCGAAGCCTCTCGCCAACATTTCATGGCACCAACACCCTCAGTCAATATTTAATCTGCAGATCGTAAGATAAAAACGGAGCTGCAAATTACAGGCGCGGCACCGTCAGCTGAGAGTGTCGGTCGTGCACACTGTGAGCGGTTGGGTGAAAGAAATGGTCATCAATTAATACAGAAAGGATTCAGGCCTTTCGGCCCCACTCGTCCCTACCGACCAAGTTGCTTAATTTAGTTCGATCCATTTGCCGGCGTTTGGCTCATAGCCCTCGAAACCTCCGATCCATGCACCGTGCCTAATGTCTTTCAAACATTGTAATTGTATCTGCCTCTGCCATGTTCTCTGGCAGCTCGGTCTGCACATTCACTACACTCGGTGTGAAATCGTCCAGGAATCGGTCAGAGCAGCAGATTTTCACCAACACAGACAGCGGAATATACTGAACATGATGTTTATTACACGTGGCCACTTGCTGAGGGAAGGTCATGTTTCAATACCCATACTGGAACTGAAAGCAGGACACGATGATCTACGATTAAAACGCCACGAAAATTCAATGTGCTAGTTAGTTAGGAACATATCAAGAAAACATCAGATTTAAGAACCAGAAACAGAGTCTCACCAGGAACGCGAACAACTGCGAGAGCCGGGTAATAAATGGCCTTCATATTCATAATGAACTTAACTATCAGGTCCTCTACTGAACGTCCTCCATCCATCCTCTCAGCTCCTGCCTGGTGCCTGCTCCTGCAGACCGTGGGCATCTTCGAGTGGGGCTGAAGTGAAGGTACTTATGTAAGTCTGGAAATATCTCTGCTGGCATCATTAGTGTGTCAGGAGAATCTGATTAATTGCAGTGACTGAAGAGATGTTTTCTATTAATTCCTTTGCAAAACCCGGTGTTGTAACAGCCTCGGTTATATTTAGCCAGGGATTGCACAATGGAAAGGATTGCTTCATAAACCCCAAGGCGCATCTGGAGTTTAGGGCCATTGTGTTAATTAAAATCATACTTATTTAAAGATTCCATTTATGCGTGATGCCTTGGGCTTAGAGATTACCAAAGAATTGCTCTTTAATATTCCAAGAGGACGTCAATATCAGTTGCTGTCTTTACGATTTTCATACTGTTTACAGTAAATATCGTTGGAAACGTCTTTCTCTGCGTCCATTGAGCCATTAATTGGATGCATTCCTTTACACTGCATTAACGCCAATCCTATTCCCTCCTTAAACAATGAACCCGTGACGTGTTTGAGAAGCTGTTACACAGGCTCTTACAATGTCAGCAGGGCCTGAGACTAAGTTCCTTCCCCAATGCGCATCTGCGGTGGCTGCACTGATATTCAGTGCGTCCCTCAGCAGGTAATCCTATGCCTTGGGATGTGCCAGGGCTCTGCCATTCCGTGTGAGACCTCCCCTGGTTGAACTTACTAAAATGTTACACATCACACTTGTCCGAGTGAAATACCATCTGCCATTCATTTCCCACCGCCAGGTTGATCCAGATCCTGCCGTAATTTGAGATCACTCTCTTCTCTCTCCACCAGACAGATACAATCAGATCAGAGCAGACTTCTCATGTTTCATTGATGCTGCATGCTAGAGTGAAGGTCACAGAGTAAACAGTGCACATGGCAATATTTAATACAACAATGATTTCAGCGACGATCACAAAGCAGAAGACTGGGGCAAAGATTGTAGTGCAATCTGCTGTAGGGTAGAAAGAAATGCTGAAGTGATAGCAGCAGGAGAGGTAGAGTTCAGAGTCCGAAAAGGTGGCAGCCCCACCAGGAAGGGGATGGGAATGAGGTGATTGGTTCAGGAGTCTGACAGCAATGGGGAAGAAGCTGTTCTTGAGTCGACGTCGGCGGCTTCAAGCTCCTGTATCTTCTTCTGGGAGGTAGAAGAGAAAAGAAGGATGGCCAGAGTGGCCGGTATCCATGACGATACTGTCAGCCGTCCTGAAGCAACGCACGGTGAAGTCGGTCTTGATGTAAGAAAGGGACCGGTGAATGACAGACTGGGCAGTACTTATCGCTCTCGACAGGTTCTGTCGGTCCAGAGCAGAGGAGGTCCTGTGCCAAGCTGAGATCGAACATGCTAGGATACTTCCTTCAGCATATTTGTCGAAGTGCGAGAGAATCTTCGTGGACAAGCCGGATCTTTTCATCTATCACCCCGTGACTCCTACTACAAAGGCGATTCTGTGTCCAATCGTCTCAATCGAGTGCTTCCAGCGGATTGTTTGTTGTTCCGAATTCCAGCATCTGCAGTCCGTTGTCTGACCAATTTTTTCTGCCTCAATGCAATTCGTATAGAAAGTCACAGACAGATAAAACATAGATACAGACCCTTTGGCTCATCAAGACCCTGTAGAACATCGAGCATCCATACACACTCATCCTGCCTCAATGCATTTCATTTCTCTAGACTCCTATCAGCTCTGTCTGGACTGGACATTGCTGGGTGTAATTTACAGTAATACCAGAGAAACCAAGGACTGCAGATGCTGGAGATCCACATGAAAAACACTGTGATGCTGGAGGAACTCAGCAGGCCAGGCAGAATCCGTGGAGAAAAGCAGGCGGTCAACATTTCGGGCGGGGACCCTTCTTCAGGACTGAAGATAGGGAAAGGAGAAGCTGAACACATATGAGGGAAAAACAGAGCTTTTAGGTGAACAGAAGAGGACAGGAATGATGGGCACAAGCTGGTGATAGGCAGATGCAGGTAAGATATAGCGACTGGAAGGTGCAGAGGAATAGTAGAGAGCAGATACACTGGGGGTGGGCGAAAGTTAAGGAGGGAGAAAAAAGTGGTAGAGAAAAGGAGATAGACGAGGAAAGGGAAGAAATGCAGGGTCATGGTTGGGAGTGTCTTGTGTGTGTTGTGTGGATTACTCAAAGTGGGAGAATTCAATGTTCATGCCGTTACGTTGCAAGGTTCCAAGATGGGTAATGACGTTCTGTTCCTCCAGCTTTCTCTTGGAATTCTCCTGGCAGTGGAGGAGGCCGAGGCCCGACATATGTAAGTCAGGGGGAGTTAAAGTGACTGGCAATAGGAATATACAGATCGCGGTTAGGGACGGAGCACAGGCATTCTGTAAAACTGTCACCTGGTCTGCGTTTGGTCTCACCAGTGTTAAGGAGTCCACACTTGGAGCACTGAATGCAGCAGATGATATTAAGGGAGGTGCAATCTCTGCCTCCCCTGAAAGAACTGTTTGTGTCCCTGGATGGATGCGATGGAGGTGGTGTCGGGGCAGGTGTTGCACCTATGGCGGAGGCAGTGGAATGTCCCCGGGTTGGGAGCAGGATGGGTGGGGGGAGAGGAGTGAACTAAGGAGTCACGGATAGATTGGTCCCTTTGAAAGCAGCAAGTGGTGGGGAGGTTAAGATATGTTTGGTGGAGGGGTCCCGTTAGATATGGCGGAAGAGGTGGAGAATGATGGCTGGTGGTTTGAAATGTGAGGGTAAGGGGACCCTATCCCTGCTGGGTTTGGGAGGGGTGGGATCAGTTCAATGTTACTGGAAATGGCAGAGGTACGGGTGCGAGCTCTCTCGATCACAGTCGGGGGATGTCCTAGTGAGTAAAATATTTGGACATCCCGGATGTCCTGCAGTGGAAAGCCTCATTATGGGTGCAGATGCGGCGGAGGCGGGGAAATTGAGGGAAAGGGATCGCGTTCTTGCGAAGGACAGTGCGGGAGCAGCTGGAATCGAGGTAGCTGTGGGCGTCAGTGGGTTTGTAGAAGATGTCGGTGGATAAGGAATATCCTGAGATGGAGATGGAACGATCGAGGAAGGCGGCAGAGGTCCTAGAAGAAGTCGAAATGAATTGAAGAGCAAGGTGAAAAATTAGAGGCGAAATTTTTGAAACTCTCGAGTTCCGGCTGTGTACAATAGGCGGCACCAATGCAGTCGTCAATAGAGCGGAGAAGGAGTTGAGGGATGGGGTGGAGTAGGCTTAGAACAGAGACTGTTCAACGTAGCCAACGAAGAGGCAGACTTACCTGGGGCCCATGCGACTGCCCATAGCTGCGCCCTTGGTCTGCAGAACGTGAGAGGAATCGGGTGAAGTCGATTAGAGTGAGGACAAGTTCAGCCAGGCGGAGGAGAGTCTTAGACAAGGGGACTGGTTCTGTCTCTGGTAAAGAATGAAGCGGAGGGTGGTGAGGTCATTATGATGGGGATTGGAGGTACATCATGGCTGGACATCCATGGTTATGATGATGTTGTGCGTGTGGGAGAACTTACAACTATGGAAGAGTTGGAGAGCGTGGGATATGTCATGGATGTAGATGGGAAGGGATTAGAAAAAGGGGGACACGGTAGTGTCCTGGTATGAGGATACGAGCTCCGTGGGGCAGCAGCATGCGGAGACAACAGGTCCTCCAGGGCAGTTCTTGTGGGTTTTGGGCAGTAGATAGAAGCGGGAAGTCCCAGGTTGTGGGACTATCATGTTGGCAAGCTGGTGCGTGTGGAGGTTGGTAGATATCCCAAGGTGATGAGGTCAGTGATGGTGCGAAAGATAATGTCCTGGTGTTCCTTCGTGGGGTCATCGTTCAGGGGTAGTTAGGAGGAAGTGTCCGACATTTGGCGTATGCCCTCTGCAACGTAAATGTCAGTCCGCAGTGTACCACGGAGCAGCTTTGTCGGCTGGTTTGACGACAATCTCAGGATTGGTGCGGACAGAGTGGGGAGCCAGTGTTGAGATGGAGGGGTGGTTAGAGTGGGTGAGGGAAGCAGAAAAGTGGAGATATGAAGGCTGATGTCGCACCGACAGTTGGAGATGAATAGGTCCAGGGAAGATTGCAGGCCTGGTGGGGGAGTTCAGGTGGAAGAAGGGGGCTGAATGCTGGAGAAAGGGTCAGAAGAAGGTGGAGAGGAATTCTTACAGAAGAAGGAAGTACGGAGGCGGAGTAGAGCTGGGCATGGTGCGGGGCTGGGAATTCGTTGAGCTGCGGGTGTCAAGGTCCGAAGGTGTTGACTTTGCTGAGTGCAGACTGCTCAGCCTCAGAGGGAGGGGAGGACAGCGGGGATGATAAAGACCTGGTGCAGTAATCAATTAATTTTCCAACGCTCACGTCTTTGGGATGAAGCAGGAGCATCCGGGAGAAACCCACGCGGTCACGGGGAGAATATGTAAACTCCACACATGCAGACAGCGCCCGAGGTTTGATTGATCTCTTGTGTCTTCTCCGAGGACGAGACACTGTCGTTTCCCCATGTCTGATGTCTCACATCGTTCTGAAGCTCAGCACATATGACCTGACTTCTTCTCGAGGGCGGCCTTCTGTTGGTTTCAACCACGCAATGGTTCGCTACGGCGTTAACTCCTCATACACCAACATCCCATCCTCTTTGCCACTGTGTAATTGGGCAGGTTCCTTCACTTTGGAGCCCTTTCGGAAAATTAACAAGCAGGCAACTTCAAAATGAAGCGCCTTTGTTGAAGACAGACAACACCCGGCTCATAGCAGCGGCTGGCACAACAGTCGATCAAAAATCAATCCACAGTCTTCTCGGTCGGCCCACATTGGTATCATCACCGACCCGCCATGAAATAGACTGCCGAGGATAATAACTAAGAGTCAGAGCCGATATCCAGTTAATTTCAACGTCCAGGAGAACCTGAATGATATAAGGTGGATGGATATCACAGATATGCTGGTCTGTCCAAGTAGTTAACGGCTGAAATTCCTCCCAAAACACAAGGCAGAACGGCGGAAGGTTCCTGGAATGGTGTGGATGTTGTAACTGGGGACGCGATCTCCGGCTTGTGGTGAGTGTTATCGTGGCGGTGTTGGTCTCGGTCCGCTGAGTTCCCGCAGCAGATTGTTTTTGCTCCAGATCCCAGTATATGCAGTCCCCTGAGTGTCGGTGTTTGTCTGACATGTCCCCTCTGTCAGTGGTGATCCCGGCAACGTGAAATATTGACTCCGCGCGACCTCTTCATCCACTCCCCATTAAATGGAAGTGGGCGAGACGTGTCCATTTCCCCATCTCTCCCGGCTGTAAACTCGGTGAAGGAGGAGTTGTCCGGATATGTGAAGGACTTGAGACGCCTCTCGCCTATATTTTGTTGCACCGACAACCTCATTCAATATTTAATGTCAGAAAGTGAGAAAAAAGCGGAGCTGCAAATTGCAGGCACTGCGCTGTCAGCTGAGAGTGTCGATAGCGCACACTGTGAGCTGTTCGGTAAAACAATTAAGCACAGTGAAACCGCACGGAATTAGTCCCTTCGGCCCAACTCGTCCGTGTTCACCAAGCTAGACCAATTTGCCCGCGTTTGGCCCATAACCCTCTGCACATTCCCCATCCATGTACCTGTTCAAATAACCTCCAAACATTGCAATTGTATCCGCCTCTGGAAGATCAGTCCACATATTAACCACCCTCTGAATGAAATCGCTCATGAATCGGTCAGAACAGCACCTTTTTTACTGCCACGGAGAGCGGAATACGCTGCCCATAATGTCCATTACATATGGACTCTTGCCAACGGAAAGCCATGTTAAAATAACCATGCTGTTAATGAATGCTGATCACTATTACTCAGGATGAAAACGCCCCGCAAATACAATGTCATAGTTAGGAACACAGTTAAGAGAATACCAGATTTAAGAGATAAGACAAGACATCTTTATTAGTCACACGTACATGGAAACACACAGTGACATGCGTCTTTTGCGTAGATTATTCTGGTGGCAGTCCACAAGTGTCGCCACGATTCCGGAATCAACATAGCATGCCCACAAATTCATAACCCGCACGTCTTTCCAATGTGGGAGGAAACCGGAGCACCCGGAGGAAATCCACGCGGACACGGGGATAATGTACGAACTCCTTAACAGGCAATGGCCGGAATTGAACCCCGGTTCCTGGCTCTGTAATGGCGTTACGCTTCCAGCTGCACCACCCAGCCTGACCTAAACGTGACATAAACGAGGCATATAGACTGACCAGAAACGCTTAGAGCTGCGAGAGCCGAATAATAAATCTCTTCCATATCCGAAATGCTGTCAAGTATCAGTCCTTCTGCTGAACAGCCTCCATCCATCCTTTCATGTCCTGCATGGAGCTTACCCCTGGAGACGGTGGGCACCTGCTTCTGGGGCTGGTGAAGGTACTTATGTAAGTCTGGAGAAATCTCCGCTGGCATCTTTAGTTTGTCCGAAGGCTTGTCTTCATTGCAGTGACTGAACAGACATTTTCGGTTAATTCCTCTGCACAACTCGGTGTTGTAACTGCCTTGGTCATATTTAGCCAGGGAAGATCTGGAGTTCAGCACCATTATGTGAAATTAAAAGCATACCTATTTAAGGATTCCCGTTTTTTGTGTGATGCCTCATTCTTCAACAATGTTAAAGAATTCCTCTGCAATTCTGCAAGAGGACGTGAACCTCAGCTGGTAAAATTTAATGTACTTATTTATAATATTCCTAATCTTTACAGTAAATACCGTCGCAGACGTCATTCTCTGCGTAACATCAATTAGATGCATTCTCTTCCACTGCATCAACACCAGTCCCGTTCCCTGCTGGAGCAATGCACCAGAGAAGCGTTTGAGAGGCTGTTACACATTACCTAACCCCTCAGTTACCATGGTCAGCAGGACCCTCCGTTGTGCTCCTTCCCCAGGGAGCCTTTGCTGTGGCTGCATCGAGCTTCAGTGCCTCCCTCAGCTTGTACTCCTGCAACCTGGAACGTGCTTGTCGGCAACATTCCTTTACGGACATCTCCTGACACTGGAAGACCAACCAGTTTTGGGCTAATCTCACTGCCAGCCCAGCGAGCTCTTGGTGATTGTTGGTGAGTTTTTTCATGGGACTTTCTGCCAAATGGTTTGTACTGTCTGTTGGGGGAACTACCCGACAGCATACAACCGTGTCCTCCTCCCACCGGCCCTGCAGGACGTTCCCTGCTGACCACGGCCCGATGGGCGTGACCAGCAGAAATATTTCCATCGAGGACAGGTAGTGCAGTAAAGTCCATCTGAGTGGGACTTTGCATGGAAACTAGGTCAGGCCCGTCCTTCACAACACCGGGGACAGGGAGAAACTCAGCACTAAGTGACACGCGGTGTTTGCATTCTCTTGCTTGACACACCCTGGTGAAGCCACAAAGAATGATGGCGTTGTTGGGTCCTGCATTCCTGGTGACTTTCTAAAGTGCCCATCAGATGTTCTCGACCTTGGATCCCCGAGTTAACTGGAAAGTTGATTAGGTGACTGCCACAGAGGAGGAGGGGGAATGGGTCACACCTGAACCAGGTGCAGCAGCACCCAGAGCACGTCTCACCTGATGACTAGGTTCTTGCCCAACATCGAGAGGTAAGGTGGCTCCCACGTTTCTGTATTTGTTTTAGCCTGGTTATCCACTCCAGCTGATGCTCGCATCTCCAAAACAGAACCCCAGCACTTTCAGGTAGTCGTGGGCGGGGAGGGGGTGAGGCATTGACGGTGATAGGAGTTGAGGATCAGTCCGGCGATTTGCCAATGTGAACGGCATCTCTCTTTATGTTGTTGATACAGTCGCATGGTAGGCTCGTCCAGAGGTTCAGGCACATGGGGTCCAAGGCGAGCTAGTTCCTTCGATCACAAGTTAGCCGGGTGAAAGGAACCAGAGGGTGTCTGTGAAGGGATACTTTTCTGATAGTCAGTCCCCAACCAGTGCTGTAATGCAGGAATAGATGCTGGGACCTTTGTTGTTTGTGATATATGTTAACAATTTGGATGTGAAGAGCGGAGGTATGATTGCTAATTTTGTGGATGACAGAGAAATTAATGGGGTTGTGGATAGTGAGGATTATCTCAGGTTCCAGCCGGAAAAAGGTCACATGGAAAGTTGGGCGGAGACCTGGCATATGGAAATTAATCAAGACAAGTGTGAGATGCTGCATTTTCAGAAGTCAAATACGGGTAGACAAATACAATACATGGGAGGGTGATGAACAGAGACACCTAATATAAAGTCCATAGTTCCCTGATAGTGGCAACACAGATCGACAGGGTGGTGAAGAAGGCACAAGTCGTGTTTGCCTTCATTGGTCGGGGCATAGAATAGTTGGGATGTTGACTTGCTGCTTCACAAAACACTGATTAGGCCTTATTGGTGTAGTACTGGTCAACACATATATAAATGATGTGATTGCACTGGAGAGAGTGCAGAGGAGATTCATGAAGATTTTGCCTGGACTGGAGGAATCTATTTATAGGGAGAGATTGGATAGGCAGTGCTTGCTTGAGTTGGGATGTCAAACCTCAGAGGGCTTAGTTTCAAGATAAGAGGGAGAAGTTTTAAAGGGATCTGAGTGGCAGGTTTATCACACAGATAGCTGTGAATATCTGGAACAGGTGCCAATGGCAGAGTCAGGTACAATCTCTGTGTTTCAAAGGCATTTCAGACAGGCATTGGAACAGGCAAGGCATAAAAGGGTATGACTGAGACATAAGAGACTGCAGATGCTGGAATCTTGAACAAGAATCTGGAGTCCAGATGAATGGTCTCGACGCGAAATGTCGACTGGTGAGGCTTTATGCGTGTATCTGAGAAATAAGAAGGGAATGATCATCTTGCTGGGATTGTACTATTGGCCCCCAAGTAGTTCTAGGGGATTAGAGGAACAAATGTGCAGCGACATTCGGGCGAGTTGTAAAAATTATAGGGTTGTCCTTGTTGGCGATTTTAACTTTCCTAACATTGACTGGGATTGCCATCGTGTTAAAGATCCGGATGGGGTGAGATTTATTCAGTGTGTTCAGGAAGGTTTACCCAGGCAACATATAAAGGGTCCTGCCACGGCGGAGGCAAAGCATAGCAGATGGAGTTCAACCTGGGGAAAGTGTGAAGTGATCCTGTTTGGAAGATCAAATTTGAAGGCAGAATAGCAGAATTCTGAGCAGTGTGGAGGAACAGCGGGATCTTGGACTCCACATCCATAGATCCCTCAAGGTTGCCGCGCAAGTCGCTAGGGCTGGTAGAAGTCTAATGGTGTGTTGGCCTTCATTAGTCGGGGTATTGAGTTCGAGAGCTGCCAGGTAATATTGCAGCTCTTTTGAACTCTGCTAAGACCACACTAAGAGTATTGTGTTCATTTCTGGTTCCGTCATTATAGAAGGATGTGGAAACTCAGGAAGGGTGCATAGGAGATTTACCAAGATGCCTCCGGATTGGAGAGCATGTTTTATGAGGAAACGTTGAGAGAGTTAGGGCTTTTCTGTTTGGAGAAAAGGATGAGAGGTGACTTGACAGAGGTGTTCAGGATGGCAAAAGGCATAGGACGAGTAGACAGTCAGAGACTGTTTCCCAGAGTGAAAATGGTTAACACGATGGGGCATAATTTTAAGGTGATTGGAGGAAGGTATAAGGGGAATGTGAGGAGTAAGTTTTTTATACACAGAGAGTGGTGGGTGCGTCAAACACACTGCCGGACGAGGTGGTAGGGGCATATGCATTAGGGAACTTTAAGAGACTCTCAGATAAACACATGAATGATAGAGAAACGGGTGGCCTATGTGGGAGGAAACGGTTAATTAGATCGTAGAGCGGTAGAAAATGTCAGCAGAACATCGTGGACTGAGGGGCTTGTACTGTGCTGTATGTGCTGTGTCCTTTGATCGGTGATGTCCTGGGAAATAAGGAAAGGCAAGCGACTGAGGTCAAGATAGGGGAGCACTTTGGGACCAGTGACAATAGTGCCATTAGTTCCATACAAGTAACGGAAAGGGACAGAACTGTCCGCAGGGTCAAGTTCTGAATTATGGCAAAGTATGAGATAGGAGCTTGCAAAGGTTGATTGAATTAGGTTGTTTGCAGATCGAGGGATGTCTGATAAGTGGGAGATTTTCAAAAGTGAGATAGCAAAAGTTCAAGGAATATATGTTCCTGTTAACATAAAAGTCAAAGCTGCTGGGAGTGTGGAACCCTGAATGACAAGGCATATTGTAACTCTGGTCAGAAAAAGAAGGAGGCTTGGGTCAGATACAGGCGTCTGGGATCAAGTGAATCACTGGAGGATGCTAGAGTGTACTCAAGAAGGAAATTAGGAGGGCAAAGAGGGGGAATATGATGACTTTGGCAGAGAATATTAAGATGAATCCCAAGACATATTAAGGGAAAAAGAATGATTAGGGCGAAAATCGGGCTCCTCAAAGACCAAGACAGAAATCTATCTGTGGAGCCATTGCAGATGGGAAGATTATTTCTCCTCTGTTTTTACCATGGAGAAAGATGTGAAGGTTGGGAACCTGGCAAAGTTAATGGAGATGTTTTGGGAACAGTCCATAGAAGAGGTGTTGCATGTATTAAGATATATGAAGGTTGACAGATATCCAGGTCAGGACTAGGTTTCTCTAAGAACACTATGGTTCGCTGGAGAAGAAATTGCAGGAGACCTGACTGAGATATTTACAACATCGCTATCCTCTGGTAAGGTTCCAGAAGATTGTAGCCTAGCATGTGTTTTCGTCTGTATTTAAGAAATGGTTTAAGATAGACCTGCTAACTCTGGACCCCTTGGCCTAACATCCATAGATGTAAGATGCTGGTAAGCATTTTGAGGCATAAGATATACTTACACTTGAAAGGCAGAGGTTGCTTTGGGGTAGTCAGCATGGCTTTGTGCATGGGAAATGTTATTTTATGAATCTGATTACGTTTTTTATGAAGTGATGAAGAAGGTTAACAAGGGGAGAGTGGTAGATGTAGTATAGATGGATTTCAGTAAGGCTTTTGATAAGGTACCGCACGGTAGCATTCCCTGGAAGGTTAGATCGCATGACATCGCATGAGAGAGCTAGCAAACTGGATACAAAATTGGCTGGATGTTGGGAAGCAGACGGTGATGCTGGAAGATTGTTTCTCAGACTGGAGGTCTGTGACTTGTGGTGTGTCCCAGGGTTGGGTGCCTGGCCCGTTGTTAGTTGTTATCTGATATATGAGGAATAGTTAGTAAGTTTGCAGATGATTAAAATAGATGGTGTCACAGAGAGTGACTCGGAGTATCAAGATTTGCTGCAAGTTTTTGATCGGCTGGATAGGTGGGCTAAGGAATGGCAAATTAAATTCCTTGCACACGTGAAGCTTGCAGAGTAAACAGACTGCCGGGTGACAGTAAATTCAACAATAAACAGGGCGACGGCCACAAAACAACAGAATGGTGCAAAGACTTCAATGTAATCCGAAGAAGTGGAAAAGTAAATGTGGAAGTGACAACAAAGGGAAAACCGAGAGAGGTAGAGTTCAGAGTCCGAGAACGTGGCAGCACCATCGGGAAGGGACTGTGAAAGAGGTGATTGGCTCAGAGGTTTGATAGCAGTGAGGAAGAAACTGTTCTTGAGTCTGGGCGTCGGTTCTTTTGATCTCCCGTGTCTTCTCCAAGAAGGTAGAAGAGAGATAAGGGAAAGGCCAGGATGACAGGCATACTAGCCGACACTGTCAGCCTTCATGAAGCAACACACGATGAAGCTGTACTGGATAGAAGGACGTCACGAGCCTGTGATGGACTGGGCAGTGTTTACCACTCTCCGCAGATTCCGTCGGCCCAGAATAAAGCGGTTGACGGACCATGCTGAGAAGGTACCCGTTAGGATACTTTCAACAGCGCACCTGTAGAAGTTCTAGAGTAGTTTCGTGGACAAATCGAATCTTCCCAGATGACTAGAAAGGTACAGACGCTGATGTTCCTTCTTCATCACCGCATCGGTACGGAGGGTCCAGGTGAGTATGTTGGTGATAAGGATGCGAAGTAACTTGAAAGGTTTGACCATCTCCACAGAAGATCCGTTGATGAAGACAGCTGTGTATTCAGCACACTCCACCCCTACACCCACCCCCACCCCCACCCCCCCCCCCCCCCCCCCCACACACACATCCTTAGGTCAACAACCAACACTTTTATTTAACTGACTTTGGCTAGGATGATTTTCCGACACCATTACACAAGATTTGCGATCTCCTTCCTGTACTATTATTGTTGATCCGGCCAATAACAGTGATGTCATGAGCTAAACCTCACCTATCCATGTACATATCTAGATGGCGTTTAAATGTGGCTAATGTGCCTGCCTCAACCGCTACTTCTATGCAAATACACACCACCCTTTGTGTGAAGACGTTGCCACTGATGTCCCTTTTAACTCTCTCGCCTCTGATCTTACACCTATGTCCTCTTGATTTTAGAAACCCCTCTAGGTGAAAAGACTATGTGCTTTCACCATGTCTATGCCCCTCATTTTCTCATATACCTCTATCAGCTCACCCGTCTATCTCCTCCGTCCCAGGGTATAAAGTCCTCGTTTATGCAACCCCAGCCCTTGTAACTCAGGACCCCAAGTCCAGGCAACATCCTGGTAAATCTTTTCTTCGCTCATTTCAGTTTAATAACATCCATCCTTTAACGGCGTGACCAAAACTGGATATATTTCTCCAAGTGTAGCCTCACCAACGTCTTATATAACTGCAAGATAACTTCTCAAATCCTCTACTTCGTTCCCTGACTGAAGGCCAGCGGGCCAAATGCCTTCTTCACCACCCTGTCTAGCAGTGACGCCGTTGTCGGCGAACGATTCGCTTGCAATCCTCGGTCCCTCTCTACGATAACATTCCCCATGGCCCAGTCATTCACTGCAAAAGTCCTACACTGGTTTGATCACACAAAAGGCAATACCTCTTTTTTATCTGGATTGAAAGCCTATTGCCAATCCTAAACCCCCATACTCAGCTGCTCAAGATCCACCTTCTATTTTTCATAACCTTCGACACAGTCTACAACACCACCTATCTTTTTATCATCCGCAAATTTACTAACCATGCTTTGTGCATTCACACTCAATTCGCTGATGTAAATTACAAACAACAACTGTCCCAGCACTGCCTCTGTGGCAAACCTCTAAACACAGACCTTCAGTCTGAGAAAGAACTCTCGAACGTTACCCTCTGCTTCCTCCCCTTGATCCAATTATGAATCCAATCCGCCATCTCCCTCTGCATTCCATGCGATCTGACATTCCAAACGAGCTTGCCATGAGGAACATTGTTAAAGGCCATGCTAAAGCCTATAAATTCAACGTCCCCTGCCTTCTTCATCTACCCTCAAGGAACTCCAAGAGATTATCCCGACACGACTTCCCACGTACAAAGCCATGCTGACTGTCCGGAATCAGACTGTGTCCCTCAGAATCACCTCCAGCCATTTACCCACCACGGATGTCAGATTGACTGGCCTGCAGTTCCCTTGCTTGTTTTTGTAACACTATTTAAACAATGGTAGCACATTAGCAATTCTCGTCCAGTCCTGTCTGATAGATCTCTACCCGCTGATGTTCGGCTCGTTGACCTGTAGTTCCCCGGCTTGTCATTGGAGCCCTTGTTAAACAAAAGCACAACATTAGCCACCGTCTAGTCTTCCAGGACCTCGGTCACGGCTAACGGTGATGCAGGTATCTCAGTCAAGTCCCCAGCAACTTCGTCCCTGGCTTCTCAATATGTCCCAGTATACACATGATGAGGCCCCGTGTATTTATCCAACTTTGTCAGCTTTAAGAATGCCAGAACCTCCTCTTTTGTAGTCTGGATATGCTGCTCTCTTCCCTGATTACCAGACCGTCCATGACCCTGGACACTGTGGTCAGTTGGGGACCCAGCTTGCTACCACCTTAGGCCACAGTGTGACCGCTGTTTCACGAGAGGGACACACTCCTGCTCACCAGACTTTCGAGCAAGATCTCCATGTAGGTGCACAACAAAATATCCAGGACAGCCCCGATCGACTGTATCATTCTACTGTCCTCTCCCAGTTAGTTGCCACTGGAGAGGGCTCCTGTTAGCTCCTCTGTGGAGCGTCAGTCATACCCTGTCTGTTGACAGGAAAGTCATCTCAACCCTCCCTGTTGGGATGACCTTCCGAAGCACCTCCCTCAAAACTCTCTGCACACTGCTCAGCTCAGTGGCGCAGCTTCCTCACAGCTCCAGAGTCACGGGTTCCATCCCGTCCTCTGGCGCTGTCTGTGTAGAGTTTTCACGTTCTTCTGTGGTTTTTTGCCGGGTGCTCCCGTTCCCGCCCCCCCCCACCCCAACCAACATCCCAACGACGTGCGGGGTCGGTGGTTTAAATGGCCTCTGTATATTGCCCAGTGAAGGGTAGAATTTAGGGGGAATCGAAGGGACTGGAGGGAGAATAGGATAGGTCTATGGGCAGGCATGGACTCAATGGGCTGAATGGCTTCTTTCCATGTCGTAAGGGAATATGGAACCATATAGTAGCTCGTTGGAAGGATGTCATGGATGGAAACCATCTTTTCCCTCCCGGGTTAATTAACTGTAGTTGGGCTGCTGCTTACCCCCACTCGTCTCTCCCCCACTCCCACTAGTCTCTCCCCCAACCCAACCTCAATACTGTGTTTGACAATAAACTATTCTGACCTGATCTGATTTGATTTTATACTGGACATTGAAGTGGATTCTCAAATATTACAATGGTATCGAGATCTGCTTCCAGACAGTTCCTAATTCTCCATCGTGGGTAACTCCCTTCTACTTCTGGTCTTCATCATAACTGGACTTCATCATTTTAGCTCAATTTTTCATATTTCTCTTTGCATTCATTGGCCTCCTGGACACGTCTGACAGCCTTCCTATTCACAACACTCCACACAGATAAATAGGTTTATCTACTACTTAGTTTCTTTGGTCTCAACCTAACAGAAATGTTCCCTTTATTCTACCAATCGCTCACACACCTCCTCTGCAGAAAATTCATTTGTATTGTCTTTTTTCAAGTTTCCATGAATGGGTACATGAGCATAGTCTTATCAAGCACAGAAGTCTTCGACCCAACTCCAACTTATCCACCTGAGTTACTCCCCTTTGCCTGCCTTTGTCCCATGTACTCTGAATATCCCCTATAAGTTTCTTACCTTAAACACATGCCTCCCGAGTTTGGACATTTCTTTCATCGGATTTTTGTTGTGCAATCTACCCTATCAATGCCTCTCATCATCTAGTGCACTTCAATCAAGATCTCCTCTGCCAAGTCTGCTTCAAATGAAACAAACTCAGCCTGTCCTGTCTCTCCACATAACATGCCACCAACACGCTTCTGAACCTCCTCTGAACCCACTAGGGTGCAATTATGTCCTATCTCTTGCACGGTGACCAGACCTGCACACTATATCCCAGCTGTGACAGAACCAATGGTTTGTAAATCGTGTAATAAGTTCTCAACATTTATATTCCAGATTTACCACTCGTTGAACTTCTCAACATTTCTAAAATATGAATAACTCTTTCTCAATCTTAAATCAATGACCCCAGACTAACTGAAGTAAGTGCACCCACAAAGTTTAGCTCGTTCACATAAATACCTCCTTTCTGATATTTGACTTTGGCATTGGTATTGGTATCGATTTATTGTAGTCACATGTACCGAAGAACAATGAAGGCTTTGTCTTGCATCCCGTTCGTGCCGATCAGTTCATTGCACAGTGAATTAATGTAGTACAGAGTGCAGTGAGGTAGTATAGGGTAAAAACAATAACAGAAACAGAGTGAAGTGTCACAACTACAGGGAAGTGCATTGCAGAAGGTGCAAGGTGAAACAAGGTAGATTGTATTCAAATCCTTGCTGATTCATGTATTTTGCTATTGTCCCCAATCGAACAAACGACTTGGACAATCCCAATTTAGTTTGTGTAGGTGTCTATTGAATTCATCCAAACCTCAACGAGCACAACAGTTAAACAATGGGATGTGAAAGATAATCTTTATTTCCCATTATCTATTTTGCAAAACCATTGTCTCTTGGGTTCTCTCCTGCTTCCTCCAATTCCCATCCATCCCACATCTTTAATATGAAATACATGTTTAGTTCTGATGAGTTTCTCACAGAAGCTGACATCTGCTCTCACGGTGGAAGGCTCAGAGCTCCCGCAATTTCAGTTGTGTTCGCCCATAAGAGATTAACAACAGGACTGAAGGAATTGAAACCCCAGTTTACCATGGAGCTGCTGAAGATGCTGTTCGCTTGGAAAGGATGAGGGTAAAATATGAAAAGGGGTGAATGTTACGATTAAAAATTACGCACGAGGGGTGTAAAAATCTTTGAGAAGAGAAACGTCAGGTCTTGGTTAAAATATAAACCAGACCATTAAAAGCAACAAGGAGGGAGATTGTAGAGCTGCGATGACATTTTTCAATCCTGGCTGGCTGCAGGACTGGGGCTAGAGGATCGCGAAACTACTAACGGTGTGCCAGCGTTTATAATAGGGAAATAAAGTACCGTGAAATTACAGGCCAGTTCGTGTAAATTTGCAGAAGGTCAAGTCATGAGAATCAATTCTGAAAGACAGTTGAAATCTTCAGCTTGGGAGGTCTTGATTATTCATGGACAGTCATTATGGAATTCTTAAGGGTAAGTTGTAATTTGACTAATACGATTGAACTTTAAGGAGGTAACGAAGATGGATGATGAGCGCAGTTCATTAGTTGCAGGCTACAATAGGTTTTATCAAGGCTTTTTACAAGGTCTCCTGTGGCACAGTTTGACACAAACGTAAAAGCTTGTAGGATTGGAGAGTGGAACATTGGACCAGAAGCTGGCAGGAAGCACTGGGAAATGATGGGCAGTTGCTTTTGTGACAGGAGAGCCTTTATTGACGGGGTTCCACAGGGATCGGTATTTCTGTGTCTTTATATGGAACATCGAGCACAGATCATACAACATAAAACATAGAACATAGAACATAACAGTACAAGAACAGGCCGTTCAGTCCAGGACGTCTCTGCCAACTATGATGTCAATGGTTATAATCCCTAATTTTAAGGTAGGGAGCAGTTGATACAAAATTTGTCAGCTGCTGGCCAACGAAGAGGAAAGCTTTAAAAATCAGAAGTTATAGATAATCTCACAAATTGAGCAGAAAATTAACAATGGAATTCCATCCAAAATATGGAATGTTACATTTGGTATTGGTATTGGTTTATTATTGTCACTTGTACCGATGGACAGTGAAAAACTTGTCTTACTAACCGATCGTGCAGGTCAATTCATTACACAGTGCAGTTACATTAAGTTAGTACAGAGTGCATTGATGGAGTTCAGGTACAAAAAAACAATTAGAGTACAGAGTTAAAGAGTCACAGCTACAGAGAAAGTGCAGTGCAATAAGGTGCAAGGCCACATAAGATAGATCGTGAGGTCATGAGGTCATAGGTCATAGTCCATCTCATTGTGTAAGGGAACTGCTCAATAGTCGTATCACTGTGGGGTAGAAGCTGTCCTCAAGTCTGGTGGTACTTGCCCTCAGGGTCCTGTATCTTCTACCGGATGGAAGAGGAGAGAAGAGAGAATATCCCGGGTGGATGAGGTTTTGATTATGATGGCTGCAACACCAAGACAAAGAGAGGTAAAGACGGGAGACTGGTGTCCATAATGCGCTGGGCTGTGTCCACAACTGTCTGCAGCTTTTTGCAGTTTTGGGAAGAGAAGTTGCTATACCAAGCCGTGATACTTCCTGATAGGATGCTTTCTATGGTGCATCGGTAAAAGTTGGTGAGAGACAAAGTGGACAAACCAAATTTCTTCAGCCTGCTGAGGAATTAGAGGCGCTGGTGAGCTTTCTTGGCCATGGCATCCACGTATTTTGTCCAGGACAGGTTGGTTGTGATGTTCACTCCCAGGAACTTGAAGCTGTCAACCCTCTCGACCTCAGCACCATTGATGTAGACAGGTGCATGCACACCGCCCCCTTTCATGAAGTCAATTAACAGCTCTTTAGTTTTGTTGACATTGAGAGAAATGTTGTTGTCATGACACCATTCCACTAAGCTCTCTATCTCCTTCCTGTACTCCGACTCATCACTGTTTGAGATACGACCTACAATGGTGGTATCATCTGCAAACTTGTAGATGGACTTAGCATTTGGGAGGTGCATCAAGAGTTAGTAAAACAATAATAAATGACAGGAAGTTGAGAGCTGTTGAGGAACAGAGGATTCAGGGATTGATATATTTACAGATCCTTTATTATTTTGGAACTGTAAACAACACCAGTAAAACCACACCTTGGTCAGCACATTGCACTGGAGATCGCACTGGACACGTGCAGACTAGATGTATGTTATCCAGTTTGCAAACTGGTGGCTTTGAGAAAATCTGGGGACGCCAAAATTTTCTCCTTTTGAAGAGTGGAGACATAATAGTCGTGTGTGAAGTTATGAGGGGCAAGAAGGATCTAACTCCCTCAGCTGAGGGGCTAAAACGGGATTCAGATAGGAGGTGAGTAAAATTATTTCAGATGATGAAATCTCACTATGTGAAACCTATTTTTCACTTCTTCTTTATTCAGCGTACATCTGAAAAAACTACCTCTGGTTTCCAACCCAAGCAACAACTTTTTTTCAACTTTTCTCTCCAAAACCCACATGAATTTTTAATGTTTTATTGAATCCCTACTAATCACAGCTGTTTTCTAGTTTTTCAACTTAATAGTTTGAATCATATATCATGTTCTTTCTGATGAGTTTTTGTTCATGTAGAGGATAGAATGAAGCAGAAGATAAGAGACAAATGGAAGAAGGGTACATTTCGAATCATGGGTGGCCTGAATCTACATATAGATTGGGAAAAGGAAATTAGTAATCATACTGCGGAGGAAGAGCTCCTGAACTGTGTAAATGTTTTTTTTTTAGATGAGTTCATTGCGGAATCGACTGGAGAACAGGCTATGATAGATTGGATACCGTGCCATGAGAAACGACTAAATAACAGCCTTGATGTGTGTGGTCATTGAGAGAAGAGCCACCACAACATTATGAAATTTTTCATGAATATGGAGAGTTCAGCAGTAGAATCAGGAAGTGGGATCTTAAATGCAATAAAAGGAAACTACAAAGGTGTGAGGCATGAATGGCCGATGATAGATTGTGGAATTTTACGCGGTGAGTTAACATTGGTTGGACAATACATTATATTTAAAGACGGCATGCGTGAATTATAACAATTATTCATTCCAGTTTGGCGAAAACAATCAGGAAACTGGGCTCAGCCATGTGTTAAGAAGGAAATTAGACAAAGGAAGAGTTAGATATAAAGGAAAGACATATAAATTTAGCAGAAAACATAGTAGTCCTGAGAATTGTGAACAATGTAGAATTCAGCAAAGGCGCACAACAAGATTGAGTCAGAAGATGAAGATGGACTTTGACATTATTCGTACATGGATCATTAAAGACTAAATCTGCAAATGTGCGAAGAAAAAAAAGTTTAGTGAAAACATAGAAATGGGCCAAAATTTAGTTGCATTTTCAGAAAGGAAAATCCAAATAACATAACAAAACGTGTTAGGGAATCAAACGTTATAGAGAGGGAAAAACTGAAGCAGATAAGTCTCAGTGAAGAATTGGTGCTGGGGAGATCAACGGGCTTAAAGGTTCACAAGTTCCCAGGAGCGGTTCATCTACATCCAAGGGAACTAATGGAATTGGTTATGGAAATAGTGGATGAAATGCGATCATTTTCCAAAGTGCTTTGCACTCTAGAGAATTTACTGTGTATTGGAGGGTGACAAATATAACTCCAGTTTTAAATAAGGAATGGAAGGGGATTCACAGCAATTTCCAGACAAGTAAGCCGACTGCCAGTTGTGGGAACATGCTGCAATCTATTATAAAAGATGCAATAACAGAACACTTGAGAAGCAGTACATGACTGGACAAATTCAGCCCGGGTTTATGTAAAGAAAATCATGCTTAGTACAGCTACCGGTATTTCCTGGGGATGGACATTGTAATGTGTATAAGGGAGATCCAGTGATTGTGAACAGTTTTGACTTTCAGGGACTTTTGATATCTTCCCACATGGGAGGTTTGTGTGTACATCTAAAGCACACGAGATTGGGACTGATACAATGGCGTTGATTGAGAATAAGTTGACAGACAGTAAGCAGAGAGTCGGAATACATCGGCATGTTTTGGGTTGCAGGCACTGAATAGTTGGGTGTCACATGGATTAAAGGTAGGGACCCCAGCATTCACGATGTAAACAAGTATTTTGAAGAAAATATCATATTTAACATTTCATTAATACGGAATAAAGATTTTCCAAGAGGGCAGAGTGGTGGAGGTGAGATCTTTGAGCAGAATTCAAAGATGATTCAGTGTGATTTGGACATGTTGGATGAATAAGGAGTCGTGGCACAACATGGAGAAACGAAAGGTTATCTATATAAGATCTAAGATCAGAATGGAAAGATATCAGAATGGTGAACGATTGGGAAAAGTAAAGATGCAGCGAAACCCAGTGATCCTTGTACGCCTGTTGCTGGAAGCAAGCATTCAGGTGCAACAAGAAGCCAGTAAGGCAAATAGTATGTTGGCCTTCATTGTAAGAGGAACTGAATACCGGAGCATGAATGTCTTACTGCAGCTGTACAAACCCTTGGTGAGACCACGCTGAAATTGTGTTTGCAGTTTTAGTCTAGTGGTCCGAGGAATTATGTTCTTGACATGGAGGGAATGCTAGAGAAAATTACTGGACTGATTCCTGGGATGTCGGGATTGAGATATGAGGAGTGGTTGAGCCGGTCTGGTTTATATGCATAGAATATAGAAGAAACAGAAGGGATCTGATAGAACAAACAATTTGAACAGCACTGGATGGACTAGATACAGGGAGGATATTGCCATAGCTGGAGACCCCACAACCAGGCAACACAGCCACGATTAGGAGAACGGTACTCGTCCACAGGACCGTGAACATGTAGATTTCGCTACTGACGACAGGGATCCAGTCATTAACTACATTCAAAGAATAGGTAAACACATACATTTTAGTGTGGAGGGGTCAGGGGATATGGGGGAAATGGCGGGAACAGGAGACTGAAGTAGATGACTAGCCACGATACTGTCGAATGGTGCAGCACGGTCGAAAGGTTGAATGGCGGACTTGTTCTGCAATATTCTATGTATTCATATCATGAATGCAAGACCTCTCAACTCGTTAATTCAACACCTTCAGCTAAACAAAAGCCTGCCTAATTGCTTTCTGGACCTGCAGGTCAACTTTCTGTGAGAATTTTAGAAGAGCCCTTCATTCCACTCTCTGGACATCTTTCAATCTCAACTCGATTGCAACTTTCCCGGTCCGCGTAGTTCCCGCCGCCTTTTCGTGCTGAATGACTGCTGGATCCCATTTGTTCCATTGCCGCCGATCCCCTGCCGGCTGAAGGAGGAGGGGGTGGGGAGCACGGGTCTCATGGTGGGAGTATGGTCGTGGAATTGGGGGTAAGCCGGTCGGGGGAAGGTGCTCCTTCATTTCGTAAAGTTACGACATGAACATCAAAATATGAAATTTGTTTCTGCAGCAGTTCGAGATTCTGGGTTCTTCATTATGTCACGGCTGCAGAGGAGGGTTGACCCAAAAGAAAAGCAGCGGAGACGATTCAGCAGTGCACGACGACTTTAATAATAGACGGCAAAATAACAAGACACGAGGGGCCCCAAAAGAACAGAGAATAATAACTATACACCGCAGGCAACAAGGTGACCTTTGGCAAGGAGAGTAAAGCTGGGAGCAACTGTTTGGGACCGGCTGGTTCGATGAGTGAACAAGGACTGCATGAGAACTGGGATTAAGTAGGCTGCATGTGATGAGTCTGGAACGAGAGGCAGGTGAATCCTACCAGCTGGGTGGAGACTGGGAGATTCCTGCATGTGCAGGCTGGGAGGTGTCAGTGGGGATAGGCCTGACACATTCCTATTTTTCTGCCCTTTTCATTAGTAATTGAGTTCGCAATTTACAGCCAAACATCTCCCGCGATGGAAACAAGAAATCCTTAAGAGTCTGCAAACACTTAGGTAACAGAAAGGGCTCAGAAAGAGTTGACAGGGTGTACAAACTATCTCAAAGATATTTCAGAAATAGCAAGCAAGTTCAATTGCATAACCTGTTCAAATTAGAGGAACGAATGTTCATCTTGGAGAAGTGTAATTAAGAACATCAGAATTTCATCAGATATAAACATACCTGACCAAGGTCTTTGACCTCCTGGTATGACGTTCCATTTGGAACCATTGATCATACAAGTGCTTTCTTCGGTGACCCGCTGATATCATCAATGCCAAATGATGGCCGTGACCGGATTATGTCCAAGTGTACTTTGATCACGTTATTGCATCCGTCGGAATGTTCAGTAAATTGAGATTAAACGGCGTTCGATCCTGGAACGTTTTGAAAAAAAAAAATGCAGATGCTCGAAATAGAAAATTTAAAAAAACTGAAAACGTTGGAAATACTCAGCATGTGAGCCGCATGCGTGGGCGGATAAACATCGGTGGTGATTCAGGTCGAAGAAGTTCTGACGAAGTTCTAAGGAAGAGCCTTCGACCTGAAACGTCAGCTCTGCTTCTGCTCCCACAGACGCGGCCTGACCTGCTGAGTATTTACAGATTTTTCTGTTTTTAAAAGGATTAAATTTCTCATGGTCCCAAGTTAGTTTTAAGGAGACGAGGACTAGGAACAGGTGAAGGAAATTTGGCCCCTAGAGTCTGCTCCACCAGTCAATCAGATGAAAGTTGATCTTCGTCAGATCCATTTTCGTCATACACTCCCCCACCCCAACACCCGACACATACATCCCTTCATTCCTCCAATATCCAGAAAAGTGTCACTCCCAGCTTTCTATGAAATCAAAGGCAATTCACTGCCCTCAGGGTTAGGGACGTCCAGTGCTGCCCACTCTTCTATTTAAGAAGCATTTCCTCATTCCTTCTCCCCTAAATATACTTTATTCATAAATATGGTAAAATACGATCATTAAACGGTTTTCCCTATATTCATTGTACACCAATCTTGAGATTCATCCACATTGTTTCAGGAGGAAAGTCCCGTTTGCTCCTTTAACAATACACCCGTGAAGTGTTTGAGAGGCTGTTACGCAGGCCCCACTCCCTCAGTGTCCAGTGGCTGCAGGACCTCTGACCGCGGTCCATCTGCACGGAGTCTTTGCATTTTCTGCACCGCTTCAGTGCGTCCCTCAGAACGTGCTCTTGCAGCCCGGAATGTGTCGGTCGGCAGCATTGCCTTACGGACATTTCCTCGCACTGGAAGACGTCGACACGGGCAGGCCAAAGTGCGCCATTCACTGAGTGGCTGATGTCCCAGCAGCAGTTAAACTCTGTCTCGTCGTTCGTGTCCCTGAGAACAGCCCGAAGATCGGATAGTCCTCTGTTACGCAGCTGCTTGGGATATACCTCGACAGGGACCCTCACAACCTTCTACAGACCTTCTCAGCAAATCCACAGATCACAATGAGACGGGCGACCATCTCACTCCCCGCCCCAAGCAGCCGTCCCGAGGGCAGCGTGCTTTGGGAGTGAGACTTCAACTGTACAGGAAGATTCTGACGGGTAGTGTCCCTCTCAGTGCCAGCCCCGTGAGGTCCTCGGGCATCCTGCCAGATGGTTTGGACACTGCTCGGGGATCCGCTGCACAGGATCCACCGTGTCTTTCTCCTACAGGGCTTGCAGGACCTCCCGTGCTGACCACTGCATGGTGGACTTGTGGGTAAATATGCTTTTCTGCGGAAACTTTTCCACGGGTAGCGCTGTAAATTCCAACTGAATGGGACATTGTCCGGTCCTGAGACCAAGCCTATCCATTACAACATCGGGACAGGTAGCCTCAGCACGCAGTGGCAGGGTGTTTGTGTACATATTGCTACGCACAGCTCTATGCAGCTGGACACAAAGGTGGTCATACGAGCGAGTGCTATGGAGAATATGTCTATTCCAACCAGTGTATGGACCACACCTGCGCCAATTACAGCAACAGCCAGAGCACCTCACACCTGATGACCAAATTCAAAAATCTTATTGTACATTTCCCCACAGGTAATTCAGTGGCAATAGTCGTTCTGGCACAGGAAAGGTACGGAATGTCCCACTGCATCACTCATTATCTGGTGGCGATGGCAGCAGCAGAACCACTGGCTATTTTCAAAGAGCTATACATTCCTTTTCGTCCTTCGACTGTTCCGTCTGGTTAACAGTCGCTTTCACGTTTGAAAGTTTTGTTGCCATGTGCTGCCTGAATTTTAAAACCAGGAACTGCGCAGTTCGAGCCGCCAGGATAGTGATAGGAACAGCGTATGTGCTGAGTTGATTAAGGAAGGTCCCCACAGCTTTGCCTTAAAATCTGATGAATTTTGAGTGCCTGTTGGTTGTACCGAAAAGGCATAATATCATTCCCTGCCCGTAAGGGTTGCATTCTATGGGATTCACAACATTTTAACCCCTCTGCTTCCGTTCCTTGTTATTCCTTGATAGACGGTCAGATCTGTCATGGTGGCGAGCAGAGCCCGCAGGAAGCTCCGCGCTCAGTCAGTGGCGAGAAAATAGATGACCCGGAGATGGACAGTCGAAAGAAGTCTATCATTTTACTGTTCCGTGTGTCGGGCAGTTTTATCCTCCTGGAGCTGACGGAGGTGATGATCTTCATGTACTCGCATATTACCAACTCACACGCTGACCCAAGCTGGGCTCTCCCTCTGTACATGGCCTTTTCATCCGAGGACATGTTTAAAATCCAGAGTTCGTGCACAACCACGTTATTTACGCTCTGACTAGGTCAAATGTCAGAAATGAACAGAGGAATGTGATCAAGTATCTCTTCACAATACACTTTGGGGCAGTCAGACGCTAACGTGGATTTAATAATTGTCTGATAGTTATTGGCTTTTTCTCGCCACTGATTGTCTGATGTCAATCTATTTCCTGCGCTAACTTCGTTTCTACTATAAACTGTCCGCGAGTGTATAAATGCGATGCATCATCTGTCCATCACATTCATTAACGTTTCTGGGTGAACGTCGCTGGCTTCGGCGATTGGGGTTCCGGAGTCACCAACGTTAACATTGCATCAACTTCAAAATTCACAGAGAGCAGGGAGATAATCGGGTTTGTTTATTTTAGGATTCCCCTTCCCCACGCCCAACCCTCTTTTCTTAACTCCACCCCTTCCTTTTTGTAGTGAATTAATATTTCCTCCCCACCTCTCTCTCCCCTCCCCTTGTCTATCTCTCCTCCTCTCTAAAAGTGGAAGAAAACGTGTAGTTGCTGAAAAATTTAAATCCATACAATGCTGGAAATAAGTAGAAGATCTGGAAAGATATGCAGAGAAAGTAGCGTTGTTAAGATAAAATAAGGTATTAGTCACATGTACATCGAAACACAAAGTGAACTGCATCTTTTGCGGTGAGTGTTATGGGGGCAGCCCGCAATTGTCGCCACGCTTCCGGCGCCAACATGGCATTCCCACAACTTCCTAACCGTACGTCTTTGGAATGTGAGAGGAAACCGGAGCACCCGGAGAAAACGCAGTCCGATACGGGGGCAACGTACAAACTCCTTACAGACACTGGCCGGCATTGAAGCCGGGTCTCTAGCGTTGTAATACCATTATGCTAACCATTACACTACCGTGCCTGCGGAAGACGTACCCGAAGTACCTGACGATAATTAGTGTAAATATTAAGAATAATGTAAAGATATGAACTAAATTTCACCATCTGAGGTTCACGTCCTCTCGGAGAGCAGCACAGGAATTCTTTGGTTTTATGGAAGCATAAGGTATCACAAAAATCATGGAATCCTTAGAAAATATGTTTTAATTTCACACAATGGCGCCGAAAATCCAGATAGACAATAGACAATAGGAGCAGAAGTAGACCATTCGGCCCTTAGAGTCTGCACCGCCATTTTGAGATCATGGCTGATCCTCAACAATCAATATCCTGTTCCTGCCTTGTCCCCATATCCCTTGATTCCCCTTTATATAAGAAACCTATCTAGCGCCTTCTTGAAAGTACCCAGAGAATTGCCCTCCACTGCCCTCTGAGGCAGTTCATTCCACAAATTCACAACCCTCTGGGAGAAGAAGCTTTTCCTCACCTCTGTCCTAAATGTCCTAGCCCTTATTCTTAAATCATGCCCCCCTGGTCCTGGACTTCCCCAACATCTGCAACATATTTCCTGTCTCTATCTTGTCCAATCCCTTAATAATCCTGTATGTTTCAATCAGATCCCCTCTCAATCTTCTCAATTCCAGCGTGTACAATCCCAGTCTCCCCAACCTCTCAGAATAAGACAGTCCCGACATCCCCGGAATTAACCTCGTAAACCTACGCTGCACGCCCTCTATAGCCAGGATATCCTTCCTTAACCCTGGAGACCAAAACTATACACAATACTCCAGGAGTGGTCTCACCAGGGCCCTGTACAAATGCAAAAGAATCTCTTTGCTTTTGTACTCAATTCCCTTTGTAATACAGGCCAACATTCCATTAGCCTTCATCACTGCCTGCTGCACTTGCTCATTCACTTTCAGTGACTGATGAACAAGGACTCCTAGATCCCTTTGTATTTTCCCCTTACCTAACTCCACACCATTCAGATAATAATCCGCCTTCCTGTTCCTTCTCCCAACGTGGATAACCTCACACTTATCCACATTAAACTTCATCTGCCAAGTATCTGCCCACTTACCCATCCTATCCAAATCACCTTTAATTCTCTTAACTTCCTCTACACATGTCGCACTGCCACCCACCTTTGTATCATCAGCAAACTTGCTAATGTTATTCACCTTGCCTTCATCTAAATCATCAACATAGATCGTAAACAGCTGCGGTCCCAGCACCAAGCCCTGTGGCACCCCACTAGTGACGGCCTGTCATTCTGAGAAGCATCCATTCACCCCTACCCTTTGTTTCCTATCCGCCAACCAGTTTTCTATCCATGTTAATACCCGCCCCCCCCCCCAATTCCATGAGCCCTAATTTTACCCACCAATCTCCTGTGCGGCACCTTATCAAATGCCTTCTGAAAGTCGAGGTATACAACATCCACAGAATCTCCCTCGTCTATTTTGCCTGGTTACATCCTCAAAAACTCCAGCAGATTAGTCAAGCATGATTTGCCCTTGGTAAATCCATGTCGCCGCGACCCAATCCTATCATTGCTATCCAAATATGCCGCTATTTCATCCTTAATAATGGACTCTAGCATCTACCCCACCACAGATGTTAGGCTAACTGGACGATAGTTCCCCGTTTTCACCCTCCCTCCTTTCTTAAAAAGTGGGATACCATTAGCCATTCTCCAATCCTCAGGAATTGACCGCGAATCTAAGGAACATCGGAAAATGATCACCAATGCATCCACAATTTCTAGAGCCACCTTCTTTAGTACCCTGGGATGCAGACCATCTGGACCTGGGGATTTTCAGTCTTCAGCCCCATTAGTCTACCCCTCACCATTTCTTTCCTAATGTCAATCCACTTCAGTTCCTCTGTCACCCTCTGCCTTTGTCCATCCTTACCTCTGGGAGATTTCTTACGTATTCCCCCGTGAAGACAGATCCAAAGTACTTATTAAATTCGACTGTCATCTCCCTGTTACCCGTAATAATTTCACCCGATTCGGTCTTCAAGGGCCCAACATTGTTCCTAACTAACTTCTTTCCCTTCACATCCCTAAAAAAGCTTTTTCTATCCTCCTTAATATTCCTGGATAGCTTGCCTTCGTACCTCATTTTTTCTTCCCGAATTACCTTTTTAGTTAAATTCTGCTGCACCTTAAACATTTCCCAACCTTCTATCTTCCCACTCAGCTTGGCTCTGCCATACTTCTTCCTTCTTAACACAATGCTATCTCTGACTTCCTTTGTCAACCACGGTGGCCCCTTTCCCCTCTTTGAGACTTTCCTTCTCTGGGGAATAAACTGATCCTGCACCTTGTGCATTATTCCCAAGAATACCTGCCATTGCTGTTCTACTGACAATTCTGTTGGGATGCCCGCCTAGTCAACATTAGCCAGCTCCTCCCTCAGGGCTCCTTTGTTCAACTGCAAAATTGACCCTTCTGATTTGCCCTTTGCCCTCTCCAATTTCAGATAAAAACTTATCATGTTATGGTCACTACCTCCCAATGGCTCCTTTACATCGAGTTCTCTTATCAAATCCTACTCATTACACAACACTAAATCCAGAATAGCCCTCTCCCTGGTCGGGTCTCGTACTAGCTGCTCCAAGAATGCATCTTGGAGGCACTCTATTATCTCCCTTTCCTGGGGTCCAGTACCAGACTGATTTTCCCAGTCCACTTGCATATTGAAATCCCCCATAACTACTGTGAGATTAACCTTGCCACATGCCAACATTAACTCACTATTCAGCTTGCACCCAATATCCATGCCACCGCTCGGAGGCCTGCAGATAACAGCAATTAGGGTATTTTTGCCCTCGCAGTTCCTCAGTTCTATCCACACTGTCTACTTCTCATGATTCAAGGTCCCCCCTTGCAAGGGACTGAGTCTCATTCCTCACCAACAGGGCCACCCCACTCCCTCTGCCCAGCTTCCTGTCCTTACGATAGCATGTATACCCTTGAAAATTCATTTGGGGTTTGGGATCTGCGCTGGGGTTTGGGAAGCAGTCCTTTCCTTTGTGCAATCCCTGCTAAATTTAACCTGGGCTGTTGCAACACCGGGTTGTGCAAAGAAATTAACCGAAGACATCTCTTCAGTCACTGCAGCTGATCAAAGACTCCTGAGGCACCAGTGATGCCAGCAGATATTTCTCCAGACTTACAGAAGGACCTTCATTTCAACCCCAGTAGCAGGTGTAAACGGTCTCCAGGAGTAAACACCAGGCAGAAGCTGAAAGGATGGATGGAGGACGTCCAGTATGGAACCTAATAGTTGGAACCGTTATAGATATGCAGGAGATTTATTTTCCGATTCTCGCTGTTATTGATGTTCTTGCTGAGGGTCTCCGTCTAGTTATCAAATCTAGTTTTTTATTAATGTGTGTCGTAAATAAGTATCACATTATATTTTCGGGGCGTTTTCAGTGTCGATAATCGTGTACGGCGCTCACGACCTGAATAATTATTTACACACGGCCTTCCCGCCGCAAGTGGCCACATTTAATAAGCATTATTTTCAGTATATTCAGCTGCCTGTGTGTGCGCTCTCCACACTCTCAACTGACAGTGCCACGACTGCAATGTGCAGCTCACGTTTCCTCTGGCAATCTGGACATTAAATATTGAACGAGGTGGTCGTTGATATAAAATGTTGGCGAGAAGGGTCGCACGTGCTTTGCACTGGTGCACTGCGTCATTCTGGTACTTCGGTACATTTAAAATAACTGGATCATCCTCTGCTGTCCGTTTCATGTCGGGACCAGAGCTGATACCAGTGTGGGCCGAACTTTAAGATTTGTGGATTGATTTTTGATGGACTGTTGTTCCAGCCAGTGCTCTGAGCTGGGTGCTCGCTGCCTTCAACCGTGTTCTCTTTTTGAAGTTCCGACCCTGTTAATTTTGCATACCAGCTGCAAAATGAAGTAACCTGCAATATGCCACACTTGCAACGAGGATTGGATGTTGTTGTGTGAGGAGGGAACGCGGCAGCACACAACAGGGTGCTGTATCCAATAGAAGGACGCCCTCTAGATGAAGGCAGACCATATGTGGTCAGCTTCGGAAGTGAGAGAGATCTCAGAAATGGAGATATTCCTGAAAGCAAATGACAGTGTCTCCGTCCCAGTAGAATGCAATGAGCAAGTTAGCCATTGTCATAAAAACAAGGACACACTGTAACCAGTGGAAGGGTCGGAGATATCTGAAGATTTGGTGTCTCATCGAGTCACAAACACACACGACACATATGCTGGCGCCATCAACTAGAACAAGGTTTCTTATAAGCACGCCCTGGATATCTTGAAGGGACTGTTTGCTCAGCAGCTTGGGAGAACTCGGAGAGACACAAATTTAGCGACTTCAATAAGGAAGCAGAAGAGACTGTTGGCGAATATTATTCAGGTTAACGACATTGTTTTCAGCATTCGCACCTCCCCAGTCCTATCGAGGGTGTGTGAGGAATTGTTGAGTCAGTAGAAGGTCGGCTCGTTGTGTCCGTGAGCGTGTATCGGCCATACCTCATATAAAATCGTGGCGCTGCCTCACAGCTTCAGCCGCATGAGCTCAATCCCAACCTCGGGCGCTGTCGTCGTGTGTGAAGTTTGCACTTTCTCCTTGTGACCGCGTGGAATTCCCCCGGGTGCTCCGGTTTCATTCCATAGACATGCCGGTTGGAAAATTAATTGATTATTGTAAATTACCTCCCTCCCCCCCCCCCCCCCCCCCAGTATGAGGAATGTACGATGAGCTGATGGGAAAGTGGGGAAATGTAATGGATTAAAAAATTAGTGTAAGTGGGTGCTTGATATTCGGCACTGATTTTGTGGGCAAAGAACCCGTTCCTATGCTGTATCTGTCTATGAATATGTATAGACATTTATTTGAGGCATAATCAATTGGTCAAACAAGGGAGTGCAGAACCTAGATTCCGGAGCACCAAAAATCTGCTGGTAGAACTCAGAAGGTCGTGCAGCATCAATGGAGGGAAAGGAATTGTCTACGATTCGGGTCGAATACTAGCATCAGGACTGAGAGCGGAGAGGTTTGATGGCAATTATAAAGAGGAGAAGTGAAGGGGCGAGAAAGGATTGTGAGGAGACTGGTGGAATGTTGTAAATTGCTATAAATTGGTGTTGGGCGCCCCTGCGCATGACCTCTCAAAGCTGCCCGAATAATCCAGCACAGTGAGAGTTCTGCTCCATTACTGAGGTGGAAGTTGCTGCCCGATCTGGATCAACTGGGATAATCGGCCAAGGATCGGCAGATATAATTTTACTCGGACAAGTGCAAAGTGTTTGTGAAGTGAAACCAGGTCAGGAATTGTACAGCAAACGGCAGGGCCCTGGAGAGTGTTGTAGGTCCGAGACACCTGTGGGTACAACTACATTGTTCCCTGTAAGTGGCAGCACAAGTGGACAGTGTGAAGGTGGTATTTAACGTGCATGTTTTTTTATCACGTGACATTGTCAACAGCAACAGTTCAAAGACATTTGGATAAGAACACGGACAGGAAAGGTTCGGAGGGATGTGGGTCCAAGATGGGCAAGTGGGATGAGCTTAGATGGACACCTTGGTCAGCACGGACGAGTTGGGCCAAAGGCCTGTTTCTGTGTTGTGTTACTCTGTGGCTCGATAACTGCACAGGTCCCGGTCGAGTTTATGGTCACGTGCACAAGTACATGTGTGCGCACGTGCAGTAAAGAACTTGCAGCAGCATCACACAGATACAGCATCAGATAAGCAACATTCCAAATAAAAGCAAATTATCATTAATTATGCACAATTTTTATAAGAAAGAACACAATTCAAACAAACATTGTTCGCTTCAGTGCAAAGTGATCACGGTGTTGCTGTACTGCGGTGATTGGGGCAGTGCCGGTGGGAGGATGTCAATCAGCTGCAAAGGGTGCAGGAAAGATTCACAAAGATGGTAACCGGTCTGATACGCTGGAGCTACCTTCCCTCAAGCATAAGTGGCATAGGGGTGACATTATAGTGATTTATAATATCATGAGGGGGATAGATGAGGAGGATAAATGAGAGGAAAATAGAGGTATAAGGGCATTCGATAGGTAGGAGTGAATAGCTATGTCGGCACAACATTGTGGGCATAAGGTCGTCTTCTGTGCTGTACTCTTCTATGTTCTATGTATAATGTTTCTGTACTTTCTTCGCCCTCGCAGTGAACCTGGTGACCATTGCAATCCTGTCTCTGTGAGACTGCGGCCTCTCCAAGGGGGCCACGATTTACCTCATTGCCATTGCAACGGGGGAGTTCCTCGTCATTATACTTGCTCTTATCTTGAAGCAGATCCCTATTGCCTACAATAAAGAGTTTCGAGACGTGATGGAAATTCATGTGTCCAACATCCCCGCTATCCTCCTCCACGCCGCCACCGACTGTTCTATCTGGTTCACCATCGCTTTCACCTCCGACCGATTTGTGACCATTTGTTGCCAGAAGCTTAAGACTAAAAACTGCAGCGAGAGGACGCCAGCAGTAGTTATCGGGACACTCACCGTCTTTTCAGTGAGAAGAACCAGTTATGGTAATTCATGTATACGAACAAATACGCACTTCTGAGAATGTCCTGGTTCTGCTGAGGAAGTGAAGGGTTAATAATTGCACCATACCTATAACTGGTAAACAAATATATATATATATATGCATTTATATTTCTAAAGCAAGGACTAGCAAGCTGCTGACACACTAGTTAAATTGGAATGTTAAGTATGTTAACTGTCTTTGTTTCGGGTAACGGACCATTCCGTTATGTCAGACTGTGGTGATACTGGGTGTAATTCACATCGAGGTGGAGGCTTGGTATAAACAATGAAGGGTGATACCCGCCTTTGGATGCCGTGATTATAACTCAATTATACTAAGACAAGAGGTGTGATAGCTCTATAGGGATCTCTATAGCTTGACTGAAACTCGTGGCGCCGTATGCATGGGATGTGCGTGAAAATTACTGTACAAATGTCTGTCTACCCTTTGTGCTGAGAGAACTCGGGAAGCGACTCTTAGTGAGTGCTGAAGATAATTCTCCTAGCAATGCACTGCTAATAAATGTTTCTTCGAATCGACCTCGTGGCACTGTGTTAATTACAGGGGACAGAAGGGGAAAATTAATTTCGAGACGACAATTTGGCGAGCCAGCCAGGAGTCCAAGACGAGGTTTCGGAAGCGGCGTGAGCGACCGACGGGGATAACGGCCACCTGAGACGGAAGGGCCCACAAGGTACGATTCACCTTGATCCCTCTCAGGGAGTCGAACACCTGATCGATCCCCTCGCTTACCGAAAATCCTCTGACGGACTCCTCGCGAACCTGTCCGAGTGCCACAGGTAAGGAGAGGTTGGAGTCCCCAGTTAAGTTAAGTTCTGTTCGGGGTTCGAGTCCTCAGTTTCTGGTTTCGGGGTTTTAAGTTTGTCAATTTCAAGGTTTTGAGCTCTAAGTTCTGAGATAGGTTCTCCGTAACTACCATGCTGCCTTAGACCGGTTCTTAAGAGGGGAAATCCCCCACGGGAAGGTCTGGAACCGGAAGTGTGTGAAGGAAAGAGACCGATCTTATAGGTAATCGTAGCGATTCGTACCATACGATCCAGAAGAATACAAAATGGGACGAACTCTCGATTTCTGGGTCTAATACCCCACTATCTAAGTGATGTAAATACGATCCGAAGAACGAGAGTAACTTCCGTAAATTATTAGCATGCCTCAAGAAGACAATGGGATACGAAATATGGCCATTGAGGGGAAATTGGGATGTAGATAAATGCCTAAAGGCAGGAAAGGCAATTTGGGAGCGGAATACAGGGGAAAAATGGAAAATATTAATGTCCACTTGGAGAAAAACGACCGAAGACCTAACAAATAAATCTGAGCAGGCGAGCTGGGAACATAATGCGCGCAGAAGAGGAATTAGTATGTGTGATGAACAGGGAAATCCTAAGAGTTGGGAAGTCCTGAAGTCTCAGTGCGGAGACCACGATGCTGAAAGAAGCAGAAAGGAGAGAGACGAGATAAATAAGATGTAAAAGGAGAGACGCAGAAATAAAAAAATAAAAGTGGTGAGGATCAGGTGGAGGTACCTCCCGACATGTAATTCCAAACTCATGATACGGAAGAAGAGGAGGAGGATTTAATGGTCCGACCCGCAGTCCCTACCTACACCCCCCCCTTTTCATTACCGCCCCCATATAATGTTGATAGCCCGCCAGCCGTTCCGCCCTTACCACCAGCGGCTGCTAGCCAAGTGGCACCCCCGGGACAAGTCTATGGTCCGATTGCGTCCACAACCAAGATGCGGCGTAGTCGAAGGGAAAGCCAACAGACCGGTTGCTCTAATGCCACAGACAAGCGACGAAACTTTTTGGCAGGGGACAGTCCTTCAATAGATTCTCAGGCGGACACCTGCTCTGATTCTACCACTGATTATAGAGACCCTACAGTCCCAGCCCACCACCCATGTTGAACGGGGTTAAGGGAGCCAAGGTCAAGAAATAATTCCCCAACAGGAGTGTTCCCAATCCCAATCCAGCCCAAACCAGCGCTAATCCTCCAATCCAAATTTACACACCTTGGAAGCCTCAGGAGATGTGCTTAATCATCAGTCAGGCGCCGAACCGTAAAACCAACCCAGAGGATTTCATCGATCATGTGATCGGAAAAATTCAGATGAACCAGACCGCCCCCCAAGATCTTTTCAGTTTTTGTTGCATGGCCCTTACAACTAACGAAGTGGCAAAATGAAGAGAACATCTGGGGAACTATGTCGACTGGACAGCCTTTCAGGCGGCCATCCGGCCTCAGGACGAGGTGGCTACTATTAGAACTGCCCTTCGCAAAACCCTTCAAAAGCTTATTGACATAACCAAGGTTTTAGAATGCCGACCGATACAGGGTGAGGACGGCCCAGACTTTTGGGACCGTTTCTGTTCACTTTACGGTACCTATGCGGGGGACGATGCCTACAACCGAGGCAATACATTCCCCTAGTTTAACGGTCTCCTATTACAATGCATCCCTGAGGGAGTGGCGTCAGCGATCCGCACTAATAACATGAACTGGCCTGACCACACACGACAACCCATGAGGAGGGCGCTAGTCCACTTCTGGAGTAACGGGCGCGATTCGAAATCCACAAAGGTGAAACAGGAAATTGTCCAGAGACCCCCTCGGCCCCAACCTCCCTACTCCGACAGTACGGGGTATCAAATGGAACGGCAATAATGCGTTGCAGAAGGGGTTGACTGGTACGGTAAAGGATACCCACTGTACCCAAATGACTTAAGAGCCCCAGCGTACTGGCCCCCTTGTGAGCCACCACCACCATCCTCTAGTAATTACCTAGGACGCAGGGGATCCCAACAACCCGCACCGGCGAGCGCCAGGCCGACGGCATGCTACCTTTGTGGGGCACCTGACCATTGGCAGAGGGACTGCCCCCACTACCGTCATCGGCTGACGTGACCCCCTGGTAGACGACAACCTTTTTCGACCAACAACCCGTTTTCAGCCTGACTAGCCGTGGAGAGTAGTCTTTCCATGTACCTTGCCCTCACCGATAACCCGGAATATGAACCCATCGTCAATTTCTTGATGAAGGAAAGCCGATTCCCTTTATGATAGACACGGGAGCAAATACTTCGACCAGCGAAGTCTCTTGTATTGCCCAGCATGATTTTAAACTGTCCACTGTTCAGTTCCATTGAGCGGGCTGGAGGGACAGGAAAGATACTACCCCTTAACTGAACACTTGCAAGTTAAATTTGGAGAACGGGAATGCCTGATCCAGTTTGCGGTAACCAGAAAGATGGGGGTTAACCTAGCCGGGAGGGACCTGCTTTGCTCCCTCCGACTCAAAATACAATACCTGGATGAAGGTGTTGCCATTACTGGTCCTTCAACCTACAGGATCCTCTGGATTCACCAGACTCCTCAGTGGTGGACGGTGAACTTCACGAGCAGCGATTTTGACGCACCCTTGAAAACCACTGATCCGCATGTGACGATAGCTTATGACCCCACCGGGGCCGCAAGAGAGCTAGAAGGGTTGTATGCTCCTCTCCTATGTAGCATCGTGACTGTCACTATATTAGGGGAAGTAGTGGGAAAAGAGGGGGCAGCACTTCTGGTCCAATTGCCTAATAAATTGTGGAATCAGTCAGGCTTGATGTCCCTTCACATTACCCTGTCAGTTAACGAGGGACATAAACCGAAGGAATGGGATGCCGAGCCCACCAGCTTGAGGTACAGACAGACAAAGTCATTTTCGGGGTCCCTCAGGCTCTGCCAGAGGGGAGCCTGACTTATTACCTCGTCCCTTTCTCGGTGATGGGCTGTTTACATCATCACCAGCCCCATCGACTTTCTTCGGATGAGCCCACCCCCGATTTATGGGCCGCATCGATGTCCGAGGTAGGGTACACCCCGGTGACCCCAGTACAGATCCCTGTAATACCGGGAGCACAACTGCCTTCCGTCCCACTGTATCCCCTTCGGAGGCAGTCGACGGAATATCCCAGTTAATAGATTCGTTCTGCAAACAGGGCATTCTGGTTCCTTTCCAATCACCTTGTAACACCCCCATTTTACCCGTCCCCAAACCCGGATGGACAGAGTGGCGCCTTGTACAAGACCTACGTAAGGTCAACGAGGTAGTGTAGCAATTACATCCCGTGGTCCCGAATCCAGCTACCATTCTCTGCAGTATCCCCGCCGATTCTTGCGTTTTTACCAGTGGACTTGCAACATGGATTTTTCGCAATTCCCCTTTCTCCCGACTCGCAGATCCTGTCTGCTTTCACCTTCCAAGGTCAGCGATGCACTTGGAAGTGCCTCCCGCAAGGTTTTATACACTCGCCGACTGTTTTTTTCCCCCAAGTTTTACATGAACGACTCCAAGGGTTGCACCTTTCTGATAAATCCACCGTTGTCCAGTATGTAGATGACCTTTTACTAGCAAGCCCCAAGGAGCCCGCCAACATTGCGGACACGAATAGACTACTTAACGAGCTCCATTCCTGGGGATACGTAATACCTCCACAGAAAGTAAAACGAACCCAGCGCCAGATGAAATTTCTGGGCACCCTCTTAAGTGCTCCCGAGCGCCGGCTCACTCCCGAACGTAATGCACCCGTCATTGCCACCCCACCGCCCGCTACCGCAAAGGGTATGCGCGCCTTCTTATGTTTAGTAAATTTCTGCAGGAAGTGGTTACCAAACGTGGCGCTCCTTACTAAGCATCTCACACTCCTGGCTTCAAGCCAGTCTGTGGGACCCTTTGAACATACGAAGGAACAAAGGAAGGCCTTTGATAGCCTCAAAGAGGCCCTTGCCAGCGCCCCGGCCCTGGGGCGCCCTTTGTATGATCGTCCATTTCAGCTCTTCGTTTATGTCCTAGAGAACTACGCTACAGCCGTACTTACTCAAACCCATGGGGATTGGAAAAGACCAGTGGCATACTACTCCACTCCGCTGGACCCAGTTGCAAGGGGAGTTCCACTATGCTCACAAATGCTTCCAGACATTTATTCCCTCGGAACAGCAGCCTCCAATATAAGTCTGCAACAGGCAGTAGTGGTTTATTCCTTCCATACCATAACGGCACTCTTAACCTCTCACCAGACGCAACACCTTACCCAGGCCCGCTTAAACAGATACGAGGTAGCACTCCTGAATAACCCACTCCTAACTTTTGCCTACTGTACGACCATTAATCCTGCCACCTTCCTAGAGGCCCCACATGAGGGTCTTGCGGACCCACCTCATGACTGTCTAATATGTAACAATTTTTTACTGCAACCGTCCGGACCTTTCAGATAAGGCCATCCAGTCAGCCGACATAATCCTGCACGTCGACGGTAGTTCCTGCATTCCTGAACAGGGCACCCGACTTTGTGGCTATGCCGTGGTAAACTACTCCCAGAGTGTGGAATCTGCATCTCTGCAGCCCCGCGTCTCTGCCCAAAAAGCGGAACTCTTTGCCCTGACTTGAGCTTGCATTTTAGCCAAGGACAAAGTAGCTAACATTTTCGCTGACTCCCACTACGCTTTTGGAGTTGCCCATGATTTTGGCCAACTCTGAGCACACAGGGGATTTCTGACCTCTACAGGTAGCCCCATACAGAATTCGGTTTATGTAAAGAACCTCCTCCAAGCCATCCTCCTCCCAAACAAATTGGCCATCATTAAATAGACCGGCCAGATTTCAGATGCCGACCTAATAACCCAGGACAATAACAGGGCAGATACAGAAGCGAAATTGGCAGCACGCCGGGGGTCTAAAATCGTTTCCACTGTGGAGAAAGAAGCAGTTGTTTGCAAGCCAAAGATATCAAAGCCGGGCACCCCAGACATGGTCACTGTGCAGCACTTACAGGGGGAAGCCACTGACTCAGAAAAACAAATGTGGAAGGCGTGCGGATGTACGTACTCTGCGCCACACGGCCTCTAGGTTACTCCAGTCGGTCAAGTATGTACACCTGTTTCTTTGTTCCTAATGTTTATTGACTGCCTACGTTCTGACACCCAACTTGGAAAGGAGGGAACGAGTAACATTTTATTACGTACCTGGTGGCACCCAGATTGGAGGAAGCAGCACAAGGCAAAATACGGTGGTGTTTGATATGCCAACAAACCAACACTGGGAAAGGGGTGAAGTGCACCCCAGGCAAAACCCGCTTTCCAGGTGGTCCTTTTGAATGTATACAACTCGAGTTTATTGAATTACCGCGTGTACATTGTTACAAGCACTGTCTCGTTATTGTTGATGTATTTAGTAGATGGATTGAAGCTTTTCCAGCCACCAACAATAAGGCGTCAACGGTGGTAAAGTTATTCCTCACAGAGGTTATATCAAGGTTTGGGGTACCCCGATGGATATGTTCTGACAATGGCCCCCACTTCATAGGGTAAATAAATAAGGAATTGTGCGAGGAACTGCATATCGAACAGCAGTTCCACTGCACCTACCACCCTCAAGCAGCGGGTGTAGTAGAGAGAGCTAACAGCACCCTTAAGAATGAACTAACCAAATTAGTGTCAGAGACAGGTATAAACTGGTTGAAGTTTCTCCCATTAGCATTATACCATATGAGAATCACCCCGCACTCGGCCACCGAGGTATTGGCTGCCGAAATCGTATATGGGCGTCCGCGAAGAAACCAATGGGACGACGACACCCAACCCCCCACACAGGTTCACCTTAATATCATGAGGGATGAACTACAAAGGTATTTCAGACAACTTACATCCTCTTTAAAGTTTCTTCATTCACAGGTGAAGAGTGCCTTTCAACCACCTGAAGGGCAAAACACGGAATTGCCCGACCTGGATATCGGAGACTCGGTACTGATACGGGATTGGTAACGCCGTAAACTGGGACCTCGGTGGAAAGGCCCCTTCCAGATACTGCTCCAAACACCGACAGCCGTGAAAGTAAAAGGCCAGGAACGCTGGATTCATCTAAGTAATTGTAAACGATGGCCACCGGAGGGAAGATAATACTTCTTAAATTCGGACTCCTTACCATTACCAGTACTCTTGTGTGGGCGTTAGAGGATAATTTGTTTTACAAAATACATAAGCAGCTACATGGTAATCGCACCGTTTGTTACCCCTTGGCAGAGTCAGTGGAAGGCCTTTTTGTAGCCACACCAAGCTGAAGCCCCAGGGCCCTCTTAGAGTATGAATTTTCAAAACAAATTGTTTTGGATAGACGGGAACTTACAGGAGGTTGCTGCTGGGTAAATGCTTGCAAGGAACTGTAACATGACCTAGTAGTACAACCCACCACCAGTCCTTCTCCCACTGTTTCACCGGTAAAGCGTGGGGTTGTGGGCTAGCGATTGTACAACATACGATAGTATGTGCTACCACTACCTGTACAGGGAAAAATTGTGCGTGTAAGCGGGGATAGTTTAGCTGTGTGTGCGCTGCCACTAGGTGTGTTACGTTACTTGCAGGAGAGCGATGGGTTTGTGGGGAAGGGAATGGGACCCACGTGAGATTGTCTAATGTCTCTTTAGAATGGCTAACCAAGGAGAATTACCTGAGGGAGCATGGGAGAAATTGTGCTGGGATCTCTTGGTATTCTCAAATTCCCAGTCCACGGCAATCGCGTAATGTAACCTGCTACCGGGCTAAGGAAGGGTATGTGTTCCTCTTTAATTGCACTTACACCACAGCCACGCCCACTCTGCCAGCCTGGTTTACAATGAGAACGATCGGGCCGGTCACGGTCCCCTGCCCCCAGAAGGCTCGTGTCCGACGAAGGCTTGTGGTACGGTCAGTTAGTGAGGAGTTCTGTGAGGATTGGAGTGATCCTATGTCATTGGGATCTCCCTTAGCATCGTTAGGCTATGGATTCCTGAGTACTCTCTCTCTGGGGGGTTCGGCAGGAACTATAGCCGCAAAAAAAGGAACTACCTTATTCGTGGACTGGCTGCACTGGGAAACAGTACTATGGAGGGCCTTAAAGCAGTCAACCGGGAACTGGCGGAGCTTCGACTTTATGCCCAGCAGACCCGGTATGCTGTGGACTACCAAATGGCTCAGCAAGGAGGAGTATGTGCCATAGTTGGGGACAAATGTATCACCAACGTGAGAGACTGGTCCTACAACATCTCCCATGCCATTCAGGACATTCAGAAGCAAATAGCTAGCTTTAGGCAGGGATATACAGGATGGACAAGTTGGTTGGGGTAGCTACTAGGAGAGTCGTGGGCATGATACCTGCTGTATGGAATGTGGGACTAATCGTGATTATAATAGTATGCTGTTTGGTGCTGGCCTGTCTATATACTTGCTGCAAGGTCCTTATTAATAAGCTCTCGGCCCCGTTCTCAGCGCCGCTCTAGTTTATCATGAAATGATAAAAATGAGGGAATGAGGAAGTGAAAGGTTAAGAATTGCAACCATGCCTATAACTGGTAAACAAAAAAAAAATTATATATATATATATATATATGCATTTATATTTCTCTAGCAAGGGCTAGCAAGCTGCTGACCCACTAGTTAAGTTGGAATGTTAAGTATGTTAACTGTCTTTGTTTCAAGTAATGGACCATTCCGTTATGTCAGACTGTGGAGATCCTGGGTGTAATTAACCTCGAGGTGGAGGCTTGCTCTAAACAATGAAGGGTGATACCCGCCTTTGAATGCCTTGATTATAACTCAATTATACTAATACAAGAGGTGTGATAGCTGTCTCGCGTTTTCAATAACATGACTGAAACTCTTGGCGCCCTATGCATGCGATGTGCGTGACAATTCCTGTATAAATCTCGGTCTGCCCTTTGTGCTGAGAGAACTCGGGAAGCGACTCTTAGTGAGTGCTGAAGAGAATTCTCCTTGCGGTGCACTGCTAAAAATGGTTATTTGTTCGAATCGACCTCGTGGCACTGTGTTACTTACAACGGACAGAAGGGGAAAATTAATTTCGAGACGACACCTCGTTATTACTTTCAGTTTCACGTTCTCCACACAATGGGCAGCCGTTGAATTCCTCCATTATGTCTTCACTCCGTGTATCTCGTTCATTCACATTCTGGAGCTCAACGCACTGAACGTCAGACCTGTTCACGTCACTTTCATAATAAGCAAAAAACTCCGGGGCTCGGTCGGCGGGAAGCCAGAACGACCCCGAAGCGAAGAGCAGTCGGAAATCCATCACTCTACTCTTTCTGATCTCGGGCAACTTCGTCCTCTATGTGGTTTCCCTTCCTGTTGTCCACTCTGCACACTTGAATTATCCTGTTGGACGTAGACGATAATAGACAAGTCACTCATTGTGACGGAACTTGGATTCATACTGCAGCTCCTCAGATGCGGTACCAACATTTTCATTCATGCTGCGTTCAGGGCGGAGCTGAGCAACGGGGTGAAATATCCTTTTAGCGCCCTTTCTATCATCGTGAAATAAGTGGAAAACTGGAGATTTTCACTTGCAGATATCCCTCTCGTCTCACACTTCATTCTGCACAAACTTGCTTTGAAAAACAGCTGAGATGTTCAAACTGAGTTTGTGTTTCAGGCAATTTAATAATATTCTATCTCTCCTGTGTGGGGAATCATTAACTATATTTGAAGCTCTTGAAATGAACTAATGCCAAAAACTAAACTCCATGAGACTGATTCCCAGCGCCTGAGCTCCTGGGCTTTGCCCTGACAGTCTCTGAATACAGTGATATTGCTTTACGTATTGTGGTAAAAGAACAGCACTCATCGTTCAGCTCAGCCGAGTTCCTTTCACCAGTCCCTTCCCAACCCTATTCTCTGCATTGTCCCCGTAATCTTTGACGCACTTACTGATCAAGAATCTATCGATCTCCGCTTGAAATATACGCAATGTCTTGGCCTCCGCAGCAGTCTGTGGCAATAAAATCCACAGTATACACACCTTCTGGAGGAAGAAATTGAACCTCACTCAGTACCCAAGGGACGTCCGTTTATTCTGAGTCTGTGTCCTCTGATGTTGTACTCTCCCACTCGTGGAAACATGCTCTCCAAGTCCGCTCCACAGGAATTTGAATGTTTGGTAGGTTTCAATGAGAAATCCCCTCATTCTTCTAAATTCCAGCGAGTACAGGCTCAGATCCAGAAAACGCTTCTCGTCCGTTAAACCTTTCATCCCGGCATCTTTGTAACTCTCCTCTGGATACTCTCCAAGGTCAGCATATCATTGCGTAGGTATGGGGCCCAATACTTCACCCAATTATGTTTTGGAAATAATAAGGGCAGACGTCAGCAAGGGGAATTAACCAATCAGATCAAGGAATTAATGCGCACACCTAAGGTTGTGAAATTCAGAAAACGTGAACTGCATTTAAACTATGAAACACCAAGTCAAATAACTTGATCCACCGTAACATAAGAAAACCAACAGCCGTAGAAAGGCGCCGGAGTCTCCCGAGGCAGCTTCTCCATTCCATGTGATTGTGGCTAATCCCATAACCCAGATATTTTCCGCCCATTTAATGTCGTCACGTTCCACCCATTTACAAAAATAACTCAACACCTCGCACACACGCCACACTTGAATATATTCATCTCTGTGCTTGGAAATTCTATGAACTCAGGGTTTGGATCGGTCCGGGGACTGGGTTATTACAGTTGTTACATAAACATAGCTGAGGGATGGGCAGGACTGGCATATCAATGTTATGGGATACAGTTCCCACAGGCGTGACAGGGTTGGAGGTGAGAGTGGAAGGGAAGTTGCGTTTTTCTTGAGGGAGAGCATCACCACGTAACTTGGAGATGATATTTCCGGTTTTGTCCAAAGAGGCTCTGTCGATGAAAATGAGAAATGAGAAGGGAGCGATCACTTTGTTGGGATTGTGCTCTTGGCTCCCGAGAAGTCAGCGGGACTGATAGCAACAAGTATGTCGGTAAGTCGCAGATTGCTGTAAGGATAATGGGGTTGCAATTGTCGGTGCTTTTAACTTCCCTGATATTGACTAGACCTGTCATCGTGTTTGGATGGACTCGAAACTGTTAAGTATGCCCAGGAAAGTTTTCTCATGCAAAATGCATATGGCCGTACAGCGCGGGAGGGGCGGGTGGGTGCTGTTGGTCGGGGCTGGTAGGGAGTGGGTGGGTGGGTGTCGGCGGCAGTTGATCTTTCATTGGGATATGAGGCCGGTTAGGTGACTATTGAATCAGTGGGAGAGAATTTTGGACCAGTGATTATAATTCCTTTGGTTTAAAATAGGATGTACACAGATAGGACTGGTCTACATGTTAATTTCCAACAACAGGGCAATGCTAATTTTGATGGCATTAGACAAGAACTTGCAAAGGGTGATTGAGAGAGGCTGTTTGCCGGTTAAGGAATGTCTAGTAAGTGGGGCGCTTATAAAAGTGAGATAGGGAGAGTTCGGGGCTGTCATGCTCCTGTTAGGGTGAAGAGCGGGAATGGCAAGGTTAGGGGACCCTGATTGATGAAGGATATTGAGACTCTGATGTAGGATACGAAGGAGGCATATCATGTAATGACATTTGGGATTAAGCAAACCTCTAGAGGAGTATAAACTATGTAGGATTACAGTTAAAAGCAAATCAGGAGGGGAATAATCGAACGTGAGTTAGCTCTGGCAGATAAAGAAGCATCTGAAGCAGTTTGAGGGGGATATTACGTTCAAAAGATTTACAATGGAGTGAATTGGTCTCCTAAATAATCAACGTGGTCATCTATTTGTGGAGCAACAGTATGTTGGGAGTGGTGTGAAATGAGTATTCCTCATCTGCAGTTACCGTGGAGAAGGTCATGGAAGCTGGGGAATTCAGGAAGAGAATAAAATATCTGTAAGACGAAAGAGGAAGTTCTGGCAGTCATGAAGTGCATAAAGGTGGATAAATACCCGGGCCCTCACCAAGTGTATCCAAGGATATTGTGGTAAGCCAGGGAAGATATTGCTGGGGCCCTTTCAGAACTAATTGTATGACGGTTAGCCTTGGATGAGGTACCGAAAAACAGGAGGGTAGTTATCAAGGGCTTTAAGAGCAAGCCGAAGAACTACAAGCCGGTGAATCTAACAGCACGGGCAAGAGGGTTTCCTGACAGGTTTCTGAGAGACAAGATCCATGTGCATTTAGAAACACAAGCACTGATTATTAATGGTCAACATGGTTTTATGTGTGGGAAATTATGTCTCACAAATTTGATTGAATATTTGAAGAGGTAGCCATGACGGTTGACGAAGGCAGGGCGTTAGCAAGGCCTTTGATTAGGTCACGCATGGTAGACTAGCCCGGCAGGAGTCAGAGGGTGGTAGTGGAGGGTTCTGTTTCAGAAGGGAGGCCTGTGACAGGTGGGGTGCCGCAGGGAGCGGTATTCGTTCCCATGTTGTTCATCATTTATATCGATGATTTGGATGAGAATGTAGGCGGCATGGTTAACGTCTTCCCGGATGAAACCAAAATTGATGCCAGAGACTATGATATCTAAGTTGTCGGCCTCTCAATAAAAATGATGGGATGGGTTATGTGAAAGATGTCAAAACTCCCGTGTCAGGGTCTCAGAACAACATTCTAGCACTTAACGTCATCAAGATAAAAATGTTGGGGGGTGTGTTGGGAGGGGTGGTCGTGAACACAACCCTGTCCTCGTCAACACTGCTGTTGTAGAGCTGGTCGACAGCTTCAGGTTCCTTGGCATCTATATCACCAGCATTCTCAGCTAGTCCCATCACACTGATGCGGTGATCAGGATATCTGAGAAGATGAGAAGATTAGGCTTGTCCAGGAAGATTATGTCCAATATGTACAGATATGCTTGAGGAAGTATACTGATGTGTTACATCTCAGCCTGGTATGACACCTGCTCTGCTCTGTCCTGACTGAACCTACAGAGAACGGCAAACACTGCCCAGTCCATTATAGGCTCATGACGTTCGTCCAGCTCGGTCGCCTTCACCGTGAGTTGCTTCAGGAAGGATGACAGTATCGTCAAGGACGCCTGCCACTGTGGGCATCCCCTTTCTCTCTTCTAGTTTCCAGTGTAAGATAAAGGAGGTTGAAACCGCGGACGTCCAGATTCAAGAACAGATTCCTCCACACTGCTGTCAGACTACTGAACCAATCACCCCTCTCACTTCCCCTTGCCGGCGGTGCTGCCACGTTCTCGTACTCTTAACTCGACCTCTTCTGTTATCACTTCAGCATCCTTTTGCACGACCAACGTCCACTACAATGGTTGAAACTTGCTTTTATTTTGTGATATTCGCTGAATTTATTGTTGCATTAATTATTATCATGTTTTCTGTTTACTCTGTGACCATCACACAAGCAAGGCATTTCGTCGTAACCTGGTGGAAATGACACTGCGCCAATCTGATATGATCTGGATTGATCTGAAAAGAGGAGAGTCAAGAAGATTATCTGAGAGAACGACAGGATCCAGATCAACCAGAGGGTGGGTAATGATTGGCAAATGGAATTTCACTCGGACAGTTGTGATATGCTGCATTTTGATAAGTTCAACCAAGGGGGACTCACACAGGGAATGGCAGAGGCCTGGAAAGTGTTGCACAACATAGAGCAGTACTCGCGATTAGTTTAGGTAAAGTGGCGTCATTGGTAGTCGGCACTGAAGAAGGTATTTGGCACGTTGGCCTACATCTGTTAGGGCATTGAGCACAAGAGCTGAGACGTCGTGTTGCTTTAGAGCAAGACGTTATTGAGATCGCACTTGGAGTACCGTGTGAATTTCTTGTCACCTAGCTATGAGAAGGAAGTCATTGAGCTGGAAAGGATGCCGAAGAGATTACCAAGGATGTTACCGTGACTGGAGGGCTTTACCTATAAGGGAAGACTGGAGAGGCTGGGGTTGTTGCAATGGAGCGTAGGAGGCCGACGGCTGATCTTACCGAGGTTTATAAAATCATGAGGGCCATAATAAGGTGAATGGTCACAGACGTTTTCCCAGATTCGGGGAATCAAGAACTGGAGGTCTTCCAGTATCAGGTAATGTCTGTAAGGGAATGCTACCGACTGGCACATACCAGGGTGCTGGACTACCTGCTGAAGGACGCACTGAAACTCGGTGCAGACACCGCAAACCCTCTGTGGGGAAGGAGCACAGTCTTTGGTCCTGATGGCACTGGACACTGAGGGGCCGAGTCCTGTGTAACAGCCTCTCAAACACTTCACATGCTCATTGTTTAAGGAGGGAACAGGAGTGGTGTTGATGCACCATGTACTGATCCAAGCCCTAGGGTTATCAAATTGCTGTGAGCACAGATGAAGACATTCAATTTGTGGCATATGTGTGAGGTGTTGAGTGATTTTTGTAAACGGGTGTAACATGACGACTTGGGATGGGCGGAAAATATCAAGGACTTATTTGATCAGCCAAAATCACATTGAATGGCGGAGAAGGCTCGCATGAATCCCAGGCCTTTCTCCCTCTGTTCCTTTCCTCCCGTTGAGGTGAATCAAGTCTTTTCACTTGGCGTTTAATTATTTAAATGCAGTTCCCGTGTCCTGAATTTCATCATCCTGTGTGTCTGCAATAATTCCTTGATCTGATTGTTCAAACAACCATGATGACGTCTGCCCTGACTATTTCCCAACCATTGTGGTGAAAAGCTTTGAACCCCATACCTAAGGAAGGATGTGCTGAGCTTGTAGAAGATCCAGAGGAGATTTCCGAGTATTTACCCGGGGATGGAAGGGTTAACGTATCAGGAGCGTTTGATGGCTGTGGGCCTGTATTTTATGGACATTAGAAGAATGGTGGAAGGGGGATCTCATTTAAACCAACCAAATTTTTAAAGTCCTGCATAGAGTGGACGTCGAGAGGATGTTTACACAAGGGGAGAGTCTTGTACCAGAAGGCACATGCCTCAGAATAAAAGGACGTTGGTTTTGAAGCGAGTGAGGTGGCATTTCTTCAGCCATAAGATGCATGGTCTGCAGAAATCATTGCCACAGACGCCTGTGGAGGCCAAGTCATTTTTCAATTGGATGTCGATAGGTTTTTGATCAATAAAGGCTGCAAAGATTAGGGGACAATACAGGAGAATGGGTTAAGAGAAAAGGTAAATCACCCACGATAGAATGCCTTACTTCTGTTCCTTCATCTTATGGCCCGATGGTCTTACCGTTACCGTTCTCTAATGAAAGGAACTGGATTTTCCTCAGCGGTGAATTCTTTTCCTTTACCACTGAACGTAAAGTGAGGTGACTCTAAGAAGAGTCAATCTGAGCAACGCCCAGGAGCTCAGGCGCTGGGTATCAGTTTGATGGACTTTAATTATCTGCAGGCCTTTAAGTTCATTTGAGGTGCTTCCAATACAGTCAATAATTTCCCACGCAGTACAATCAGAATTTTATTAAAATGTCTTAAACACAAACACGATCTGCACATCTCAGCTCGTTTTCAGAGCAAGTTTCGCAGAATGAAGTGTGAGACAAGAGGGAATTCTGCAAGTGAAAATCTTCAATTTTCCACTTATTTCATGATTATAGAAAGCGCTCTGAAGGGATATTTCACCCCGTTGCACAGCTCCTCCCTGAACCTCGTCTGGGTCGCGGCATAAATGAAAGTGTTGGTACAACAGCTGAGGAGCTGCAGCATGAATCCAAGTTCAAGCACGATGTTTGAAATGTGTCGATTATCGTAGAAGTCCAACAGAATAATTCGTGTGTGCAGAATGGATACCAAGAAGGGAGACCACAGGAGGATGAGGTTTCCCGAAATCAGAAAGAGTAGAGTGATGGATTTCCTTCTGCTCTTCGCTTCGGGGTCGTTCTGGCTCTCCCCGCCGACCTGGACACGGAGTCTCTTGCGGATTTTGATGGTGAGCAGAATGTGTCTGACGGTCAGTGCGTTGAGCGCCAAAATCAGAATGAACGGGATAGACGGGGTGATGACATAATGGAGCAACTCGACGCCTGCCGAGACTCGGGAGCGCATGTCACTGAAGGTCATAAAGCAGAACCAGGGCAGTCTCATAAGTGCGTACTTCTTTGTATAGATGAAGTACCAGAACAGGTTCTTCACACTGAACAAGACAGTAAGTATCCCGATAACCATGGCTGCTGTCCTCTCGCTGCAGTGTTTATCCTTTAGTTTCTGGAAACAAATGGCCACAAATCGATCGAATGTAAAAGCGACGGTGAACCAGACAGAACAGTCCGTGGCGGCGTATAGTAGGACGGCATGGATATTGCACACACGAATGTCCTGCACGTATCCAAAGGCGTTTTCGAAGACAATGGGAATCTGTTTCAGGATCAGATCAAGGACAATGACCAACAGGTCCGCCGTTGCCATGGCCACCAGGTAACGCGTGACGCCCTTGGAGAGGCCGCACTTTCCCCGAGACAGGATAACAATGGTCACCAGGTTCACTGCGAGGGCGAAAAAAGCAGAGAAACATCATACCTCAGCAACGGAGCAGAACTCTCAATGTGGTAGATCATTCGGGCAACTTGAAGAGACCATCCCGCAGGCATGCCCAACAGCAATCTACAGAAATTTAAAACATTCCTCCAGCTCCCTCACAATCATTTCTGGCCCTTTCTCTTTTCCTCTCTATACTGGCCATCACACCTCTCCGCTCTCAGACCTGATGCTGGTTTTCGACCCGAATCGTAGACAATTCCTTTTTCTCCATAGATGCTGCACGACCGCTGAGTTCCGCAAGCAGATTTTTTGTTGCTCCGGATTCCAGAATCTGTACTCCCTTGTTTGAACAAATGACTCTGCCTCAACTAAATATCGATACATATTCATTGACAAATATAGCAGAGGAACAGGTTCTTCGCCCACGAAGTCCGTGCCAAATATCACGCACCGTAGCGGTTAGCGATCGGGGTTTGATTCCCGTCGCTGTCTGTAAGTAGTTTGTACGTTCTCCCGTGTCTGCGTGGGTTTCCTCCGGTTGCTCCGGTTTCCTCCCACATTTTAAAGACGTAGGGGTAGGTTGATTTGGGGTTTAACATGGGCGGTGCGGACTCGTTGGGCCGAAAGTGCCTGTTAGCATGCTGTAAATAAAACTTAATTTAATTTAATTTAATTTAATTTAATTTAATTTAATTTAATTTAATTTAATTTAATTTAATTTAATTTAATTTAATTATTTAATCCATTGCATTTCCCCACGTTCCAATCAGCTCATTGTAGATTCCACATTCTGCGGGGGTGGTGGTGTGGGAGGGCGGGAAATTTACAGTAATCAATTAATTTTCCAACGGCACGTCTATGGAATGAAATCGGAGCACCCGGGGTTATCCCACGCGGTCACATATAGAACGTGCAAACGCCGCACACACGAAGACTGGGCCCGAGGTTGGGATTGAATACGTGCAGTTGGAGCTGAGAGGTCGCGCCACAAATATATTTGAAGTATGCCTGATACATGCCCACGGCCATAACGAGCCGACCGTCGAGTGATTATGAGCAGTATCAGTGCCGTTTTGCTCTCATTCCTCACATTCCCTCCATGGGAAAGGGTACTGGCAAAGCTTAAAATAATTTCTTCAACCTGACGATATGCTCGCGAACAGTCTCTTTTGTTTCCTTTTGCGCACGATACAATTGTGTCTCACCGAGTTGATGAGCAAATCGTTCCTTCAAGATTATCAGGGCTTGCTTGTAAGAAATCTTGTTCTGTAAGATGGCGCCAGAAGATGTGTTGTGTGTCTCTACGAGAGAATGAGACACCAACGTTCCGATATCTCCGCCCTTTCTACAGGTTACAGTGTTGCCTCGTTCTTTATCACAATGAATGCCTTGCTTTATGTCTTTTCCCGGCACCGCGACACTGTCATTTGCCCTCACGGAAGTCTCACTGCCTGGGATCACTCACCCTTCCGAAGCTCACCACATATGGTCTGCCTTCATCTCGAGGGCCGTCTTCTGTTGGCTATAGCCACGCAATTCTTCGCTGCCTTGCTACCTTCTCACACATCAACATCGTATCCTCGTTCCCAGTGTGGCATCCCGCAGGTTCCTTCGCTTTGCAGCTCCTTATTAAAAATAACAAGGGAGGAACTTCAAAAAGAAACTCCTTTGCTGAAGGCAGTCAGCACCCAGCTCACAGCAGTGGCCTGCACAACAGTGGATCAAAGATTAACCCACATTATTAAAGGTCCGCCCACGCTGGTATCAGCACCGACCTCACCATGAAATGGACTGCAGAGGATTACAAATAAGAGTCACAGCCGATATCCAGTTATTTTCAATTTACATAAGTACCCGAATGATTTAAGGTGGACGCAGATCACAGGTGTGCTGGTCTGCCGAAGTAGTAAACAGGAGAAATTCCTCCCAACACACAAGGCAGAGCGGCAGATGGTCCCTGAAATGGTGCGGATGTTGGAACCAGAGACGCGATCACCCACCAGCCCACTTGTGGTGGTTGTTATCCGGGCGGTGTTAGTTTCGACCCGCTGTGTTCCTGCAGCAGATTGTTTGTTGCTCCAGATCCCAGCTTCTGCAGTCCCGTGTGTGTCGGTGTTTGTCTGACCTGCCCCGTCTGTGAGTAGTTAACCGTGGAACGGGAAGAATTGAATCTGCGCGCCCTCTTCATCCACACCCCTCTTAACTGGAATTTAAGTCTCTTGCAATGATTTATCACTATGCCATTCCAGTCATCTATTTTATCCCGAAGACATGGGGCGAGACTGACCATTCTTTGACGATCCCGCCGGTGAACTCAGTGAAGTAGGTCCTGGCCGCGTCTGCATTGGACGTGCGAACCTTCTCGGCAACATTTCATTGCACCGACAACCGCAGTCAATATTTAATCTCGGGATTCCATTGGTGGCGCTCGATGGAGTAAGTCATATCTTGGCTTTGCTCCAGACACTTTTTTTAATCTTTAATTTACCACCCTTTAATGAGTCTTTTACAATACTGACACTAGTTTAATTTTGATTCTTTAACTGTAGAAATGAACATCAGATCTAAATCGTCAGCTAATGGCAAAGGTAATGGAGACCAACCAATTTTGGAAGCTATTTCTAATCTGGATAAAAAAGTTCGACCGGAGATTTGCCGAATTGAAATCCCTTTTAAAGGACTTTGAAGACAGACAAAATACACTTATCCAGGACGCTGAACAAATACAATTGATTGCTGAACTCGACCGAGCTGGTAAATAGAGAGATGCCAAACTCCACTCACTTGAAAAAGACTTAATTATGACGAAGAAAAACCTGATAAAGCCACAACAGAGGATCATCGACCTGGAATGACGGAGCAGGAGAAGAAATTTAAGAATCGTCGGTTTACCAGAAAACGCCGAGATTGATAACACTCCGGATTTTTTTCTAAACTTCTGGTCGATGTGTTTGGTTCTGAAACGTTTCCTGTTCAGCCTATTCAATATAGAGCTCATCGAACAATAAGATCGAAGCCTGCCCCGGACCAAAAACCTCGGCCAGTAATATTGAGACTTCATTATGTTAACAACAAGGAACTCTTAATACGTACTGCTCCTGGACGCAGAATGATTCAATTTAAACAATGGAAGTTACGAATAGTTGAAGATAACACCCCAGAGGTTATGAAAGAAAGGCTAACCTGGTAACCGATTATGGATCTTTGCACTTATCATCCTGCATTATTATTTCCAGCAAGGTTGAGAATTATATTACCTGATAAATCTCGTAAATGGTTCAAATCCGTCCAAGAGGCTGATGAATTTCTTATGAACTGGTTTCAACTTTCGAAGCTATAAATGTGGACGAGTAAGTGTTTTTCCTCTGATTATTACCTACTTGCTTTATTATGCAATTAACTTTTAGATTTAAACCTCTACTTTTCTTTCATTTAATAGTTTTAATGTTTTGTTTTAATAATAATTAAGAATTTAACAAAATGACTGATCGTTTACTTGCTTTTAGAAATAACTATAAAACCGTATTTTTCAAATGTTGACTGTTAACGCCCTTTGGCTCTGTTTCAATCTCACAACTATTGTAGTAAGTTTGATGTTTTTGTTTTGACTATGTCTATAGCCTGTTAAGACTAACCAAGGGTGATTTACATATTATTTTCAATTTGCACTTCTGCCACTAATGGAAGTGGGGTTAGTTCAATTAGCAGTTAGCTTTCTGGCTGCCTATTGGCCAGTTTTCATGCTGTTGGAGGTCGGGAGTGGACTGTTTTCAGGTTTTTTTTCTGGACTGATGAACGACATGTATGTATAAATTGCCGTCATATCCGCTTCTTCTTTGATTTTTTTTTACTTCTTCCTGTCAGTGGGCCTCTTGTATAGCAAGATTAACTTTTTACATACTATATGTTTTTATCTGTTAAAATGGATAAGACTATTAATTTTATCTCATGGAATATTACCGGCTTAAACAATGCGATCAAACGCAAGAAGATCTTCAATGTTTTTCACAGATGAAATACTCAGATCATTTTTGCCCAAGAGACTCATATCAGGAGGAAAGATAATCAATGTTTTTATTTTAGATTTTGGCGGGATCAACAGTTTTATTCAAATTCACAAGCAAAGGTGAAAGGAGTCTCTATTTTTATAGACTCCTCAATTTCGTGTGTCCATCATGAGACAATATCAGACGCAAATGGTGGATTTTTATTAATTACCGGCTTACTTCAGAATAAAAAAGTTGATATGGTTCATATTTATGCACACAATGTAGATCACCGTGAAGTTTTTAAACATCTGTTTACATTTTTTCCTAATTTAAATGAATACACTTTAATTTTTTGTGGAGATTTCAACTGCTGTTTAAACCCTTCAACGGATTGATCTGTGTCAAATCCTGCACTTCCAAACAAATCCGCTGCCTTTATTAACTCCTTCTTAGTTGAATCCGGAATTTCAGATGTTTTGGAGATTTCTAAACCAATATGTGAAAGAATTTTCATTCTTTTCTCATGTCTACCATAATTACTCCAGCATTGATTATTTTTTTATTGATGCGAGATTAGCTCCACTTATTATGGACTGTAAATACGATGGAATTGCCGTTTCTGATCATGCACCATTGTAATTATCAATTAAATTAGCATGTGTATCCTTTGATGTCAAACAGTGGTGATTTAACACTTCTCTATTACAAGCCTTAGATTTCGTCCAGTTTATTGAGGAACAGATTTCAATTTTCTTTTTAACTAATTTTACTGAAGAAATCTCCAGTGGGATAACATGGGATACTTTTAAACATATATCCGTGGTCAAATTATTTCATATTCTACTGGATTGAAAAACGAACTAATAATGAATTACATATATTAGCTGACAAGATTAAAGAAATCGATAAAAATATTCTGAGCTAATCTGGAGCTTTATAAAAAGAGAACAGAACTCCAGTTACAACATAGTTTGTTATTAACATCTTCAAGTGAAAATCTACTACTTAAAACCAGAAGTCAATTTTATATAAATGATGACAAATCTGGTAAATAATTTGCCAACCAATTGAAAGCTACTTTTTCTAAACGTCAGATAAATAAAATTAGTAAACCAGTAGGAACCTACACGATAGATCATGTTCAAATTAATAAATCCTTTCAAGAATTTTATTCTTCTTTCTACCAATCAGCATCCCCTGCGGACTCTACATTAACGAATGAATTTCCAAGAAATTTGAAGATTCACCTATTATCTGTAAATGAACTTTGTATATTAAAAGCAAACATTTCGGAGGAAGAAATAAATAAAGTAATATTTTCAATGAACTCGGGTAAAGCACCTGGCCCTGACGGATATGCAGTCGATTTTTTAAAGTCCTTTTCTGATATTCCCTGTTTAGCAAAAACATTTAAAGATGCCTTATCAGTGGGGAAACTACCACAATCCTTCTATGAAGCAACTATTTCTTTAATTCTCAGAAAGGATAAAGATCCCACTGATTGTTCCTCTTATAGACCTATTTCTATGTTTAATGTAGATTCAAAAATGTTTTCTAAAATTTTGGCCTTCAGATTGGAAAAGGTTATTCCACGAATGATCTCTGAAGGCCAGACAGGATTTATTCAGAATCCTTATTTACACATTAATATTAGCAGATTAATGAATATTATATATACCCCTTCATCCCAAATCCCAGAATGTGTTGTCTCACTAGATGCTGAAAAAGCGTTTGGCTGAGTCAACTGGGAATATGTATTCATTACACTTCAAACATTTAATTTTAGCGTTAAATTTATATCTGCTATCAAACTGATTTATCATACACCTCTGGCTTCAATACTTGCTAATAATCAAAGATCTCCTTTGATTGGGCATTTTCGAGGTGCTGGACAAGGTTGCCCGTTAAGTCCTCTATCATTTGATATTGCTTTTGAACCCTTGGAAATTGCACTCCGGGATTCGTCAAACAGATGTGGTATTACTCGCGGACAGAAGATTCATAAAATATCTCTTTATGCTGATGACCTGTTACTTTATATTTCTAATCCGGAGCAATCTATTCCCGCATTACTATCATTACTAGATCAGTTTAGTGTTTTTTTTCTGGCTACAGATTAAATCTTAATAAAAGTGAACTCTCCATTAAATATGCAAAAGCCAATATTCAGGCAATTACCTTTTAGATTAATAATTGACCATTTTATGTATGTAGGTGTTAAAATTTCAAAGAAACACAAGGACTCATTTAAATTTAATTTATTGTCTTTAATTGACCATGGTAAATAATTATTTTCTAAATGGTCCCCGCTGTCTTTATCATTGGTAGGCCGAATTAATGCTGTTATTTTGAATATTTTACCAAAATATTTATATTTATTTCAAGCCATTCCAAGTTTCGTCCCGAAATCTTTTTTGACACTATCGTTTCCAAAATTCTTTCATACATTTGGCAGAGTAAATCCCAAGGCTAAGTAAGAAATATTTGCAAAAACTAAATAAGGATGGTGGTATGGCCTTGCTTAACTTTAGATTATACTATTGGGCAATTAATATCTGATATTTAATTTTTTGGATACAAGATGTAATTCAATGTCCCAAATGGAGACACCTTGAGCATCAATCAATACTTGGATTCTCATTAGTTTCTATTTTTGGAGCTTCACTCCCTTTTGCACTTAACAAATTAAGTAAACATATTACTACCCAAAAGTTAAACATACAATACGAATATGGTTTCAATTTCGGAAACTTTATGGATTGAATAAATGTAACTTGTCAAGTCACATTCAATCTAAGTTTTTCTTTCAACCATCCAGAGTTGACTCAGCTTTTTCTATATGGAAAAGGAAGGGAATAATATGATTCCGTGATTTATTCATTGATAACTGTTTTTCATCTTTTGAACAAGTGTCTAACAAATACAATTTGTATAGATCACACTTTTTTCGATATTTGCAGATTAGAACTTTTTTTAAAAGCTACTATACCCTCTTTTCCGACACCATATAAAACTAAGTTAACTGAAAACATTTTAGGTCTTAATTCTTATCAGAAGGGCTTGATGGCAATAATCTGTGATTTAATTATGAAAATACGTTCAGAATCACTGGACAAAATTAAGAATGAATGGGAAAGTGAACTCCAGACATCTTTACCTCCAGAGACATGGACGAATATTCTTCATTTAGTTCATACATCTTCAATGTGTGCCAGACACTCTTTGATACAGTTTAAGGCAGTGCACTGGACCCATATGTCAAAAGATAATCTAGCCCGTTTTTATCACCATATAAATCCTGTATGTGACAGAAGTAAATCATATGTGGCTTCTCTGACACATTTGCTTTGTCCAGTCCTCTTTTGGAAAAATATTGGAAAGACATTTTTAGCATTATCTCAACTGTATTGAATTTTGATTGACAACCTCACTTAATCACTGCATTATTTGGATTACCAAGGCTAGAGTCTGTCCATCTAACTGCTTCCGCTTACCTTATGATTGCCTTTGTCACATTAATGGTCAAACGATCCATTTTGCTTAAATGGAAGGATACAATTACCCCAACTACTTTTATATGGTTCTCTGAAAATATATTATGCTTCAACTTGGAAAAAATTAGGAGTGGAACTGTTGATCTTCCGCTTAAATTTGAAGATATTTACAGTCCATTTATTCAATATTTTCAGATGATATAGATCCCTTTTCAATAATTTTCCAATTTAAAAGAACTGAGTTGACGACATAATATTGCTCTGTTTCTATTGAGAAATTTCGGTCCCTTTTTTTTCTTTTTTTGGTCTTTTTTCTGAAATATTCTTTTTGTTTAGTTTGGCATATTATTTACATTTTAAGTAATATGTTTTTTTTATTTTATTTTGTATATACCATAAATCTTTTTATTTCCTTTATTTTATATTACATTCATTTACTAAGAGATCGTGCAATCTATAGATTTTTTTTATATTTTATTATTCGTTCTGATCATCTATGACATGATGGTTCTATTGATCTCTTTGAATTACATGTACAAACATCGATGTCATATGTTAATCTGTACTAATTTGGAAACTAATAAAAAGACTGATAAAGAAAGAACAATATTTAATCTCCAGATCGTAAGAGAAGAACTGAGCTGCAAATTGCAGGCGCGGCACCGTCAGCTGACAGTGTAGGTCGCGCACACTGTGAACAGTTGGGTGAAAGAAATAGTCATCGATTAATAACGCACGGATTCATGCCATTCGGAACAATTCGTCCGTACCGACCAAGTTGCTCAACTGAGTTCGATCCATTTGCCGGCGTTTGGCCCACAACCCTCTAAACCTCCGATCCATGCACCGTTCTTAAAGTCTTTCAAATATTGTAATTGTGTCTGCCTCTGCCATGCACTCTGGCAGCTCGGTCTGCACATTCACCACCCTCGGTGTGAAATCGCCCAGCTATCAGTCAGAACAACAGAATTTCACGAACACAAACAGCGGAATATACTGAACATAATATTTATTACATGTGGTCACTTGCGGAGGGAAGGTCATGTCTAAATACCCATACTGTCAATGAATGCATGACACGATGATCTGCGATGAAAACGCCACGAAAATTCAATGTGTTAGTTCGTTAGGAACGTATCAAGAAAAGACCAGATTTAATAACTAGATACAGAGTCTCACCAGGAACGCCAACCACTGCGAGAGCCGGGTAATAAATGTACTGCATCTTCAGAATGAAGTGAAATATCAGGTCGTCAACTGAATCTGCTCTGTCCATCCTTTCAGCTCCTGTCTGGTGCTTACTCCTGGAGACCGCGGGCATCTGCGACTGGGGCTGAAGTGAAGATACTTATGTAACTCTAGAAAAATCTCTGCTGGCATCATTAGTGTATAGGAGACTTTGATTAATTGCAGTGACTGACGAGATGTCTTCGGTTAATTCCTTTGCAAAATGCGGTGTTGCAACAGCCCAGGTTATATTTAGCCAGGGATTGCACAATGGAAAGGACTGCTCCTGAAACCCCAGGGTAGTCCTGGAGTTCGGCGCCATTGTGTGAAATTAAAAACATATTCATTTGAGGATTCCGATTTTTTCTGTAATGCCTTAGGCTTCGACAATACCAAACAATTCCTCTGCAATTCTCCAAGAGGACGTGATTCTCAGCTGGTGAAATTTAGTTTATGTCTTTACGTTATTCATAATATTTACAGTAAATATCGTTGGAAACCTCTTCTCAGCGTTCATTGTGACAGCAGTTGTAACATTCCCTTACACTGCATTTATTCCAATCTTATTCCCTCCGAAACAAAGAACACGTAAAGCGTTTGTGAGGCTGTTACGCCAGACGCTTCCCTTCCGTGTCCAGTGTCAGCAGGACCGGAGAATGAGCTCTTTCCCCACAGAGCCTTTGTGGTGGCTGAACTGAGATTCAGTGCGTCCCTCAGCAGGTATACCTAGACACTGGGATGTGCCAGTCGGCAGAAGCCCCTTACGGACACATTCTGACACTGGAAGACCTCCAGTTTTTCATTACCCTACACTGAGAAAACGGCTGTGACCATTATCTCTGCCCCTCATGATTTCATAAACCTCGGTAAGATCAACGGTCGGCCTCCTGCTCTACATGGCAACAACCCCAGCCTATTCAGTTCTCCTTCTTAGTCAAGCCATCTAGTCCCGGTAATATTCTTGTGAATCTCTTCGGCATCCTTTCCAGCTTAATGACATCATTCTTATAGCTATGCTATTAGAAATTCACACAGTACTCCAAGTGCTGTCTTATTAACGTCTTGCACAAAAGTAACATGGCGTCCCAGCTCCTGTACTCCATGACCTGACAGATGAAGACCAGTGTGCCAAATGCCTTCTTCAGAGTCCTCAGTGTCATGTCTACCCGTGACGCCACTTTACGTAAATTAAATAAGAGTTCCCCTCTCCGTTCTACAACATTTTCCAGGGCTCTGCCATTTACTGTGTGAGCCCTCCGCGTGTTTAATTTGCTAAAACTCTGCACATCACACTTGTCCGGGTGAAACTCCATCTGCCACTCATTTCCCATCCACTGGTTGATATGGATCCTGTCGTATTTTGAGATAACTCGCTTCATTCCCCACTATACAGATGCAGTCATATCAGATCAGATTGGTCCGGTTACAATGAAACTCCATGCTTGCCTGAAGGTCACAGAGTACACTGTATACATGTAAATAATTAATACAATGATTTCAGCGACGATCACAGAACAAAAGAGTGGGGCAAAGGTTGTAGTGCCATCTGAAGCAGTGCAGAAAGAAATGCTGAAGTGAGAGCAACAGAAGAGGTCGAGCTCAGAATCCGAGAACGTGGAAACCCCACCGGGAGGGGATATGAAAGAGGAGATTGGTTCTGGATTCTGTTAGCATTGAGGAAGAAGCTGTTCTTGATACTGGACGTCCGCGGTTTCAAGCTCCTGTATCTACTCCTGGAAGGTAGATGAGAGAAAACGGATGGCGAGAGTGGCAGATATCCATGACTTTCCTGTCAGCTCTGCTGAAGCAACGCACGGTGAAGTCAGACTGGATGGAAGAAAGGGACGTGTCTGTAACGGACTGGGCAGTACTTACCGCTCTTTACAGATTCCGTCGGTCCAGAGCAGAACAGTTCCAGTCCCAGGCTGATTTGGATCTCGTTAGGATACTTCCTTCAGCATATTTGTCGAAGTGCGAGTACATCTTCGTTCCGTATCTTCTCATCTACCACTGTCTGACTCCTACCACCAAGGCAATTGTGTGTCCAAATGGCTCAATCGAGTTCTTCCAGAAGATTGTTTGTTGCTCCGAATTACAACATCTGCAGTCCCTTGACTGACCAATTTATTCTGCCTTAATGGAATTCGAATAGAAAGTCACAGACATATACAAAATAGATACAGGCCCTTTGGCACATCAAGACCCTGCCGACCATCGAGAATCCATATGCACTGATCCTGCCACAATGCATTTCATTTCTCCACACTCCCATCAGTTCTCTCTGCATTGTATATACTTGGGGTAATTTACAGTAATACTAGAGAAACTAAGGGCTGCAGGTGCTGGAATATCCACATGAAAAAGATTGTGATGCTGGAGGAACTCAGCAGACCAGGCAGCATCCGTGGAGAAAAGCAAGCGGTCAGCATTTCGGACCGGGACCCTTCTTCAGGACCGATATAGGAAAAGGAGAAGCTCAATACACATGAGGGAAAAGCAGAGCTTTTTGCTTAACGAAAGAGGGGAGGCGGGATGGGCACAAGGTGGTGATAGGTTGATGCAGGTAAGAGATAGTGATAGGAAGGGGCAGAGGAGGAGGGGAGAGTAGAGCCACTGGGGGTGGGTCAAATGTAAGGAGGGAAAGGGGGTGGTAGAAAAAAGACGGATAGACACGGAAAGGGAAGGAATGAATGGTCATGGTTGGGAGTGTTCTGTGTGTTGTGGGGATTACTGAAAGTGGGGGAATTCAATATTCGTGCCGTTAGGCTGCAAAGTTCCAAGAAGGAAATGACGTGCTGTTCCTCCAGTTTGTGCTTGGACTTCTCCTGGCAATGGAGGAGGTCGAGGACTGACATATGGATGTCAGGGGGAGTTGAAGTGACAGGTAATGGGAAGATGCTTATCACGGTTACGGACGGAGCTCTGGCCTTCTGCAAATCTGGTCCCTGGTCTGCGTTTGGTCTCCCCAGTGTTGAGGAGACCACATTTAGAGCACCAAACGGAGTAGATGATATTAATGGAGGTGCAATCATTGTCTCCCCTGAAAGGACTGTTTGGTCCCTGGAGGGAAGCGGTGGAGGTGGTGTAGGTGCAGGTGTTGCACCTATGGTGGGGGCAGTGGAAAGTTCGCGGGGTGAGAGTGGGATGGGTTGGAGGGAGAGTAGTGAACTAGGAAGTCACGGAGAGATCGGTCCCTGCGAAAGCAGCAAGGGGTGGGGAATGGAACATATGCTTGGTAGCGGGATCCCGTTGGAGATGTCGCAAATGGCGGAGAATGGTGTGTTGAATCTGTACACTGGTGGGATGAAATATGAGGGCAGGGTGATGTTGGGTCTGTGAGGGGTGGGGGTGAGAGCAGTGTTACTGGAAATGGCGGAGATACGGGTGCGACCTCTCTTGACCACAGTCGGAGGAAGTCTTGCTGAGTCAAAAAACTGGATATCTCAGATGTCCTGGAGTGGAAATCCTCATCATGGGAGCAAATGCTGCGAAGTCAGAGAAATTGAGAAAAAGGAATCGCGTCCTTGCAAAAGACAGGGTGGAGTAGCCGTCATCGAGGTAGCCGTGGGAGTCAGTGGGTTTTCAGAAGAGGTCGGTGGATAATGAATATCCTGAGATGGAGATACAAAGATGGAGGAAGGCGAGAGAGGTGTTAGAGGTCGTCCAAGTGAATTAGAGAGCAGGGTGAAAATTTGTTTTGAAATTTATGAAACTGTTGAGTTCTGCGCGTGTACAAGAAGAAAAATGCTGTCTTCGATATCGTGGAGAAAGGGAAGATGAATGGGGCCGGAGTTGGCTTGGTACAGAGACTGTATAATGTAGACAACGAAGAGGCAGAAATAGCTGGGACACATGCTTGTACCCACAGCTGCGCCATTGGTCTGTAGAAAGTGAGAGGAATGGAAAGTGAAGTTGATCAGACTGAGGACAAGTTCAGCCATGCGGAGAAGAGTGTTCGTGGAAGGGGACTGGTTCTGTCTCCGGTAAAGAAAGAAGACGAGGGCGGTGGGGCCGTCATGCTGGGGAATGGATGTCTATCAGGACTGGATATCCATGGTGAATATGAGGTTGTGCGTGTGGGAGAAATACAGCTATGGAAGAGTTGGAGAGCGTGGGATGCGTCATAGATGTAGGTGGGAAGTCATCGGACCGGGGGGACGGGATAGTGTCCATGTATGAGGATACGTGCTCCGTGGGGCAAGAGAATGCAGAAACAATAGGTCTGCCAGGAGAGTCATTCTTGTGGATTTTGGGGAAGAGATGGAAGCGGGCAATACCAGGTTGCTCAACTATCATGTTGACAGCTGTGGGGGGGGGGGGGGGGGTTGGAGGGGTGGTAGATCTCCCAAGGTGTTCAGATCAGTGATGGTGCGGAAGATAATGTCCTGTTGGTCCTTGGTGGGGTCATGGTTTAGGGGTAGGTAAGAGGAAGTGTCCGAGAGTTGGCGTTTGCCCTCTGCAAGTTAGAGGTCAGTACGCCAGATTCCCACGGCACCACCTGTGTCGGCTGGTTGATGACCTCAGGATTGGTGCGTAGGGAGTGCGGAGCAGAACGTTCAGAAGGGGTGGTTTGACTGGGTGAGGGCAAAAGCAAAGTGAAGATATGAAGACTGATGTCGCACCGACAGTTGGCTGTGAATAGGTCCAGGGAAGATAGCAGGCCGGGTGGGGGAGTTCTGGTGGAAGAAGAGGGCTGGAGGCTGGAGAACGGGTCATTAGAAGGGGGAGATCACTTCTTACGTAAGAAGAAATCACGGAGGCGGAGTAGAGCTGGGCATGGTGTGTGGCTGGGAAATCTTTTGAGGTGGAGGTGTTGAGGTACGAAGGTGAGGCCTTTGCTGAGAACAGACCGCTCAGACTCAACGAGATGTAGGACAGGGTGGGGGCCCGGTACAGTAATCAATTAATTTTCCACACGCACTTCTTTGGGAAGAAACTGGAGCACCCGGGGAAAACCCACGCGGTCACGGGGGGAATATGTAAACCCCACACACGCAGATAGCGCCCAAGGTTTTATTGAGCTCTTGTGTCTTCTTGCGAGAAGAGACACTGTCGATCCCCATGCCTGAGTACGCTCATCGTTCTGAAGCTCACCACATGTGGTTTGCCTTCATTTCTAGGGGGGCCTTCTGTTGGTTACAGCCGCGCAATTGTTCGCTGCCGCCTTACCTCCTCACACAGCAACATCTCATCCTCGTTGCCACTGCAGCATCCGGCAGGTTCCTTCGCTTTGGAACTCTTCCGTAAAATTAACAAGGACGTAACTTCAAAAAGAAGAGCCTTGTTTGAAGGCAGCCAGCACCCGGCTCACAACAGCGGCTGACACATCAGTCGATCAAAAATCAATCCACAATCTTCAAGGTCCGCCCACACTGGTATCATTACCGACCGCTGCATAAAATGGACTGCAGAGGATTACAACTGAGAGTCAGAGCCGATATCCAATTAATTTCAACGTCCAAAAGAACCCGAATGATTTAAGGTGGACGCATATTACAGGTGTGCTGGTCTGTCTGAGGAGAGAGCGCTGAAATTCCTCCCAAAAGACAAGTGAGAGCAGCGGACGGTCCCTGGACTCGTGCTGATATTGTAACTGGCGACGCGATCTACGGCTTGGGGTGAGTGTTATCGAGGTGATGTTGGTTTCGCTCCGCTGCGTTCCTGCAGCATATTGTTGTTCCAGATCACAGCACTGAGGGTCGGCGTTCGTCTGACCTGTCCCGTCAGTGAGTGGTGATCCCGACAACGCGAAAAATTGAATCCGCGGGACTTCTTCAAACACTTCCCATTAACTGGAAGTGGGCGAGACAGGGCCATTCCCCCATCTATCCCGGATGTTAACTCGGTGAAGTAAAATCTGTCCGGGTATGTGAACGACGTGAGACCCCTCTCGACCATATTTTGTTGCACCGACAAAAGCTGACCTGCAAATTGCAGGCGTAGCGCGGTCAGCTGGGAGTGCAGATAGCGCACACTGAGAGGTGTTCGGTAAAAGAAATAGTTACAGAGTTATACCGCACGGAAGTAGGCCCTTCGGCCCAACACATCCGTGCTGACGAAGCTAGGCCCATATGCCCACATTTGGCCCATAGCCCTCTGCACTTTCCCCTTCCATGTACCTGTCCAAATATCCTTTAAACATTGCAATTTATCCTCCTCTGGAAGGTCGGTCCACATATTCACCACCCTCTGATAGAAATCGCTCATGCATCGGTCAGAACGGCACATTTTTACTGACGCGGAGAGCAAAATATACCACTCATAATGTTCATTAAATGTGGACACTTGCCTACGGAAAGCCTTGTATAAATAACCATCCTGCGGAACACGTTTGTCCACGATAAAAACGTCCCGCAAATAGAATGTGATAGTTAGGAGCACGGTTATGAAAATACGAGATTTAAGAGATAAGATCTCTTTATTCGTCACATGGACATCGAAACACACAGAGAAATTTGCGTAGAGTGTTCCGGGGGCAGCCTACAAGTGTCGCCACGCTTCCGGCGCCTACATAGCATGCTCACAACTTCCTAACCCGTACTTCTTTAAATGTGGAAGAAAACCGGAGCACCCGGAGGAAACCCACATTTACAAGGGGAGAACGTAGGAACTCCTTACAGACAGCGGCTGGAATTGAACACCCGTCGCTGGCGCTGTAATAGCGTTCCGCTTACTGCTACACCACCTAGTCTGACCTGAACTAGACACAAACTATACATACAGTCTCACCAGGAACGCCTAGAGCTGCGAGAGCGGATAATAAATCTGCTCTAAATCCCAAATGCTGTCAATTATCAGGTGTTCTGCTGATCATCCTCCATCCATCCTTTCAGCTGCTGCCTGGCGCTTACAACTGGGGACCGCGGGCACCTGCTGCTGGGGCTGGTGAAGGTACTAATCTAAGTCTGGAGAAATCTCCGCTGTCATGTTTATTTTGTGCGAGGGCTTCTATTAATTGGAGTGAATGAACAGATATTTTCGGTTAATTCTTCTGCACAGCCCGGCGTTCTGACTGTCCAGGTAATATTTAACCAGGGATTGCACATTGGAAAGTACTTCTCACCAAACTCCAGGGCAGATCTGGAGTTCGGCCCCAATGTGTGAAAGTAAAAACATATTTATTTAAGGATTCTCGTTTTTTGTGCGTAATGCCTCATGCTTCAAAAATGCCAAAGAATTCCTCTGCAATTCTGTGAGGACGTGAACCTCCGCAGGTAAAATTTAATGTAGGCATTTATAATATTCATAATATTTGCAGTAAATACCGTCGGACACGTCTTTCTCTGCATAACATCATTTAGATGCATTCTCTTACAATGCATCAACACCAAGCCCTTTGTCTCCTGGAACAATGCACAAGAGAAGTGTTTGAGAGGCTGTGACACATTACCGAACCCTTTAGTGTCCAGTGTCAGCAGGACCCTATGCTATGCTCCTTTCCCACGGAGCCTTTGTGGTGGATGAACCGAGCTTCAGTGCCTCCCTCGGCTTGTACTCCTGCACCTTGGAATATGCCAGTTTTGGCAGCATTACTTTACGGACATCTCCTGACACTGGAAGACCAGTCAGTGTTGGACACCTTACACTGCCAGCCCAGCGAGGTCTTGGTGATTGTTGGTGAGGTTTGGATATCGGATATTCTGCCAATTGGCTTGTACAGTCCGCTAGGGGAACCACCCCACAGGATCCACCGTATCCTCCTCCCACCGGCCCTGCAGGACGTTCCCTTTTGACCACTGCGCGATGGGCGTGGAAGACAGAAATATTTCCATTGAGGACATGTAGTGCAGCAAAGTCTATCTCACTGTGACTTTGTCAGGCACGTCCGTCACAACACCGGGGACAGGGAGAACATCAGCTCGAAGTGACACTTAGTGTTTGCGTTCTCTGGCTTTACACACCCTGATTCAGCCACAAAGGTGATCATCAGGACGAAGGCGTTGTTTGGTCCCCCATTCCCTGGTGACTTGCCACAGTGACCTTTAGACGCTCTGCACCTTGAATCCCCAGGTGAACCGGACGGTGGATTAGGTGACTGCCACAGATGAGGATCGGGGAATGGGCCACACCTGCACCAGGTGCAGCTGCACCCAGAGCACGTCTCACCTTATGACCAGGTTCTTGCCCAACATCGAGAGGTAAGGTTGTTACAACGTTCCTATATTTGTTTTCCCTGGCTATCCACGCCAGCTGATGATTGCACCTCCAAACCAGATCCCCAGCACCTTCCGGTAGTCGGGAGGGGGTGACGGAGAAAGGCGTAGAGGATCAGTCGGGCCATTTGCCAAAGTGCACGGCTTCTCCCTTTATGTGGTTGATTCAATCGCATGATAGGCTTGTACAGAGGTTGAGGCACATGGGGTACAAGGCAAGCCAGTAAATTCCATCTCACATTGGCTGCGTGAAAGGAAATAGAGGGTGTCTTCGGAGAGACACTTTTCTGGTGACCAGTCCATGACCAGTGCTTGGACCTTTGTTGCTTGTGATATATGTTAAAAATTTGGATATGAAGGTCGGAGGTATGATTGGTAATTTTGTGGATGACATGGTAAATTGGTGGGTTTGTGGACGGCGAGGATTGTCCAAGGTTACAGCCGGATATATATCACATGGTAAGTTGCCCGGAGCCCGGGCAGATGGAATTTAATCCAGACAAGTGTGAGATGCTGCATTTTCAGAAGTCAAATACGGGGAGGACAATTACAGTTAATGGGAGGGTGATGAACAAAGACACATTATTTCTGGTTCTAGTTACCTGATAGAGGAAACACATATAGATAGGGTGGTGAAGAAGACACCTGGCGTGTTTGACTATATAGGTCAGGGCATAGAATAGCTTCGATGTTATGTTGCTGCTTCACAAAACACTGATGAGGCCTTATTGGTGCAGTTCTGGTCACCACAATACAGCATGGATGTGATTGCCCTGGAGAGAGTGCAGAGGAGATTCACGAGGATGTTGCCTGGACTGGAGGAATCTAGTTACAGGGAGAGATTGGATAGGCAGTGCTTGCTTTCCCTAGGTTGCGCTGTCAAACCCCAGAGGGCTTAGTTTTAATATAAGAGGGAGAAGTTTTAAAGGGCATCTGAGGGGCAGGTTTATCGCACAGAAGCAGTCAATATCTCAAACGTGCTTCCAGAGGAGGTGGCAGAGTCAGATACAATGGTTGTGTTTAAAAGGCATTTCAGACAGGCATCATGTAAAAGGTTATGACAGAGACACAAGAGACTGCATATGCTGGAATCTTGAACAAGAATCTGGAGTCCAGATGAAGGGTCCCGACCCCAAAATGTCGACTGGTGAGTCTTTATTTGTGGAAATGAGAACTAAGAAGGGGATGATCATTTTATTGGGATTGTACTATCGGACCCCAAGTCGTTTATCGGGGATGAGAGGAAAAAATGTGCGGGGATATTCGGTAGAGTTGTAAAAATAATAGTGTTGTCCTTGTAGGAGATTTTAACTTTCCTAATATTGACTGAGATTGACGTACAGTTAAAGGTCTAGGTGGGGTGGGATTTATTCAGTGTGTTCAGGAAAGTTTCCTCAGGCAGTTTCGAGAGGGGACTACCAGGGAGGGGGCAAAGCTTGATCTACTCATGGCAGATGGAGTTCAACCTGGAACAGTGTAAAGTGATATGCTTTGAAAGATCGAATTTGAAGGCAGACTACTAGGTCAATGGCAGGACTCCTTGCAGTCTGAATGAACAGAGGGATCTTGGTGACTATATCCATGGATGCCTCATGGTTGCCGCACAAGTCGATAGGGTTACTAAGAAGGCATATGGTGTGTTAGCCTTCATTAGTCGGGGTATTGTGTTCAAGAGCCACGAGGTAATGTTCCAGCTCGATAGAACTCTGGTGATACCACACTTGGAGTATTGTGTTCATTTCTGGTTGCCTCATGACAGGAAGGATGTGGATGCTATAGAGAGGGTGCAGAGGAGACTTACCAGGATGTTGCCTGGATTGGAGAGCATTTCTTATGAGGGTAGTTTGAGTGAGTTAGGACTTTTCTCTTTGGAGAGAAGGAGGATGGTTGGTGACGATAGAGGTGTGAAAGATGATAAGAGTCATGGATAGAGTGGACAGTCAGAGACTTTTTCCCAGGGTGAAAATGGCTAACAGGAGGGGGCATAATTTTAAGTTGATTGGAGGAAGGTATAAGGGGGATGTCAGGTATTTTACACAGAGAGTGGCGGGTGTGTGAAACACATTGCCGGCCGAGGTGGTGGGTGCAGATACATCAGGGACATTTAATAGACTCGTAGATATCCACGTGAACGATAGGAAAATGGAGGGCTTGGTGGAAGGGAAGTGTTTGATAGATCTATGAGCAGGATAATTATTTGGTACCACATTGTGGGCCGAAGGGCCTGTACTCTGCTGTAATGTTCTATGTACTCCTGGGAAATAAGTAAAGGCAAGTGACTGAGGTCACGATGGGGAGCAGTTTGGACCAGTGACCATTGTGCTATTAGTTTTAAAATAGTTATGGAAAGGGACAGAACTGTTCGCCGGTTCGAGTTCTGAACTGGGGAAAGGTATGAGACAGGAGCCTGAAAAGATTGATTGAATTAGGTTGTTTGCAAATAAAATGATGTCTGGTAAGTGGGAGTTTTTAAATGTGAGATGGCAAGAGTTCAAGTTGCTGTTAAAATAAAAGGCAAAGCTGCTGGGAGTTGGGAAAACCTGGATGTCAAGGGATATTGTAACTCTGGTTCAGAAAAAAGGTGGCAGCATGGTCAAGTGAATTACTGGAGAAAGAGGATGCTGGAGTGCACTCAATAAGGAGGGCAAAGAGGGGGCATGAGATGGCTTTGGCAGAAAATATTCAGAGGACTCTAAAGAGACTTTAAGGGGAAAAGAATGATAATGGAGAAAATCGGGCCCCCAGAGACCAAGACAGAAATCTGTGTGTGGATCTGCAGCAGATGGGCAGATTATTTCAGCTCTGTTTTTACCATACGTTGGGAACCCTGAAAAGTTCATGGAGATGTTTTTGGAACAGTCCATAGAAGAGGTGTTGCATGTGTTAATATGTATGAAGGTTGACACATCTCCAGGTCAGGATGAGGTTGTAACGACTCACTGCACCGGCATCGAACCGGCTCCGGACATCGCGAACGTCGTTGGAAGCCCCGATCCAAGATGGCGGGGGGCCCTCCTTCTTCCCCATCGTCGGGATAGGCAAGTCCGAGCGCGGCAAGGTCAGGTGACCCGCGTGGGTCGTCAGCGCGGGAACTGGAACGCGGGAAGTTTTGGGACAATAAAGGCGCAACACGCCTTTTGATTTCGATCCAGCGACTATGGGTCTTCATTTTGTAGTGTGTAGCTCGCCGCTACATTGGTGAGCCCCACGGGCCCACATGTTTTTGGACCCACGATGTCTGAACAGCAAGAGGTACAGGCAGTAGCCCTTAAACTGGCCACCTTCTGGACCCTCCGGCCCCGTGTCTGGTTCGACCAGGCCGAGGCCCAGTTCCAGATTCGCCAGATCACCAGGGACGACACCAAGTAGTATTACGTGGTGAGCGCCCTCGACCAAGACACCGCAGCCCAGGTCAAGGACTTCAGCCACGCGCCCCCGGAGGAGGAGAAGTACGATAAATTCAAGACCCTCCTTCTCGAGACCTTCGGCATTTCCCGACGCGAATTGGCCTCCCGCCTCCTCCTCCACGATGGGTTGGGCGACAGACCCCCCTCCGCGCTCATGAATGAGATGTTGGCCCTGGCATACGGGCATAAACCCTACCTGCTGTTTGAGTAGATCTTCCTGGAGCAGTTAGCCCCCGACATTCACCTGCTCCTGGAGGATGCCGATTTGAGCGACCTCCGGAAGGTGGCCGCCCGGGCGGATATCCTTTGGCGGGCAAAAAAGGAGAGCGGGGCGTCCGTTGAGCGCGTTGCCACGCCACACACCCAGCGGTCCAGCAAGCCAGACCCGGCAATCGAACGCACCCCACCTTCCACCAGGTATGAGACACTAACCGACCAATGGTGTTTCTACCACCAGCGGTGGGGCGCTGACGTCCGAAGATGCCGGCCACCATGCAGGTCGGGGAGACGCCTGAGCCAGCCGCCGCTGATGGCTGCGGCGGCTGGCCACCCGGAGAGGCGTTCCGGACGTCGGTTCCTTGTGGACACTGGAGCCGAAGTCAGGTTCATGCCTACCAACAGCCGTGAGACTCGCAACTGCACACCAGGACCCACCCTCAGAGCCGCCAACAGAAGAAACGCCATTCGGACCTTTGGCACCCATTTGGTACACGTCCAGTTCGGCACCTGCAAATTTACTTGGAGGTTCATCTTGGACGCCTTCGCGCAACCACTCCTCGGGACAGACTTCCTTTGCGCCAACAGTCTGCTGGTTGACCTGCAGGGTAAGCGTTTGGTACCTTCCAGGACCTTCCAAACGTTCTCGTCGGGTAAGGCCAAGCTACCGGCCCCACACCTCGACTCCGTCACCACGTCGACCAACGAGTTTTCCAGAGTCCTGGCAGAGTTCCCGTCCGTACTAACGCCCCAGTTCGCCACCACCTTGCCCAAGCACGGCGTCCAGCATCACATCTCCACCCATGGCCCTCCTCTCCACGCCCGCGCCCGGCGACTAACCCCAGACTAGCTCCACCTCGCGAAAGAGGAATTCAAAAAAATGGAGGAGATGGGGACGATCCGCAGGTCGGACAGCCCATGGGCCTCTCCGCTAAACATGGCCCCAGGCAGCCGGAGGCTGGAGATCCTGTGGCGATTACAGACCCCTCAACGACATTACTACCCCGGACTGGTACCCCGTAACGCACATTCAGGACATTGCCGCCAACTTGCACGGACGGTCCATTTTTTCCAAGGTCGACCTCGTCCGTGGGTATCACCAGATCCCGGTGCATCCGGAAGACGTTCCGAAGACGGCGCTGATCACACCTTTCGGCCTCTTTGAATTCGTCCGGATGCCCTTTGGTCTCAAGAACGCTGCTCACTCCTTCCAACGACTGATGGACGCGGTCGGGAGTGACCTTGACTTCGCCTTCATATACCTCGACAACATCTTGATCGCCAGCAACAGCCGCCAGGAATATTTCATGCACCTCCGCCAACTCTTTTCTCGTCTGAGGGCTTTCAGTCTGACCATCAACCCAGCCAAATGTCAATTCGGGCTGGAGACAATCGATTTCCTGGGCCATCGGTTCGACAAACACGGCGCCACGCCCCTGCTTGCGAAGGTCGACGCCATCCGCCATTTCGCCAAGCCTACCTCCATCAAGGGCCTGCAGGAATTCCTCGTTATGGTAAACTTTTATCACCGGTTCATACCATCCGCGGCCCGTATCATGCGCCTGTTGTTTGCTCTCCTGTCAGGCGGAAGCAAGGACATTGTTTGGTCGTAAGAGACTCACACCGCGTTCGTCGAAACGAAGCAGGCCTTGCCGGACGCGGTCATGTTGGTGCATCCTCGCACGGACGTCCCGACTGCTCTCACGGTCGTAGGAGTTCTAGAACAGCTTATTGAAGGGCTTTGGCAACACCTGGCGTTCTTCAGCATGCACCTTCGACCACCAGAGCTCAAATATATCGCCTTCGAACGCGAGCTGTTGGCGTTGTACCTGGCCATCAGACACTTCCGATACTTCTTGGAGGGCAGGCCGTTTACAGCTTTCACCGACCACAAGCCGTTGACCTTCGCCTTCAACAAGGTCTCAGATCCTTGGTCAGCACGACAGCAGCGGCACTTGTCGTACACCTTAGAGTTCACCACTGACGTCCGCCATCTGTCTGGGAAAGAGAACATGGTCGCGGATGCACTGTCACGGCTCACTATCCAAGTTTTGTCCCAGGGGGTGGATTTCGGCACCTTGGCAGAGGCACAGCGAACGGACATGGAGATGCCCAGCTATCGCACCGCAGTCTCGGTCTGAAACTGCAAGACCTACTGGTAGGCCCCCTGGAGAGCACCCTGTTCTGCGATGTCTCCAGAGGTGGACCCCGCTCCATCGTCTCCGCTGCCTGGCGCCGACAGGTGTTTGATGCCATCCACGGTCTTGCACACCCATCCATCCGGACTACTGTCCGGATGGTGTCAGACAAGTTCGTTTGGCATGGCCTGCGTAAACAGATTTCCGAATGGGCCCGGTCCTGCACTTACTGCCAGAACTCGAAAGTACAGCAGCACGTCAAGGACCCCGCAGGATTTTCAACCTACCGGCCGGAGGCTCGACCATGTCCATGTCGACCTAGTCGTCCCCCTCCCAGTCTCCCAAGGAGCGCTGTACCTCCTCACGATGTTCGACCGTTTTACCCGCTGGCCTGAAGCCATTCCCCTCGCAGACACCTCCACCCATTGCTGCGCACGGGCCCTTTTGTCAACTCGGGTGGCCCGTTTCTGTGTCCCGGCAATTATCACTTCAGACGGGGAGCGCTATTCACCTCCGGCCTGTGGTCTGCCGTCGCCGAGATGTCGGGTTCCCGGATCCACCTCACCACAGCCTATCACCCGCAATCAAATGGGCTGGTGGAGAGGTTCCATCACCACCTTTAAGTCACACTCATGGCCCGCCTTAAGGGGCCCACCTGGGTAGACAAACTTCCCTGGGTCCTGCTGGGATACGCACCGCGCCAAAAGAGGACCTGCATGTCTCGTCCGCGGAGATGGTCTACGGAACACCCTTAGTCGTCCCGGGAGAGATCCTACCAGCCCGTCAGGGGCCAGAGGAAGAACCTCTGCCGCGATCGACCGGCTGCGCGAGCGGCTTGAAAATCTTTCCCCGATTCCCACCTCGCGACACGGACAGGCCCCGACCCGTATGACGACTTCCCTCCAAGACTGTAAGTTCGTCTTCGTCAGGAGGGGGCCGCACCGATCAACGCTTCAATGGCCGTACGAAGGGCCATACCGTGTGGTCAGGAACTGTGGGTCTACGTTCTTGCTGGACACTGGAGGGCGCGAGGAGGTGTTTACGATTGACCGACTGAAGCCGGCTCATTTAGACTTGGACCAACCCGTGGTGGTCCAGCGAGCGCGGCGCAGGGGCAGGCCACTCTATTCATAGTTTATTTTATTCTGGTTTTCGCGACGGTGTGCCGGTACTGGGGGGGAGGGGTTATGTAGCGACTCACCGCACCGGCATCGAACCGGCTCCCGACATCGCGAACGTCGTCGGATGCCCCGATCCAAGATGGCGGGGGCCCTCCTTCTTCCCCATCGTCAGGCTAGGAAAGCCCGCGAGCGGGAAGGTCAGGTGATCGCGCGTGACGTCAGCGCGGGAACTGTAGCGTGGGAAGTTTTGGCATATTAACCGCGCACCGCTTCCCTGTCGTTCATTCGACTTCTGATTTCGGACCAGCGACTCTGTGTCTTTATTTGTTAGTGTGTACCTAGCCGCTACAAGGTATATCTAAGAATACTATGGGAAGCTAGAGAAGAAATTGCGGGAGCCTTGGCAGAGGTAATTGCAACGTAGCTATCCTGTGGTGAGGTGCTAGAAGACTGGAGGATAGCAAATGTTGTGTCTGTATTTAAGAAGGGCTGGAAGGATATACCTGGTAATTATAGACCCCTTAGTCGAACATCCATAACAGTTAAGATGCGGGAAAGCATCCTGAGGCATACTTACATTTGGAAGGGCAGGGTTTGATTAGAGGTAGCCAGAATGGCTTTGTGCATGGGAGATGTTGTCTTATGAATCTGATTGTTTTTGATGAAGTGATGAAGAAGGTTAACAAGGGGAGGGTGGTAGATGTAGTATATATGGATTTCAATAAGGCTTTTGATCAGGTTCCGAAACGTAGGATGCTCTGGAAGGTTAGATCACATGGTATCCAAAGAGAGCAGTCAAACTGGATACAAAATTGGCTGGATGGTGGGAAACAGAGGGTAATAGTGGAAGGATGCTTCTCAGACTGGAGGTCTGTGAATTGTGCTGTGACCCAGGGGTCGGTGCTGGACCCATTGTTAGTTGTCATCGATATTAATGATTTGGATGGGAATATATGAGGAATAATTAGTAAGTTTGCAGATGACACTAAAATAGATGAAGTCATAGACAGTGGAGGGGTATCAAGAATTGCTGCAGGATCTTGATCGGCTGTATAGGTGGGCTGAGGAATGGTAGATGGAATTTAGTTCAAATAAGTGCCAGGTGTAGCATTTAGAAGGACAAATTAAGGCAGGACTTTTACATTGAATGGAAGAGCCCTATGTGCTGTTGGACAACAAAGGGACCTTGGAGTACAGGTGTATAGATTCCTTAAAGTCAAACTACGCTAGTGTAACTAGGGCAGTAAAGCAGGCTTTTGGTACGCTGACCTTCATCAGTCAGAGCACTTAATATAGAAGTTGGGAGGTCATGTTGCGATTGTACATGACGTTGCTGAGGCTGAAGGTGGAAATGTTGTGTTCAGTTTTGATCACCCTGTTGTAGGAAGAATGCGATTAAACTGGAAAGAGTGTAAAGAGATTTACAAGGATATTTCCGGGCCTCAAGGGACTGAGTTAAAGGGAGAGGTTACACAGGCTCAGCCTTTACTCATAAGAGCACAGAAGACTGAGGTGTGATCTCATGGAGCTATATGAAATCAAAAGAGGCATGGATAAGGTGAGAAATCGTTATCCAGGGTTGGGGAATCTAAAACGTGCGGACAGAGTTTTAAGATTAGAGGTGAATGGCTTAATAAGAACCTGAGGGGCAATTTTATCACACAGATGGTTGTAGGTGTATGGAACCAGCTGCCAGATGAAGTGGGCCAGGCAGGTACCTCAGATACATTGAACAAGTTTGTGGACAGATATATGGATGCCAAGAGAGTAGAGGGATATGGGCCAAGTTATGGGAACTGGGCAAGCTTGATATGCATCTTGGTCGGCATGGACACGGATGGGCCGAAGGGCCTTTTTCCGCGCTTTAATACTCTATGACTCTATAACTGAGCCCACAGGAGACAGCAGATACAGATCCTGTAATTTGGACAATGCCACTCCTTCTTCTGCTGGTGAAGGGGTGGGGTACGGGGAGGGATTATTGGGGGTAATCAGCAGTCCAATTACAGTTTATTCTCCCGGGAGAGAAACGGTGATTTCCATCCCTATCATCCTTCCAACAACCTTTGATATAGTTCGATATTCTCTTACGCCATGGAAAGAAGCCATTTAGCCCACTGAGTACATGCCGGCCCAGAAAACTATCCTATTCTCCCTCCCGTCCCATCGATTCCTCACAGATTCTACCCCTCACTCCGGGAAATTTACAGCGGCTGATTAACCCACCGACCCCGCTCGTTGTTGGGATGTGGGAGGGAACAGGAGCACCCTGGGGAAACCCGGGGGGAAGAACGTACAAACTCCACATAGACAACGCCGGATATCGGGATCGAACCCGGGACTATGGAGTTGTGAGGCAGCTGCGCCACTAAGCTGGGCAGGCTGCAGATAGTTTTGAGGGAGGTTTCTCGGAAGATCATCCCAACAGAGAGGGTTGAGATGGCCTTCCTGTCAACAGACAGGGTTGGACTGACGCTCCACAGTGGAGCTGACAGGAGCCCCCTCCGGCTAATACTCACTGGGGGAGGAGAGTTGAATGATGCAGTCCCTAGGAGCTGTTCTGTATGTCCTACAGTGCACCTACATGCGGATCTTCTCGGAAGTCTGGTGAGCAGGGAAGTGTCACTCTCGTGAAACAGCGGTCACCCTATGGCCTAAGAGGGGTAGCAGGCTGGGTCCCCAACTGAGCACAGGTTCCAGGGTCATGGCAGCTAGTGAAATCAGCGAAGAGAATAGCATATCCAGACTACAAAAGAGGAAGTTCTGGAATTCTTAAAGCTGATAAAGTCGGATAAATATCGGGGGCCTCACCAAGTGTATACAAGGACATTGTGAGAAGCCAGGGAAGGAATTGCTGGGGATTTGACAGAGATAACTGCATCTTCGATAGCCGTGGCCAAGGTCCTGGAATACGGGAGGGTGGCTAATCTTGTGCCTTTGTTTAACAAGGGTTTCAGTGACAAGCCGGGTAAACTACAGGTCAGTGAGCCTAACATCAGTAGCTGGAAAGTTACCAGACAGGACTCTATGAGAATGGCTAACGCGCTACCATAGCTTAAAAAGGGTTTCAAAAACAAGTTAGGGAACTGAAGTTCAGTGAATATGGCATCGATGGTGAGTAAAAGGCTGGATGGGATTCTGAGGGACAGGCTCTGATTCCGGACAGTCAGCATGGCTTTGTACGTGGGAAGTCGTGTTTGACAAATCTCTTGGAGCTCCTTGAGGGGAGATGAAGGAAGGCAATGGACGTTGAATTTATGGCTTAAGCAAGGCCTTTAACAAGGTCCCTCATGGCAGGCTCGTTTGGAAGGTCAGATCGCACGGAATACAGAGGGAGATGGCGGATTGGATTCATAATTGGCTTAGGCGTAGGAAGCAGAGGGTGATGGTCGAGGGTTCTTTCTCAGACTGGAGGTCTGTGTCTGGAGGTTTACCACAGGGGTCAGAGCTGGGAACCTTTGCTGATTGTAATTTACATAAGCGAATATAATGCGAATCTACAGAGCATGATCAGTAAATTTGCGGATGATAACAAGATAGGTGGTGCTGTAGACTGTGTCGAAGGTTATGAAAAATGTAGGTGGATCTTGAGCATCTGGTTATGTGGGCTGAGGATTGGCCAATGGCTTTATCCAGAAAAAACACGAGGTATTGCATTTTGTGTGATCAAACCAGGGTAGGACTTTTGCAGTGAATGAGTGGGCCATGGGGAAAGTTATCGTCGAGAGGACTTTTGATTGTAAATGAATTGTTCGCTGAAAACGGAGTCACTGGTCGTCAGGGTGTTTAAGAAAGCATTTGGCCCGCTGGCCTTCAGTCAGGGAATTAGGTATCGGATTTGAGAAGTTATGTTGCAGATATATAAGACGTTGGTGAGGCCACACTTGGTTTATTGTATACAGTTTTGGTCACTCCGTCAAAGGGAAGATGTTATTAAACTGGAAAGAGTGAAGAAAGGATTTTCTGGGGTGTTGCGCAGTCCTTTTCCCAGGGAGGGAATTCTGAAATCAAGAGGGCACAGGTTTAAGGTCAGAGGTGAGAGAGTCAAAAGGGACATCAGAGGCAACGTCTTCACACAAAGGGTGGTGCGTATTTGGAATGAGCTGCCAGAAGTAGTCGTTGATGTAGGCACATCAGCAACATTTAAAAGCCATCTAGATAAGTATATGGATGGGAGAGGTTTAGCCAATGTTTTTTGGCCGGTTCTACAATAATAGTACAGGAAGGAGATCGCAAATCTTGTGTGATAGTGTCGGAACAACATCCTAGCCAACGTCAGTTGGATAAAAGTGTTACTTATTGACCGAAGGATGTGTGGGGGGAGGATGGGGGTGGAGTGTGGTGAATACAACGCTGTCTTCATCAACGTAACTTCTGTAGAGATGGTCAAACGCTTCAAGTTACTTCCATATCACCAACAACCTCACCTGGACCCTCCATACTGATACGGTGAATAAGAAGGCACATCAGTGTCTGTACTTTTCTAGGTATATGGTAATATTCGAATTGTCCACGAAATTACTCTCGAACTTCTACAGGTGCGCTCTAGAAAGCATACTAACGTGTTCTGTCTCAGCTTGGTACGGCAACTGTTCTACTCTGGGCACCGGAATCTGCGGAGAGTGGTAAACACTGCCCAGTCCATCACAGGCTCGTCACTTCCTTTCGTCCAGTACATTTTCACCGTGCGTTGCTTCAGAAAGGCTGACAGAGGCGTCAAGGATGCCTGTCATCCTGGCCGTTCCCTTTCTCTCTTCTGCTTTCTGGGAGAAAACACGATAGATCAAAAAGTCCGACGTCTATACTCAAGAACAGCTTCTTCCACACTGCTAGCAAAGAAATCAGCCAAACACCTCTTTCACATTCCCTTCTTGGTTGTGCAGCCACGTTGTCGGACTTTTAACTCAACCTCTCTTGGTTATTCCGTTAGTATCGCTCCCGCATTTCTTTTTCCACTACTTTAGATTGCATTGCAATCTTTACACCATTCCGTTGTTTTATTTATATTGTTGTATTTATTATTACCCTGCAAACGGTTTACTCTGCGAGATTCACGTGTGCAAGGAATTTCATTGCACCGTACTGTATGCATAAACAAATAAAGTAATAATAAACCGTATAAACTAATCTGATCTAATCTGATTTGTTGTGTGCAGTGGACAGTGAAGTGGGTTCTGAAGTATTACAACGATATCGAGATGTGCTCTCCAGGCAGTACCGAATTCTCCAACTTGGGTAACTCCCTTCCACTTCTGGTCTTCATCACAACTGATATTCATGATTTTAGCTCAATTTATCTTATTTCTCTTTGCATACTTTGGCCTCCTGGACACATCTCACAGCCATAGTATTCACAATACGCGACACAGGAAAATAAGCTTTTCTCCCTCCTGTTTTTTGGACTCACCCTATCAGAAATATTCCCTTTGTTCTACCAATCGCTCTCCAGCCTTCTCTGCTACTGATGACTTTTTTTCAAGTTCGTATTAATGGTTTTATCATCAGAGCCTTATCCAGAACAGACGTCTTCGGCCCAGCTCCAATTGGCCCAAATACTCTTAATATACCTTCTAAGCTTCTTACTTTAAATGCATGCCCTCTGGTCTTAATCATCTTTTTTATTGGACAGTTTTTTTTAGGGCGACGCTATTACAGCGCCAGCGATTGGGGTTCGATTCCCTTTGTTGACTGTAAAGAGTCAGTACATTTTCCCGTGTCTGCGTGGGTTTCCTCCGGGTGCTCCGGTTTCCTCCCACATTCCAAAAGACATACGGGTTGGTTAACATCAGTTTAAAATGTGCGGAGCGAACTCGTTGGGCCGGAAGGGCCTGTTACCACGCTGTAAATAAAAAAAAAATGCCTGTAGTGGTCTGGTGCACCTGAATCAAGCTCCCATCTGCCCCGTCTGCTTCAAAGGAAATAAGCGCTGCCTGTCCAGTCTCTCCTTACAACTGAAGCATTGCATCCCAGGCAACACGTTACGGAACCTCCTCTGCACCCTCTCCGGTGCAATTACGTCCTTTCTCTTGCGCGGTGACCAGACCTGCACACAAGATCCCGGTTGCGACGGACCCATTGCTTTGTCAGATCGTATAATTGCCTCTCAACATTGATATTCCAGATTTACCATGCGTTGAACTACTAACCATTTCTAATATTTGAATTAGTCTTTCTTAATTGAATGTCAGTGACCTCAGCCTAAGTGTAGTAAGTTCACCCACCAAAGTTTAGCTCATTCAACTAAATAACTGCTTTAGGATATTTGATGTCGGCATTGGTATTGGTATTGGTTTAATATTGTCACTTGTACCGAGGAACAATGAATAACTTGTCTTGTATACCGTTCGTACCGATCAGTGCATTGAGGTAGCAGAGAGTGCAGTGAGGTAGTACAGGGTAAAAACGATAACAGAATACAGAGTGAAGTGTCACAGCTACACGGAAGTGCATTACAGGTAGACAAGAAGGGAAGGTGCAAGTTCAAACAAGGTGGATTTTATTCAATTGCTTGCTGGTTAAACCTTCTGCTGTTGTAGCCAATCGAACAAACGACTATGACAATCCCAATATAGTATGTGTTGGTGTCCATTGAATTCAACGAATCCTCAGCAAGCACAATGTTTCAACAATGGATTGTGAAAGATAATCCTTATTTCCAAATGTCTATTTTCCAAAATCATTGTCTCTTGGCCTCTGTCCCGCTTCCTACCATCCCACATCTTTAATATGAAATACATGCTTATTTCTGATGAGTTTCTCACAGAAGTTGACATCTTCTCTCACGGTGGAAGGCTCAGAGCTTCCAACATTTCAGTTGTGGGAGCCCATAAGAGATGAACAACAGAAAGACCGAAGGAATTTAAACTCCACTGTACCATAGAGCTGCTGAAGATATTGTCGGTTTGGAAGGATGAGGGTAAAATATTGTGGGGTAAATATTATCATTAAAAATGATGCACGAGGGGGTGTAAAATCTTTGAGAGGAGAAATTGCAAGGACTTGGGTAAAATATAACACAGACCATTAAAATCAACAAGGAAGGAGATTGTAGAGGATGTTATGACAATTTTTCAATCTTCCCCGCCCACAGGAGTGGGGCCAGTGGATCGAGAAACCACTCACGTTGTGCTAGCGTTCACAAAGGGGGAATAACGTACCATGTATTTACAGACCAGTTAATGCAAATTTGGAGGAGGTCAAGTTATGAGAATCAATTCTAAAGGACATTCTAAATCTTCAGTTTCGGAGCTCCTGATTATTCATGGACAGTCTGTGTGGAATTGTTAAGGGAAAGTTGTTCTTTGACTAATACGATTGAATTTTATGGAGGTAACGAAGACCAATGATGAGTTCAGTACATTTCTTACAGGCTACAATAGATTTTAGCAAGGCTTTTGACAAGGTCTCCTGTGGGACAGTTTGACACAAACGTAAAAGCCCATTGGATTGGAGTGTGGAACGTTGGACCAGAAGCAGGCAGGAAGCAGTGGGAAATGATGGGCAGGTGTTTTTGTGACAGGAGCGCTGCTCCTAATGGGGTTCCATAGGGGTCGGTATTTCTGAATCTTTACGTGCAACATAGAGCACAGATCATAGAACATAGAACAGTACAGCGCAAGAACAGGTCCTTCAGTCCAGGACGTCTCTGCCAACTATGGTGTCACATGACTGTAATTCCGAATTTAAAATTCGGGAGCAGATGATACAACATTGGACAGGTGCTGGACAACGAGGAGTAAAGTTTTAGAAAGCAAGAAGATATTGATAATCTCACCAATTGAGCAGAAAATTGTGAAATGGAATTTCATCCGAAATATGGTATGTTGTATTTCGGAGGTGCATCGAAATTAGTAAATAATTGGGAGTTCACAGGACACATATGTCAAAAGATGAGCTAGCCCGTTTTTAATCACCATATAAATCCTATATGTGACAGATGTTAATCGAATGTGGCTTCTCCGACACATATGTTTTGGTCCTCTCCTCTTTTGGAAAAACATTGGAAACACATTTTTAACATTATCTCAACTGTATCGAACATTGATTTGCTACATCATCCTATCACAGCAATATTTGGATTACCAAGGTTAAAGTCTGCAATTTATCTGCTTCCGCTTACAGTATGATTACCTTTGTTACATTAATACCCAAATGATCCACTTTTCTTAAATGTAAGTATCCATTACCCCCTACTACTTTTCAATGTTTTTCTCAAACTATATGATGTTTAAACTTGGAAAAAAAATTAGGAGTGGTACTGTTGATCCTTGGCTTAAATTTGAAGATATTTAGAGTCCATTTATTCAATATTTTCATATGATCTAGATCCCCTTTCAATAACTTTCTAATTTAGAGGAACTTTAGTACAGTCTTTTTTTTCTTTTTCTTTGTTCTTTTTGAAATGTTTTTGTTTAGTTTTGGTTTGATATGTCGTGTGTAATATTTCTTATTGGTGTGGGGTTTCTGTTTTTTTTATATATAAGAAATCTTCTTCTTTCCTTTCTTTTATATTATATTCATTTACTAAGAGATCGAGGGATCTCCAGATTTTGTATTATTTTATTTTTCTATATGATTATCTATGCTATGATTGTTCTCCTGATCTCTTTGTATTACATGTACAAACATTGATGTTATATATAAATTTGAAAACCAATAAAAAGATTGAAAAAGAAACAAATTAGTAAATAATTAATGAATGGCAGGAAGTTTAGAGGTGCAGAGGAACAGAGGGTTCAGGGATCTGAATATTTACCGATCCTTTGTTATTCTGGTATTGTGAACAACACGAGGAAGACCACAGAATGGTCAGCACGTTGCAATGGAGATCGAACTGGAGACGTGCAGACTAGATGAATGTTATCAGGATTACAAACAGGTGGATCTGACAAAATCTCGGGACGCCAACATTTACTCTTCTGCAAGAGTGGAGGCATAATTGTCGTGCATGAAGTTGTGAAGGGCAAGAAGGATCTAACTCCCTCAACTGAGGGTCTGAAATCGGGGTTAACAGTGGAGGTGAGTAAAATTATTTCACCCACTGCGTGAAGAGGAGTTACGTCACTTCAGATGATTAATCTCACAGTGTGAAACCTATTGATCACTTCTGCTTCATTTAGCGAACATCTGACAAACGTGTCTCTGTTTTGTAGTACTAGAAAAAACTTTTTGTCAAATTCACCTTTAAAATTACACATGAATTGGAACGTTTTATTGAATCTCTGAAGATAGAACTACATCACAGAAAACAGGCCATTCGGCCCTTCTAGTCTGTGCCGAAACATTATTCCACTATTCACAGTTACCTGCACCCAGTCCATAACCCCCCAGACCTTTGCCGTCCATGTATTTATCCAATTTATTCTCAAACCTCAAGAGTGAGCCCGCATTCATTACATCAGATGGCAGCCCGTTCCACACTCCCACCACTCTCTGAGTGAAGAAGTTCCCCCTAATGCTCCCCTAAACCTTTCCACTTTCACCCTAAAGCCATGTCCTCCTGTACTTATCTCTCCCAATCCAGGTGTAAAGAGACTATTCGCATTAACTCTGTCTATACCCCTCGAAATTTTGGAAATCTCTGTCAAATTATCCCTCATTCTTCTGCGCTCCAAGGAATAAAGTCCTAACCTGTTCAAGATTTCCCTGTAACTCAACTCCTGATAACCCGGTAAGATTCTGGTAAATCTCCTCTGCACTATTTCAATATTACAAATATCCTTCCTATAGTTAGGTGACCAGAACTGCACGCAATACTCCAAATTTTGTCTCACTAAAGTCTTATACAACCTCACCATGACACCCCAACTCCTATACTCAATACTTTGATTTATGAATGCCAGGATGCCAAAAGCCTTTTTCACAACCCTGTCTACCTGCGACGCCACTCTCAGGTATTTACGTATCTGAACTCCCAGATCCCTTTGTTCCTCCGCAGTCCTCAGTGCCCTACCATTTACTGTGTATGACCTACCTTGATTTGTCCTTCCAAAATGCAATACCTCACATTTGTCTGCATTAAATTCCATCTGCCATTTCCTGGCCCATTCTTCCAGTTGGTTCAGATCCATCTGCAAGCTTTGAAAGCCTTCCTCGCTGTCCACTACGCCTCCAATCTTAGTGCCATCAGCAAACTTGCTGATCCAATTTAGTACATTATCATCCAGATCATTGATATAAACAACAAACAATAATGGCCTCAGCACAGATCTCTGAGGCACACCACGAGTCACAAGCCTCCAGTCTGAGAAATAATCATCCACTACCACTCTCTGTCTTCTCCCACACAGCCAATTTCGAATCCAGTTTACAACCTCTCCATGGATACCTAGTGCCTGAACCTTATGAACTAACCTCCTATATGGGCCTTTATTAAAGGCATTACTAAAGTCCATGTAGACAACATCCACAGCCTTTCCTTCATCTACTTTCTTGGTAACCTCACCGAAAAACTCTACAAGTTTCGTTAAACACGATCTACCACGCACAAAGCCATTCTGACTGTCCTTCATCAGCCCTTGGTTGTCCAAATACTTGCATATCCAATTTCTCAGAACATCTTCCAATAATTTACCCACTACTGATGTCAGGCTCACCGGCCTGTAATTACCTGGCTTACTTTTAGATCCTTTGCTGAACAACGGAACAACATGAGCAACCCTCCAGTCCTCCGGCACCGCACCCGTGGCGAAGGACATTTTAAATATAACTGCCAGGCCCCTGCAATTTCTACACTAGTCTCCCTCAATGTCCGCGGAAATATCTTATCTGTCCCGGGGGAGTTATCTACCTTTATTTGCTGTAAGGCATCAAGCAGCTCCTCCTCTTTAATCTCGATGTGTTCAATTACTCGATTGCTTGTTTCCCTTACTTCCATATCCACTATGACCGTTTTCTGAGTAAATACTGATGGAAAGAACTGTTTAAGATCTCACCCATCTCCCAAGGCTCCACACAAAAACGACCACTCTGATCTTCCAGCGAACCAATTTTTCCCTTACCTTCCTTTTATTCATATACTTGTAGAAACCCTTCGGGTGTACCTTCACATTATCTGCCAAAGAAACCTCATAGCTTATTTTTGCCTTCCTGATTTCCTTTTCTAGTACTTACTTACTTTTTCTATACTCTTCAAGTACCAGATTTGTTCCTAGTTACCGCTACCTGCTATACACCTCTCTCTTTTTCTTAACCAGATCGCTAATATCCCTTGAAAACCAAGGTTACCTATGAATCTTAACTTTACCTTTAATCCTGGCAGGAATATGAACACTCTGCACTCTCAAAATTTCGCCTTTGAAGGCCTTGCACTTACTGAACATATCCTTTCCGGAAAACAACTTATCCCAATCCACGCTTCCTATATCTTTTCTCATTTCCACAAAATTGGCCTTTCTCCAATTTAGAACCTCAACTCGAGGACCAGACATCCATAATTAACTGGAAACTTTTAACATTATGGTCACTGGACCCAAAATGCTCCCCATTACATTCTTCTGTCACCTGACCCGTCTGGCTCCCTAATAGGAGATCATATATTGCATTCTTTCTCGTTGGTACATCTATAAATTGATTGAGAAAACTTTCCTGAACACATTTGACAAATTCCAAGCCATCCAGCCCTTTCAAAGTGTGGGATTCCCAGTCAATATGTGGGAAGTTATAATCCCCTACCATTACAAATTTCTGTTTCTTACATCGGTCTGCTATCTCACTACAGATTTGTTCTTCCAATTCTCTCTGACTATTGGGCAATCTATAATGCAACCTTGTTAGTGTGGCCACAACTTTCCTGTTCCCAGCTACCACCATATGGCCTCTATAGACGAGCCCTCCGGGCTCTCCTGTCTACGCATAGCTGTGATACTTTCCATGACTAGTAACGCCACTCCGCCCCCTTTAATCCCTCCCCCCACCACATCTGAAACAACGGAACCCCGGGATATTAAACTGCCAGTCCTGCCCATCCTGCAACCAAGTCTCACTAATAGCAATAATGTCGTAATTCCACGTGTCAATCCACGCCCTAAGCTCATCTGCGTTAGCTACTATCCTTCTTGCATTGAAATAGATGCAACTGAGAACATTTGTATCACGTACAAAGCTTTGATTTCTGTGTATACTTGCAGTCCCCGCATGACCTTTTTCCTCCTCCACTACATTATCTGCTCTCACAATCTGGTTCCTCTCTCCATGAAAATCTAGTTTAAACCCACGGATCCTCACTAGCAAACCTACCCGAAAGAATGTTAGTCGCCCTCCAGTTCAGGTGCAAACCGTCGGAACAGGTCCCACCTTCCCTGGAACAAAGCCCAATTGTCCAGGAACATGAAGGTCTCCCTCCTGCACCATCTCCTTAGCCACGTGTTTAGCTGCATAATGCTCCTATTTCTAGCCTCACTAGCTCGTGGCACCGGTAGCAATCCTGAGATTGCAACCTTGGAGGTCCTGTCCTTCAACTTTGCACCTAATTCTCTAAACTCTTTTTGCAGGACCTCCTCCTCTGTCTTATCCACGTCATTGGTCCCTACGTGGACCACGATATCAGGATGCACACCCTCCCTCCTGAGAATATCGAGAACTCGATCCGAGATATCACGCACCCTGGAACCAGGGAGGCAACAGACCATTAGGAATTCTCGATCTCTCCCACAGAACCTCCTATCTGTCCCCCTAACTATCGAATCCCCTATCACTACTGCTCTCTTCTTTTCCCTCCTCCCTTTCTGAGCCGAGGGTCCCGTCTCGGTGTCAGAGACGTGACCACTTCCACTTGTCCCTGGTAGGTGGCCCCACCAGCAGTATCCAAAACGGTATACTTATTGTTGATGGGAACGGCCACAGGGGTGATCTGCTCTGTCTGTCGATACCCCTTCCCTTGCCTGACAGTCACCCAGCTACCTGCCTCCTGACTTTTAGGGGTGACTGTCTCCATGAAACTCCTGTTTATTTCTGCTTCTGCCTCACGAATAATCCGGAGCTCATCCAGTTCCAGCTCCAGTTCTCTAACTCGGTTTGTCAGGAGCTGCAGCTGGATGCACCTTTTACAGGTGTGGTCATCAGGGACAAATGTGTTGTCCCTGACTTCCTCCATACTGCATACGGAGCACACGAGTGCCCTAACTGCTGCCATCTCTACATAATCCTAAATTAATTAAATTAAAGGAATTTATCGGGCTTACATCTCTGGGGGAAAGCCCGTCCTCAGCCTCTGCTCGCCGAAACCTCTTGAGCCAAACGCTCAAAGTCCCATTCCTACCATGATCCATTCACACACTGGCCGCTCCTCTTCAGTTACCCCTCCTTACATTTGTCCCTGCCAATTACCTCGTACACACTCCCCTTAAAATCAACCACTCAACACTCTGTTTAACCCTTCAGTTGCCTTCCACTTATTAAGCTTTTAAATTACACTCATTGTACCTGAAGGGGACCTGCTACTCCGATGGCTCCCGGGCTCCTTCTGTAAAAGAAAAGCCCACGAAGAACACAAGCTTTTAAAATACACTCACCGTACCTGACGGGGACCTGCCGCTCCAACGGCTAATCACTATAATTCTCCAGCTTCTCAACATAACAGTTTGAATCATATATAATGTTCTTTCTGATGATGTGTTTTTGTTTATGCAGAGGATAGAATGAAACCAAGATAAGAGGCAAATGGAAGAAGGGGACATTTGCAACCATGGGTAGCTTTAATCTACATTTCGATTGTGAAAAACAAATTAACAATCATACTGCGGAGAAGAAGTTCCTGAATTGTGCATATGAGGATGGTTGTACGAACAGTTCATTGAGAAACTGCTTCCAGAATTATGTTAGATTGGATAGTGTCCAATGAGAAAGGAATAATTCATAGTCTTGTTGTGTCTGACCATTGAGAGAAGAACGACCACAACATGACGAACTTCTTCATGAATATGGGGAGTGCAGCAGTAGAATCATAAAGTTGGATCTTAAATGCAAGGAAAGGAAACTACAAAGTTGTGAGGCATGAATGGCCGATGATAGATTGTGGAATGTTAGTCGGTGGGTTAACATTGGTTACATAATGTATTATATTTAAAGTCTGTATGAATGAATTATAAAAATTATTCATTCAGCTTTGGCAATAAAAAACAGAAAAATGTGCTCAGCCATGGCAAGAAGGAAATTAGAGAGAGAATTAGAACTGAAGGGGAGATATACAAAATTAGCAGAAAATGTAGCAGGCCCGAGAATTGTGAACAGTGAAGTATTCAACAAAGCTGCACAAAAGATTGCATCAGAAGATGAAGATGAACTATGACGCAATTGTTACAGGGACCATAAAAGACTAAATAGAATGTGCAAATGTGCGAAGAGAAACAAAAGTTTAGTGAAAAGAAAGAAATAGCAGAACATTTGGTTGCAGTTTCAAAAAGGAAAACCGAAATAACAAAAAAAATGTGTTAGGGAATCAAATGTTCAGAGAGAGGGAGAAACTTAAGGAGATAAGTATCAGTGAAGTAATGGTGCTGGGGATATTAACTACATTTTTCAGACAAGTAAGCCGGTTGCCAGTAATGGGGAAATGCTGGAATCTTTTAAAAAAGATGCAATAACAGAACACTTGAGTAGCAGTAACAGGACTGGACAAATTCAGCCCGGGTTTATGAAAAGTAAATAATGCTGCATATACCCGGTATTTCTTTAGGATGAAAATTGTGAAGTGGATAAGGGAGATCCAGTTGATGTGGACGGTTTGGCCTTTCAGAAGACTTTTGATATCTTCCCACATGGGAGGTGTGTCTGTACATTTAAGCACACGTGATTGGGACTGATAAAATGTCATTCATTAAGAATTAGTTGACAGAAAATAAATAGAGATTCGGAATAAATACGCATTTTTGGGTTGCTTGGAATAAATAGTGCTATGTCGTGGAATAATGGCAAGGACCCCAGCATTCATTCTAAACCAAGAATTTTGAAGAGAAACTGAAATTTAACATTTCCAAGATTGCATACTGCAGAAAGACTTCCATCAGCACCGACCCCGCCATGAAATGGACTGCCGACGACTACAACTGCGAGTCAGAGCTGATATCAAGTTAAATTAAACCTACACAAGTACCCAAATGATTTAAGGTGGACGCAGATCACCATAAATCATTTGAATGTGACGGTCTCTCTGAGTAGTGAACGACAGAAATTCCCCTCAAAACACAAGGCAGAGCAGCGGACGGTCAGTGAAATGTTGCAGATGTTCGAACTGGCGTCGCGATATTACACCAGCGTCCCCACCCTCTTGTGGTGAGAGGTACCGGGGCGGCGTTTGTCTCGACCCGATGCGTTTCGGCAGCAGATTGTTTATTGCTCCATATCCCATTATCTGCAGTCCATGTGTGCCGGCATTCCCCTGAACTGCCCGTCTGCGAGAGGTGCTCCGGGATAGGCGGGCAATTGATTCCGCCCGAACTCAACATCCACAACGCCTCAACTTAAACTGAAGTCTCTTGGAATGATTTTTCACCAAGTAATTCCTATAACCCACTGTAGAATGAAGTGTGAGACAAGAGGTAGATCTACAGGTGAACATCTGCACTTGTTCACTTATCTTTTGATGACAGAAAGCGCGGTGAAAGGATACTTCACACCGTTGTTCAGCTCCTCCTTGGTTTTCGTCTGGGTCGCGGCATAAATGAAAGTGTTGGTACAGCAGCTGAGGAGCTGCAGCACGAATCCAACGTCTGTCACAATGATGGACATACTTCGATTAATGTCTGCACCAACAGGATAATTCGAGTGTGCAGAGTGGACACCAGGAAGGGAGACCACAGGAGGATGTTTCCCGAGATCATAAAGAATAAAGTGACGGATTTCCTTCTGCTCTTCGCTTAGTGGTCGATCTGGTTCTCACCGCCAAGTGGGCCACGAAGTCGCTTGCGCATTCTGATGGTGACCAGAATGTGTCTGCCGGTCAGTGCGTTGAGCACCAGAATGAGAATGAAGGGGATACATGGGGTGAAGACAAAATGGAGGAATTCAACGGCTTCCCGTACTGGGGAGAACATGATTCCTAAAGTAATAACGCAGAATCAGGGCATTCTCAGAAATGCTACTTATTTGTGTACATCAAGTACCAGAACGGGTTCTTCGCACTGCACAAGGCGGTCAGTGTCCCGATAACCATGGCTGCCGTCCTCTCGCTGCAGTGTTTAGTCTTCAGTTTCTGGCAACAAATGGTCACAAATCGATCGAAGGTGAAAGCGACGGTGAACCAGACAGAACAGTCCGTGGTGGCGTAGAGGAGGACGGCGTGGATGTTGCACACATGCATGTCCTGTACCTATCAAAAGGCTTGAAAGGAAGACAATCGGAATCTGCTTCAGGATCAGACCAAGAAAAATGACCAGCAAGGCTGCCGTTACCATGGCCACCAGGTAACGCGTGACGCCCTTGGAGAGACCGCACATACCAGAGACAGGATCACAATGCTCACCAGGTTCACTGCGAGGGCGAATAAAGCAGAGAAATGTTATACCTCAGTAATGGAGAGTAACTCTCACTGTGGTAGATCATTCGGGGAGCTTGAAGAGACCATTCCGCAGGCGTGCCCAACACCAATTTACAGCAGTAACAGTATTCCACCAATCAGCTGGGAATCCTTTCAAGCCACTCCCCTTCTCCTCTTTACACTGGTCATCAGTCCTCTCCATTCTCAGTCCTGACGCAGATTTTCGATCCGAAACGTCCTCAATTCCTTTCCCTCCACAGAAGCTGCTCGACCCGCTGAGTTCTGCCAGCAGTTTGTTTGCTGTTCTGGATTCCAGCATATGCAGTCCCTTGTGTAACCAATTTACTCTGCCTCAACGAAATTTCGATATACAGACATAGACAGATGCAGCGTCGAAACAGGCTCTTCGCCTGCAAAGTCCGTGCCGAGTATCAAGCACCCACATCCATTTCACTGACCCACATTCCTATCAGCTCTCTCTAGATTTCACATACTGGGGGTAATTTACAATAATACATCTGTATTACCACCCGCACGTCTTTGGGATCAAACTGGATCACTCGTGGGAATCCCACGCGGTCACAGGGAGAAGGAGCAAACTTCACACACACGACGACAGCGCACGTGGTTCGGAATGAATTCGTGCAGTTGGAGCTGAGAGGCATCGCGACACATATATTTGAAGTACGTCTGATACACGCCCAGGCCCACAATGAGCCGATCTTCTACTGATTCTCAGCAGCATCAGCACGGTTGTGCTCTTATTCCCTACATTCCCTCCATAAAAAAGGGCAGGTGGCAAAGCTTAAAATAATGTCTTCATCCTGACAATATATTCGACAACAGCCTCAGTCTCTCCTGCTTCCTCATTGCACACGATAAACTTGTGTCTCTACCGAGTTTTCCCATGCTGATGAGCAAACAATCACTTCAAAATTTCAGGGCGTCCTTGTAAGAAATCTTGTTCTGGTTGATGGCGCCAGCAGATGAGTTGTCTGTCTCTATGACTCCATGAGACAACAACATTTATATATCTCCGACCCTTCTACCGGTTGCAGTGTTGCCTCATACTTTATCACAATGCATGCCTTGCTCTGTGTCTTCTCCCGGGACCACGAGACTCTCATTTGCTTTCAGGAAAGTCTCCATGGCGATGACCTCTCGCACTTTCGAAGCTCACCACGTATGGTCTGCCTTCATCTCGAGGGCGGCTTTCTGTTGGTTAATACTACGCGATTGTTCACCGACGCAATCCTTCCTCACACAGCAACATCCCATCCTCGATGCCAGTGTGGCAACCGGCAGTTACCTTCACTTTGCAGCTCTTCAGGAAAATTAACAAGGACGGAACTTCAAATAGAATACCCTTTGCTGAAGGCAGCCATCACCCAGCGGACAGCAGCGGCCGGCAAAACAGTCAATCAAAATTCAAGCCACTATCTTAAAGGTCCGCCAGTGCTGGTGTCAGCACCGACCCCGCCAGGCAATGGGCTGCAGAGGATTGCAACGAAGAGTCAGAGCCCAGATCCAGTTACTTTCAACATACAGAAGTACCAGAATGACTTAACATTGACGCAAATCACAGGTATGCTGGTCTGCCGAAGTAATTAACGGGATAAATTCCACCCAAAACACAAGGCAGAGCGGCGGACGTCCCTGAAATGGGGTGGATGTTGTAACTGGCGACGCGATCACCCACCACGCCACTTGTGGTGAGTGTTATCGGGGCGGTGTTAGTCTTCACCCGTTGCGCTCAGGCAGCAGACTGTTTGTTGGTCCAGATACCAGCATCTGCAGAAACTGCTGTGTCGGTGTTTGTCTGGCTTGCCCCGTCTGTGAGTGGTGATCCCGGCAGCGTGGAGAATTGAATCCGCGCGACCTCTTCATCTACTCCCCCCCAACTGTAATTTCAGTCACTTTATCCAGAAGAAGACACGAAGCATCATTCAATCCGTTTCTTTATTTAATTTTCCATTCGCGTTCTCCGGCATCGCCACCTGTCCGCTTGAATCCGGGGCGAGACGGGACTATTCCTCGACTATCCCGCCGGTAAACTCAGTGAAATAGGTTCTGGCCGAATCTTTAAAGTACGTGCGACCATTCTCGCCAACATTTCATTGCACCGACATCCTCGGTCAATACTTACTGCCCAGATAGTGAGAGAAAAACTGATCTGTAAATTGTAGGCGGGAGTTCGTCAGCTGAGAGTGTCGATAGCTGTTCGGGAAAAGAAATAGAGTAATCGCACGTAATCAGGCCTTTCCTATCCATGTACCGTTCCAAATGCCTTTCAAACTTTGTAATTATATCTCCCTCTGCCATTTCCACTGGCAGCTCATTCTACGTATTCACCACCCTCTGTGTGAAATCGGTCAGAGCAGTAGACTTTCACGAACACAATCAGCGGAATATACTGAACATCAAGTTTATTAAATGTGGTCATTTGCCATCTGTGTAAATAGCCATATTCGGACTGAAAGCAGGACACGATGATCTACAATCAAAACGCCCTGAAAATTCAATGTGATAGTTAGTTAGGAACATACCAAAAAACACCAGATTTAATAACCAGATACAGAGCCTCACCAGGAACTCCAATAACTGCGAGTTCCGGGTAATAAATGTCCTGCATATTCAGAATGACCTGAACTATCAGGTGCTCAACTTAATGTGCTCTATCCATCGTTTCAGCTCCTGTCTGGTGCTCACTCCTGGAGACCGCGGGCATCTGCGACTGGATCTGAAGGGAATATATTTATGTAAGTCTGGTAAAATTTCTGATGGCATCATTAGTATCTCAGGAGTCTTTTATTAATTGCAGTGACTGAAGAGATGGATTTGGTTAATTGCTTTGCACAACCTGGTGTTTTAGCAGCCTCGGTTATATTTATCCATGGATTGCGCAATGAAAAGGACTTCTCCCCAAACCCCAGGGCAGATCTGGAGTTCGGCGCCATTGTGTGAAATTAAAAACATATTTATTTGAGGATTCCGAATTTTTGTGTGATGCCTTGGGCTTCGACAGTACCAAAAAAAAAATCCTCTGCAATTTTTCCAAGAGGATGTGACTCTCAGCTGGTGAAATTTAGTTTGTCTTTACGGTTTTAATAACATTTCCAGAAAATATCGTTGGAAACCTCTTTTCTGCGTTCATTGTGACATCAATTGGATACATTCCCTTACACTGCATTAACGCCAATCCTATTCCCTCTTTAAACAATGAACCCGTGAAGTGTTTGAGAAGCTGTTACACAGGCTATTACAGTGTCGGCAGGGCCGGAGACTTGTTCTCCTTCCCCCCAGAGTCTTTTCGGAAGCTGCGCTTGAGCTACAGACCGTCGGTCAGCACGTACTGCTGAACCCTGGGATGTGCCAGTCTGCAGTTTTCCCTTACGGACATATCCTGACGCTGGAAGACCTCCAGTTCTTGATTCCCCTACTCCTGGCAAACATATTTGACCATTCACCTTATCTATGCCCCTAATAATTTAATAAACCTCGGTGAGATCAACCATGGGCCTCCTGCTGTCCGTGGTATCATCCCCAGCATATCCAGTCTCTCCTGATATGCCAAGGCCTCCAATCCCGGCAACATGCCTGTAAATCTCTTCGGCATTCTTTGCAGCTTAATGACATCATTCTGATAGCTCGATGACCAGAAATTCACACAATACTGCAAGTGCGCTCTCACAAACTTCTTGTGCAAAAGTAACATGACGTCCCTGCTCTTGTACTTGATGCCCTGACAGTTGAAGGCCAGAGTGCCAGCTGCCTTGTTCAGTGCTGTCTACCAATGGTGCCACTTTAAACTAATCACAAGTACTCCTCTCTGTTCGTCCACAATTTCCAGGCCTCTGCCATTCCTTATATGAGCCGTTCGCAGGTTGAACTTACCAAAATGCAACACATCACACGTGTCCGAGTGAAATTCCCATGGGCCATTCATTTTCCACCTCCTGGTTGATCCAGGTCTTGTCATAACCTGAGATAACAAATTTCACTCTCCACAGTATCTTTCAAATCAGATCAGATCAGATTGGTCCAGTTCATTGCCACCAGGTTGCAATGAATTCCTTGCTTCCGTGAAGGTCACAGAGTAGACAGCATACATAGTAATAATTAATACAACAATGAATTCAGCGAAGATCTCAAAACAAGCAAGAAGTGCAAAGACTGTCGCACAATCTGAAGTAGTGCAAAAAGAAAAGTTGAAGTGACAGTCAGAGGAGAGGCCGAATTAAGAGTCTCAGAACGTGACACCACCACCAGGAAGGGATGTGGAGGAGGAGATTGGTTCTCATTCCTGATCGCCGTGGGAAAGAAACTGTGCTTTAGAGAGGACATCGACGGGTTCAATCTCCTGCACCTTCTCCTGAGAATTAGAAGAGAGAAGGAGGATGGCGAGGGTTGCAGGCATCCTTGACGATACTGTTAGCCTTCCAGTCGCAACTCACCGTGAACATGGACTGGCTGGAAGGAAGTCACGATCCTGGGACGGACTGGGCAGTATTTACCGCTCTCTGCAGGTCCGTCACCATGGACCCCATGTGATCTAATCTTCCGGGCTAGCCTACCATGCGTGACCTTATCAAAATCCTTGCTAATGCCCTGCGCTCTTCAACCGTCATGATCGCCTCTTCAGAACATAATTTCACACACACAAAACCATGTTGACTATCGCTAATCAGTCCTTACCTTTCTAAATTCAGATTGATCTTGTCTCTATGAATCCTGTCTGGAAACTTTCCTGCCACCAATGTGAGTCTCATCAGCCTGTAGTTTTATCGGCTATCCTTAAAGCCCTTGTTAACTGAAGACAAAACGTTAACCACTCGCCAATTTTCCTGTCACATATCCATGGCTGACGATGATCCAAGTGTCTCTGACAGGCCCACAGCAATATCTTCCCTGGCTTCCCACAATGGCCTTGGATGCACTTGGTGAGGCCCCAGTCATTTATGCACCGTTCTACACTTAACGACTGCCAGAACCTCCTCCTTCGCAGGGCGCATATTTTATTCTCTTCCCTGAATTCACGAGCTTCCATGACTTTCTCCACCGTGAGTGCAGATGGGAAAAATTCATTTCACAGCACTTCTAATCTCCTGAAGCTCCACACATAGATAACCACGTTAATCATTAACGGGACCTATTCAATCCAATGTGAACCATTTCCAGTTGATTTACTTCTAGAATCGCTTTCGATTCTTCTTTATCTGACAGAGCCAACTCATGCCCTATTTTTGACTTCCTGGTTTGCTTTTAACTGTAATCCTACATCCCTTATACACTTCGAGGGATTTGCTTAATCCCAACCGTCTATAGCTGAAATACTTCCTTCTTCTCCCAAATCAGTGGCTCAATTACCCTCGACATCCAGTGTTCCCTAACCCTGCAACCCCTGCGCTTCACTATAACTTATACCGGTGTTCGATATTAACGTGAAGACCAGTCCGATCTGTTTACATTCGACTTTAAAACTAATAGAATTATGGTCATTGGTACAAAATGCTCCGCTACTGACCCTTCAGTGACATTCCTGGTCTCATTTTCCAATCGATGGTCGTGTCTCATCCCTCCACCCGGACTCCCCTTCAGGTAGGACCATCTACATCTTGCATGAGAAAACTTTCCTTGGCACATTTAACTGATTTCAGTCCATCCAAACATGATGGCCGTCCCTGTCAATATTAGGGAAGTTTTAATTACGGACTGTTACAACCCCATCATTTCTACAGCTATTTGCGAATTCCCGACATATTTCCTGCTGTATGTCCAGCTGACAGTGGGGTGGGGTGGTCAGGTGTACAAGTAATCAAATTGATCACCCCTCCCCCATTATTTCTAATTTCCATTCATTGGACATCAATGGACATTTACCGGGAATGCCATCTCCATGTCAAACGATGCAGTCAATATTAGAGAATCTTTTGTCACCGACTACTATAACCCCATCATTCCTACAGCTATCTGCTGTTCCCCGATATATTTCCTGCTGTATGTCCCGCTGACTTATGGGGGGAAACCTGAGGGGGAGTGGGGGAGGAAGGGTTTGACACGACCTTCGATTGGAAAATGAGGCCGTGAATGTCACTGAAGGTTCAGTGGGGGAGAATTTTGTACCAGTGACCATAATTCTATTAATTTTAAAGTCGAAAGTAATTTCCATTCATTGGACGTCAATGGACAATTCTCCGGGATAGCCATCTCCAAGTCACACGATGCTGTTCTCCCTCATGAGAAATGCAACTCTCCTTCCACTCACATCTCCTGCCCTATCACGCCTGAAGTATCTGCATCCCAGAACATTGAGCTGCCAGTTCTGCCCATCCCTCAACTGTGTCTCTGTAACAACTGTAATCTCCGAGTCCCATGTACCGCTCCAAGCCCTCAGTTCGTCCAATTTCTTCCAAGCGCAGAGGTGAAGATATTCAACAGTCGCCTGTGTGCGAGGCTGGAGTTGAGTGATTTTTGTAAACGGGTGGAACCTGACGACGTGGGATGGGCGGAAAATATCCCGGAGTATGGGATCAGCCACAATCACAGTCAATGGCGGAGCAGATTCGCAAGACTCCCAGGCATTTCTCCCGCTGATCCTTTTCTAATGTTGAGGTGGATCAAGCGATTTCACTTGGTCTTTCATGATTTAACTGCATTTCACGTTTCCTGAATTTTACAAGCTTCGTTCTGTGCAATACTTCCTTGCTCTGCTTGGTCCGCCTTGCTGACGTCAGTCTTGTTTATTTCCTGAAAATTATTCTGAGCAGTTTTGGGCCCCATACCAAAGGAAGCGTGTGCTGGCCTGCAGAGGGTCCAGAGGAGATTTACAAACAGGATCCTGGGGATGAAAGGTTTAGAGTCTGAGGAGTGTTTGATGACTCTGGGATAGCACAGGCTGGACTTCAGAATAATGAGCGGGATATCTCATTGAAACCTACCAAATATTCAACGTCCTGCATAGATTGGAAATTTTTCAACCTATGGGAGCGTCTAGGACCAGATGCCACAGCCTCAGACTAAACGTACGTCTTTTGCTAACTGAGATAAGGAGGAAGTTCTTCAGCCAGAAGGTGGGGAATGTGTAGAATTCATTGCCACACACGGCTGCCGAGGCCAAGTCATTTGGTATATTTCAACCTGAGGTTGACAGGTACTTGAACAAGAAGGGCTTCGAAGATCACGGGGGCAATGCAGTAGAACGGGGTTCGGAAGAATACGAAAATAAGCCGTGATCAAATGGGCGGAATGGCTTAATTTTCCTCCTATGTCTTATAGCCTTGTGTTCTCACTGTTACCGCTGTCCTGTGGCACTAACTGGATTGCCCTCAGCTTTGAGTGCTGTTCCTTTACCACTGAACATAAAGTGAGGTCACCCTAATAATAGTCAATCAGGGCAACGCACAGGAGGTCCGGTGCTGGGGATCAGTGTGATGGACTTTAATTATCTGCATGTCTTTAATTTTATTTCAGGTGTTTCGAATATAGTCAATAACTTCCCACACAGTATAGTCAGAAATTTATTAAGTTGCCTTAAAGACAAACCCAATCGTGATGTCTCAGCTCGTTTTCAGAGCAGGTTTGTGCAGAATGAAGTGTGAGACAAGAGGGAGTTCTGCAAGTGAACATCTGCAATTATGCACTTATTTCATGATGACAGAAAGCGCAGTTAAAGGATATTTCACCCTGTTGCTCAGCTCCACCCTGAACTTCTGAGACGCGGCATAAATGAAAGTGTTGGTACAGCAGCAGAGGAACTGCAGCATGAATCCAAATTCCGTCACGATGAGTGACATTCTTCTGTTGTCGTCCAAAACCAACAGGATAATTTGAGTGTGCAGTGTGGACAGCAGCAAGTTGGGCCACAGGAATTTGATATTTCGCGAGATCAGATAGAGTAGAGTGATGTATTTCCTTCTGTGCTTCTCTTCGCGGTCGTTCTGCCCTTCGCAGCCGGCAGCATCCAGGAGCTTCTTGCGGATTGTGATGGTGACAAGAATGTGTCTGAAGGTCAGTGCGTTGTGCACCAGAATGAGAATGACGGTATACACGGGGTGAAGACATGATGGAGAATTTCAGCGGCTGCCCATTATGGGGCGAACATGACACTGAAGCTAAAAACACTGAACCAGGGTATTATCCGGAGTGCGTATTTGTCTACATGAAGTACCAGAACAGATTCTTCCCACTGAACAAGGTGAATGTCCTGATGAACCGGACAGAACAATTGGTGGCTGCCGTGAGGAGGACGGCTTGGATGTTGCACTGATTAATATCCACCACGTCTCGAAAGGCTTCATACAAGACAGTATGAATCTTTTTATGGACCAGATCAAGGACAATGACCAGCAGGACCGCCGTTGCCATGGCCACCAGGTAACGCTTGACGTACTTGGAGAGTTCGCACTTCCCCCGAGACAGGATTTCAATGGTCACCAGGTTCACTGAGAGGGCGAAGGAAACAGAAAAATATTATACCTCAATAACGGAGCAGAACACTCAGTGTGGTGGATCTTTCGGGCAAGATGGAGAGACGATCCCGCAAGCTTGCCCACCAGCAAAATACAGCAATTTACAACATTCCACCAGTCCACTCAGAATCCTTTCTCGGCCCCTCCTGTCTCCTCTTTACACTAACATCACCCCTCTTCATTGTCAGCCCTGATGCAGGTTTTCGACCCGAAACGTCGACAATTCCTTTCCATCCAGAGATGCTGCTTGGCGTCTAAATTCTTCCAGAAGATTGTTTGCTTTTCCCTATTCCAGAATTTGTAGTTCCTTGTGTAACAAATTTACTCTGTCTCAACGCAATTTCGATGGATAGGCATAGACTGATACAGAATACAAACAGGCTCTTCGCCAACGAAGTAGATGACAGACATCGAGCACCAACTTACATTAATTTTTAATCCATGTAATTTCCCCACATCAGCTATCTCTAGATTCCACATACCGGGGGTAATTTACAGGAATTAATTAATTTTCCAACCTCCACGTCTTTGGGATGAAACTGGAGCACACGGGGGAATCCCACACGGTCACAGGAGAGCGCACAAACTTCACACTCGCGAAGACAGAGCCCGAGGTTACGATTTAATTCGTGCTGCTGGAGCTGCGAGGCAACGCCACGAATATATTTGAGGTATGTGTGATGCACGCCCAGGGCCACAATGAGCCGACCTTCTGCTGATTCTGATGAGCATCAGTGCCATGGATGCTCTTATTCCTCACGTTCCCTCCACAGGGGAGGGTAGGTGGCGAAGCTAAAGATAATGTTTTCAACCTGACAATATATTCGCCAACAGCTCTTTGCTTCATCATTGCACACGATACATTTGGCGGCGCTAGATGGAGTAGGTCTATCTTGGCTCTTCTCGACTCACCTTTTAATTTCTTGTACACCACCCTTTAATAAGACTTTCCTGACACGTTTACAAGCCTAAATTTGATATTTAATTTCCCGAGATGAGCACCAGAGCTAAACCTGCAGCTGAAAGTAAGTGCAATGGAGACCCTCAACTTACTTTGGAAGCTATTTCTAAACTGGATAAAAAAGTTTGACCAGAGATTTGCTACTTTGTAAACGTTGTTAAAGGACATTGAAAATAGACAAACTGCACTCATACAGGAGAATGCTCGACAACAACAATTATTTGCTCAACTGAATGAAGCTAGCAAAGAGAGGGACGGCAGACTGAGCTTACCGGAAAAATATTTAACTGCGACCATACAGAGGCTGAAACAGCAAAGACAGAGGATTACTGATTTGGAAAACCATAGTCAGGGAAATAATTTGAGGATCATTGGCTCTCCCGAAGATGCTGAAGCTGGTGATCCTACTCAATTCTTTTCTAAACTTCTGATGGATGTTTATGGCTCTGAAGTTTATTCTTACCGTGCTTATCGAGCGTTAAGACCCAAACCCCCGGCAAAGCAAAAAACACGGCCAATAATACAGAGATTTCACTATGTGAGTACCAAAGAGCATTTGATTCGAATCGCTCGTCGTCGAGGAATGATGCAATTTAAAGATTGGAAGGTTAGTCTGGTTGAAAATCACACACCAGAAGTTATGAAAGAGAGACTTCGTTATCAACCGATTACGTCGCGGCTCTAACAAGGGAGCTATCAACCTGCATTAGTGTTTCCTGCAAGCTTGAGGATTGTACTCCCCAAAAATCACGCCGATGTTTTAATTCGGTTAAGGAAGCCTAAGAATTCCTTCAAGATTAGCTCTTGACTTTAGATGGTTAAGAAACGTGCTATTTTTTGATTTTTATATCTATATGGTCAATTAGGTAATATTTAACTTACAGACGCGCGCTTTTTAAGTTCGGAGATATTTTTCCTTCCCTCTGTTAACACTTTCGTGCTTGGTTCTGGAACATGGATATTTACCATATCTCCACTTAACATTTATTTTTCTTTCTTCTTATTATTTTAGTTTAATAATTTTAATGGTTTGTTTTGGTAATAATTAGAATCTCATTGAGGGACAGATCGATTTTTTTCCTTTTGAAATAATGGTAAGATTGTATCCTTTAAATGTCGATTGTCGGCGTTCTTGTTTGTGTAGAACTCGCTTAGCAAGTCTGTTGACATTTCTAAATTCTTGTTTGGGGTAGTTGTAATCTCAGGTTTTGACTAACGGTGGTGTTTTGTATTCCTCTTAACTTGGAAATTTGCCACCAAAAGAGGTGGGGTTAGATAACTTGGTGGGTAGCATTCTGGCTATCTATTGACCAGTTTTCGGGCTTTTGTGTGTGGGGTGTGGGGCTGTTTTTAAAGTAGTAGTTTTTTTTATCGGGACTGATGAACTACAAATATGCCTGAATTGACGTCATATGCGGCTCCTCTTTGAACATTTTTCCTCTTCCTGTTCAGGAGTCTCTCGTGCAATAGGTTAACCCTTTAAATTCCATATGTTTTGTGTTAAAATGAATAAGATGATTAATCTTGTTTCATGGAATACGAACGGTTTAAATAATCTAATTAAGTGCAAGAAGATCTTTAAAGTTTTTCATAGACTGAACGCTCAGATTTTTTTTTTGCTCAGGAGATTCATGTTTGTCGAGAGCATAATCAGCGCTCTTTTAGATTTTGGAGGTATCAACAGTTTCATTCTAATTCACAAGCAAATGTGAAAGGAGTCTCTATTTTTATAGACACCTCAATTTCATTTGTTCATAAAGATACAATTTCAGACCCGAATTGTATGTTTCTATTAATTACTGGCTTACTTCATAATATAAAAGTGATTATGGTTAATGTTTATGCACCTAATGTGGATCATCCCGAGGTTTTTAAATATTTATTTGCATCTTTTCCTAATTTAAACAAATATACGTTGATCATGGGTGGAGATCTCAATTTCTGCTTAAACCCTTCGATGGATAGATCTGTGCCAAATCAGGTACTTCCAAACAAATCCGTTGTCTTTATTAATTCTTTATCAGTTGATTCCGGAGTTTTAGAAGATTAGAGATTTCTACTCCCATATGATAAAGAGTTTTCATTCTTTTCTCGTGTTTATCGCAACTCTCCAGGATTGATTATTTTTTTATTGACTCGCGATTAGCTCCATCTGTTATTGACTATACGAATGATGCAATTGCCTTTTCTAATCATGCGCCATTGAAACTATCAATTAAATTAGCGGACGTACCTCTGGTGTCCGATAATGGCTATCCAATTCTTCTCTATTGCAGGATTTAGACTTTGTTCATTTTATTAAAGAACAGATTTCCTTTTTCATTTTTTTTTTGCATTATAGACACTTAGCAAGAGAGCGGGGGTCCAGATTACATATTTTACTCCTTGTGAGTATGAATATTAAGTGTCATTATCGTTATCCCGCTCTTCGCATCATATGTATATTCATTAATGTTATGTATATTATTTTGAATTAATCTGAAATTCAATAAAAATGATTGAAAAAGAAAGAAAGATATATTGGTGTCTCTTAGAGTTCTCCCAAGCTGCTGAGCAAACAGTCCTTTCAAGGTATTAAAGGGAGTACTTGTAGGAAATCTTGTTCTGGTTGATGGCACCAGCAAGTGTGTTGTGTGTCACTGTGACTCTATAAGACACAAACATTCACATATCCCCCACTCTTCCGAGTGTTGCCTCGTTCGTGGTCGCAATGAATACCGTGCTCTGTGTCCTCTCCCAGAAACGCGACACTGTCATTTGCTCTCAGGAATGACTTCATGCCTGAGATCTCTGGTCTTTCTGAAGCTCAGCACATACGGTCTGCATTCATCGAGAGGGTGCCCTTCTGTTGGTTACAGCCAGCCAATTCTTCCATGCTGCGTCACCTCCTCACACAGCAGCACCTCATCCTCGTTGCCAGTGTGGCACCCGGGAGGTTCCTTCACTTTGCAGCTCCTTCGTGAAAAATAACAACGGCGGAACACCAAATAGGAACCGCTTTAGTGATAGCAGCCAGCATCCAGCTCACAGCAGCGGCTGGCACAACAGTCTATTAAAAATCAATCCACAGTCACTAAGATCCGCCTAGACTGGTATCCGCATCGGCCCCGCCATGAGATGGACTGCAGAGGACTACAACTGAGAATCAGAGCCGATTACCAGTTACTTTCAACGTCCAGAAAAACCCGAATGATTTAAGGTGGACGCAGATCACAGGTATGCTGTTCTGTCTAAGTAGTGAACGGTAGAAATTCCTCGCAACGCACAAGGCAGAGCGGCGGACTATCCATGAAATGCTGCGGATGTTGTTACTGGTGACGGGATCATCCAACATGCCACTTGTGTTGAGTGGCACCGGGGCGGTGTTAGTCTAGAACCGCTGGGCTCCGGCAGCAGATTGTTTGTTTGTTCAGATACCAGCATCTGCAGTCGACCCTGACGCGTTTGTGAATGTTGATCCCGGGAACCTGAAGTGCTGAATCCGCGCAACCTCTCCATCCAATCATCCCTTAACTGGGATTTAATTCTCTTGGAATGATTTATCAGCATGTAATTCCAATCATCCATTTGAGCCAGAAGACATGAAGACATACTACCCCTGTTCTTATTTCTTTTTCCATTCGCTTTCTTCGGATTCGGCACCTCTCCGCTTGAACCCAGGGCGAGACGGAGCCATACATCGACTCTCCCGCCGATGAACTCAGTGAACGGGGACCTGGCTGGATCTGAAAAGGACGAGCGACACTTCTAGCCCATATTTTATTCCACCGACAAGCCCGATCAATATTTAATGTCCAGATAGTGAGAGAAAAACTGAGCTGCAAATGGCAGGAGAGGCGTCGTCTTCTTAGAGGGTAGATAGCGTACACTGTGAGCTGATGGATGAAAGAAATAGAGTCATTGAGTTATACTGCACGGAATCAGGCTCTTCGGACCAACTCGTGCTTATCGACCAAGTTGCTTTACTGAGTTCGATCCATTTGCCGGCGTTTAGCCCATAGCCCTCTAAACCTTGCCTGTCTATGTACCTGCCCAAATGTCTTTTCAATATTTCAATTGTATCCGCCTCCATCATTTCCTCTGGCATCTCTTTCTACACATCACTGTGTTACTTGGAGAGGATATCCACCTGTTTTGTCCAGTGAGGCTCTCTGGATGGAAATTAGAGATAAGAAGGAAGTTATCACTTTGATGGGATTGCACTCTTGTCCCTCCCCCCAAATGTCAGTGGGACACCGAGCAACAAGTATGTAGGGAAATCGCAGATAGCTGTAAGAATAATGGGGTCGTCATCGTCGATAGTTTTAACTTCCCTAAAATTGACTGGGACTGCTATCGTGTTTGAGTTGATCAGAAATTGTTAAATGCGTCCAGGAAAGTTTTGTCATGAAATAAGTAGCTGGCCCTACCTGAGGTGGTGGTGGTACTGGGGTGTGGGGGATGTGTGAGACACTTGACTATCTATTCGGAAATGAGTCCAGGAGACTGCAGGTTTTGGAGGGGGAGAATTTTGAACTTGTAACAATAATTCTATTGGTTTTAAAATCGAATGTAAACAAATAGGACTGGTCCACAAGTCAATCTCCAACAACAGGGCAAGGCAAATTTTGATGGCATTAGAAAAGATCTTGCAAAAGTTGACTGGGAGTGGCTGTTTGCAGGTTAAGGGATATCTGAAAAGTAGGAGGTATTTGAAAGTGAGACAGGGAAGGTTGAGGGCCAGCGTGTTCCTGTGAGAGTGAAGCACAGAGCTGGCAGGAGTAGGGAACCCGGGATGTCCAGGGACTCTGATCTGGAAAAAGAAGGAGGCATCTCAGGTACAGACCTTTGGAATCAAGAAAACCTCTCGAGGAGTATAAGGGATGTAGAATTATAGTTCAGAACAATTTAGGAAGGCAAACTAAGAACATGAGTTTGCGCTGGCAGACAAAGAAGAACACGAATCGATTCGGGAAGTAAATTAAGAACAAAAGTTCACTGGGGAGTGAATAGGTCCCCTTAACGATCAACATGGTAATCTATGTGTGGAGCCACAGGAGTTTGGGAGTGCTGTGAAATTAATATTTTTTTTATCTGTAGTTGTCGTGGAGACAGTCATGGAAGTCAGGGAATTCAGGGAAGAGAATACTATATACGCACTGTGAAAGAGAAGGTTCTGGCAGACGTAAAGTGCAAAAAGGAGGGTTAATGCCCGCGGTCTCACCAAGTGTATCCCAGGACATTGTGGGAAGACAGAGAAGATATTGCAGGGACACTGTCAGAGATACTTGCATCATCGTTAGCCATGGATCACGTACCAGAAGAATGGAGGGTGGTTAATGCCATGTCTTTATTTAACAAGGGCTTTAAGGACAAGCCGGGAAGTACAAGCTGGTGAGCCCAACTTCAGTGGCAGGAGAGTTTCCGGTTAGGATTCTGACAGACAATATCCACCTGCATTTAGAAAGACAAGGACTGATTAGGGATGGTCATCATGGTTTTGTATGTGGGAAATTGAGTTTCACGAATTTTATTGAATTTTTTGAAGAGGTGACCATGACGATTAACGGGGGCAGGGCGTTGGAAAGGGTTTTATAAGGTCACGCATGGTAGGCTAGCACGGAACATTAGATCTCAGGGGATCCAGGGTGAGCGAGCCAATTGGACACAAAATTGACGGTGGTGGGAATCAGAGAGTGGTAGGGAACGGTATTGGGTTCTTTGATGTTTGTTATTGAAATCAGTGATTTTATGAGAATGTCTGTGGGTAGCATGGCGAACACATTTGTGGATGACACCAAAATTGATGGTATAGCCGATGACGTCACTGTCATCGGCTTGCTCAACAATAATAATGGGACGGGTTACAAGAAAGAGATTGCAAATTTTGTGCCATGGTATCAAAACAACATCCAAGCCCTTCACGTGAGCAAGACAAAATTGTTGGTTGTTGACCAAAGCAAGTGTGTGTGGGAGGCGTAGTGGTCAATTCAACCCCGTCCTCGTCAACCCTGCTGCTTTAGAGTTGGTCGACTGATTCAGGTCCTTGCTATACACATCACTTGCATCCTTATCTGGTCCTTCAACCCTGATGCGGCGAGGAAGAAACATGAGAAGATGATAAAATCCAGCTTGTTCACAAATTTTCTCCCGAATTTCTACAAACATGCTGTAGGAAGTATCCTGACGGGTTCCATCTCAGCCTGGTAAAGGAACTGGTTTTCTCTAGACTGACGGAACCTCCGGAAGCTGTGAACACCGCCTTGTCGGTCCCAGGCATGTAACCTCCTTCCATCTAGTCCGCCTTCACCGTGCGTCGTATCAGGAAGGATGACTGTATCGTCAAGGATGCCTGCCACACTGGCCATCTCTTTTATCTCTTCTGCCTTCCAGGAGAAGATACAGGAGCTTGAAACCGCCGACGTCCAGACTCAAGAACTTCTCCACTGCTGTCAGAATCCTGAACCAATCACCCCTTTCAAATCCCCTTACTGGTGGTGCTGCGATGTTCTCGGACTCTTATCTCCACTCCTTCTGTTTACTATTAATTCAGCATTTCTTTTCGCATTTCTTCAGATTGAAGTACAATTTTTGCACCCTACTTTTGTTTTGTGACCTTCGCTAAATTCATTGATTTATGAATTATTAACATTTACACTCTTTACTCTATGAACTTCACGTAAGCAAGGAATTTCATTGTATCCTTGGGGAAATGACGCTGGACCATTCTGATCTGATTTGATTTGATCTGTATAGTGGAGAATGAAACGGGTTATCTGAGATTATGGCAGGTTTCAGATTAACCGGGGGTGGGAAAAATGGCAGATGGAATTTCACTTGGACAAGTGTGGTGTGTTGCACTTTGGTATGTTCAACCAGGGGAGGACTCACAGAGAGAATCGCAGAGCCCTGGTAAGTGTTATTGAACAGCTCGGGGGACTCCTAATTAGTTTAGTTAATGTGGCGTCCTTGGAAGGCGGCGCTGAAGAAGATATCTGGCACATTGGTCTTCATCTGTAAGGGAACTGAGCACAAGAGCTGCGAAATCATGTTACTTCAGTAGACGACGTTAGTCAGAGCGCACTTGGCGTATTGTGTGAACATCTGGTCAACTAGCAATAAGAAGGATGTCATTAAACTGGAAAGGATGCCGAAGAGATTTACAACGATGATACGGGGACTGGAAGTCTTGACGTATCATGCGAGATGGGATAGGCTGGAGCTGTTCCCATGGAGCTTAGGAGGCCCAGGAGTGATCTTAATGAGATTTATAAGATCATAAGGGAAATAGATAAGATGAATGGTAACGATCTTTTCCCAGATTATGGGAATTTAGAACGAGTTCTCAGTGTCAGGAGATGTCCGTAAGGGTATGCTGCCGACTAGCACATTCCAGGATGCAATGAAGCTCGGTGCAGCCACAGCAAAAGCTCTGTGGGGAAGGAGCACAGTCTCTTGTCCTGCTGACACTGGATACTGAAGGGCTGAGTGTTGTGCAACAACCTCTCAAACACTTTGCGGGTTCATTGTTTAAATAGGGAACAGCTGTGGCGTTAATGCAGTGCAAGGGAGTGCATCCAATTGCTATCACAATGAACGAAGAGAGAGAGGTTTTCAACGATATTTACTGTAAATATTATAAATAACATAAAGACATAAATTATATTTCACCAGCTGAGGTTCACGTCCTCTTGCAGAATTGCAGAGGAATTCTTTGTTATTGGCAAAGCATAAGACATCGCACAAGAATGGAAATCCATTGTTATGGACTCAGTGAAAGTCCCTTTAAGATAGAGAGTGTGTGTGTATGTGTGTGTGGGGCGTGCTTACGTCAATAGGAGATAAAGGACGTAATGACGTTGTTGAAGAAGTCAGAAGAAGAAGAAGAAGAAGAAGAAGGAGAGAGAGAGAAGGGAGAGAGACACCAGCCTGCTTGTTTTCTCTATCGATGGATGAGAAACAATAACTGTGTTTGCCACTGAAATCCATGTATGGAAGTTGGAAGTAATCCGGTGGAGTTCACTTTGTTGCTGACCTGTAGAAGGAAACAGGTATTTGTGTGTGGACGACCACGGTTCGGATGCTTTTCGGGGTGAGGAAGTCACTACCGAGTAAACACTGAAGTGTCGTTTGGGTTCCATCGTGGAACATTTGGATTTCGTATGTACTCTCTCTATGTTTTTCTACATCTACATCTTATCTTCAGACAACGGTGGTTGTTGAAGAAGCCCTTGCTCATGTTTCACCTTATGGCTTGCGGAACTGAACTTTAAGAACCATTCCGGAACTGGGAGTTTTGGACTTTGTCACACACACACGCGAAGAGTTTAGTTTTGGGGTTAACGTTCGAGGTTTAACATTTTTGAATTCTAACATACTAACATTTTTACTTTTATTTTACGTATTATCATAAGTAGTGATTAATAAAATAGTTTTTAACACTGAATCATGCTCAGTGTGTTTCGTTTGTTGCTGGTTTGTGACACCATAAATAAACATGTTTTTAATGTCACAGAATGGCTCCGAACTCCAGATCTACCCTAGGATTTGGGAGGCAGTCCTTTCAGTTGTGCAATCCCTGGCAAAATATAACCTGGGCTTTTACAACACTGAGTTGTGCAAATGAATTAAACAGTTATATCTCTTCAGTTCCTGCAATTAATCGAAAACTCCTGAACCGCTAATGATGCCTGCAGAGATTTCTCCAGACTTACATAAGCACCTTCCCTTCAGTCCAAGTCGCAGGTGTCCGCGGTCTCCAGGAGTAAGCACCAGGCAGGAGCTGAAAGGGTGGATAACGGACATTCGGTAGAGGATCTGATACATGACACCATCATGGATATGCGGGAGATTTATTGCACGGTCTTCACAGTTAGTGGTGTTCCTGTTGAGACCCTACCTCTGGTTATTAAATCTTGTATTTCCTTGATATGTTCCTAAATTACTATCACATTGTATTTACGGTGCACTTTCATCGTGGATAATCGTGCCCTGCATTCATTACCAGTATGGTTATTAATACACGGCCTTCCCTACACAAGTGACCAGATTTAATGAACATTACGGTCAGTATCTTCCGCTGTCTTTAATGGTGAAACTGTACTGCTCTGACCGATTCCTGGACGATTCCACACAGAGGCTTGTGAATGTGTAGAACGAACTGCCAGAGGAAATGCCGGTGGCGGACACAATTAAAATGTTTAAAAGACATTTAAAAAGGTACATGGACAGGAAATGTTTATAGGGTTATGGGCCAAACGGAGCCAAATGGATCGAACTTAGTTAAGCAACTTGTTCGGGACGGACGTGTTGGACTGAAGCACCTGATGCCGTGCTATATAACTCGATGACTGTTTCTTTTACTTAACAGCTCACAGTATACGTCATGTGCACTCTCAGTTGAGGTTGACGGTGCAATAGAATATTGGAAGAAGGAACGGACTTCCTTTACAGACCCGACCAGGTCCTCCTTCACTGGGTTTACCGGCGAGATAATCGAGGAACGGCCCTCAATGGCCCCGGGTTCAAGAAGAGTGGTGGCGATTCCCAAGAACGCGAATGGAAAACGAAATCAAGACAGGACTTGAATGATGCTTCACTTCTTCTGGATAAAATGGATGATTGAAACGATATGGTCATAAATCATTCCAAGAGATTAAATTCCAATTAAGGTGGGAGTGGATGAAGAGGTCGAGCGGATTCAATTCTTCACGTTGCCGGCATCACCACTCACAGACGGGGCAGGTCAGACGCCCGCCGACACACAAGGGACTGCAGACGCTGAGATCTGGAGCATCAAACAACCTGCTGCCAGAACGCATCGGGTCAAAACTAACACCGCACGGATAACACTCACATCAAGGGGGGTGGTGGGTGATCGTTCTCGAGTGCAACATATGCACCATTTCAGGGACCACCCGCCTCTCTGCCTTGAGCTTTGGTAGGAATTTCTCCCGGTTACGACTTATACAGACCAGCACACCGGTGATTTGCTTCCACCTTAAATCTTAGGGTACTCCTAAACTTTGAAAGTAACTGGATATCGGCCCTGACACAGAGTTGCAATCTACTGCAGTCCATTTCATGGCGGAGTCGGTGTCATACCAGTTATACCTTTAAGACTGTGGATTGATTTTTGATTGACTGTTTGGCAGCCGCTGCTGTCAGCTGAGTGCTGGCTGCCTTCATCGAAGGGGTTCCTTTTTGAAGATCCGTCCTTGTTATTTTTCCCAATGAGCTGTAAATAGAAGGACCTTGACGGATGCCACCTGGAAACAAGTATGGGATGTTGTTGTGTGAGGAGGTAACACTCATAATTGCATGGCTGTAACCAACATAAGGCTTCCTCCGAGAGATGAAGGCAGACCATGTGTGGTGAGCTTCGGAAATGTGAGTGATCTCAGGCATGGAGACTTTCCTGAGAGCAACTGGCAGTCTCACGGTCCCAGGAGAAGACACAGAGCTAGGCATTCATTGTGATAAAGAGCCAGGCAACGCTGTTACCGGTGGAAGGGTCGGAAGTATCTGAATGTTGGTGTCTCATAGAGTCATGGAGATAAACAGCACATCTGCTGGGGCCATCAAGCAGAGTAAGATTTCTCACAAGCACGCCCTGAAAATCTTGAAGAGACTGTTTACTCAGCAACTTTAGTGAACTCGGAGAGATACTGTTCAGCGCAAGCAATAAGGAAACAGGAGAGACTGCTGCCGAATATTTGTCAGATTTCAGATATTATTTTCAGACTTCCCACTTGCCCGGTCTTATCGAGGGAATGTGAGGAACAGGAGCACCCGCGGTACCGGTCCTGAGTCAGTAGAAGGTCGGCTTGTTGCGGCTCTGGACGTGTATCAGACATGCATGAAATATATTTGTGGCTCTGCCTCTCAGCTCCAGCGGCATGAGTTCACTCCCAACTTCGAGCGCTGTCTTCGTGTGTGTGGACTTTGTACGATCTCCCTCCTATCGCGTGGGCTTCCCTCGTGTGCTCCGCTTTCATTCCATAGACGTGCGGTTTGGAAAATTAAATGATTACTGTTAATTACTCCCAGTATGTCGAATCTAAAGAGAGCTGTTGAGAATGTGGGGAAAAGAAATGGATTAAATTATTACTGTGTGGGTGCCAGATGTTCATTCTTTTGTGGGCGAAGAGCCTGTTTCTATGCTGTATCTGTCTATAGATATTTATAGACATTTCGTTTTAGCAGAGTAAATTGGTCACAAAAGGGACTGCAGATGCTGGAACCCGAAGCAGGAAAACAATCTGCTGGAAGAACTGAGCGGCATCTGTGGAGGGAAAGGAATTGACGACATTTAGGGTCGAAAACTTACATCATGCATGAGAACGGAGAGGGGTGATGGCCAGAACAAAGAGGAAAAGGGGAGTGGCATGAAAGGGTTCCGAGTGGAATACATTCCTTGATTCCAAGAGGAATCCAGTATAAAGAGGAGAAGGGGAGTGGCGTGAAATGGTTCGGAAGTGACTGGTGGAAAACTGCATATTGGTGCTGGGCACACCTGCGGGATGGCCTCTACAGCTTGCACGAATGATCCAACACAGTGAGAGTTCTGCTCCATTACTGAGGTATAATATTTCACTGCATTCTTCTTCATCGCAGTGAACCTGGTGACCACTGTGATCCTGTGTCGGGGAAAGTGCAGCCTCTCCAAGGGCGTCACGCGTTACCTAGTGGCCATGGCAACGGCGGACCTGCTGATCACTGTCCTTGATCTGATCCTAAAACACATTCCCATTGCCTTCTGTAAAGCCTATAGAAATGTAATGGATATTCATGTGTGCAACATCCACGCTATCCTCCTCTACGCCGCCACGGACTGTTCTCTCTGGTTCACCGTCGCTTTCACTTTCGATCGATTTGTGACCATTTGTTGCCAGAAACTGAAGTCTAAACACTGCAGCGAGAGGACGGTCGCAGTGGTTATCGGGACACTTACTGTCTTGTGCAGTGCGAAGTACCTGTTCTGGTATTTCATGTATAGAAACAAGTACGCACTTCTGAGAATGCCCTGGTTCTGCGTTATTACCTTCAGTGTCATGTTTTCCCCAGTATGGGCAGCCGTTTCATTCCTCCATATGTCTTCACCTTGTGTATCCCGTTCATTCTCGTTCTAGTGCTCAACGCACGGACCGTCAGAAACATTCTGGTTACCATCAGAATCCGCAAGAAACTCCAGGGCCCGGTCGGCGGGAAGAGCCAGAACGACAACGAAGTGAAGAGCAGAAGGAAATCTATTACTCTACTCTTTCTGATCTCGGGGAACTTCATCCTTCTGTGGTTTTCCTACCTGGTGTCCACGCTGCACACTCGAATTTACCTGCTGGACGTAGACGATAATCGAGAAATGTCACTCATCTTGACGGAACTTGTATTCATGATGCAGCTCCCCAGCTGCTGTACCAACACTTTCATTTGTGCCGCGTCCCAGACGACGTTCAGGGCGCTTTCTAACATCATGAAATAAGTGGAAAACTGGAGATGTTCTCTTTCAGAACTCCCTCTTGCCTCACACTTCCTTCTCCACATATATGCTCTGAAAAGGAGCTGGGATGTTAAGATTGAGTTTGTGATTAAGGCAATTTTATAAATGTCTATCTCTCCTGTGTGGGAAACCGTTGACTATGTTCGCAGCTCTTGGAATAGAGAATCTTCTCGTGGCGCTAGATGGAGCAGGTCGTATCTTTGCTCTGCTCCACTTACCTTTTAATTTCTTGTACACCACCCCTTAATAAGACATTTGTAACACTTATACAAGACTGAATTTGATTTTTAATTTCGGGAAATGAGCACCAGAGCTAAAGCTGCAGCTGATAGTAAGTGGAATGGAGACACTCAATTTATTTTGGAAGCTATTTATAAACTGGATAAAAAGCTTGACTAGAGATTTGCTACTTTGGAAACGTTTTGAAAGGAGATTGAAGACAGACAAACTACACTCATACAGGAGAATGCTCAACAACAGCAGTTAATTGCTCAGCTGGATGAAACTGGCAAAGAGGGAGATCGTAGACTGACCTTACTGGAAAAAGATTTAATTTCGACCATTCAGAGACTGGAAGAGCAAACACAAAGGATTAATGATTTGGAAAATCGCAGTCGGAGAAACAATTTAAGGATGACGCTGAAGCTGGTAATCCTACTGAATTATTTTCTAAACTTCTGATGGATGTGTTTGGCTCTGGAGTTTTTTTGGGAATGTCCCATACTTGATCGTGCTCATCGAGCGTTAAGACCCAAACCCACAGCAGAACAAAAACCACGGCCAGTAAAACTGAGATTTCACTATGTACCAAAGAGCATTTGGTTCGAATTGCTCGTCGTCGAGGAATGATCCAATATAAAGATTGGAAGTTTCGTCTGGTTGAAGATGTTACGGACTCAGTGAAAGTCCCTTTAAGATGGAGAGTGTGTGTGTATGTGTGTGTGGGGCGTGCTTACGTCAATAGGAGATAAAGGACGTAATGACGTTGTTGAAGAAGTAAGAAGAAGAAGGAGAGAGAGAGAAGGGAGAGAGACACCAGCCTGCTTGTTTTCTCTATCGATGGATGAGAAACAATAACTGTGTTTGCCACTGAAATCCATGTATGGAAGTTGGAAGTAATCCGGTGGAGTTCACTTTGTTGCTGACCTGTAGAAGGAAACAGGTATTTGTGTGTGGACGACCACGGTTCGGATGCTTTTCGGGGTGAGGAAGTCACTACCGAGTAAACACTGAAGTGTCGTTTGGGTTCCATCATGGAACATTTGGATTTCGTATGTACTCTCTCTATGTTTTTCTACATCTACATCTTATCTTCAGATAACGGTGGTTGTTGAAGAAGCCCTTGCTCATGTTTCACCTTATGGCTTGCGGAACTGAACTTTAAGAACCATTCAGGAACTGGGAGTTTTGGACTTTGTCACACACACACACGAAGAGTTTAGTTTTGGGGTTAACGTTCGAGGTTTAACATTCTTGAATTCTAACATACTAACATTTTTTTTTTACTTTTATTTTACGTATTACCATAAGTAGTGATTAATAAAATAGTTTTTAACACTGAATCATGCTCAGTGTGTTTCTTTTGTTGCTGGTTCGTGACAAAATTGGGGGCTCGTCCGGGATAGTTCCCAAGGTTAACGAGTGTCGTCTGGGATTGTACCCCAGATTGACGAGATTTGTTCGGGATTCAATCCAAAGATTTTTGAGGGAGGTCTGATAAATTCTTTTTAATTGGCTTGTGTGTGTGGAAACCAGCAGCAATGGATTTAAGGCATTTTTGGAGTCACCAACCCAAAAGGGATTGGAGGTGGCGAAAAAGGATGATTTGATAAAGATTGCTACAAGGCTAAACCTTACAGAAGTAAAGCAGTCTATGAGAAAGGCAGATATTCAGAGACTGATAGCTGGCCATTATGTGGAAAAGAAGGTGTTTGAGAAGGAAGTGTTAAAACAGTTTCCTGGCAGTAAAATAGCAATTTCTGAGGCACAGGTGCAGCTGGCAAAGGTAGAAGCTGAACGAGAACAAACCCAGTTAAAGATAGAGGCCGAACGAGAACAAAAGAGATTAGAGGCCGAACGAGAACAGACCCAGTTAAAGATAGAGGCCGAACAAAAGCTAACTCAGATGAAGATAGAGGCTGATCTAGCAATGAAGCAGATGGAGCTGGATAACGAGGAGAAAAAGAGGCAGCATGAGTTACAAATGAAGCGTAGGAGTTCGGAATCTGATTCTGATGATGATTTTTCAGCCAGCAGGGAGGTTCGATTAGTCCCTCCGTTTGAAGAAGATCAGGTTGATCAGTATTTCCAACATTTTGAAAAGGTTGCTGTGAGTTCAAACTGGCCAAGGAAAGGATGGGCTCTTATGGTACAGAGTGTGATTAAAGGTAAAGCTCAAAAAGCTTATTCTGCTTTGTCTGTTGAGGATGCAGCTGATTATACCAAGGTAAAACAAGCTATATTGAAGGCCTATGAATTGGTACCTGAGGCTTATAGACAAAAATTCAGAGACTTGAGGAAATCTGCAGATCAGACTTATATGGAATTTGCCAATGGAAAGAGAATATGTTTTGAACGATGGTGCATGGCTAAAAATGTAGATGGGGATTATGATAAATTGACAGAATTAATACTAGTGGAAGACTTTAAAAGATGTGTTCCAGCTGAATTAACAACATATTTAAATGAAAAGGCAGTGGAAACTTTACAAGAAACTGCTAGGTTGGCAGATGATTATGCTTTAACCCATAAATCCAAATGGGGACAACCTAAAACCTTTCAAAAGAGTTACAAAGACAATCCAGGTAAACCAGAGATTAAATTGGGAGGTAATCAAAAAGGAAAAGATGAAAAGAAGCCAGGGCTGGAGAAACCTGTTGAGCGTACTTATTATTACTGTAGGAAACCTGGCCACGTGATATCTAATTGTGCCCTTTTGAAGAAAAAGAAGGAAGCTGGGCCCAATGCTTGCTTTCAGGCAATTAAAAATCAAAAAGGTTTAGGAGATGCTGTTAAAGATCAGTTCTTGCAAGAGGGAAAAGCGGAAAAGTTGGAGGAGGTGAGAAAGGAATTCCGTTCGTATGTATCAGAGGGTTTTGTTTCACTGAATGATGAGTCACCCCAGGTGCCAGTGAAAATTCTTAGAGATACTGGGGCTAGTCAATCTCTCTTGCTGGACAGTGTTTTAAATTTTGGTGAAGAAAGTGACACTGGTGAAGTAAATATAGTACGAGGTGTTACAGGTGAGACCATGTCTGTCCCTTTTCACAGGGTGATTTTAAAGTCAAAGTTCGTAGAAGGACCAGTCGAGATAGGGATAAGACCTAGTTTGCCAGTGGAAGGAGTTTCTTTGTTATTAGGAAATGACCTTGCAGATGGAGAAAGTGATCCTGTGGTACGGTTAACAACCAAACCAAGGATTGATGAGTCTGAGGATGATCCAGATGTTTACCCATCATGTGCGGTGACTCGAGCTAGAGCTAGAGAATTAGCCAAGACAGACAGTCCGGTGCAGTCTGATGTGGTTCCTTGTGACAGTCCTAAACAGGAAGAAAATTTTGATGCCTTATCTGAGACTTTTCTGTCTTCACTGGAGGATCAACATCCTTACAGTGAGCCTGAATTTAAAGATTTGTCTTTGTCGAGGAAGGATTTTATGGTGTAACAGACAAAGGACCCTGAATTGACAGAATTGAAAGAAAAAGCTCTCTCATGTGAGGAGATTGAAAAAGTGCCAACTGGATATTATGTCAAAAATGGAGTGTTAATGAGGAAATGGAGACCTCCTCATGTTCCTGTTACTGAGGAATGGGAAGTTATTCATCAGGTTGTTGTTCCAAAAGTTTATAGGGATGAGATTTTAAACCTGGCCCATAGTATGCCTTTGGGTGGTCATTTTGGTGTGAATAAAACTGTAGGGAAGATCTTGAAACAATTCTATTGGCCTGGTTTGAGAAAAGATGTGGTGATGTTTTGTCGAACCTGCCACACATGTCAGATGGTAGGTAAACCAAATCAAAAACCCCCTGTGGCTCCTTTGAAACCAATTCCTGCTTTTGGTGAACCCTTTTCGAAGGTGATTGTGGACTGTGTTGGTCCATTACCAAAGTCTAAGACTGGAAATCAGTATTTGTTAACCATCATGTGTGCCACTTCTAGATTTCCAGAGGCAATACCCCTTAGAAATATTAAGGCCAAGACGGTGTCAAAGGCTCTTGTAAAATTTTTTACCTTGTTTGGTTTGCCAAAAGAAATCCAATCTGATCAAGGTAGTAATTTTATGTCAAAAATTTTTCAACAAATAGTCTATGAGCTGGGAGCAAAGCAGATTGTATCATCTGCATATCACCCAGAATCTCAAGGAGCTCTGGAGAGATTTCATTCTACTCTCAAAAATATGCTGAAGACTTATTGCTTTGAAAACACCAAGGATTGGGACAAAGGTATCCATTTACTTTTGTTTGCCGTTAGAGAATCGATCCAGGAGTCAATCGGATTTAGTCCGTTTGAGCTTGTGTTTGGACATAGGGTGAGAGGACCTTTGGAGTTGTTAAGAGAGCAATGGGTTAATGAGGAAGTTCACTTGAGTCTGTTGGACTATGTCCAAAAATTTAAAACTCGGTTGGAGAGAGTCTGCCAGCTAGCGAGAGAGAATTTGAAAACAAGCCAGATAAGAATGAAGACATATTTTGATAGACGTGCTCGGCCTAGGACATTCGCAGTGGGGCAAAAGGTGTTGGTATTTTTCCCTAGCCAAAATAATCCCTTGCAAGCTCGCTTTTCTGGACCCTATGTTATTGAATCTCGAGTGACTGATCTAACATATATAATCAAAACACCAGATAGACGCAAGAAAACACAACTCTGTCATGTAAACATGCTAAAACCTTATTATGAGAAGGATTCAGTTGTGGCCTTGGTGGATGGTGAAAAGGTTGTTTCTAGAATGCCTGATGTTGAGGAAGGCCAATTTAGACCAAATATTGTTCCATCGAAACTAAAAAACCAAAATATCCTGGAGAACCTTGAAACGAAGTTGGACCATTTACAAGTTTCACAAAAACAACAGATGAGAGAATTAATTTTAAAATTTAAAAATGTGTTCCCAGATGTTCCAAACAGAACATCGATAATTACCCATGATGTTGATGTTGGGGATGCAAAACCAATCAAACAACACCCATATCGAATGAATGTGGAAAAAAGTAAACTTGTTGATCAGGAAATAAAGTACATGTTGGAAAATGATATTATTAGACATTCTACTTCAAATTGGAGTTCGCCCTGTGTTATTGTACCTAAACCTGATGGAACTGTTAGATTTTGCACAGATTACAGGAAAGTGAATGCTGTAACAAAGTCAGATGCTTACCCTATTCCTAGGGTGGATGATTGCATAGACAGAGTGGGAAAGGCAAAATTTCTTACAAAGATTGACCTATTAAAAGGGTACTGGTGTGTTCCATTAACAGATATAGGAAGGGAGATTTCAACCTTTGTAACCCCTTCTGGATTGTATGAATACAATGTTTTGCCATTTGGAATGAAAAATGCTCCGGCAACATTTCAAAGAATGATTAATTCAGTGATTCATGGGTTAAAACATACAGATGCCTACATTGACGACTTAGTGACTGGGAATGATACATGGGAGGATCACATCTCTGCGTTAGAAAGGTTGTTTGAAAGACTTTCCAAGGCTAACCTTACAGTTAACTTGGCTAAAAGTGAATTTGGCCATGCCACTGTGACGTATCTTGGTTATGTTGTAGGTCAAGGCAAGCAAGCTCCTGTTCAGGCAAAAGTTCAAGCAATATCTGAGTTCCCTATTCCCACAGGTACGAGAACTGTTAGAAGATTTTTGGGAATGGTTGGATATTATCGAAAATTTTGTAAAAATTTTGCTGATATTGCTCTTCCCCTAACTAATCTTCAGAAGAAGGGAGTAAAGTTTGTTTGGACAGATCCTTGTCAAGAAGCATTTGAGAAGCTGAAAGCCATTTTATGCTACCATCCTGTGCTCAGAACACCTGACTTTGAAAAGCCATTTTCATTAGCAGTAGATGCCAGTGATGAAGCTGCAGGAGCTGTGTTGTTGCAGAAGGGTGACCTTGATGATATTGACCATCCTGTAGCTTACTTTTCAAAGAAATTTAATGAGCATCAAAAGAATTATTCCACCATAGAGTAAGAATTACTGTCGCTTGTTTTAGCCTTGCAACATTTCAGTGTATATGTTTGCACCGCTCAGAAACCATTGACTGTGTATACAGATCATAACCCATTGGTGTTTCTGAGCCGAGTCAAAAACAAGAACAGAAGGCTGTTAAACTGGAGTTTAATTTTGCAAGAGTTTGATCTCATGATAACTCACATTAAATGCAAAGATAATGTGATTGCTGATTGTCTTTCTCGATGTTAAATGGGAAACATGTATCTGTACTAATCTGATAGTCTGTAGTTGTGTAGCATGATAATTATTAACATTACTAACTGTACGCGCGGTTAAAACTTTCTTGGAAAAATTTTTTTTTAGGTGGGAGGTGTTACAGACTCAGTGAAAGTCCCTTTAAGATAGAGAGTGTGTGTGTATGTGTGTGTGGGGCGTGCTTACGTCAATAGAAGATAAAGGACGTAATGACGTTGTTGAAGAAGTAAGAAGAAGAAGGAGAGAGAGAGAAGGGAGAGAGATACCAGCCTGCTTGTTTTCTCTATCGATGGATGAGAAACAATAACTGTGTTTGCCACTGAAATCCATGTATGGAAGTTGGAAGTAATCCGGTGGAGTTCACTTTGTTGCTGACCTGTAGAAGGAAACAGGTATTTGTGTGTGGACGACCACGGTTCGGATGCTTTTCGGGGTGAGGAAGTCACTACCGAGTAAACACTGAAGTGTCGTTTGGGTTCCATCATGGAACATTTGGATTTCGTATGTACTCTCTCTATGTTTTTCTACATCTACATCTTATCTTCAGACAACGGTGGTTGTTGAAGAAGCCCTTGCTCATGTTTCACCTTATGGCTTGCGGAACTGAACTTTAAGAACCATTCAGGAACTGGGAGTTTTGGACTTTGTCACACACACACACGAAGAGTTTAGTTTTGGGGTTAACGTTCGAGGTTTAACATTCTTGAATTCTAACATACTAACATTTTTTTTTACTTTTATTTTACGTATTACCATAAGTAGTGATTAATAAAATAGTTTTTAACACTGAATCATGCTCAGTGTGTTTCTTTTGTTGCTGGTTCGTGACAAAGTTTACAGCCCAGAATTTATGAAAGAGAGACTGCGTTATAAACCGATCATGTCGTGACTCTAACAAGGGAAATATCAACCTGCATTAATGTTCCCAGCACGCTTGAGAATAGTACTCTCGAATATTACGCCGATGGTTACCTCCGTCAAGGAAGCCGAAGAATTTCTCCAAGATAAACTTTTGACTTCAGAAACGTGGTATTTTTTGATTTTTTATATCTATTTGTCTACTAGGTAATAATTAAATTACAGATTTCAGCGCTTTTTACGTTCGAAGATATTTTTTCTGCCCTCTGTTAACACTTTTGTGCTTGGTCCTGGAACATGGCTACTTACCATATTTCTACTTAACGTTTTTTTTCGCTTTCGTTACTTTACTTTGATATTTTAATGGTTTGTTTTTAAGAATCTCAGTGAGTGACTGATCGCTTTTTTTCTTTTGAAATGATACTAAAATTGTATTATTTAAATGTCGACTGCCAGAATTCTTAATTGTGGAGAACTCTCCTAGTAAGTCCTTTGTATTTAAAAATTTTTGTTAGGGTACTTGTACTCTCATGGTTTGTCAAACAGTGGTGTCTTACATTTCTTTTAACTTGGAGATTTGCCACCAAAAGACATGGGGTTATGTGATTTTGCGGGTAGCATTCTGGCTGTCTATTGGTCAGTTTTCGGGCTTTGGGGCAGTTTTTAGTTTAGTTGCTTTTTTCCTCTGGACAGGTAAATTACTAATATGCCTGACTTGTCGTCATATCCGGGTCGTCTATGAACTTTTTTTCCTCTTCCTGTTTAGGGGGTCTCCAATGCAATAAGGTTAACCCTTTACATACCATATGTTTTTAGTCTGTTGAAATGGATAATATGATTAATTTTGTTTCATGGAATACGAACGGTTTAAATAATCTAATTAAGCGGAAGAAGATCTTTAAAGTTTTTCATATACTGAACGCTCAGATTATTTTTGCGCTGGAGATTCATATTAAGAAAGAGGATAATCAGCGTTTTTTTTTAGATTTTGGAGGGGTCAACAGTTTCCTCCTAATTCAAAAGCAAAGGTGAAAGAAGTCTCTATTTTTATAGACTCCTCAATTTCATTTGTTCATCATGAAACAATTTCAGACCCGAATGGCAGATATTTATCAAATACTGGCTTACTTCATGATTACGATGGTTGTTGTTAGTGTTTATGCACCTAATGTTGATCATCCCGAGGTTTTTAAACACGTATTTGCATCTTTCCTAATTGAAACGAATATATGTTGATTACGGGTGGAGATTTCAATTGCTGCTTAAACCCTTCAATCAATAGATCGTTGTCGAATCACACAATTGCAAACAAATCTGCTGTCTTTATTAATTCCTTTTTTAGTTCATTCTGGAATTTAAGAAGTTTGGAGATTTCTACACCCATATGATAAAGAGTTTTCATTCTTTCTCATGTTTATCATAACTACGCTCGGACTGATTACAGTTTTATTGACTTGCGATTAGCTCCATCTGTTATTGACTGTAAGTATGATGCAATTGCCATTTCTAATCATGCGCCATTGAAACTATCCATTAAATTAGCGGACATACCTCTGGTGTCAGACAATGGCGACTCAATTCTTCTCTATTGCAGGATTTGGACTTTGTGCATTTTATTAAAGATAAATTTCCTTTTTCCTCTCAACTACTTTTACGGAAGAAATTTCCGGTGGGATATTATGGGATACCTTTAAAGCTTCTATCCGTGGTCAAATTATTTCATACTCTTCTGGATTGAAAAAGCGAACTAATAATGAATTACGTAGATTTGCTGATAAGATCAAAGAAATCGATAAAAATACCCTGATGCTCCTAATTTGGAGCTCTATAAGAAGAGACCTGAACTTCAATTACAACACGGTTTATTATTATCATCTCCAATTGAAAATCAATTACTCAAAACCAGGAGTCAGTTTTATATACATGCTGATAAATCTGGTAATTTGTCGGCCAACCAACTGAAAGTTGTTTCAATTAAACATCAGATTATTAAAGTTAGTAAATGAGATTGTAATTACACGGTAGACGATTATCAAATTAATAAATCATTTCAAGAATTTTATCCTTCTTTATATCAATCAGAAGTTCCTGAGGATCCTACATCAATGCATGAATTTTTAAGGAATTTGAAGACTCCGAAATTATCGATTAATGAACGTTTAATATTAGATGCACCATTTCGGAGGAAGAAATAAAGAAAGCAATTTCTTCAATGAATTCGGGTAAAACACTTGGTCCCGATGGGTATACAGTTGAATTTTTTAAATCCTTTTCTGATCTTCTCTCTCCCGGGTTAAGTAAAATTTTTAAAGATGTCCTATCAGTAGGTAAATTACCACAATCCTTTTATGAAACAACTACCTCTTTAATTCTGAAAAAGGATAAAGATCCCACTGAATGTGCATCTTACAAACCTATTTCTTTATTGAATGTGGATTCCATTATTTTTTTTACAAACTATTGGCTTCTAGACTGAAAAAGGTACTTCCACATTCATTTTGATGAGCATTATTATTAATCGTTATTTGCATTTTAATATTAGGAGGTTACTGAATATTGCATATACTCCCTCATCTATCATCCCAGAATCTGTTGTCTCGCTAGATGCTGAGAATGAGTTTGATAGAGTTGAATGCGAATATTTATTCAACACGCTTGAGAAATTTAGTTTAAGCCCAAATTTTATATCCGCAATTAAATCAATTTACCATAAACCTATGGCTTCAATACTTACTAATAATCAGAGATCCCCCTTTTTCAGGCTTTTTCGAAGCAAGAGGCTGTGTTCCCGTTTAGGTCCTATATTATTTAATATTGCCTTGGAACCCTTGGCAATTGCCTTTCGGGACTCTCCTAACATATTTGGTATTACTCCTGGGAAGGGGATCCATAAAATATAAGTATATGCAGATAATTTGTTACTCTATATCTGGAACACGCAGAAATCTATCCTTGCATATTATCACTGCTTGCTCAGTTTAGTGTTTTCTCTGTTACAGATTAAATATTAATAAGAGTGAATTTTTCCCATTAAATATGCAAGTCCACATTTATAGTCAATTACCATTTAGATTAGTGACTGATTATTTTACGTATCTGGGTGTTAAAATTACCAAGAAGTATAAGGACATTTTCAAAGTTAACTTTTTACCTTTAATTGATCATGTTAAACAATTGGTTACGAAATAGTCCCCCTTGTCTCTGTCATTGATTGGCCGATTTAACACGGTTAAGATGAATATTTTACGAAATTTTTTGTTTATTTCAGGCGGTTCCAATTTTTATCTTGGAATAGTTGTTCGATTCTATTGATTCCAAAATTGTTTCAAATATATGGCAAAATAAAAACCCAAGATTAAGTAAGAAATATTTACAAAAATTGAAAAAGGATAGTGGTATGGCTTTGTCTAACTTTAGATTTTATTACTGGGCAATTAATATTAGATATTTAATTTTCTGGGCACAAGATTTAGATGTAATTCAATCTCCTCGATGGGTGTTTCTTGAGTGTGAATCAGTGCAACGATTTTCATTAGCTTCTCATACCCTTTGGAACTTCCTAAATTGAGTAAACAAATGATTAACCCAACAGTTAAACATACAATACTAATGTGGTTTCAATTTCGTAAATCTTTTGGATTGAATAAATTCATTTTATCAAGTCCTATACAATCTAATTTTTTTCTTTCAACCATCTAGTAATGACTTAGCTTTTTCTTTATGGAAAATGAAGGGAATAGCATGCTTTCGTGATTTATTAATTAATAATTGTTTTATGTATTTTGAACAGTTGTCTAATAAATACAATTTGCCTGAAACACATTTTTTTCGATATTTACAGATTAGAAACTTCTTAAAAGTCACATTACCTTCTTTGCCGATACGATATAAAACTGCCAGAATGGGGAAATCCTAGGTTTTAATTCTTATCAGAAGGGCTTGACAGCAATAATTTATGATCTGATTATAAAAAATACGTCTAGATACACCTGATAAAATTAAGAATGAATAGGAAGGAGAACTCCGGATATCCTTACCTACAGAGACATGGAAGAAAATTCTCCAATTAGGTAATACATCTTCAATATGTGCTAGACACTCTTTGATACAGTTTAAAATGGTTCACAGGGCCCATTGGTTGAAGGACAAGTTACCTCGTTTTTCTACCCATATGAATCCTATATGTCATGAACCAGCAACAAAAGAAACACACTGAGCATGATTCAGTGTTAAAAACTATTTTATTAATTACTACTTATGATAATACGTAAAATAAAAGTAAAAATGTTAGTATGTTAGAATTCAAAAATGTTAAACGTTAATGTTAACCCCAAAACTAAACTCTTCGTGTGTGTTTATGTGACAAAGTCCCAAACTCCAAGTTCCGGAAAAGGTTCTTAAAGTTCAGTTCGGAAGCCATAAGGTGAAACATAAGCAAGGGCTTCTTCAACAACCACCGTTGTCTGAAGATAAGACGTAGATGTAGAGAACATAGAGAGAGTAAATACGAAATCCAAATGTTCCACGATGGAACCCAAACGACACTTCAGGGTTTACTTGGTAGTGACTTCCTCACCCCGAAAAGCATCCGAATCGTGGTCGTCCACACACAAATACCTGTTTCCTTCTGCAGGTCAGCAACAAAGTGAACTCCACCGGATTACTTCCAACTTCCATACATGGATTTCAGTGGCAGACACAGTTATTGTTTCTCATCCATCGATAGAGAAAACGAGCAGGCTGGTGTCTCTCTCCCTTCTCTCTCTCTCTCTCTCTCTCTCTCTCTCTCTCTCTCCTTCTTCTTCTGCTGACTTCTTCAACAACGTCATTACGTCCTATATCTTCTATTGACGTAAGCATGCCCCCCACACACATACACACACACTCTCTATCTTAAAGGGACATTCACTGAGTCCGTAACATACATGTGACAAATGAAATTATGAGGTGGCTTCCCTGACACATATGTTTTGGTGCTGTCCTCTTTTGGAAAGATATTGGAAAGACATTTTTGATATTATTTCAACTGTATTGAATATTGATCTACAACCCCTTCCTATTACCTCAATATTTGGGTTACAATGATAGACTCTGGCCATTTATCCATTTCTGCTTGTTACATTAATGGCCAAGAGCTCCATTCTATTTAAATGGAAGGAGCCTATACACCCCCCCCCACACTACATTTAAATGGTTTTCTCAAACTATAGGGATAGGGAAGGGGGGAGAAGAGGTGGAGGGGTGGCGATACTGGTCAGGGACACTGTTACGGCTGTGGAAAAGATGGACGTTGTATAAGTATCATCTCTAGAGTCCGTATGGGTGGAATTAAGGAACAAGTAAGGAGCTGTTACTCTACTAGGAGTATTCTATAGGCCCCCCGGTAGCAGTAGAGATATAGAGGAGCAGATTGGCAGGCAGTGTTTGGAGAGAAGCAGAAATAACAGGGTTGTTATAATGGGAGACTTCAAATTCCCAAATATAGACTGGAACCTGTATAGTGCCAAAGGTTTAGATGGGACCGAATTTGTTAACTGTGTCCAGGAGGGATTCCTGACGCAGTATGTTGACAGGCCGACTAGAGGGAATGCCATGTTAGATCTAGTTTTAGGAAATGAACCGGGACAGGTGAAGGATCTATTAGTGGGTGAGCATTTGGGGGAATGTGACCATTTCTCTATAACGTTTAAAATTGTCATGGACAGGGACAGGTGCAGAGAGGACAAGAGGGTTTTCAATTGGGGAAGGGCTAATTACGAGGCTATAAGGAGAGAACTTGGGAGTGTAAATTGGGATGTCCTTCTTGAAGGAAAATATACCATGGAGATGTGGTCAATGTTCAGGGATCTTATGCAGGATGTTAGGGATAAATATGTCCCGGTGAGGCAAAGAAGGAATGGCAGGGTGAAGGAACCGTGGGTGACGAGAGAGGTGGAAGGACTTGTTAGGGAGAAGAAGGTAGCATACGTGAGGTATAAGCAGCAAGGTTCAGACAGGACCCGTGAATAATATAGAGTAGCAAGGAAGGAACTTAAGAAAGGGCTGAGGAGAGCTATAATGGTACATGAAAAGGCTTTGCCTAGTAGGGTTAAGGGAAATCCCAAGGCCATTATCAAGTACGTGAAGGGTAGGAGTATGGCTAGTGTGAAGGTAGGTCCGATTAAGGACAAAGGTGGGAGAGTTTGACTTGAGGCGGCGGAAGTGGGAGAAGTTCTCAATGAGTACTTCTCTTCGGTATTTACCAGGGAGAGGGGTCTTGATGATGCGGAAGGGAGTGCTGGTAGGGGTAATGTTCTCGAGGTCGTTGCTATCAAGAGAGAGGATGTGTTGAAGTTGTTAAATAATATTAAGACAGTTAAGTCACCGGGGCCTGACGGGATTTTCCCCAGGCTGCTTCGAGATGTTAGGGAGGAGATTGCTGAATCGCTAGTAAGGATCTTTGAGTCCTCGTTGTCTACGGGGGTGGTGCAGGAGGATTGGAGGGTTGCGAATGTTGTCCCCTTGTTCAAAAAAGTTAATAGGGATAGGACAGGGAATGATAGGCCGGTGAGTCTCACGTCTGTGGTGGGTAAGCTGTTAGAAAGGATTCTCAGGGATAGGATTTATGAACACCTTGAGAATCATGGACTGATTAGGGACAGCCAGCATGGCTTTGTGAAGGGAAGATCTTGCCTCACAAGCCTGATAGATTTCTTTGAGGAGGCGACCAGGAAGATTGATGAGGGTAGTACAATGGATGTGGTTTACATGGATTTTAGTAAGGCGTTTGATAAGGTTCCTCATGGTAGGCTTCTTCAGAAGGTCAGAGGCCAAGGGATCCAAGGAAGCTTGGCTGTGTGGATTAGGAATTGTCTTGCATGTAAAAAGCAGAGGGTTGTGGTGGAAGGAGCGCCCTCGGATTGGAAGGCCGTGACTAGTGGTGTCCCACAGGGATCGGTTCTGGGACCTCTACTTTTTGTGATATTTATAGATGACTTAGATGAGGGGGTGGAGAATGGGTTAGTAAGTATGCAGAGGACACTAAGATAGACGGTGTGGATAGTGTGGAGGGCTCTCAGAGCTTGCAGAGGGATATTGATAAGATGCAGAGCTGGGCTGACAAGTGGCAGATGGAGTTCAATCCGGAGAAGTGTGAGGTGGTACACTTTGGAAGGACAAACTCCAGGGCAGAGTACAGGGTAAACGGCAAGGTACTTGGCAGTGTGGAGGAGCAGAGGGATCTGGGGGTTCATATTCACATTTCATTGAAAGTTGTCTCACAGGTGGAAAGAGCAGTTAAGAAGGCCAAAGGGATGTTCGCTTTCATAAATCGCGTGATTGAGTTTAAGAGCCGCGAGGTGATGATGCAGCTTTACAAAGCTCTAGTTAGGCCACACTTAGAGTACTGTGTTCAGTTCTGGTCGCCTCATTATAGGAAGGATGTGGAGGGGTTGTAGAGGGTGCAGAGGAGATTTACCAGGATGCTGCCTGGATTGGAGAGTATTGAATATGAGGAGAGGCTTAAGGTGCTAGGGCTTTATTCACTGGAAAGGAGGAGGATGAGAGGAGACATGATAGAGGTATATAAAATATTGAGAGGAATAGATAGAGTAGATAGTCAGCGCCTCCTTCCCAGGGCACCAATGCTCAAGACGAGAGGTCATGGCTTTAAGGTTATGGGTGGGAGGTTCAGGGGAGATGTCAGAGTGAGGTTTTTCACCCAGAGAGTGGTTGGTGCATGGAATGCACTGCCTGGGGTGGTGGTGGAGGCAGATACATTGAACAGGTTCAAGAGCTTGTTGGATAGGCATATGGAGGAATGTGAGATAAAGGGATATGCGGGAGGAAGGGGTTAGGTAGTGTGAAGGTGGTCTGATGGATGGCACTACATCGTGGGCCGAAGGCCTGTTTTGTGCTGTATGGTTCTATGGTTCTATGGTATAACATGTTTCAACTTAGAAAAATATGGGAGTGGTACTGTTGATGCTTCTCTTAAATGATAGGAAGTTTGAAGTCCATTTTCTCAATATTTCCACATGATATGAGCAGACATTTTTCGAATCCCCTTAAATAACCTTTGAATATAGAGGAGAGGAGCTGACGACATAATGATGTGATTTTTTTTAATCGAAATAAATCAGTCTAGTTTTTTTTTTCTTTGAAGTTTTTGGTTTTCTATTGTCTATTATTTCAATTTTATTTGATTTGGGTATTTTCTTTTCATATAATTGAATTTATTTTCAATTTCTTTTTTTTTGAATCATGTACACTAAGTAAGAGAGCTAGTTGTCTAGATTACAGATTTTACTCCTTGTGAATATAAATATTACCTGTTATTATGTTTATACCCATCTCTTCACATCATATTTACAATTATTAATGCCATGTACATAATTGGAACTAATTTGAAATTAGATAAAAAGATTGAAAAAGAAAGAAGCTCTTGAAATAAACTGATGTCGATAATTAAACTCCATGAGACGAAATCCGAGCGCCTGAGCTCCTGGGCGTTTCCCTGATAGACTCTAATTAGAGTGATCTTGCTTTACGTTCGGTGGCAACGAACAGCACTCACCACTCAGCTCAGCCCAGTTCCTTTCAGGTGTTCCCTCCCAACCCCCGTCTCTGGCATTGTCTCCTTTAATTTTTGACGCACTTACTGATCAAGAACCTATTAACTCCGCTTGAAAGATACGCAATGATTTGCCTCCTCAGCAGTCTGTGGTAATAAATTCCACAGATTACACACCCTCTGGCTGAAGAAAGTCCACCTCACTCAGTACCCAAGGGACGTCCGTTTATTCTGAGCCTGTGCCCTCTGATACTGCACTCTCTCACTCTCGGAAAAATCCTCTCCAACTCCGCTCCATGCAGGACTTTGAATATTTGGTAGGTTTCAATGAGATATCCTCCTTATTCTTCTGAAGTCCAGCGTGTTCAGGCTCATACCAATCAAACGCTCCTCATCCGTTAAACCTTTTGTCACCGGGATCCTTGTAAATCTCCTCTGGATCCTCTCCAAGGTCAGCACATCCTCCCTTTGGTATGGGACACAATACTTCTCACAATCATGGTGCGGAAATAATAAGGGCGGACTTCAGCAAGGCGAATTAACCAATCAGTTCAAGGATTTTTTTCACACACCCAAGTCTGTGAAATTCAAGACGCGTGAACTGCATTTAAATCATTAAACATCAAATGAAATAATTTGGTCCACCTCAACATAACAAAATGAACAGCTGGAGAAAGGGGCCGGACTCTTCTGAAGGAGCTTCGCCATTCAATGTTATTGTGCCTGATACCATAAATCCAGGATATTTTCCGCCCATCCAACGTCGTCAGGTTCCACCCAGTTACAAAAATCACTCAACACCTCGCACACACGCCACAGTAGAATGTCTTCATCTCTGAGCTTTGAAATTCGACGAATTAAGGGTTTGGATCCCTACGGGGACTGGGTTATTACAGCTATTACAAAAACATAGTTGAGGGATGGTCAAGACTGGCGTGAATGTTCTGGGAAACAGTTCCCACAGGCGTGATAGGGGTGCAGGTGAGAGTGGAAGGGAATTTGCATTTTTTCCTGAGGGAGAACTTCACTGCGTTGCTTAGGGATGATATTTCCGGCATATGTCCAGTGAGGCTCTGTGGATGAAAATTAGAAATGAGAAGGAAGTGATCACTTTGTTGGGATTGTGCTCTTGGCTCCCGAGAAAACAGCAGGACTGAAAGCAACAAGTATTATCGGGAAGGCGCAGATTTGCTGTAATGATAATGGGGTTGCAGTAGTCGGTGATGTTAACTTCCCGAATATTGACTGGACCTGTCATCGTGTTTGGATGGACTGGAAACTATTAAATGTGCCCAGAATAGTGTTCTCATGGTCCTACATAGGGGGAGGGGAGGGTAGGTGCTGTTGATTGGGGGTGATAGGGAGTGGGTGGGAGGCTGTCGGAAGCAGTTGATCTTCCATTGGACAATGAGGCTGTTTAAACGACTGGTGAATCAGTGGGTGAGAATTTTGGACCAGAGACAATAATTCTTTTGGTTTTAAAATCGAACGTAAACAGAGAATACTAGTCCACATGTTAATCTCCAACACCAGGGCAAGGATGGCATGAGACAAGATTGGGAGAGGCTGTTTCCAGATTAAGGAATGTATGGCAAGTGGGGCGCTACAAAAAGTGAGATCGGGAGAGTTCAGGGCTATCATGTTCCTGTTAAGGTGAGGGGCGGTCCTGGCGGAGTTAGGAAACCCTAGATATCGAGGGATATTGGGACTATGATGTGGGATACGAAGGATGCACGTCAGGTACAGACGGTTGGGATTAAGCAAATCCCTCGAGCATTATAAAGGATGAAGGATTACAACTAAAAACAAATCAGGAGGACAATAACAGAACGTGTGTTAGTTCTGGTAGATAATGAAGAATCTGAAGCGATTTGAGAAGGAAATTACGTGGAAAAGATTCACAAGGGAGTGAATATGTCTCCTACTTGATCAATGGGGTCATCTATTAGTGGAACCACAGGAGTTTGGGAGTGGTGTTGAATGAGGATTCCTCATCTGTCTTTACCATGGAGAAGGTCATGGAAGCTAGTGACTTCAGGGAAGAGAATAGAATATCTGCACTACGAAAGAGTAAGTTCTGGCAGTTGTGAAGTGCATAAAGGTGGATAAATACCCTGGCCCTCGCCAAGTGTCTCCAAGGATATTTTGCGAAGCCAGGGAAGATGTTGTTGGGGCCCTATTAGATCTAATTGTATGATGGTTAGCCTTGGATTAGGTACCGGAAACAGGAGCGTAGTTAATGCTGTGCCTTTATTTAACAAGGGCTTTATGGGCAAGCCGGAGAATTGCAGGCCGCAGAGCCTTACAGTTCGGGCAGGAAGGTTTCCTGACAGGATCCTGAGAGACAAGATCCATCTGCATTGAGAATCATGAGGACTGATTATGGATGGTCAACATGGTTTAGATTGTGGGAAATTATGTCTCACAGATTTGACTGAATTTTTTGAAGATGTGGCCCTTACGTTTGAAGAGGGTGGGGCAGCAGCAAGGCCTTTGTAGAAAACAGGTATGGCAGTCTAGCCCAGCAGGAGTCAACGGGTGGCAGTGGAGGATTGTGTTTCAGAAGGGAGGCCTGTGCCAGGTGGAGTGCCGGCGAGAGCAGCATCCATTCCTGTGCTGTTTCCTATTTATATCAATGATTTGGATGAGAATGAAAGCGGCGTTGTTAACGTATTTACTGATGAAACCAAAAGTGATGGGATAGACGATGATATATCTGTTGCAGGCCAACTCAACAAAAATAATGGAATGGGTTCGGATAAAGATATCAAAACTCCCATGGCTTCTGCAAAACATCCTAGCATTCAACGTCAGAAATGATAAAAATGTTGGCTGTTGACCAACGCAAGTGTGTGGAGAGCGTTGGTGGTGAACACAACCCTGTCCTCCTCAACGCTGCTGCTGTAGACCTGGTCGACAGCTTCAGGTTTCTTGGCGTCCACATCACCAGCATCCTCAGCTGATCCCTTCACACTGATGCGGTGATCAGGAAGTCTGAAAAGATGAGAATATTCGGCTCATCCAGGAAGATTCTCTCGAATATGTACAGATATGCTTTAATAAGTATACTTATGTGTTACATCTCAGAATTGAATGTCACCTGCTCTGCCTTGACCTGACGGAACCTGAATAGAGCGGCAAACACTGCCCAGTCCGTCACTGACACGTCACCTCCATCTAGACGCCTTCATGGTGTGTTGCTTCAGGAAGGATGACAGTATCGTCAAGGATGCCTGTCACCTTGGCCATCCACTTTCTCTCTTCTACCTTCCAGGAGGAGCTTATAACCGCCGACGTCCAGATTCAAGAAAAGATTCCTCCCCATTGCTGTCAGACATTTGAACCAATCGCTTCTCTCACATCCCCTTCCCGGAGGTGCTGCGACGTTCTCGGACTCTTAAATCTACCTCTGCTGTTACTGTCACTTCAGCATTTCTTCTTACGCTCCTTCAGATTCCACTACAACCTTTGCACCTTTCTTTTATTTTGTGATCTTCGCTGAATTCATTTTTGACTTAATTAGTAACAGGTATGCTGTTTACTCTGTGACCTTCACGCAAGCAAGAAATTTCGTTGCAACAAGGTGGAAATGGCGCTGCGCCAATCTGATATGATCTTATTTGATCTGTATAGTGGAGAGTGAAGCCGATTATCTGAGATTACGACAGGATCTGGATCAACCAGGGGGTGGGTAATGAATGGCAGATGGAATTTCACTCGGATAATTTTGACGTGCTGCATTTTGTTAAGTTCAGCCATGGGAGGACTCACACAGGGAATGACAGAAGCCTGGAAAGTTTTATACAACATAGCGCAGTACTCGCGATTTGTTTAGGTAATATGGCGTCATTGGTAGACGGCGCTCAAGAAGGCATTTGGACGCTGGCCTTCATCTGTCAGGGCACTGACCACAAGACCTAAGACGTCATTTTACTTTTGAACAAGACGTTAGTGAGACCGCCCTTGAGGTATTGTGTGAATTTCACCTAGCTCTAAGAAGGATGTCATTAAGCTGGTAAGGATGTTGAAGAGATTTGCAAGGATGTTATCGGGTTTGGAGCACTTGACCTATCAGGAGACACTGGATGGGCTGGGGTTCTTGCAGTGGAGCTTCCGAGTCCGAAAGTTGATCTTACCGAGGTTTACAAAATCATGAGGGTCATAGATGAGGTGAATGGTCACAGACGTTTTGCCAGAGTCGGGGAGTCAAGAACTGGAGGTATTCCAGTGTCAGGAATATGTCTGTAAAGGAATGCTGCTGACTTACACATGCCAGGGTGCTGAGGTAACTGCTGAAATACGCACTGAAGCTCGGTGCAGCTACCGCAAAGGCTCTGTGGGGAAGGAGCACAGTCTCGGGTCCTGCTGACATTGGACACTTAAGGGCCTAGTCCTATGTAACAGCCTCTCAAACACCTCACGTGCTCATTGTTTAAGTAGGGAACAGGAGTGGTGTTAATGCACGATGTACCGATACAAGCTCTCAGGTCATCCAATTTCCAAGCGCACAGATGAAGACATTCAATCTGTGGCGTGTGCACAAGGTGTTGAGTGGTTTTGTAAACGGCTGTAACATGACTACGTGGGATCGGTGGAATATATTGCGGAGTTGTGGGATCAGCCACAATCACATTGAATGGCGGAGAAGGCTCGTATGAATCCCAGGACTTTCTGCCGCTGTTCCTTTGCTTGCGTTGAGATGCATCAAGTTATTTCACTTGGTGTTTAATTATTTAAATGCAGTTCACATGTCCTGAATTTTATAATCTTGGTTGTGTGCAATAATTCCTTGATTTGATTGTTTTAGCAGCCATGATGACGTCTACCCTGACTATGTCCCAACCATTGCTGTGAGCAATTTTGGGCCCCATACCTAAACAAGGATGTGCCGACCTTGGAGATTAACCAGAGGGGATTTAGGAGAATGATCCCGGGGATGGAATGGTTAACGTGTCAGGAGCGTTTGATGGCTCTGGGCCTGTATTTGCTGGACTTTAGAAGAATGTCGGGGGGGGGGGGGTCTCATTGAAACTACCCGACTATTGAAAGCCCTGCACAGAGTGCACTTGGAGAGGATGTTTCCACGAGTGGTAGAGTCTTGGAACAGAGGGCTAACGCCTCAGAATAAAAGGACGTCCGTTGAGGACTGCGTGAAGTGGAATTTATTCAGCCAGGAGGTGCAGTGTCCGTAGGAATAATTGCCTCAGACGCCTATGGAGGTCAAGTTATCTACCAATCGGAGGTTGACAGGTTCTTGATCAACAGGGCTTCAAGAATTACGGAGATAATACAGTTGAATGACGTTAAAACAAAATGTAAATCAGCCATGATCAAATGGACCCAATAGTTTTGTTCTGCTCCTTCGTCTTATGGCCCTATGGTCTTACCCTTACCGCTGTCCTGTGGAAGGGACTGGATTGCGCTCAACGGTGAGTGCTGTTCCTTTACCACAGAACGCAATGTGAGGTCACCCTAATAATAGTCTATCAAGGAAACGTCCAGGAGCTCAGGCGCTAGGATCAGAGTGATGGACTTTAATTATATGCAGGTCTTTAATTTTATTTCAGGTGATTCCAATATACTCAATAATTTACCACACACTACAGGTCGAATTATATTAAAATGCCTTAAACACAAACACAGTCTGAACGTCTTGGTTCGTTTTCAGAGCAGTTTTCTGCAGAATGAAGTGTGAGACAAGAGGGAGTTATGAAAGTGAAAATCTGCAATTGTCCACTTATTTCCTGAAGATAGAAAGTGCCCTGAAGGGATATTTCACCCCGTTAATCAGCTCCTCCCTGAACTTCGTCTGGGTCGCGGCATAAATGAAAGTGTTGGTACAGCAGCTGAGGAGCTGCAGCATGAATCCAAGGTCAAACACGATGACTGAAATGTCTCGATTATCGAAGATGTCCAACAGAAGAATTCGGGTGTACAGAGTGGACACCAGGAAGGGAGACCACAGGAGGATGAGGTTTCCCGAGATCAGAAAGAGCAGAGTGATGGATTTCCTTCTGCTCTTTTCCTCGGAGTCGTTCTGGCTCTCCCCGCCGACCGGGCCCCGAAGTCTCTTGCGGATTCTGATGGTGACCAGAATGTGTCTGACGGTCAGTGTGTTGAGCACCAGAATCAGAATGAACGGGATACATGGGGTGAAGACATAATGGAGGAATTCAACTGTTGCCCAGACTGAGGAGAGCATGACACTGAAGGTAATAAAACAGAACCAGGGCATTCTCATAAGCGAGTACTCGTTTGTATACATGAAGTACCAGAACAGGTTCTTCCCACTGAACAGGACGGTAAGCGTCCCGATAACCATGGCTGCCGTCCTCTCGCTGCAGTGTTTAGTCTTCAGTTTCTGGCAACAAATAGCCACAAATCGATCGAAAGTGAAAGCGACGGTGAACCAGACAGAACAGTCCGTGGCGGCGTAGAGGAGGACGGCGTGGATGTTGCACACACGAATGTTCTGCAGGTATAGAAAAGCATAATTGAAGACAATAGGAATCTGCTTCAGGATCAGATCAAGGACAATGACCAGCAGGTCCGCCGTTGCCATGGCCACCAGGTAACGCGTGACGCCCTTGCAGAGTCCGCACTTCCCCCGAGACAGGATCACAATGGTCACCAGGTTCACTGCGAGGGCGAAGAAAGCAGAGAAACGTTATACCTCAGCAATGGAGCAGAACTGTCTCTGTGGTGGTTCATTCGGGAAGCTTGCAGCATCCCGCAGGAGTGCTCAACACAAATTTACAGCCATTTTCAACATTCCAACTATCGGCTGCGAATCCTTTCACTCCGCTCCCCTTCTCCTCTTTACACTGGCTGTCAGCCCTCTCCATTCTCATTCCTGATGCAGGTTTTGGACCCGAAACGTCGACAATATCAAAACCCCCCATAAATGCTGCTCGACCCGCTGAGTTCTTCCAGAAGATTGTTTGTTGGCCGGATTTCTGCACCTGCAGTCCCTTGTGTGACCAATTTACTCTGCCTCAAGGAAATTTTGGTAGACAGACATAGACATTCACAGCATAGAAAGAGGCTCTTCGCCGACAAAGTTCGTGCCGAACATCAAGCACCGACCTACATTAATTCTTTAATCCATGTCATTTCGCCAGATTCCCGTCAGCTCTCTCTCGGTTCCACATCCTGTGATGTAATTTACAGTAATAAATTAATTTTTGCAACCCGCACATCTTTGCGATGAAACTGGATCACTTGGTGGAACTCCACGCGGTCACAGGGAAAACGTGAAAACTCCACACACTCGAAGACAGCGCCCGAGGTTGGGATTTAATTCGTGCAGATGGAGCTGAGAGGCAGCGCCACAATTCTTCTTGAAGTATGTCTAATACACGGCCAGGGCCATAACAAGCCGACCATCTATTGATTCTGTACAGAATCGGTGCAGTTGATGCTCTTATTCCTCACGTTCCCTCCATAGGAGAGGAAAGTTGGCAAAGCTTAAAATAATGTCTTCAACCTGACAACATATTCGCCAGCAGTCTCTTCTGCTTCCTCATTGCTCACAAAATATCTGTGTCTCCGAGTTCTCCCAATCTTCTGAGCAAACAGTCCCTTCAATATTTTCAGGGCTTGCTTCCAAGAAATCTTATTCTGGTTGATCAAGCCAGCAGATGTGTTGTGTGTCTCTATGACACGATGAGACACCAACAGTTAGATGTCTCAGAGCCTTCTACCGGTTACAGTGTTCCCTCGTTCTTTGTCACGATGAGTAACTTGCTCTATGCATTCTCCCGGGACCGCGACACTGTCATATGCTCTCAGGAGATTCTCCATGTCTGGGATCTCTCACACTTCCGAAACTCACCACATATAGTTTGTCTTTATCTCTAGAGTGGCTTTCTGTTAGTTACAGCCACGAAATTGTTCGCTGCCGCGTTACCTCCTCACACAGCAACATCCCATCCTCATTGCCAGTTTGGCATCCAGCAGGTTTCTTCACTTTTCAGCTCCTTAGGAAAATAACATGGTCGGAACTTCACAGAGAAACCACTTTGATGAGGCAGTCAGCACCCAGCTCAACTGACAACGCGATTACCCACCATCCCACTTGTGTTGAGTGTTATCGGGACAGCGTTAGTCTCGACCAGCTGCGTTCTGGAAGCAGATTACTTATTGTTCCAGATCCCAGCATCTGCAATGCCTTGTGTGTCGGCATTTGTCTGACCTGTCCCCTCTGTGAGTGGTGATCCCGGGACGGGAAGAATTGAATCCGCGCGAGCTCTTCATCCACTCCCCTCTTAACTGGAATTTAAGTGGCTTGGAATGATTTGTCACCATGTAATTCCAATCATCCATTTTATCCAAAAGACATGAAGCATCATTCAAGCGTGGTTTTATTTCCCTTTACCTTCGCGTTCTACGGAAAAGTCACGTCTCCACTTGAATCTGGGCCGAGACTGGCCACTCCTCGACGATCTCGCCGGTACACCCAGTAAAGTAGGTCCTGGCCGGGTCTGCAAAGGACGTGCGACCCGTCTCGCCAACATTTTATTGCACCGACAACCTCAGTCAATATCTAGTCTCCAGATCGTAACAGAAAAACAGAGCTGCAAGTTGCAGGAGAGGCACGGTCATCTGAGAGTGTAGGTAGCGCACACTGTGAGCGGTTGGGTGAAAATTAGGCCATTCGGCCTAAATCTTCCGTACCGACCAAGTTGCTTAACTGAGTTCGATTTATTTGCCGGCGTTTGACCCATAGCCCTCTCAACCTCCGATCCATGCACCGTTCCTAATGTCTTTTAAACATTGTAATTGTGTATGCCTCTGCCATGTTCTCTGGCAGCTCGGTCTGCACATTCACCACCCCCGGTGTGAAACGCCCAGGAATCAGTCACAGCATCAGATTTTTACGAACACAGAGAGCGGAATATACGGAAAATAACGGTTATTACATGTGGGCAGTTGCGGAGCGAAGACCATGTATCAATACCCACACTGGCAATTAATGAAGGACACGATGATCTGGGATGAAAACGCCAGGAAAATTCAATGTCATAATTAGTTAGGAACATAACTAGAAAACACCAGATTTAATAACCAGATGCAGGGTCTCACCAGGAACGCCAACAACTGCGAGAGCCGGGTAATAAACGTCCTGTATATTCCGAATGATGTCAACTATCAGGAAATCCACTGAACGTCCTCTCTCCATCGTATCAACTCTTGTCTGGTGCTTACTCCTGGAGGCCACGGGCATCTGTGACTGGGGCTGAAGTGAAGGTACTTATGTAACTCTGTAAAAATCTCTGGTGGCATTATTATTGTATCAGGAGACTTTGATTAATTGCAGTGACTGAAGAGATGTCTTTGATTAATTCCTTTGCACAACCCGGTGTTGTAAGAGCCCAGGTTATATTTAGCCAGGGATTGCACAATGGAAGGGACTGCATCCCAAACCCCAGAGCATATGTGGAGTTCGGCGCAGTAGTGTGAAATTAAAAACATATTTATTTGAGGATTCCGTTTTTTGTGTGATGCCTTGGGCTTCGACAATACCAAAAAATTCCTCTGCAATCCTCTGAGGACGTGAATCTCAGGTGGTGAAATTTAGTTCATGTGTTTAAGTTATTCATAATATTTACAGATACAACATAGATACAGACCCTTCAGCCAATCAAGACCCTGCCGAATATCGAGCATCCATACACACTCATCCTGCCTCAATGCCTTTCATTTCTTCACACTCCCATCAGTTCTGTCTGGACTGGACATACTGGGGGTAATTTACAGTAATACTAGAGGAAACAAGGAATGCAGATGCAGGAATATCCACATTAAAAACACTGTGATGCTGGAGGAACTCAGCAGGGCAGGCAGCAGCCGTGGAGAAAAGCAGGCGGACAACATTTCGGGCCTGGACCCTTCTTAAGGACTGCAGATAGGAAAAGGAGACGCCCAATACATATGAGGGAAAAGCATAGCTTTAATGTGAACGAAAGAGTGGAGGCGGGATGGGCGCAATGTGGTGATAGGCAGATGCAGGTAAGAATATGCAGGTGCAGAGGAGAAGGGAAGAGCAGATCCACTGGGGGTGGGTCAAAGGTAAGGAGGGAGTGGTAGAAAATAGAGAGATAGACTGGGAAAAGGAAGAAAAGAAGCTGCATGTTTAGGAGTATTTTGTGTGTGTTGTGGGGATTACTTGAAGTGGAAGAATTCAATGTTTATGTCGTTAGGCTGCAGTTCCAAGACGGGAAATGAGGTTCTGTTCCATCGGTTTGCGTTTGGAATTCTCCTCGCAGTGGAAGAGGCCGAGGACTGACATATGGATGTCAGAGTAAGTTGAAGTGACTGGCAATGGGAAGATGCAGATCCCGGTTGCGGACGGAGTGCAGGCGTTCTGCAAATCTGGCCCCCGGTCTGCGTTTAGTCTCACCGGTGTTGAGGAGGTCACACTTGGTGCACTAAACGCTGTAGGTGATATTAAGGAAGGTGCAATCATTGTATCACCTGAAGGGACTCTTTGGTCCCTGGATGGAGGTGATGTGGGTGCTGTAGGAGCAGGTGTTGCACCTATGGCGGGGGCAGTGGGACGTCCCCGGGGTGGGAGCGGGAGGGGTGGAGGGGAGAGGAGTGAACTAGTGATTCACGGAGAGATCGGTCCCTGTGAAAGCAACAAGGGGTGGAGGGGAGAGGAGTGAACTAGTGATTCACGGAGAGATCGGTCCCTGTGAAAGCAACAAGGGGTGGGGAGGGTAAGATATGCTTTGTGGTGGGGTCCCGTTGAGGATGGAGCGTGGCGGAAAATGATGTGTCGGCTGGTGGGATGACATGTGACGGCAAGGGGACCCTATCCCTGTTTGGTATGGGAGGGGTGGAAGTGAAAGCAGTGTTACTGGAAATGGCGGAGATACGTGTGCGTGCTCCCTCGACCACAGTAGGGAGAAGTCCTGTGAGTAAAAAACTTGGACAACTTGGATGTCCTGGAGTGGAAAGCCTTATCATGGGATCAAATGCGGCGGAGGCGGAGAAATTGAGAAAAAGGGATCGCTTCCTTGAAAGAGACTGGGTGGGAGGAGCTGTAATCGATGTTTCGGAGGGCATCAGTTGGTTTCTAGAAGATATCCGTGGATAAGTAATCTTCTGAGATGGAAATGGAAAGATCGAGAGAGGTGAGAGAGATAGCCCATGTGAATTAGAGATCAGGGTGAAAATTTGTGGTGAAATTTATGAAACTGTCGAGTTCTGCACGGGTAAAAGACTAAAAATGTAGTCGTCGATATAGCGGAGAAAGGGTAGAGGAATGGGGCCGGAGTAGGCTTGGAACAGAGACTGTTTAACGTAGACAACGAAGAAGTAGAAATATCTGGGGCCCATGCAAGTGCCCAGAGCTGCGTCATTAGTCTGTAGAAAGTGAGAGGAATGGAAAGTGAAGTTGATCAGAGTGTGGACAAGTTCAGCCATGCGGAGGAGATTGTTCGTGGAAGGGGATTGTTTCTGTCTCTGGCCAAGAAAGAAGCGGAGGGGGGAGAGGCCGTCATGATGGGTAATGGAGGGATATCAGGACTGGACATCCATGGTGAAGATGAGGTTATGCGTGTGGTAGAACTTACAGCTATGGAAGAGTTGGAGAGCGTGGGATGAGTCATGGATGTAGGTGGGAAGTGTCTGGACCGGGAGGACAGGATATTGCCAGGTATGAGGATACGTGTTCCGTGGGGCCAGAGAATGCAGAGAGAATAGGTCTTCCATGGCCGTCCTTCTTGTGGATTTTGGAGGTGGAGATAGAAGCGGGCAGTCCCAGGTTACGGGACTAGCATGTTGGCGGTTGTCGGGGGGTAGGGTAGATCTCCCAAGGTATTTAGGTCAGTGATGGTGCGGAAGATGATGCCCTGTTGGTCCTTGGTGAGGTCATGGTTCATGGGTAGGTAGGAGGAAGTGTCCGACTTGGCTTTTTCCCTCTGCAAGGTAGAGTTCAATACGCCAGGATACCACGGCACCAACTATGTCGGCTGGTTTGATAACAATCTGAGGGTTGGTGCGGAGAGACTGGGGAGCAGAGCGTTCAGAAGGGGTGGTTGGAGTGGGTGAGGGCAGCAGATAAGTGGAGATATGAAGGCTGATGTCGCACCGACAGTTGCCTATGAATAGGTCCAGGGAAGATAGCAGGCGGGGTGGGGAAGTTCAGGTGGAACAAGAGGGCTGGAGGCTGGATAACGGGTCATAAGAAGGTGGAGAGGCATTCTTACAGAAGAAGAACGTACGGAGGCGGAGTAGAGCTGGGCATGGTGCGGGTCGGGGAATTCGTTGCGGTGGAGGTGTAGAGGTACGTAAGTGAGGCCTTTGCTGAGAACAGACCGCTCAGCCTTAGAGGGAGGGGAGGACAGGGGGATGATAAAGACCCTGTCCAGTAAACAATTAATTTTCCAACACTCACGTCTTTGGGATGAAGCAGTCGCACCCGGGGGAAACCCACGCGGTCACGGGGAAAATATGTAAACTCCACACACGCAGACAGCACTCGAGGTTTGATTGATTTCTTGTGTCTTCTACGTAGAGGAGACTCTATCGTTTCCCCATGCCTGAGATCTCACATCCTTCCGAATCTCACCACATATAGCCTGCCTTCATCTGAGGGCGGCCTTCTGTTGGCTACAGCCACACAATTGTTCGCTGCCGCGTTACCTTCATCACATCATGGTTGCCACAGTGGCATCCGGCAGGTTCTTTCACTGTGGAGCTCTTCCGGAAAATTAACAAGGACGGAACTCTAAGAAGAAGTGCCTTTGTTGAAGGCAGCCAGCAACCGGCTCACAACAACAGATGGCACAACAGTCGATCAAACATCCTTCCACAGTCTTCAAGATCCGCCCATACTGGTATCAGCACGACCATGCCACGAAATGGACTGTAAAGGATCACAACGGAGAATCTGAGCTTAAATCCAGTTACTTTCAACAAACAGAAGTACCCGAATGATTTTCGCTGGACGCAAATCACAGGTGTGCTTGTCTGTCTAAGTCGTGAATGGATGAAATTCCTCCCAAAACACAAGGCAGAGCGGCGGACAGTCCCTGAAATGGTGCGGATGTTGTATCTGGCGACGTGATCTCCGGCTTGGGGTGAGTATTATCAGGGTGGTGTTGGTCTCGCTCCGCTGCGCTCCTGCAGCAGATTGTTGCTCCAGATTCCAGCATCTGCAGTCCCCTGAGTGTCGGCGTTCGTCTGACGTGCCCCTTCTGAAAGTAGTGATCCCGGCAACGTGAAGGATTGAATCAGCGCCACGTCTTCATCCACTCCCTCTTAACTGGAAGTAGGCGAGACGGGGCCATTCCCCAATCTATTCCGGCTGTAAACTCGGTATAGGTGTCGGGGTCTGAAAAGGACGTGCGACCTCTATCGCCCACATTTTATTACAACGACAACCTCGGTCAATATTTAATGTACAGATAGTGAGAAAAAAGCTGAGCTGCAAATTTCAGGAGCTGCACCGTCAGCTGAGAGAGCAGATAGAGTCACTGTGAGCTGTTCGGTAGGAAATAGTCACAGAGTTAGACCTCAGATAAGTAGGCCCTTCGGCCCAGCTTGTCCGTACTGACTAATATGGACCCATTTTCACGCGTTTGGCCCATAGCCCTCCGCACATTCCGCATCCATGTACCTGTCCAAATATCCTTTAAACATTGCAATTGCATCCGGCTCTGTAAGGTCCGTCCACATATTCACCACCCTCTGAGTGAAATCTTTCATGAATCGGTCACAACAGCACATTTTTACTAACACGGGCAGCGGAATATACTGCTCATAATGTTCATTAAATGTCGACCCTTGCCTCCGGAAAGCCGTGTATAAATAACCATCCTGTCAATGAATGCGGTACACGATTGTGAACGATGAAAACGCCCTGTCGATACAATGTGATAGTTAGGAACACAGTTAAGATAATACCAGACTTAAGAGATCAGATAAGACATCGTTATTAGGCACACGTACATGGAAACACACAGTGAAACGCATCTTTTGTGTAGAGAGTTCTGGGGGCAGCCCGCAAGTGTGGCCATGCTTCCGATGCCAACATAGCATGCCCACAACTTCCTAACCCGTGCGTCTTTGGAATGTGGGAGGAAACCGAAGCACCCGGAGGAAACCCACGCAGACACACGGGGAGAACTTACAAACTCATTACAGACAGCGACCGAAATTGAACCCCAATCGCTGGCGCTGTAATACCGATACACTAACCGCGACACCACCCAGCCTGACCTAAACTAGACACAAACTAGACATAGAGTCTCACCAGGAACGCCGAGAACTGCGAGAACCGGATATTAAATCCCTCCCTATATCTTAAATGCTGTCATGTATCAGTACTTCTGCTGAACGTCATCCATCCATCTTTTCATCTCCTGCCTGGCGCTTACCCCTGGGAACCGCGGGTACCTGCTGCCGGTGCTGGTGAAGATACTTTTGTAAATCTGGAGCATCTCTGCTGGCATCGTTCGTGTGTCCCAAGGCTTCCATTAATTTCATTGACTGAACAGACATTTTCGGTTAATTCCTCTGCACAAGCTGGTGTTGTGACAGCCTCGGTAATATTTAGCCTGGGATTGCACAATGGAAAGGACTGCTTCCCAAACCCCAGGGCAGATCTGGAGTAAGGCGTCATTGTGTGAAATTAAAAACATATTTACTTATTATCGTGTGATGCCTTGTGCTTCAACAATGCCAAAGAACTCCTCTGCAATTCTGCAAGAGGACGTGAACATCAGCAGATAACACTTAATGTATGTTTTATAATATTCATAATATTTACAGTAAATACCGTCTGACACGTCTTTCTCTGCGTAACATCAATTGGATGCATTCTCTTAAACTGCATCAATAACAGTCCCGTTCCCTCCTGGCACAATGCACCCGAGAAGTGTTTGAGTGGCTGTTACAGATTGCCAACCCTTCAGTGTCCAATGTCAGTAGGACCCTATATGTGGTCCTTTGCGGTGGCTACACCGAGCTTCAGTGCATCCCCCAGCATGTACACCTGCAGCCTGGGATGTGCTAGTCGGCAGCATTCCTCCTTAGACTGGAAGACCAACCAGTTTGGGGCACCTTTCACTGCAATCCCAGCGAGATCTTGGTGATTGTTGGTGAGTTTTGGCTATGGGATATTCTGCCAAATGGTTTATACAGTCCACTCGGGGAACAACCCCACAGGTTCCACCGTGTCCTCCTACAATAAGTCCTGAAGGACCTTCCCTGCCCGATGGGCGTGCCCGGCAGAAACATTTCCATTGAAGATAGGGAAGGCAACAAAATCCATCTGAGTGTGATTTTGCCTGGAAACGAGGTCAGGCCCGTCTTTCACAACACCGGGGACATGGAGAACTTCAGCACGCAGTGGCACTCGGTGTTTGCATTCTCAGGCTTTACACATCCTGATGCAGCCACAAAGGTGATCATCAGTTTGAAGGTGTTGTTGGGTCACCCATTCCCCGGTGACTTGTCCACAGTGACCATCAGACGCTCTCCACCTTGGATCCCCAGGTGAACCAGAAGGTGTATCAGGTGAATACCATGGAGGAGGAGTGGGAAATGATCCACACCTGTACCAGGTACAGCAGCACCCGGAGCACCTCTCAACTTATGACCAGATTCTTGACCAACATCGAGAGGGAAGGTTGGCCCATGTTCCTGTACTTGCTTACCCTAGCTATAAAGTCCAGCTGATGCTTGCACCTCCAAACCATATCCCCAACACCTTCAGGTAGTCGGGGACAGGGGCTGTGACGGCGAAAGGAGTAGAACATCAGTTGAGCCATTTGTCAAAGAGCACGACCTCTCTCTTTATTCGGTTGATACAATCACATAGTAGGCTGGTCCAGAGGTTGAGGGACATGGGGTCCAAGGCGAGATATTAAATTCGATCTCAAATTGACTGGGTGAAGGTAACCAGATGGTGTCTGTGTTGGGACAATTTTCTGATAGGCAGTTCCTCACCAGTGCTGTAGTTCAAGGATCGGTGCTGGGACCTTTGCTTTTTGTGATATATGTTAACAATTTGGGTGTGAAGGTCAGAGGTATGATTGGTAAGTTTTTGAATGGCATGGAATTGGTGGGGTTGTGGATAGCGAAGATTGTCTTCGGTTACGGCCGGATATAGGTCACATGGAAGGTTTCGAGGAGACCTGGAAGATGGAATTTAATCCAGACAAGTGTGAGATGATGCATTTTCAAAAGTCAAATACGGGTTGGACAAATGCAATAAGTGGGAGGGTGATGAACAGAGACACCTTATATCAAGTCCATAGTTCCATAGTGGCAACACAGATCGACAGGGTGGTGAAGGAAGAAGGCACATGGCGTGTTTGGCTTCATATGTCGGGGCATCGAATCGTTGGGATGTTACGTTGTTGTTTCAGAAAACACTGATGGGACCTTATTGGTACTGTTCTGTTCACCACAAAAAAGAAAGGATGTGATTGCGCTTGAGAGAGTGCATTGGAGATTCACGAGGATGTTGCCTGGATTTGGCGGAATCGAGTTACAGGGAGAGATTGGATAGGCAGTGCTTGCTTTCCCTAGGTTGGGTTGTCAAACCCCAGAGGACTTAGTTTTACGATAAGAGGGAGAAGTTTTAAAGGGACCTGCGGGGCATGTTTTTCATGCAGAAGGCAGTGAATATCTGGAACGTTCTGCCAGAGGAGGTGGCAGAATCAGATTAAATCTCTGTGTTGAAAAGGCATTTCAGACAGGCATTTGAACAGGCAAGGCATAAAAGGGTATGACAGAGATACAAGACACTGCAGATGCTGGAATCTTGTTTCCGAAGTCCAGATGAAGGGTCTTGACACGAAACTTCGACTGGTGAGGCTTTATGGGTGGATCTGAGAACTAAGAAGGGGATGATCATCTCATTGGGATTGTACTATCGGCCCCCAAGTAGTTCTCGGGGATTAATTGAACAAATTTGCAGGGAGATTCGGGAGAGTTGTAAGAATAATAGGGTTGTCCTTGCAGGAGATTTTAATCTTCCCAACATTGACTGGGATTGCCGTAGAGTTAAAGGTCTTGATGGGGTGGGATTTATTCGGTGTGTTCAGGAATGTTTCCTCAGGCAGTATATAGAGGGCCCCACCAGGGAGGGTGCAAAGCTTGATCTACTCATGGCAGATTGAGTTCAATCCGGAACAGTGTGAAGTGATACACTTTGTAAGATCGCATTTAAAGGCAGAATACAAGGCCAATGACTGGACTCTTAGTGTGGAGGAACAGATGGATCTTGTGGTCCACGTCCATAGATACCTCAAGGTTGCTGCTCAGTTCAAGAGGGTTGTTAAGAAAGCGTATGTTGTGTTGGCCTTCATTAGTCCGGGTATTGAGTTCGAGCCACCAGGTAAAGTTCAGCTCTAATAGAATTCTTGACAGACCACACTTGGAGTATTGTGTCTTTTTCTGGATGCCTCATTGTAGGAAGGATATGGAAGCTTAGAGAGGGTAGAGAGCGGGTAGAGAGGAGATTTACAGGATGTTTCCTGGATTGGAGAGCATGTGTTATGAGGATAGTTTGAGTGAGTTAGGGCTTTTTTCTTTGGAGGGAAGGAGGATGAGAGGTGACATGATAGAAAGCTACAAGATGATAAGAGGCATAGATCGAGCAAAAATGACTCAGACTAGGGGACATAATTTTAAGGTGATTGGAGGAAGGAATAAGGGGGAGGTCAGGGGTAATTTTTTGCACCGAGATTGATGGGTGAGTGGAACGCACTGCTGGCCAAAGTGGTGGGGGCAGATACATTGGGACATTTAAGAGACTCTCAGATAGAATGATAGAAAAATAGAGGGCTATATAGGAGAAAGGGTCAGATAGATCTTAGAGCACCATAAAATATCGCTACAGCATCGTAGGATGAAGGGCCTGTACTCTGCTGTAATGTTGTATGTTCTATGTATTCCTTGGAAATAAGGAAAGGCAAGCTACTGAGGTCACGATAGGGGAGCACTTTATACCAGTGAGCATCGTGCCATTAGTTTTAAAATAGTTATGGTCAGGGACAGAACTGTCCGGCGGTTCAAGTTCTGAATTGGCGCAGGGTATGAGACAGGAGCTTGCAGAAGTTGATTGAGTTTGAATTGGGTCATCGGGAGTCCAACCCCTGATAACCGCTTACCTTGGTTCCCTGCCCAGAGTACACCAGTACTCATAGGTGTCCAGGAACCCAGGGGAAGTCGGCGTCAGCGCGGAGGATGGGGGGCTGGAGTGCATCCTGGACACTAGAAAAACATTTAAGTTTAGTTTGTCATTTGTTGTATTTAAATAAAGACATCTTGAGGTATTAATAAAAAGGAACTGGATTTGACATAGTAAAACTGTCCACACTGTCCTGTCAAACAACCCCAGTGCTTAAGTTGAAGTCAGTCATCTTTTGTGTGTGTTTTTCTATATAACTGTGCATGGTGTGTGTGTGTGAATTTGTGTACGAGTATACAGGTATGTGTGTGTGCACAGGCGTATAGCTGGGTATTTGCATGTAGAGATGTATGTCTCTGCATGTTTGTCTGTATAGATGTGTGCTCCTGTATGCAGCTGTGTCTGGTGTGCAACACACAGGTGCGTATGTTTACAGGTGCACGTGTGTCTCTCTTCAAGCGTGTGCGTATCCATGTATCGAAGTACGCATGCATGAGTATTGTGCTCATGTGTGCTCTGCTATCTGTGTGCCTATCTGCATATTCACACAATCTGATAGGTCATTTGGTTCCACTGTGAACTTGGACACAATCAATGGAATGGTCGTATTGCAGGAAGATTTCAGCCACGGCTTCACGGAAGTGCACACGACGAGATGTTTTGTCCTATTGTCCACACCGGCCAGCAACAAGGAACGAAGGGCACACCCCCTCCAACCCTGCTTTCAGTCTGTAGCCCTGTTGTTTTCAACATGCCAAGTTTTCAACCAATGTGAGCCTGTCTTCAGCGTACTGAGGGTTTCTGCCTGACTGACCTTCCCGACTGAGTTCCAGACTCCTCTTACCCTCTGGCGAAAAGTCTCACTTGATGCCCATTGAACCTATGCCCAGATATTGACCTCTCTGCTAATGGGAGCAGCTCCCTTCTACTCACATTGCTCTATACTTTATACACTTTAATGAAATCTCCCCTTAGCCTCTCTTTGTATTGGAGGGCTTGAGTTATCAGGAAAGATTGGATCGGCTGGGCTTTTTCTCCCTAGATGTGAAAGAGGTGACATAATAGATGCACGGGTATCTAAAATTATGAAGCATAGATAGAGTAAAAAGCAATTGCCCATTGCCCATGGTTGGGGTGTCTTAAAACAAGAGGGCATAGGTTTAAGGTGAAAGGACGGGAGGTTTAAAGGGGATCTGAGGGGAAAGATTTTCACATAAAGAGTCGTCAGTATCTGGAATGAGCTGTCAGAGAAGGTGGAGGAGGCAGGAACAGTAACAACATTTAAGAGGTATCTGGACAGGTACTTGAATAAGCAGAACATAGGGGGATGTGAAACTAATGTAGGCAAGTGGGATTAGAATAGGTAGGCATGATGGTTGGCATAGACAAAATGGGACGAAGGGCCTGTTGTTATGCTGTACAACACTATGACTTCATGCCTCTTGTTTTGTCTTCCCTCAGAAATCCCCACTCCCGGTAAAATCCTGGTGAAGCTTCTTCGTTGGAGATGTTGAATCCTCCCATGGTACGGTTATCAGAGGCACGGTAATCTAGGCATGGTGTGAATCGTGATTACACATAGAACAGTACAGCAGAACAGGCCATTCGTTCCACAATGTCTGTGCCGACACTATGCTAATTTAAACTAATCCCATCTGTCTGCACCCAGTCTTTATCCCTCCTGTGTCTGCCTAAATACTTCCTAATCATCACCGTCGTATCTGCTTCCACCATCTTGGTTTTGCAGGCACCCATCACTCTCTGTGTAAAACAACGTGCCCCACACATCTGCTCCAAACTCCCTTCCCTATCATCTTGCAGCTATTCCCTTGAGTAGTGCACAGACTGTGAAGGGCCTCCCTGTCCTCGTGTCCCATGTCTTGACCAATAAAGAGAAAAATAAGTTAACACTGTGGGATTGTGCTCAAATGCCCTCAGGGAGAGTGTACCTAATTTCCGATGAACTAACGTCGACCAAAATTGATGAAAAATTCTATACCAGCGTACCTCGAGAAACCTTGAGACCTTTTTTTTATTTCAAAGGAAGATCAACAAAACACAGGCTGTGAACTGAGGAATCTCCAGGAAATTTGTTTCGTTTCGCAAGCAAGATTAGACAAAGGACACAATTTACGTTATCCGTTTACTCCATGGAGACTGTCCCTGGGTAATCCCCTCCAAATGCTGATAAACCCAGAGCTCTTCCTCGTGGAACTTAGAACAGGAACAGGCCCTTCAGCCCACGATGTTGAACCGAACTAACTGAATTAGTAATTAAAACATTTAACTAATCACTTCTGCCTGCATCAGGTCCATATCCCTCCATTATTTGTACATTCATGTGCCTATTTAAGACCCTGTTAAACGCCTCTTGTATCTGCCTCCGCTACCATCCCTGGCAGTGCATTCCAGGCACCCACCAATCTCTGTGTAAAAAGATTGCCCCGAAGATCTGCTTTGAAATTTCCCACGTCTCATCTTGAATGTATGCCCTCTAGTATTGGACATTTTAACCCTGGGAAAAAGATATCGGCTGTCTCTGCCTCTCATAATCTCATAAACCTCTGTCAGGTCTCCTGAGATAACAACCCAAGCAACCTTATAGAAACAACTTTTCAGTTCAATTACTCAGGACTAATGGATTAACATACATGGACCAATTAGGAATGATCTGAGTACAGATTGGGGAATGAAACATCAATTGTTACAGGTGTGATTACTTTGGATAAAAAATGGGTGAGCTTTGGTTCTGGACCAGGACCCTGGACTCAGGTCTGATCACCCTTTTTGGCTGGACGACTTCACTGGATGACCAGGTGTATTAGGTCCAGATTAGTGATTAAATGCATGGGAGCTGAGGTTAGAGTTAAGAGTTAAAAACTGTGCTAAGATTGATGGAACACAAAGGTTGTGATCCTGCATGCTACTTCATGATGGTTTCTGGCATTTCCTCTCATCATCCTGTATCATTTAATTATTTTGTAATATTTTATGTGTTTCATGGATTATAGTCAAAGGGCAATACAGCACGTATGCAGGCCCTTCGGCCAACCAGTCCATGCTGACTACGGTGCCGACCCAGCTAGACCCAGTTTACTGTGTTCGGCCAATATAACTCCAAGCCCCGCCACTCCATTTACCTATCCAAGTGTTTCTTCTCTGATACTGTTGTACCCGTTTCACCCACTTCCTCTGGCAGCTTGTTCCATATACTCACCACCCTCTGCGCGAAGAAGTTGCCCCTCTGGTCCTTTTAAATCTTTCCCCTCTCACGATAATACTATGCCCTATAGTTTTGGACTCCCCTACCCTGGGGAAAAGACTGTTACCGTCTGCCGTATCTGTGCCTCTCATGATTTTAAACACTTCTAGCCTGGCCAACCTCTCCCTATAACTGAGTTCCTCCAGTCCTGGCAACATCCATTTAAATCTTCTCTACAGTCTTTCCAGTTTAACCAGGTCTTTCCTATAACAGGGTGACCAAAACGTGCTCCAAGTGCGGCCTCACCAACGACTTGTACAACTGCAACATGATGACCTGACGTATTGGTTAGTTATATTGTTACATAGTTTTAATAAATTTTAAGAGTTCTGGAAATCCCGTTCCCCAACTAATTTTCCCTGTCACCTCCTCTCCCCACGTTCCCATCTATTCCTCCAGACTATACCTTTCATCAAACGGGAGGTGGCTCAGTGGCCAATTAGCCCAGCGACCCCGCACATCATTGGGATGTGGGAGGAAACTGGAGCACCGAGGGGAAACCCACGCAGTCACAGGGAGAACGTAAAATCTCTAAACACACACACACACACACACACACACACACACACACACACACACACACACACACACACACACACACACACACACACACACACAGCGCCGGAAGTCAGGATTGAACCGGGGTCACCGGACCTTTGAGGCAGCAGCGCTAATAACTGTGCAACTGTGCTACCTCTCAACAGATTCCATTTCCCATTTTTATCCAGGTTGAATCTGAACCTTCCCTTGATGACCAGCTTGCAAATTTTTGCATCAATATAAACGTTAGAACGTTATGTTGCAACTTTACAAAACACTGGTTAGACTACACTTGGAGTATTGTGTGAAGTTCTGGTTGCCACACAGTAGAATGCCATTGCCCAAAGAGAGGGCAAAGGAGATTCACCAGAATGTTCTCTGGATTGGAGGACGTTAGTTATGGGGAGAGATTGGACAGGCTGGGACTGTTATCCCTGGAGTTAAAGCGGCTGAGGAGTGTCCTGATAGAGGAAGACAAAACAATAAGGGGCATTGATCGGGCGGGTAGTCAAAATCTTTTCCCATTGTAGTATCAAAATAAGAAGTCACGGGTTTAATTGAGGTGAATAAACTTTAAAGGGACACTGAGGGGTAAGTTATTTTACACAGAGTGGTTGATATCTGGAACTCGTTGCCAGAGAACGTGGTGGAATCAGATCCAATCGCAATGTCAAACAGGCATTCAGACAGATACTTCAATAGGCAAGGTATGGAAGTTATGGACCTAATGCGGGAAAATGTGATGTGTAGATGGGCAAACAGGCCGACATGATAGGCCGAAGGGCCTATTTCTATGCTGTGTGACTATGGTTCATGAACAATGGTCTTTCTTACTTCATAGAAGGAAGACATCAAGAGGTTCAACAGGGTCAGTAGTTCCACTGGAGAGGATATTCAAAGGAGGATGCAACAAATGTGGGCTAATCACTATCAATCCAAGCAGGAATTCAGGAAAGGTCTTTTACCCAGTTTGCAGGGATAATGTGGAACTTCCTCTGGAAACAGTTGCAGTCACATGAAGACTGATGGGTGGTGAGGCTGGATAAACATGCGGGACAAAGGGACATGGGGATGTAATGGATGGAGTAAAGATCAGAGAAGGCCAGTGTGGAGTATGAACTGGCACCGGGCAACAGTAGTGTCTCTTGTACACACTTAGACCATAGAACATACAGCACTGGACTTTCACTTTGCCCTATTAATTAAACCAATAATCCCTAATTAATCTGATCCCTCTTCGCCACACCTTGACCAAATCCCTTCTTTCCCTGTATATCCATGTGCCTATCTAAGACTCTCTTAAACCCTCCAGTGCTGTCTACCTCCACCACCGCCCCTGGCAGTGCATTCCAGGCACCCATCACTCTCTGTGTAAAAAAAAACTTGTCTTGCTCATCTCCTCTGTACTTTCCCCCTCTCACTTCCAACGTAAAACTCTCCAAGGAACTTCACGGGAGCAAAATTCGGCAAAAAGCGTCATTTGAGCTATCGGGGCAGGTGCACACCACTTGTCGAGGTTTGGGATTGCTGCATATCAACAGGAGAGAGGGACAGAGAGGCAGCGAGGCTTCCGGAGGGAATTCCAGTGCTCTGCCCTCGGACGCTAAGCAAATTCTGGGATGAGATAGATTCATGAATTGTTTGAGTAGAAGAGATTACAGAGATAGGGAGGGGAATGTTTTGAAAAGAAAGATGAGCACTTGGTAACTGAGCCATTCCTCTTCCCATTGCACTGTGTAGAATGGTCAGCTTCTGTGTAGAGCTTTGCATTTAAATAGATCAGCCAGTGCCATTCACTGAGAAAGAATAGGGACACAGAGTCGGAGCTGCTCAATCTCACAATGGTCTTTATTGCCATGTGACTTGATGAGCTGTACAAGATGACTAGGCATAGATCGAGTGGACAGTCAGAGACTTTTGCCCAGGGCGACAATGGCTAACACGAAGGGTATAATTTTAAGGTGATTGGAGGAAGGTATAAGGTGGATGTCAGGGAAAAGTTTTTTTACACAGAGAGTGGTGGGTGCGTGGAACGCAGTGCCGGCAGAGGCTATGGGGGCAGATACATCAGGGACATTTAAGAGACTCTTAGATAGCCAGGTGAATGATCGAAAAATGGAGGGCTATGTGGGAGCGAAGTGCGAGCTAGATCTTAGAGCAGGATAAAAAGTCGGCACAACATCGTGGGCCGAAGGGTCTGGACTGTGCTGTAATGTTCTGTGTTCTATGTCGGCAGTTCCAGTGACTTGAATGAACCATTCCCCAAATATTTTCTCCTGGCAATGTAACCCATTCAGGAACTCATAAAGCTTTCACCCGGCCGTCTCACCGTCCACATTTCCACCTTGTGGAATCACGACGGCGGATGACCTGGAAGTTCGCCTCCCATGTACACAGCATCATTGACATTGTCAAGATATCCTTGGGTGCTTAACAGAGTGCTTAATCAGGCAGCCGGCGCAGCAGGAGATATCGGGGCAGCTCGGTTACTGAGGAAGAGTCTAAATAGCATTTTAAATGGAGGGTTTAAGGTTGGGGAAAGCTGAAGACCTTGGGTTCCTTTAGCATCAGTCACATTTCATGCAACTGGGTTAAAAACAAAACTCTCTTCCGGCTTGCGCTGTGATACTGGACTCCCCGTTCTCACTGTATCATAGAGCTTCCTGGCATCGCCTGGTGGATGTATTTAGGTGGTGGGAGATCTTGTGACATCAGCTGGCACTCACTGCCCACCCTCCCATCTTCTACAGGAATCTGATCCCATCCGTGCTCCAGTTCCCAAGGGATAGCTTTCAAACCCGTCCCGGACACATCAAGGAGAGTGAGATCCCTTCCCTGCAGAGTTAGATTTTCACAAGCCTAGCTTCAGTGATGCCTTGTTTACCAAGGAGCATCCCCGTTTCCTTCACATAGTCTTAGGGAAGTTGTCCTCATCGTCAACATCCGCATCCCCTTTGTTATGACTTTAGAATTGGGAATACCCAATGGATTTGACCACAGGATCTTGGATTCTTCCCACACGGACCTTTGACTGAATTTACTTATCGCCCATTCAGACTTTGACGTGATATAAATAATTAGGAGACATTGTTCTTGGAATAACGGAGGCTTGCCTCAGCCATGTTGCCTGAAAGATACAGCAGAGGTGCCTGCAGGACTTTTCTACTGGTGACCGATGGGAAGAGCTTGGCATCCAACACGTCCTTGTACTGCAGCTCGGGAATCACCATGCGAAGACGTTTCTCCCTCGTGCTGTTGTCAAGGTTTGAGTTGAGGTTGTAGACCATGATCCGAGCTCGGCCATACTGGACGGGCTTGATATTCCGATCCTATATCAGACTGGCGTCTACAGGGCTGCTCCCTTCGAGGCACAGGTCCATCAGCTTTTTCCGTTTGTTCTGCAGGATCTGGATGTCCTTCCTCATCCTCTGCCGCCGTATTTGTCCACCTTCTGCCAGAACGACTTGTTGAAGTGCAAGTAGAGTCTCCATTCCAGCGAGTTCAAAGCTTTGACTTGATCCACGACTTGATCGGACAGTTTCTTTACAATGACATTGCTCCTTAAGTTCAGCTTGAAGGAAACAACGTCATAAAATTCCCAACAAAGCGCGTCTTTCAATAAGATCATCAACTCGTCAAAGTAGTCAGAGATGAGGATGAGGTGGAAAGTGTTCCTGATCTCATTCAAGACTCGATCCACGTACTGCTTCGAGCCTTTAGCGTTGTGATAGAAGCCAAAGTCAAACCACATGAGGTTCCTGGCGTAGTGACTGCCTCGCTCCTTGGCGGAGTAGTACTTCCAGGGGTCGCTCAGAAACTGCTCCAGCGACTTCACCTTCTGAAAGGCTATGACCGACCCTTTGTAATAGGTGAAGGACGACTCCACCAAGGTCACCGGGTTCCACAGGATAGAGAAAGAAAAGGTCCCCTTTGCTATCACCTTGTCAACCTGGAACAACAAACCAACATTAAGTCAGTGATACACTTCCTCAAGGAGAGAACAACAGAGAAGAAAATAAAACTTCCAGAACCATAAGCACGCCCGTTAACTTGTTGTCATCGCTAGCCTGTTTTCGCCATGTAGTTCCATGTAAGAACACAGATGAAGACACAGGAGATTCTGCAGATGCTGGAATGTGGAGCATCATACGCACAAAATCTGGAGGAACTCAGCAGCTCAGGCAGCATCTTAAGAGGGGAATGAACAGTCGACGCTTCGGGTCGAGACCCCTCATCAGAGCGGGGAAGAAGCCAGAATGAGAAGGTAACGGAGGAGAACGACCTGGCAGGTAAGTTCAGGTGAGAGAAGGAGGAAGGTAGCTGGGTGTGGGGAGCGGGGAATGCAAGTGAGGTCTTCTGTGATGAGGAAGCACCTGTAAAGGTACATTGGAGGGGAGGGGCCTGGAGCGATACGGGCCGAACGCAGCAAATTGGGACTAGCTACGCGGACAACATGGTCTGCAGGGACTTGTTGGGCCGAAGGACCTATATCAGTGCTGATATGCTCTATGGCTATGACTCCGCGACTCTGTGAGGAGGGGGAGTGACGTTTGGAGGGAAATCAACATGACAGAACGTGGCTTCTGATAATTCTTAGTTTTTCCAGCATTTTCCACCTTCTGTTTTTACGTTGGCTCACTTTTTCTTGTCCTTCTCATATAAATATGACCTGCTGGACAGGACCCACAACCTTACCATTAGCAACACACTGCACAGACCAAGAAGCAATGTGCTGGTAACTGCCCCATTTACGCCATTCCAACTCATCCGATCACAGACGTTCCCATGGTTCCTTATATCGTTCCTCCGCCTTCTCTCCGACTGAAAACTAACTTGCACCTCTCTCTTCCCAGCCTGCAGACCTGTTTCCTTTCCCAGAGACTCTGCCTGACCTACTGAGTGTTTCCAACATTACCTGTTTTTATCTCAGATCTCCCAGCATCTGCAGCCTTTTTCTGGATTTTCTAATAATTCCTCATCAGCGATTCCGTCTCCATTCCAGTCGACACAGAATTCTTTTCATTAACTCTCAGCAAGCGGGTGTAAATGTCAAGGTGGTGGTGAGTCCTTCTTGTGAAAGTACTCTGAACGCAGGAGCTCCAGGCTTTACAGCAGCAACAGTAAAGGAATCACGGGATCATGGAATGGTTACGACACATAAAGAGGCCATTTGGTCCATCGTGTCTATGCCAGCTCCCTATCAGAGCAGCTCATTAATTCAACCACCACCCCCACCACCCGCGTCTCTCTTTGTACGCTTCCAAGGTTCACACTACCATGTAAGGTACATAGAATATAATACGGCACAGGACAGGCCATTCGTCCCACAATGTCATGCTGATCTTGATGCCAGTTTATACTAAATGCCCTCCTCCTGTGTATCATCCACATCCCTCCATTCCCTTCATATTGATGTGTTTATCTAAAAGCTTCCAAACTGTAACTCCACAGAAGTAACTCCACCAAACTGCCTGCTTCCACTAATCCCCTGGTAACCCATTCCAGGCACCTATCACTCTCTGCGCAAAACACTCTCCCCTCATGTCGCCTTTAAACTTTCCCCCTCTAACCTTAAAAGCACATCCTCCGGTGTTTGACATTTCTACCCTGGAGAAGAGATTCTGACTGTCTACCCGACCTATGGCTATGATAATTTTAAAAACCTCTATCAGGTCTCCCCTCAGATTTTGACACTCTGTGGAGAACAACTCACGTTTGTCCAACACCACAATAACCTACTAACTGATCATGTGGAAATCCCAATGGTTCTGCGGAAGAGACTGGAGAACGTCAGCAACCGCAGTAAGAATCTAGAAGAACTCAGAGGGTCGAGCAGCATCTGTGGAAGCGTAATGTGGGAGTCGACTTTTCTGGTTGAGACCCGTGTATCAGAAAGGGAAGGGAACAGGAAAGACTCCCAGTGTATAGTTGTACAAGGGGGAGTGGGATGGAGGTTGGTAGATGAGAGGTGGATCCAGAAGAGGAGAGGTGATGGGCAGATGGAACCAGGGAGAAGGAAACCAGTTGGGCAGGTGAGTGTGTGTGGGAGGAGAGCACTAGGGGTGTGGGTTACCTGGAATTGGAAAATTCAATAGACATACCATTGAGTTGTAGGCTGATGTTCCAAGCGGAATATGAGCTGTTCTTCTTCTAATCTGTTCTTGGCCTCTCTGTATGTCTGGAGAAGGTCCAGGACAGACAGGTTGTTGTGGGACTGGGAAGGAGAGCTCGTGAATGGAAGCTCAAGATGGCCGTTGTGGACAGAGCATGCGTGCTCCACAAAATGGTTGCCTCATCTTCGCTTGGTCTCACCAATGGGGGGAGGTCACATCGAATGCAGTTAGACCAGGTTGGAAGAGGTGCAGGTGACCTGTTTGGGTCCTTGGACGTTGGTGAGGGAGGAAGTGAAGGGACAGCTGTTGCTCCTCTCTTCAGTTTCAGGTAAAAGTTTCAGGGGACGGGGCGGGGTGACTGGGAAGTGGAAGTCCTGAAGAGAGCGGTCCTTGCAGGAAGCGGAATGAGGGAGAAAGGGGAGGATGTGACTGGTGGTGGGATCCTGCTGGAATTGGCGGAAATGGTGGAGGACGATGTGTTGGATGTAGAGGGGGAAGGCGAGGACCAGGGGATTTCCACAGCTGTTTTTCCTGGGGAGAGGGTCAGAGCAGACATGTGGGAAATGGGGGGAAATACATGTGAGGGTTCCATAAACCACGGCAGAGGAGAAGTCACTTTTCCGGGGAAAGAAGTGCATTTCAGGAGCTCCAGAGCAGAACGTATCGTCTTGAGAACAGATGTGGTGGAGACGGAGATATTGAGAAAGAAGGGATGGTACCCTCACAGGGAGACAGGGTGGGAGGAGGCGTGGTCGAGGTAGCTGTGAGAGTCGGTGGGTTCACAGATGTCAGTGGCACGTCTTTGTCTCCTAGGATGGAGAGAGAGAGATCAAGAAAAGGAGAAGTATTGGAGATAGTCCACATTCAGCATCTGGCTTACTGGGTTTTGCTTCCCCTGCTCCCTTTCAACTCACTGGAAAAATTTATTATGTTACTGTGTAATTTCTGGAAAAAAAATAATTATGTGTATTGAACCATTACGTGGAATAACATCCAGCAATTTGTAAAATCTGTCAGTCCGGCACCAGCCAAGCTCCCTGGGTGCCAGATAAATGCAGTTTTACTGAACCTATCCAACTCCCTCTGAAGGCCACAGTGGAATCTGCCTTCACCAATCTGCAGGTGGAGAATTCCCGATTCCAGCCACCCGGTGTAAGTATGTTTCCCGGAGTCACTCCGAACTCTCCAGCTGTGATGTCGAGCCCTCCACCAACAGGAAAAGCCTCCCACTGTCCATGGTGTCCACATCTCTCATCATTTTATACGCAGCTATCGCATCATCCCCTCGGCCTCAGTTCCCCACGCAAACAACAGTGTATTTCCAAGTCAGGGTGGTGCGTGACGTGAAGGGGTATCTGCAGCTGCTGGTGGTCCACAGATTCTACTCACTCCTGCTTCTGCAGTAGATTTGGGAGCAAGTAAACTGGGATCATTGGCAAAAGGAAAATACTAATAAGAATGGTGACATTTTTACGTCAAGAATGGTATCAAAATATGCGTAACGAGGCAAGTGGGGGAAGGGATACTGGCTATTATCTACTCTGTTTCTGGAGAATTTTAATGTTACCTTTCCACAGATCTGTGCTTTTATGTGTGCACGTGTGTGCGTGCGTGCGTGCGTGTGTGTGTGTGTGTGTGTTGTGTGTACAGATTCATGTACACAGGAGAATGAGATCCTGTACAGCAGTGAAACAAAGAGGAACAAGAGTTTTGGGGAGAGGAGAGGAAGAACGTGAGAAAAACAAAGGGAGATGACGAGATGGTGGAACAGGCAAAAAGTAAGAGACAGAGAATCTCACAGTGGTTACAGCTCAGGCCATTCATTCCATCAAGTCTATACTGACTATGTAAAAGCAAGTCAGCTTGTCCCATTCCCCACCCCCTCCCCACACTCCCACCACACCCGTGTCAATTCCTTCCTTGCAGATCCTCATCCAACTCCCTTTCGAACACTATGGTTCAATCCACCTCCAGTCTCCCCCTCTCTCCGCCAACTGTGCATCACAGACCCCAATCACCGTGGACATTTCTCCTCGGGTCACTTTTGCAGATCACCTTCGTTCCCCTCCCCAACGGCAAGACTTCCTCCCGCTCCTCTATTAAATTCTTCGCGCTTTTAAGTATCTTCAACTGACCCCATCTCAACTTTTTCTGTTCCCAGGAGAAACGACCTCACCTTCTGCTAAACTCTCCACATAATAACCCAAATCTCTCACCGCTGGCATCACTCCAACATCTGCCCATTTTGCCTCAGATTCGGGCTCAGAATTGGGCACAATCATCCACTTGTGGCTGAACCAGTGCTTTCCAATACCCCATCGTAACCTCCTTGTTTTTCAACTCTGCCTGTTTACAAGGCCCAGGATTCTTTGTGCTTTCCTCATGACTTCTTCAACTTCTAACAAACTCAGCACATATAACCAGCAATCTCCCTGTTCTGGCATCCCCTATACAATCGTACTCTCCAGCTCATTTTGCCCTGACTAATTCTTATGACCAAAATGTAATGGTTTGCACTGATCTGCATTAAACGTCATCCACCCGCTTCCGCACCATCCCACCCACACTTCCTTCGGGTCTCTCACTATCCTTCCCACAGTTCACTATGCATAAAGTTTTGACGACCTGTACCGCAGCTTCCTCCTTTCTCTTTAAGGAAAAAGTTGCAGTACAGTTTGGCAACACAATAGCCAGAGTCCTCCTGGAAGGGTGAAGGGTCTTTGACATGAAACGTTGTCCCTGTTTCCCTTTCCGCAGTTGCTGCCTGACCTACTGAGAGGTTTCAACGCTGAGGAAGGAACAGTTATGGGTGCGTGGAATATGCTGCTGGCATGAATGGTGGAACTAAATACCAAGAGGCTGTTAGTCAGACATGCGAATACTCAGGGAATGGCGGGAGATGGATCATGCGCAGAGAGATGGGATTCGTTTCATTTGGCATCAGACCATGGGCAAAAGGGACTGTTCCTTTGCTGTACTGTTCTATGAAAAGCAGAGATAGGGCAGACGATCAGAATCTTTTTTCCCAGAGTAGAAATATAAAGTGCTAGAGGACGTGCATTTAAGGTGAGAAGGGGTAAGTTTAAGGGAGATGTTGCAGGGCAAGTTTTTTTCACAAAGACTGTGGTGGGTGCCTGGAACGGACTGCCAAAGGTGGTAGTTGAAGGACACATAAAAGAGGGTTTTAAGACTGTTCGATAGACACGTGAATGTAGGGGACAGGCACGGTAACGTAGCGGTTAGTGTGACTCTATTATAGCGCCAGGAACCTTGGTTCAATTCTGGCCGCTACCTGTAAGGAGTTGGTACGTTCTCCCTTTGTCTGCGTGGGTTTCCTCCGGGTGCTCCGGTTTCCTCCCACATTCCAAAGACGCACGGGTTAGAAAGTCGAGGACATGCTATGTTGGCGCCGGAAGCGCGGCAGCACTTGCGGGCTTCCCCCGCCCAGAACAATCCACGCAGAAAATATGCATTTCACTGTGTGTTTTGATGTACATGATAAAGATATCCTATATATCTTATATGCAAGGAATGGAGGGATATGGACCATGTGCAGGTAGAAAGGTTCAGCTTAATTCGGCACCATGTTCGGCACAGACATGGTGGGCCGAAGGGCCTGTCCCTGTGCTGTACTGTTCTATGTACAATGTTCCATGTTCTGTCAGGGGTCTGCACCAAATAAGAGAACCCGCGGCTGGTTCTGCCTTACCTACCGCCGGTAGAAGCTCATGTGGTTGCAAATGATGTGGTATTCCTGTGACTTGAGGGGACTGTAAAATTGAATCTTCCTCGTACTGAAGAGGAGGGGGTTTCCGAACTGGTAGGAGGCGGGCAATACGAAGGTTAAATTCCTCGCCTAACGGAAGCGGTACAGGATGTTCAGAATTGTGCTGCCAGCGGTCTTGTGCGTCTTGAGGAACATCACGTGCGTCTTCGGCTGACAGGCGTCCTCCAGCACCCTGACCTCGCAGCTGGTCACTGGTATAACCCGGGACAACTCCACGTCCTGGGTTCTTATCCTGGGGGAACAGGGAAAAAGTTGTTACCTTGGCCGCTGCTCCGCCTCCTTCTTCTTCTTGCCCTGTCTCTTTCGCATGGCGATGGACTCGGCCTTAACCCTGACACCTGATTCACATACGCTGGACTCACAGCGCAGAGCGTGGTTAACTTTCGAACACCTGGGCAGCACTGACTCTCACGGCTCCGGAGACCTGGGTTCGATTCCGACCTCCAGCGCTGTGTGTGTGTGTGTGTGTGTGTGTGTGTGTGTGTGTGTTTGTGCGCTCGTGTATGTATGTGTACGTGTGTGCGTGCGCCTGTGTGTGTATGTGCGTGCATGTGCGTGTGCACATGTGCGTGTGTGTTCGTGCTTGTGTGTGCATGCATGTGTGTGCGTGTCCGTGAATGTGTGTGCACGTGTCTGCGTCTGTTTCTGTGTCTGTGTGTGTGTGGAGTTTGCACATTCACCCTGTGACAGCGTGCCCCCCCCCGGTAATAACCTGTTTCCTCCCACATCCCAACGATGTGAGGAGATGGTGAGTTAATCGGCACCCAGTGTGCGGGTGAGGGATGGAATATCAGGGGAGGGAGATGGAGTTGAGGGGAATGTGGAGAGAATGTAATTGGTCAGGGTAGGATCTGTGTAAAAATGGATATTTGATGGTTTACATCAACAATGGGCTGAAGAGCCTGTGTCCGTGCTGCATCTCTCTGTGACTCTCACTCCCTCCACTGTCCCGCCGAAGCATTTCAAAGCCTGCCCAGCAGTCTGGACATCTGGTGTCCAGTACAGTTGAGGGGGTTACTTTTCTCTTACTGGTGGGCGGTCACTGGCCAGCCCTTGAACGGGGCCATTCCAGAGTTGGCCTTGTTAGCTGGCTAGGGAGCCTTACCACACCGGACCTCAAGAGAACCAATTTCCTGAGGCGCACGAACAAAACAAATGAGCAAGTCTCACCTTTGTTGACATAAACTCACCTTAAACATTAACCACTGGAATCTAGAAGCCACAGGCTCAAACCTCAGCCCTGGCCCAACTCTCAGACAGAGACCTGTACCTCTGGAGCATGTCGTGGATGGAGGTGGGATACCTGTGCTGACCGACTTGGGCAATTTTGTTAGATTCTGCTCTAACTCCATCTACAAGTTTGCAGATGATACCAGAGTAGTGGCCGAATCTCAAGTAACAATGTGTCGGAGTACAGGAAGGAGAGCCCAGTGACATTGTGTCATGACAACCTCTCCTTTAATGCCAGCAAAACAAAAGAGCTGGTCATTGATTTCAGGAAGGGAGGCAGTGCACATGCTTCTGTTTATATCAATGGTGCTGAGGTCGAGAGGGTTGAGAGCTTCAAGTTCCAAGGAATGAGCATTCCCAATAGCTTGTCCTGGTCCGACAACGTAGATGCCATGGCCAAGAAAGCTCACCAGCCCCTGTACTTCTCAGGAGGCTAAAGAAATACAACATGTCCCCTTTGGCCTCACCAATTTTTATGGATGCACCATAGAAAGCATCCTATCCGGATGCATCATAGCTTGGTATGGCAACTGCTCTTTCCGTGACCACAGGAAACTGCAGAGAGTTGTGGACACAGCTCAGCACATCATGGAAACCAGCCTGCACCCCCCACCCCCCCCCCCCCCCATGGACTATGTCTATACCTCTTGCTGCCTTGGTAAAGCAGCCGGCATAATCCAAGACCCCTCCCACCGCAGATTCTCTCTTCTTCCCTCTCCCATCGGGCAGAAGATACAAAAGCCTGAAAGCACGTACCACCACGCTCAAGGACAGCTTCTATCCCACGGTTGCAAGACTATTGAATGATTCCCTAGTACAATAAGTTAGACTCTTAACCTCACAATCTACCTCATTATGGCCTTGCACATTGTTTTCCTGCACTGCACTTACTCTATAACTGTGTTTTATTCTACACTGTTACTTTGTACTACCTCAATACACTGTTGAAATGAATTGATCTGTATGAACGGTATGCAAGACAAGTTTTTCACTGTACCTCAGCTCAATTTGAGCAGGAGAGGCCAATTCATGAGCAAGCTTAGCACAGGACAGGACAGGTGTGAGGAAGGTCTGATAGACTGGACTGTGACTATAATTCTATTAGTTTTCAAATAGTTATGGAAAAACATCTACAGGTTCAAATCCTAAATTGAGGCAAGGCTAACTTTGATGGCATTAGAGAGGAACTTGCAAACTCTGATTGGGAAAGAGGCTGTCCACATTTAATGGGATGTCTGGCAAATGGAGGGTTTTGAAAGTGAGATCGGGATAACCTTTTCCCATTGGAGTGAAGGGCAAGGATGGCAGGGTTAGGGAACCCTGGTTGACTCGGGATATTGCAGCTCTGGTCCGGAAAAGAATGAGGCATATGTCGGGTATAGGCAGCTGGGACCAGAAGAGTCCCTTGACGAGTGTAAGAGATATTGGAGTATCCTTGGCAGATAAAATAAAACAGAATCTTAAAAGATTCTGTATGTTTAATAAGAGCAAGAGTAGCTAGGGAGAGAAAAGGTCTCCTTAAGGATCAATGTGGTTGTTAATGTGTGGAGTCACAGGAGATGGGCAAAGTCTAAAATGAATATTTCTCATCTGTATTTACCATGGAGCAGGTCATGGAAACTGGGGAATTCAGGGAATAGAACAGTGTTGTCCTGAAACATCTCGATATTACAAAGGAAGAGATGTTGATGATTTTGAGGAGGATAAGTCACTGGGGGCTGAGCAGGTGTATCCTGGCGGGAAGCAAGGGAAGAAATTGATGAGGCCTTGGCAGGGATTTTTGTTTCTTCCTTATCACGGGTGAGGTACCAGAAGACTGGAGAGCGATTAATGCCTTGACTTCAGCAGGACTGCAAGGACAAGCCAGGGAACTACAGGCCAGTGAGACAAACATCAGTGGTGGGAAAGTGACTGGAGTGGATTCTGAGAAACAGGATATATCTGCACTTTAGAAAGGCCAGTCAGCGAGGTTTTGTGCATGTGAAATAGCATCTCAAAAATGAGATTGAGGTTTTTCAAGTGGTGGCCAAGAGGATTGACGAGGGCAGGGTGGCAAATGTTGTCCACATGGACTTCAGCAAGGCTTTTGACAAGATCCTGCATGGTAGTCTGGTCTGGAAGGTTAGAACACGTGGGATATGGGGTGAGCTAGCCACTTGGATAAAATTTGTCCTAGTGGTAGGAGTCAGAGGGAGGTAATGGAGGGGTGTTTTTCAGATTTCAGGCCTGTGACCAGTGGTGTGCCGCAGGGATCTGTGCTGGGACCCCTGTTGTTTGTCATCTATATTAATGATTTGGATGAGTATGAAGGTGGCATGATTTGTAAGTTTGCAGATGACACCAATGTTGGTGGTGTGGTGGTCCATCTCAGGTTACAACAGGATACTGATCAACTGGGAAAGTGGGCCAGAGAATGTCAGATGGAATTTAACTCAGACAAGAGTGAAGTAACTTTGGTTAAACCTGGGCAGGACATACACGGTAAAATAACAGGGCCCTGGAGAGTGTTGTTGAACAGAGAACTAGGGGTCCAGGTTTTGGTTCTGGTATTGGTTTATTATTGTCAGTTGTACCGAGGTACAGTAAAAAAACTTGTCTGGCGTATCGTTCGTGCAGATCAATTCATTACACAGTGCATTTAGGTAGTACAGAGTGCGTTGAGGTAATACAGGGTAAACACAATAACATAATACAGAGTAAAATGTCACAGCTACAGGGAAGTTCATTGCAGGTAGACAATAAGGTGCAAGGTCGAACAAGTCCATCTCGTCGTATAAGGGAACCGTACGTAGTACCCTGAAGGTGGTGACGCAGGTAGACAGGCTGGCGAAGAAGGCGTCTGGCACGCTGGGCTTCATCAGTCAGAGCATTGAGTGCAAGAGTTGGGACATCGTCTTACAGCAGTATAAGATGTTGGTGAGACCGCGTCGGGAGTATTGCGTGCAGTTCTGATTGCCACACTATCGGAAGGACGTGATTAAACTGGAGGGGATGCGGAAAAGTTTCACGAGGATGTTGCCAGGACTGGAGGGCTTGAGTTCTAAGGAGAGACTGTATAGGCCGGGACTGTTTTCTCTGGAGCGAAGGAGGCTGAGGGGTGACCTTATAGAGGTTTATAAAATCATCAGAGGCATAGGTAAGGTGATTGTTTACAGTCTTTTCCCCAGGGTCATGGAGTCTAAAACTAAAGGAAATAGGTAGAAGATGAGAAGGGAACGATTTAAAAGGGGCCTGAGGGGCAACTTTTTCATACAGAGGGTGGCGGAGATATGGAACAAGCTGCCAGAGGCAGTGGTAGAGGCGGGTAGAATTGAGACATTTAAAAGACACTTGGACAAGTACACGGATAAGAAAGGTTTCAAGGGATATAGGCCAGAGGCGGGCCATTTGGACTAGCTTGGATGGGGAGCTTGGTTGCCATGGACGAGTTGGGCCGAAGGGCCTGTTTCCGTATAACCCTGTGACTCTATGAACCCGCCGGCCCAGAAGAGAGTGCTCTGACCCTGCCAGCCCAGAAAAAATCCCTCATCCCAAATCACGTGTCCTTACAGCGATTGGGTCTGAGTTTGTATACTTTGTAGTTTAGAAGCATGAGAGGTGATCTCATTGAAACACGGAAGATCCAAAGATGGCGTAGCAAGGTCGACGTGGAGATGTTTTGATTGGTGGGAGAGTCCAAGGACATTAATGTTGCAATAAACAGAAGAAGACAGGAGTATGAGTCAGGCACTGGGTCCCTCAAGTCTGCCCTATCATTCATGGCTGATCTATTCTGGTTGGACCATACTTGTTCCAGTTTTGTTCGTCTCATTATATGAAGGATGTGGAAACGTTGGAAAGGGTGCAGAGGAGATTTACCAGGATGCTGCCTGGTTTGGAGATTATGCATTATGAGGAGAGACTAAGGGAGCTAGGGCATTACTCTTTGGAGAGGAGGAGGATGAGGGGAGACATGATAGAAGTGTACAACATATTAAGAGGAATATATAGAGTGGGCAGCCAGAGCCTCTTTTCAGGACACCGATGCTCAATACAAGAGGGCATGTCTTTAAAGTAATGGGTGGGAGGTTCAAGAGAGATATCGGGGAGGATTTTCACCCAGGGAGTGGTCGGGGCATGGAATTCACTGCCTGGGGGTATTGGTGGAGCCCGGTACACTGGTCAAGTTCAAGAGATTGTTGGATAAGCATATGGAGGAATTTAAAATAGGGGTATATGTGGGAGGAAGGGGTTAGATAGTCTTAGTGAGGTTTAAACGTCGGCACAACATGGTGGGCCAAAGGGCCTGTATTGTTCTGTATAGTTCTATGGTTCTATGGTTCTATCCAAGACCTCATCTCCCTTCTGTCCCAGTTCCCCATAGCCCACCTTTCAAAACTGCATCGGCCTTCATTTTAAATTCTTCCAACGACCTGGCCTCCACAACCCTCTGGGGCAGAGAACTGGTATTGGTATATTATTGTCACTTGTACCGAGGTACAGTGAAAAGTTTGTCTTGCATATCAACCGTACAGGTCAATTCATTACGCAATGCAGTTACATTGAGTTAGTGGAGTGCATTGAGGTAAAAGCAATAACAGTACAGAGTAAAGTGTCACAGTTACAGAGAAAGTGCAGTGCAATAAGGTGCAAGAGATCGTGAAACCCTAGTCCATCTCATCGTATAAGGGAACATTGCAATAATCTGATCACAGTGGGGTAGAAGCTGTCCTTGAGCCTGGTGGTACGTGCCCTCAGGCTCCTGCATCTTCTACCCGATGGAAGAGGAGAAAAGAGAGAATGTCAGAGAATCTCACCATAAACCCATACCCCCTAGATTTGGACACCCCTAGCCTGGAGAAGGACTACAGTCTACCTTATCCATGCCCCTCATAATTTTCAACACTTCTATAAGGTCTCCCCTCATTCTCCCACGTTCCAAGGAATAAAGACCTAGCCTGGACTACCTCTCCCTATAACTCAGGCCCTCCATGACCGGCAACATCCTAGTAAATCTTTTCTGCGCTCTTTCCAGTTTAACCACGTCTTTCCTACTACAATATGGTTGTATAAGTGGGGGATTTTAACTTTCCCAATATTTACTTGGATTGGCTTAGTGCAAGGGGCTTAGATGGGGTTAAATTCGTAAAAGAATCCAAGAGGGTTTTATGAAGCTGTATGTCGAAAGTCCTTATCGGGAGGAGGCAGTACTCCACCTTATCTTTGGAAAACCAGGATTGTTAAGTGATGGAATAGTTCGTGCAGAAACCCTTTGGGAACTGCGACCATTCAGCAAGCTTGAATTTCACCATGGAACAAGGTAAGGATGGTCCTCGAGGCAGTGACCCAAAATGGCGGAAGGCAGGTTTCAATAGGCAGGACCTGGCGGAAGTAGATTGGGAGCAGCCGAGGAAGGGGTAGCAACATCCGATAAGTGGGAAGCACTTAAAAGTGAGATAGTAGGAGTTCAGAGTTATCATGTGCTGTAAGGGTAAGAAGAAAAGGTGGCAAGTTTAGGGAACATCTGTTAATAAAGGAAATTGATCAGAAAAAATGAAGGCTTGATCAGGGAAAAGAACGAAGCACATGTCCGTCATGGGAAACTGGCATTGGAGAAGTCACTTGAGGTTTGTAGGAGATATGATAGAGAACTTGGCAAATAGGATGAAGGAGATACTTTGCTCTGTACTGTACTGTTATTGTTTTTACCTGTACTACCTCAATGCACTCTGTACTAACTCAACGTAACTGCACTGTGTAATGAATTGACCTGTACGATCGGTATGAAAGACACATTTTTCACTGTACCTCGGTACAAGTGACAACAATAAACCAATACAAATACCAAAATGCTAAAATTTTTTATACGTGTGTTAGAAGCAGGAGGATAATTAAGGAAAGAGTCGGTCCCCTGAGGGACCAGAGGGGAGCCAAGTGACAAAAGGGAGACCCAAAATGAACACCTCTCATCGGTATTCACCTGGATGAAGGATGGGATGGCAATTTAGGTAAGGAGGACAGTGATAGTCTGGGACACGTCTATGTCAGGAAGAAGGAAGTGTTGGAAATATTGGAGCACATTAGGGTGGCTAAATCCCCAGGATTTACTGGGATAGGTCCCAAGATGCTAAAGCAAGGGAGGAGATTCCTGGTGCTCTGAAGGAGATTTTTGCTTCTTGGTAGCCACAAGCGATGTACCAGAAGACTGGAGGATGGCTAATGTTGTTATACAAATAGGGCAGCGGGGATAAGCCTGGGAACTACAGGCCAGTGACTCTTAATCCGTGGTAGAGAAGGTTGGAGAAGATTCTTAGGGACAGGATTTATGTTCACTTGGAAAGGCAGTGACTGATTATAAATCAAAATGGTTTTGCGCAGGGAAGATTATGTCTCACAAATATGATTGAGTTATTTTAGGTGGTAACCAAGAAAACCTTGGAGTGAACATCACCAGTAGTCTGTCCTGGTCCAACCATGTAGAAATCATGGCCAAGAAAGCTCACCAATACCTCTACTTCTTCAGAAAGCTAAATAAGTACATGTCCCCATTGACACTCACCAATTTTTATCGATGAATCAGAGAAAGCATCCTATCCGGATGCATCACATCTTGGTATGGCCACTGCTCTGCCCAGGTCCGCAAGAAACTGCAGAGAGCTATGGACACAGCCCAGCGCATCACGGAAACCAGCCTCCCCTCCATGGACTCTGTCTACACTTCTCGCTGCCTCAGTAAAGCAGCTAACATAATCAAATACCCCTCCCACCCCGGTTATTCTTTCTTCTCCCCACTCCCATCAGGCAGAAGATACAAAAGCCAGAAAGCACGTACCACCAGGCTCAAGGACAGTTTCCATCCCACTGTTGCAGGACGATTGAACGGTCCCCTAGTAAGATAAGATGCACTCTTGACCTCACAATCTACCTCGTTATGACCTTGCACCTTATTGTCGGCCTGCACTTTCTCTGTAACACTTTATTCTGCATTCTGTTATTCTTTTCCCTTGTACTACCTCGATGATCTAATTCATGAGATAACCTGTACGGATGGCATGCAAAACAAAGGTTTTCACTGTATGTCAGTACATGTGACAATAATAAACCAATTTACCAAGTTATTTACCAAATTGTCTGTGCGGAGTTTGCACGTTCTCCTTGTGACTGCGTGGGTTTCATCCGGGTGCTCTGGTTTCCTCCCACATCCCAATGACGTTCGGGTCATTTAATAAACCAGTTGTTGAATAACTTGTCCTTTGTATGTGGATAAGGGGGAGAATCTGGAGGGGGAGGGGAGTTGAAAGAAATGTGGGGTGAAAAGGTGATAGGGAAATAAGGTGTGGAATGGGACTGATAGGAGCAGGTAATGGGCCAGATAGTAGGAAATAGATGAAAAGACTGTCAGTTGGATATCAATCAGAGGCCGTGACATGATTTGACTCAGTCAGTTGGCCTTCTGTCCGAATGGAGTGAACCTCATCAGTCTGACAGCAGTCACAGTAATTCTCCCAGTCAGTCGGACTGCAGTCGGAGGTACTGACACAGTCAGCCAGGCGTCAGAGGGGGTTGTGGACCCAAACAGTTAGACTGTAGCTGGAGAAACTGACCCCTCAGTCGGACTACAGTCAGAGTTCCTGATGCAGTCAGTCAGACTATAGTCAGGGGTACCGTGCAGTCAGTTGGATTACAGTCAAGGGTAATGTTGCAGTCAGAATACAGTCAGGACTAATGTTGCAGCCAGTCGGACAACAGTGGGAGATACTGATGCAGTCAGACTACAATTGGAGGTACTGATGCAATCCATCAGAATGCAATCACAGGCATTCCCGTAGACAGCCAGAGGACAGTCGGAGCTACTGGCACAGTCAGTCAGACTGCAATAACAGGAAATCTTCCAGACAGTCAGACTTCAGGTTGGAGGCTCTGACCCAGTCAGTCGGAGATACTGACCGAGAGAGTCGGACGTCAGTTCTTGGAATAGACTCAGTCGCTGGACGACAAGCAGAGGAAAATTCAACCTTACTAGTCAAACTTAAGTAACCACATCAGCACGCACTGACTGTCTCAGGAGCCGAACAGCTACAGCTGCGTTAGTCGAATAATTTAAAGGATTTGTAATTGTGGAGAAAGTGTTGATAATGTGTAGGTGCACGACTGAGCTTTTTAATGTTGGAATTCTCATTCTATGCCTTGTAAATTGGAAATTCGAACTTGTGTAAGGGACAAAGTTATTGGAAAAGTGAAATTATCCGCCTTAGCACATAAAATTGAAAGGCGGACCATTACTTAAATGTGAGAGATCAGGTAATGTTGTCGGAGAGCGAGAACAGAGTATTGAGATAAAAGGATCAGACGGGATCCTAATGAATGGTGGAGGAAGCACGAGGTTCCAAACCCTGCCATTTTTTCTGAAGGACAAGCTGACGGCGTTGGAGGTGATACATTGGCAGGGACAGAGGATCGGTTTACTAACAGAAAATAACTTGTCATTTTCGGATTGCAGCCTCACAACCGTTTTGCACTCTGCATTAACAATGCAGACGCAAGGACCCAGTGCAACAGAAAAAACACTGGAGGACTCAGCGGGTCAGGCAGCATCCGCGGAGGGGAACGGACAGTCAGCGTTTCAGGTCGAGACCCTACTCCTTGACTCAGCAATAACCCAGTGTGCTGCAGACCCAATTCCTGATGATGCCTCGAGAGAAATGCAGAGAGGGGGAATAGAATTACCATTCTATGTTCCATTTCATATGTGTCCTTTCACACGGAGGCCAGAGTACATCCGTCGGTTTATTCTGGTGAAGGTACTGCCACGCAACAGGGCTGCAAAGAGCAGACTAACCTTTTCTTGTCGGTCATGCCCAGGGTCTGGTTGGCAAGCCCGACAGCCATGAGGATAATTACAACCATCCACAGGATGTGCAACGTGCACCATTGGAATATTCTCGGTTTCCTGCGGGGAAGAAACGCAGCGTGAGGAACCTCCAAAGCAGATCCGGCGCCAGCGTCACACCCGGATGGAAAGAGGAAGTTCTGTGTCGACGTGTTCATTGGCAAGATCCAGAATTTAGAAAAACAGAATCCCTACAGCACAATACAGGCCCTTCTGCCCACACAGCTGTGCCGAACATCTCCCTACCTTAGAAATTACTAGAACCATAGAACCATATAACACAAAACAGGCCCTTCGGCCCACCGTGTCGTGCTGTCCATCATACCACCCTCACACTACCTAACCCCTTCCTCCCGCATATCTCTCTATCTCACGTTCCTCCATATGCCTATCCAACAAGCTCTTGAACCTGTTCAATGTACAGCCTCCACCACCACCCCAGGCAGTGCATTCTATGCAGCAACCACTCTTTGGGTGAAAAACCTCCCTCTGACATCTCCCCTGAACCTCCCACCCATAGCCTTAAAGCCATAACCTCTCGTCTTGAGCATTGGTGCCCTGGGAAGGAGGCGCTGACTGTCTACACTATCTATTCCTCTCAATATTTTATATACCTCTATCATGTCTCCTCTCATCCTCCTCCTTTTCGGTGAATAAAGCCCAAGCACCTTAAGCCTCTCCTCATATTCAATACTCTCCAATCCAGGCAGCATCCTGGTAAATCTCCTCTGCACCCTCTCCAATGCCTCCACATCCTTCCTATAATGAGGCGACCAGAACTGAACACAGTACTCTAAGTGTGGCCTAACTAGAGTTTTGTAAAGCTGCATCATAACCTCGCGGCTCTTAAACTCAATCCCACGATTTATGAAAGCCAACATCCCATTGTCCTTCTCAACTGCTCTTTCCACCTGTGAGGCAACTTTAGATGAACTGTGAATATGAACCCCCAGATCCCTCTGCTCCTCTACACTGCCAAGTACCTTGCCGTTTACCCTGTACTCTGCCCTTGAGTTTGTCCTTCCAAAGTGTACCACCTCACACTTCTCCGGATTGAACTCCATCTGCCACTGGTCAGCCCAGCTCTGCATCCTATCAATATCCCTCTGTATGCTCCGACAGCCCTCCACACTATCCACAACACCGCCTATCTTAGTGTCGTCCGCAAACTTACTAACCCAGCCCTCCACCCCCTCATATAAGTCATCTACAAATATCACAAAAAGTAGAAGTCCCAGAACCGATCCCTGCGGGACTCCACAAGTCACGGCCTTCCAATCCGAGGGCACTCCTTCCACCACAACCCTCTGCTTTCTACATGCAAGCCAATTCCTAATCCACACAGCCAAGCTTCTTTGCATCCCTTGGCCTCTGACCTTCTGAAGAAGCCTACCATGAGGAACCTTATCAAATGCCTTACTAAAATCCATGTAAACCACATCCACCACACTGCCCTCATCAATCTACCTGGTCACCTCCTCAAAGAACATTATCAGGCTTGTGAGGCAAGATCTTCCCTTCAAAAAGCCATGCTGGCTGTCCCTAATCAGTCCATGATTCTCAAGGTGTTCATAAATCCTATCCCTTAGAATCCTTTCTAACAGCTTACCCATGACAGACGTGAGACTCACCGGTCTATAATTCCCTGTCCTATCCCTATTACTTTTTTTGAACAAGGGGACCACATTCGCAACCCTCCAATCCTCCGGCACCACCCCCGTAGACAACTAGGACTCAAATATCCTTACCATCAGTTCAGCAATCTCCTCCCTAGCCTCTCGAAGCAGCCTGGGGAAAATCCCGACGGGCCCCGGAGATTTATCTGTCTTAATATTATTTAACAACTTCAACACATCCTCTCTCTTGATATCAACAATCTCGAGAACATTACCCCAACCAGCACTCCCTTCCGCATTATCAAGACCCCTCTCCCTGGCTTACCCATAGCCCTTATTTTCTTAAGCTCCATGTGCCCATCCAAAAGTCTCTTAAAGAATCCCACCGTATTCGCCTCCACCACCGTTGCCGGCAGCCCATTCCACGTACTCACACTGAGTAAAATATTACCCCTGACGTCTCCTCTGTACCTACTCCCCAGCACCCTAAACCTGTGTCGTTTTGTGGCTACCATCTCAACCCTGGGAAAAACGCCTCTGACTATCCACAAGATCAATGCCTCTCATCATCTGATACACCTATATCAGGTCGCCTCTCATCTTCCGTCGCTCCAAGGAGAAAAGACCGAGTTTACTCAACCTGTTTTCATAACGTATGCTTCCCAATCCAGGCAACGTCCTTGTAAACCTCTTCTGTACCTTTTCTGTTGCTTTCACGTGCTTTCTGTAGTGAGGTGACCAGAACTGAGCAGGTACAGGACAAAGGGCAGCAGATAACCTTTCTTTAAGGACAACAGTGAACCAGATTTGATACCACTGCAGTAGAACAGATAATAGGAGGAATGAGGCCATTCAGCCCCTCCAGCCCAGTCAGCCATTCAACAAGATCATGGCTGATCTTCCCCCTCAGATCCATGCTCCACACAGATTATAAATAACCACTCACTGTGGTCTTGCATTGACTATGGCGATTTGTTTCAATCAGTCAGCTTTCGGTACAATTCCTTTCACCTAACTTGTAATGTGCACAAGGAGAACAGCTTCATGCCCACAATCATTCTGGGAAATTGGATCAAAACTCGAGGGCACAGGTTTCAAGTGACAGGGGAAAAATTTTAAAAGGGAGCTGATTGGCAAGTTTCTCACAGAGGGTGGTGCTTAAATGGAACGAGATGCCAGAGGACGTAGTAGGGGCTGGACAATTACAACATTTACAAAGACATATGGACAGGCACAAGGATAGGAAAGATTTAGAGTGATACGTGCCAAACACAGGCAAATGGGGCGAACTCAGTCAAGAACTTGGTCAGAACGGGGAGCTGGCCGAAGGGCCTGTTTAACCGCTTTATTACTCTCCATGACTCTATGAACTCTCGATGCTTAACTCTTTGGTATGTGGGAGGATACTGGAGCACCTGGGGGAAATGCACACAGTCACAGGGAGAAGGTGCAAAGTCCACACAGACAACGCCGTTGGTCATAAACGAACCTGGATCGCTGGGGCTGGAACGCAACACCTGCACCAGCTGCGCCATTGTGCTCCCCTCAATTCGACACAGTGTTTGTGACCCCGACGTGATTTGAACTCGCCACCTTCAAGTACCCATCTGAACTTATCGCATTTATTCAGCACATGGTTCGCAGCCTTCTACACCTTGGCGATTCAAATACTCGTCCATATGCCTTTCAAATGTAGCCTCTACCTTTCAAGATGCCTTTATAATGGCTCTGCCTCCACCACCCCCTCCGGAAGTGTGTTCCAGAGTCCAACCACCCTCTGGATGAAAAACATCCTCCTCCAGATCTCCTCTGAACCTCACCTTAAACCCATGTCCTCTAGACTTCCACGCTCATCCCCGCGAACTTCTTACCGTCTAATCCAACAGTGCCTCTCGTAATTTTTCTATTACTTCTCTCAGGTTTCCTCTGCCTCCTCGCTCCAAAGAAATCAAACCTAGACTGTCCAGTTGTTGTAAGACAAGTTCGTAAGGGCAAGGACTCTGGTACAGTCTTTAGAGTTAAAGTGATTTATTTATAAAAGACAAACGCGGGACAGGATAACGGGGACAATACACACATACACACATGCACACAGGTGATCGCGAACGTGGGGCGTGGCGGGGAATCGCAACAAGGGTGATATGCACGCACACACACAACAAACTGGGTGCAAAGAAATCAAGGAAGAAACAATACTGCACCTGCCACGCTCCTTGACTCAGTGCAAACGTCGGCTCTATGTTAGAGGGATATTCTAACTAACTACTCTTAAGCAGTGCACAGCTTACCTCAGCGTCCCTGGAAGACAGCAAAGAAGGAGAACCAAGGGCATGCCGCACACTTTATAGTGCTGGAGGGCTGGGGGTTTTGGCCCAGGTCGTTCAAAAGGACCAATGACCCAGTGCCAACAAGTACAAGGGTGCTTAAAAGGGCCAATGATTCAGCTGTGCACTTGATGCGTGGAGTGGAGCCAAACCTTGATTGACTGTGGCGTGTCTTCCGAACAACTAGGCGCAGTGCTATCATCCGACAGGTGGGGGCAGTTGTGTTACGGTGCAGTGTTGTCACGTGACAGCCACGACCTCCACAATCACAGGACAGCCACGACCCCCATAAAACAAACCACCCCTCGGAAATCACACCACCGGCCAATTAGTACATGGAAATAACTATTTCTAAGCCTAAAACTGCATGTTAGTATATGCAGTAGCAGTTAAGGCAGACATGCTCTGAACAAATTTGCAATCCCAACATAAAATACAGATGGAAATGACAATGAGGACGAGAGAAGTTGTTCCGTGAAAGACAGTTGCCCACCATCCACCCAGAGAGTCAAATATCCACCAGTTTCCACATTAGGTATCGTGGTGGAGGAGTTGGTCCCTTGCTTTTTGAATTTTGGCCACCGAGTCCCCAATGTGAGCATCCAAGTGAGTGATGATGCTGGACTCATCAAGGATAAAGGTGCAGCACTCCTTAACAATCAATGCAAAGTTACCACCATCTGCAGCAAGTAGATAATGCAGGGCCATTCGATTCTGCAGGGCGACCATCCTGACGGCCGTCATCTTGGTTGCCGTCCGCGTCAGGGCAGCTTCTATATGGTGCAGTGCCACTGCCGTTTCGTTGGCCAGCGTCTCGAGCACGCTGGTCATGCCGATGACTTCACGGTATAATCGGGCCGTGCCATACGTGGGAAGGGCGATCATCCGGTGGGTCCCTTTCAAAGTCCAGGGAGCCCCCAACTTGGTGGCACCATCGGCCGTGGTCACTGAGGCACCCGGATACCAGTTTCGCTCGCAGTTGCTGTGGCCAACTGAAAGGGTGGAACCTTGTTTCATTCGGGAGCCTTGCACCAGCATTCTTTAGGCTTGCTCACCGGTTGTGGAAAGACCCTGAGAGTCGGGGACTCGGGTGGAAGTCAAAATGTATGAAGGGAAATACCAGTTCCTGAAACACCTACCACATCGGTGCTCACTGGAGGGAATGTTATGTAGTGGTGAGGGGACTGCCACTCCGCCCCCCCCCCCCCCACTAAGCAGATATTACCAAAACCCGACAGTCGCGAAAAGTCGATGTAAACAGTTCATTTGGAAGTCATCCAACGGGATCGTTGTAAGCGGTTGAGTGTCACTGACGTGTGATGGGGTTCGGACATAAATCCAGCCGTCTGATTTATTAGTGGTGTTGGCAAATTCATACGCGACTCTGCACCCTGGGATCTGCTACCAGAGGCTCCATTCGACGACCGTCTCACTGGCCGAGACCTGAAATACAAAAGGGACACCTGCCTGGCGGGGAGCAAGTGCCAGTGTTTGTTCCACAGCTTGCTTCGAAAGCAGCCTGTTGTTCGTGTCCCCATAAGAATGTGCCTTCCTTACGAGAGATTAGTCCATGGCACATAGTGGGGCTATAAATATCTAAATCCACCCCTGCATACCAAGTCCTGTCAGGGCGCCCCGCAATATCCTCCACTAGGGTTATTATTTCGGGCACGGCGGCAGCGGGGGGGGGGGGGGGGGGTGGGGGGTCAGACTAGTTGAGGTATCTGTCCTCAATCATCATGAGCCACGTCCCATTTTTTTTTGCGAACGGGCCAGACTGGACTGTTGAATTGAGAGGCTGTAGGTCTAATGCTGCCCTCTCGCAGTAGGGCTTGGACGGCCTCAGTGGTATCTCGGTGCCCCACCGGCACTCTGAAGTCGGCTACAGACGACCTTGGAGGGCGGGAGAACAAGAACTAGTTCCCATTTGGCTGCTCCAACGACTAATATAGCCCGCGCTATCCCGAACGTAGCTTGCCCCAGTTAGTATGAAGGGACTGTCCCTGTAGGACCTGACCCTAGGACGCACTCAGGCGAGGCTGCTATTAAAACCGTTACCGGTCGAGGAGGTTGGTTCCCGATGGGCATGCGGACTGTAACCTTCCTCGCGGGTAAAAAGGAGCACCACTATCCCTTTATCTTCATCTGTGCCCCGTCCACGTCGCGGTTTTACCCAGGATGATGATGTGTTGGGCACCCGTGTCGATGAGTGCCATTCACATCAGTATGTCCCCCTTCCCCAATGTACAGCGACGGGTATATGTGGCCTCAGGTCTCCCGGGAAGGAGAGGGCGGTGGAACAAATGCGCCGGGACTCCTGGTCTTCATCCTGTGGCAGGGAGGTGGGAGTACGCCAATCCGAGGTTGAAGGTTCCTGCTGGCGGAGATGGGCTATTTCCTGTCTCAGCAGGTCCCGGAGCTGAGCCTTGAAGGCAGGAGAGACTGTTTTGAGTGTGGGAGGGACAAGGATAGTGCCGGCGGGCACAGCCCCCGTTTTACGGAGGTTGGGGTCGTCTCCTGTGTCGGGCTTTATACCAAGTAGTTGTGGGTTTTCCCCTGGCCAGATGTCCCTCCGCAACGCTCCCTCCAGAGTGCGTAAATAGCGGAGGTCGGGATCCCATCTATGCTGGCGCGGTCCATCCCTGCGCGCAGCAGGTCCAAGAATAGCCGTTTGCATGTAAAACGAGGGGTTGTGTCTCCAGCCCTCGTCATTGACCTACGGACCTATGTGGGCTTCCCCGCTGCAAGAAATCTATCCCTTCTAGGAGGGTGATGGCGTACCGCAAAATCTTCGCATTAGCCGGTCCCATGAGGGGCAGGACCACGGGCCTCAAATCGGGGTGCGTGGTGGTGACCAGGGATTCCTTCAGTGCGCTGGTCACTCTGGTGTTTTCTAACAACTCACGATCGCCGGGCCTCTCATAGATGCCGGTCACCAACGCCCATTTCCTGACCACCCTGGTGCCCTCACTGACCGTGCTCCACTGCTGTCAACCGGAAAAGTCCCATTCGAGGGTAGGATACAGGATCCTCGCTGCGGTCACTACCCGATCCCACAAGTAGTGTCGTTCCCATTCCCTCCCGCTGGCGCCCGCAGGGCGTTGTTAACGCTCTGTTGGTCAGACTAGCTCCCTAGGCACTCGCTTCCTAGTGAAAGAGGCTCACGTTTGGAGTCCTCTAATACCACAGTCGGTGCAGCCATGTGGCCAGCTGTTCGCCCGACAGCTCTCTGTACCTATCCGCCAGCTGGGTGAGTTCATTGACAGATAAATCCCGGGTCTCCGTAGTCTCGGAGGGCCCACGGGAACTTCTCCTTGTTGGGGGCCTCATCCTGAATCCTATCCCCTCCATGGCCGACCTGGGACCGCATGGTGACGGGTCGAGCATGCAGGAGTTCGGGTGGGTAGGGGTGCAGGCGGGAGTGATGGGGCCTCGGCTTCTCGGGCACCCCCTCCTCGTCAGTATTCATCCATATGTCCCAACCCCCCATCCATGCGTCCAGCTTGAAGACGTGCCGGATCAGGACTCGAATTCTAATGGTCTGGCTACGAGCCAGACCGGCGAGCTGCCAACTCCTCCTGTAGCTGAATCAGCCTGCAGGCGACCTCAGTAACTCTGGCCTCGAGATATTTGCTCGGGTCTAGGCAGCCTGGACTGCCTCCTGCAGCGTGCAGCAGCTCTTCTGGAGCTAGTTTATCTTTCTGGAGACATGTATTCTCTGTCTGGCTAGTCATCCTGACCTGAGGAGGGACGGAAACAGACAGAAGGCACCCCCTTTGAATCCATTTGGCCCTGGTGAACCCCGACCTCTGGAGGAGAGCAAGCACGTGGTGCCCCAGTTCTTCACCACAGGGGTCTAACTGCTTAGCCCAGTCCACTGGCATAACATAGTCTGACAGCAAGATGGCCAAGCTACAAAATCCCTCACCCTCATCAGTCCACCCGGGGATCCTATCCTCAGTGCCTGTACTGGCTTTCTTCCCCCGTTCCGAAACATCCTTCCCCGCGTCTCTGCCCAGCCAAGACCTTCAAGATCCTGCTCCCAGCGCCAAATGTTGTAAGAAAAGTTCGTTACCTTAAATGGCATGGACTCTGGACACAGTGTTCGGAGTTAAACTGATTTATTCATGAAAGCCAAACGCGGGGAAGGATAACGGGGGCAATACACACACACACAGGCACACGGGTGACCGCGAACGTGTTGGGGGCACGGGGGAATCGCAACAAGGGTAAGATACACACACACACACACACACACACACACACACATCAAACTGGGTACAAACAAATCAAGGAAGAAAAATATGACACCTGCCACCTCCTTGACAGTGCAAGCATTGGCTCTATGTTCGAGGCATATTCTAGCTGACTTCTATTAAGCAATGTACAGGTTACCTCAGCGTCCCTCGGAGACAACAAAGAGGGAGAGCCAAGCCAAGTTATAGTGCTGGAGGGCTGGGGGATCCAGACCAAGTCGTTCAAAAAGTCCAATGGCCCGGTGTCAACAAGGACAAAGGTGCTTCACAGGACCAATGGTTAGGTGTGCACTTGTTGGGCGCGGTGGAGCCAAACCTTGATTGACAGTGGGGCTTGAGCAGAAAACTCAGTGCCATCTTTAGTTTGTCCGTAAAAGTCGATCGTGTAACATTGGGTCTGGTAACGGAGACATTTTTCCAACAGACACGTGAGGAGAATTCGCTTCATTTATCGCCAAGAAAATGCAATCACCCAGTGAATTGAGTCCCAAGGTAACAGTATTAATTTCGATCACTGAACAAACAGATCAGGACCAGGATACATCATCACAGAACGCTGGGATTTTCATTCAGGTAATTATTTTCACAACATAACATATCTCCAACTCAATTGGATAACATCGAGACTTCTAATTCCGCGAATTTCCACGGGTTCTGTCCAGCCTGTGTGCTTCCAGCAGATCAGGTTTTTTTTTCAGGTTTTACCAGCTCAGCACTTTCTGTTTGCTTGCCGGTTTTACCAACCTGTGTGTGACTATTTAATTTCGATTATTTTATTCTAATTGATACCACTAATTTGACGTCGATTTTGATTTCTGACGTCGTTACGAGTTTATGGATAAGATATTGAAGAGGAGGAGAAGTTGTAAACTTGGATGGTTCGTTAACCATTCCTTGAGATATTGGGATCTCTGGGGTGTTACCCTGCATTCAGGCTGATCTGTTTGATACACCAGAGCTCACATTCAATAAGGCATGTCAGATTGTTACTGCGATGAAAACAACTAAAAATATGAGGGAATTCAGTTCATTTGATGTGTGTGTGTGGCATCATGGTTCAAGCGGCTTGGATCATGCGGTGAGAAAAGGTGGGAACACGGTGAACATTGTGAGACCAACCATTCAGTACGGGAGGCTGTTTCAATATTAGCAAAATAGGACACAGAGCGGAAGTCTGTAAATTCCCACAAACGCAAAGGAGGCATGAGTTGCATTTCTTATAAATAGCTGCAGGCTTGAATTTGGTTCATGCGGCAGGTTCCAGCCCGTCTCCTGGAACTTCAGTAAATGGACAATCTCGGCGCATGCAACCAACTGCATTCACACAACAGCTTTGACAAGTGATGAGAATCCGATTCCCGCTACATCACCTGTCAGTGTGATCTGGGGACTGGGAAACATTCCGCATTCATCAGCTCCTACAAAAAAAGAATTTAAAAAATAGCTAACATTACAAAGATTTTCAATAATTTATATTCAATAGTTGAAAGCATGATCATGCATTAAAAACAATTTCTAACCATTGAAGTAACTTCAATAAACAAGACAGACACTTAAATTTCTCCCATACTGAGAAGCAGAGCCATCCCAGATCCTGATAAATGTGTTTTGTTATGTGTAATTGATGTGGAATCAATGTGCAAAGACGAAGTTATAAACGGAGGGCTTAAAATGAGTGGAATTGTCAATCTGGGATAGAAGATCAGACACTAAAAGCCCAAAGATCCAAAACATCAGATTGCTCCAACCTTTCCTGCCAACAACACAATGGTTTTCTGGGAACCTTCTAAATTTGACGCAATTTGAACAACTACCCATTGGTTACTGAGAAAGGATGAACCTTGGTTTTGGGTGAAATGCAAAGAGCTAATGATCATTGTAGGGAGGCCCTTAGAAAGTCCCTTATTGTCCATCATGAACCCAAAAACACTGAGCCTTTCCTTTGGCTTCTCTAATTATGATATTGTCCAGGACACGGGTAACGTACAGTATTTGCTACTCACTCATTGACATCAAAAACAAAAGGAATTTTACACAAGAAACACAAGAACTACAGACGCTGGAATCTGGAGCAAAATCACTAAGTGCTGGAGGAACTCGGCGTGTCAGGCTGTATCTGTGGAGAGAAATAGCCATTCGATGATTCGGATCCAGGTCCTTCACCTGAAGTGAAATATAGAGCTCAGAGTGCCAGTGTAAATTGGTGATGTGAAGGGCCGGGGCACGAACTGGGAGGCGAAAGTTGGATCCCGGTAATTGGAAGCTGGAGGAGGGAAGGATGGAAATAACGATAGAGGCTGGGAGGTGACAGATGGAGGCAACAAAGTCTGCAGATAATGGAATATGATGGGAGGGGAAGCTGGAGCATTGGACCAGATAAGGGAGGTGGGGAGGGCAGATGAGAACGGTGTGGGTAAAATTGACCAGTGGGATGAGTGTGTGGCTGATGGACAGATGGAATGTGTGGAGGAGGAGAAAGAAAGTGAGTGATCATTGGTTGGAGCGGTGTGTAGGAGGAGCTGCGTAGAAGGAAGTAATCTCTTCCACATAGCATCATCCAGACCACAACGATTTGCCGGGATTTTCCCCTATTATAATCCTCACACTGATCATCACACTTCAGAACAAAACGACCCGAGAGGTGCACTCTCGTCCTCGCAAATAAACAGCTCAGAGTGAATTCAGAAGATGAAATCTTCATACAACAAGTTGTTGACAAGTTGTCTGTCCCAGAACAGATGAAGGAAAAATGCTGCTCAATCATATACGTTGAAGTATACATCCAAACTGGGTGGTCCGAATCTGAAGCCCAGTTCACAGAGAACATCCTCAGCGGCTATATTAGGCCGGCGTGGTGGCGCAGCTGGTACAACCGCTGAAATACAGCGCCAAAGATCCGGCTTCCATCCTGACCTCCGATGATATCTGTGTGGTGTTTGCACTTTCTACCTGAGACCGTGTGTGTTTCCTTCCAGTGCCCAAGTTTCCTTCCACATCCCAATGCAATGCGGGTCGGTGGGCTAAATGACCCTCAGGAATGATGAGTTGAGAATCTGAAGGGAGTTTTTGAAAAATGTGGGAGGAATAGAAATGGGATTAGTGGAGAATCAGTGCAAATGGATGGATGGAGGTCGGCACAGACTCGGTGTGCAGAAGGGACTGTTTCCCGACTGGAAGAGACTCTGACTCTATCCGCAAGAGAAGTTCATCACCTACAAATCAAGTGTGGAGCCTGGGTGATTATTCACTCTGCTAACCCATTCCAGAGCAAAATAAAACAAACTTTTGGAGGACTTCAGCGGGTCAGGCAGCATCAGTGGGAGGCGGATGTACAGTCTGCTGGTGGCGCTTCATGAAGTGGGACAAATATTGGCTTTGCTCCATCTAACTATCATGTAACACCTTATAATAAGACTTTTATAATACTGTTACAAGATTAATTTTGATTTTTAACTGTCCGAATGAATACCAGATCCAAAGCTGGAGCTAATGGCAAGAATGATGGAGACGCTCAACCTACTTTGGAAGCTATTTCTAAACTGGATAAAAAGGTGGATCAAAGATTTGCCGATTTGGAAACACTTTGAAAGGACATTGAAGAGAGACAAAATACACTCATTCAGGAAAACGCTAAACAGCAGCAATTAATTGCTGAGCTGGATCAAGCTGGTAAAAAGGGAGACTCCAGAGTGAATTCACTTGAAAAAGATTTTATTCCTATCAAACAAAAGCTGGAACAGCAAACACAGAGGATTATTGATTTAGAGAGCCGCAGTATAAGAAGGAATGCAAGAAACATCGGATTTCCCGAGAATGCCGAAACAGGCAGCACTATTGAATTCTTTTCTAAACTTCTGGTCGATGTGTTTGGCTCTGAAGTGTTTTCTGCTCAGCCTATTCTTGATCGTGCTCATCGAGCAATAAGACCGAAGCCTCCGCCAGAGCATAAACCACGGCCAGGGATATTGAGGTTTCATTTCGTGAGTATGAAAAAAAATAATTCGCATTTCTCGTAGTCGTGGAATGATTCAATATAAACAGTGGAAGTTTCGTTTGGTTGAAGATTACACTCCAGAAGTTATGAAAGAAGGATTCAGTTACAAACCAGTTATGTCATGTCTTTATCAAAGCAATGACTATCCAGCATTATTATTTCCAACATGGCTGAGAATTACATTTTGTGATAAATCTCGTAAATGGTTTAATTTTGTCAAGGATGTCGAAGATTTTCTCATGGACTAGCCTTCAGTTTTACATGGTTAAAAATGCGTTCTTCCTTGATTTAATACTTATTTGTTCTATTGAGTAATAATTAATTTCAGATTTGACTCTTCCTAACTTTGGAGATTGTTTTCTCTCTTTGCTTAACGATCCGGTTTTGGAACATGGACACTTATCATACTTAATGATTCCTCTTTTCCTTTTCCTGTTATCTCTTTTAGTTGAATATTTTAATGCTCTGTTTTAATAATAATCAAGAACTTGACAAAGTGATTGATCTTTTTTTTTCTTTGAAATAGTGATAAAACTTTATTTTTTTAACTGTGGATTGTTAATATCCTTTGTTTTTGTTTATTTTAGCAGGTTTGCTTATAGTTAGATAAATTTCTTTTGGGTTTCTGGATAATTTGTTTTGACTAAAAGATGGTCTACATTCTTTTGAATATTGGAGTTTTGCACCAACAGAGTTGGGGGTTTTCAAATTAGTAGGTAGCTTTCTGGCTGACTATTGGCCAGTTTACGGGCTTTTGTGAGTGGGGGTGGGCCTGATGAACTGCAAATATGTCTAAATTCTCGTCATATCCGGCTCCTCATTGAACTCTTTTTGCTTTTCCTGTCGATGAGCCTCCTGTACAGTGTTAAACCTTTACATACCATCTGATTTTAGTCTATTAAAATGGATAAGATGATTAATTTTGTTGCCTGGAAAACATCGCTTTAAATAATCCAATTAACCGCAACAAGGTCTTTAAAGATTTTCATAGGCTGAATGCTCAGATTATTTTTGTGCAGGAGACGCGTATGAGGAGAGAAGATAATCAACGTTTTTTTTAAAGTTTTTTTTGGGGGGGGGTCAACAGTTCCACTCAAATTCACAAGCAAATGTGAAAGGAGTCTCCATTTTCGCAGACTCCTCACTTTCATTTGTTCATAATGAGATAATTTCAGACACGAATTGTAGGTATTTATTAATTACTGGCTTACTTCATAACAGAAATTTGTTATGTTTAATGTCTATGCACCTAATGTTGATCATCCCGGATTTTTTAAACATTTATTTACATCTTTTCCTAATTCAAACGAATATACTTTGATTATGGGTGGAAATGTCAACTACTGTTTAAACCCTCCGATGGATAGATCTGTGTCGAATCCTGCACTTACAAATAAATCTGCTGTTTTTTATTAAATCATTTTTAGTTGATTCCGGAATTTTAGATAATTGGAGATTTCTACACCCATATGATAATTAATTTTCATTTTTCTCTCATGTTTATCACAATTAATTGAGCGTTGTTTTTGTTTTAACTGATGCTAGATTAGATCCATTTATTATTGACTGTAAATATGATGCAATTGCCACTTCTTATTATGCGCGGTTGGAATTATCAATTAAATTATCAGATGTAACCTCTGGCTTCAGACAATGGCGATTGAATCCTTCTCTATTGCAAGATTCAGACTTTGTTCAATTTATCAAAGAACAGATTTCATTTTTCTTTTTAACTAATTTCACTGAAGAAATTTGCAGTGAGATATTATGGGATACTTTTAAAGCATACATTCGCGGTCAAATTATTTCATATTCTGCTGGATCAAAACAAAAACCGAGGCCATATATCTGCCTCCGCTAACCATATGATTGCCTTTGTTACCTTAATGGCCTAACGATCCATTTTGCTTAAATGGAAGGATCCAATACCCCCTACTATTTTTCAATGGTTCTCTCAAACCATATCGTTTTTAAACTTGGAAAAAATTAGGAGTGGTACCGTAGATCCTTCGCTTAAATTTCAGGAAGGTTGGAGTCCATGTATTCAATATTTTGTAATAACCTTTCAACTTAGAGGACTGGAGTTGACGACATAATATTGCTCTGTTTCTGCTCAGAAATGTAAGTCCAGTTTTTTTTCTGTTTGTTTTTCTTTTATTTTTTTTTCTTTAGCTTAATTTGGTTTGATATACTGCTTATAAATTTTCTTATTGATTTAGGGATATTTTTTTCTTTATTTTATATTTTATAATAAATCTTTTTCTTTCATTTCTTTTATAGTATATCCATTCACTAAGATCGTTGGATCTACAGATTTTTTATATACTTTATTGTTTTTTTATGATTATCCATGCCATGATTATTGTTCTCATCTCTTTGTATTGCATGTACAAACATTGATGTTATATATTATTCTGTATAAATCTGAAAACTAATAAAAAGATTGAAAACGAAAGAAAAAAAAACGAATATATAATTAAATACGTATATGGGCTGATAAGATTTAAGATATCGATAAAATGTATTCTGATGCTCCAATTTGGAGCTCTATGAAAAGAGAACAGAACTTCATTTACAACATAGCTTACTATTGACATCTCCATTGGAAAATCAATTACATAAAACAAGAAGTCCGTTTTATATACATGGTGATAAATCTGGTAGATTGCTTGCCAATCAACTGAAAGCTGCTTCAACTAAACGTCAGATTATTAAAATTCGTAAATTAAGTGGTAACTACACGGTAGACCATGAAGAAATTAACAAATCCTTTCAAGTATTTTATGCTTCTTTATACCAATCAGAATCTCCTGAGTATTCTGCATTAGTGCATGAATTTTTAAGCGTCCTGAAGATTCCGAAATTATCATGTAATGAACATGTATTATCATATTAAATGCACCCATTTCCGAGGAAGAAATAATGAAAACAAATTTTTCAATGAATTGGGGTAAAACACCCGCTCCTGATGGGTATTCAGTCGACTTTTTTAAAATCCTTTCCTGATCTTCTTTCTCCCTGGTTAGGAAAAAAATTTAAAGATGACCTATCAGCGGGTAAACTACAACAATGCTTTTCTGAAGCTCCTATCTCTTTAATTGTTAAAAAGGATAGAGATCCCTCTGAATGTGCATCTTATAGACCCATTTCTTTATTAAATGTGGATTGCAAAATATTTTCGAAAATATTGGCTTCGAGATCGGAAAAAGGTTCTTCCAAGAATTATCTCTGATGACCAGACACGATTTATCCAGAATCGTTATTTGCATTTTAACATTAGGAGGTTAATGAATATTATATATAGCCACTCATCTAAAAATCCAGAATGTGTTATCTCATTAGATGCCGAAAACGAGTTTGATGGAGTCGAATGGGAATATTTATTAAATACACTTGAGAATTTAATTTTAGTCACAATTTTATATCTGCGATCAAATTGATTTATCCAATAATTAATAATAATCAGAGATCCCCTCTGTTCAGGCTTGTCGGGTACTAGATAGGGTTGCCTTCTAAGTTATTTATTATTTGATGTTGCTTTGGAACATTTGGCAATTGCCCTTCGGGATTCTTTGCACATATTTAGTATCACTCGTGAACAGGGGATACAGAAGGTATCTCGATATGCAGATGACTTATTACTTCATATTTCTAACCCGGAGGAATCCATCCCTGCAGTATTATCACTGTTTGATCAGTTTAATGGTTTTTTTTTCTGGTTATAGATGAAATCTGAAGAAGAGCGAACTCTTTCCATTAAACATGCAAACCCCAATTTATAGGCGATTCCTATTTAGATTGGTACCACATCATTTTATGTATTTGGGCGTTAAAATTACCAAGAAGGGTAAGGACCTGTTTAAAGTTAACTTGTTACCTTTAATTGATCCCGTGAAACAATTATTTACGAAATGGTCCCCATTATCTCGAACATTGATAGGCCTAATTAATGCCGTTAAGATGAGTATTTTACCAAAATTTTTGGATCTATTTCAGGCGATTCCAACTTTCATCCCGAAATCTTTTTTTTGACACTATTGATTCAAAAATTCTTTCTTATATATGGCAGAATAAAAACGCAAAGTTAAGTCAGAAATATTTCCAAAAATTAAAACAGGATGGTGGCATGGTTTGCCGATCATTGGATTAAATTATTGGGCAATCAATATTAGATTTTTAATTTTTTGGGCACAAGATTTAGATGCAATTCATTGTCCTAAATGGGTGCACCTTATTTATGAATCAGTTCATGGATTTTCATTAGCTTCTATTTTAGGAGCCCCACTCCCATTTGCACTTATTAAATTGAGTAAACATATGACTAACCCAATAGTTAAGCATACAATACGAATGTGGTTTCAATTCTGTAAATTCTTTGGATTGAATAGATTTAACTGATCAAGACCCAGTCAATCTATTTTTTTCTTTCAACCATATGGAATCGACTTTATTGAAAATTAAGGTGTCGTCCCGAAATCAATTTCCCTATCCGTCCGCTGTAAATAACACAGTGCCACGAGGTCGATTCGAACAAATACCCTTATTAGCAGTGCACCGCTAGAAGAATTCTCTTCAGCACTCGCTAAGAGTCGCTTCCCGATTTCTCCCCGAACAAAGGGCAGACTGACATTTATACAGGAATTGTCACGTACATCCCATTCAAACGGCGCCGCGAGTTTCGGTCAAGCTATAGAGATCCCGAGACAGCTATCACACCTTTTGTCTTAGTATAATTGAGTTATAATCAAGGCTTTCAAAGGCAGGTATCACCCTTCATTGTTCAGACCAAGTCTTCACCTCGATGTTAATTACACTCAGTATCGCCACCGTCTGACATATCGGAATGGTTCGTTACCCGAAACAAAGGCAGTTAACATACTTAACATTCCAACCTAACTAGTGGATCAGCAGCTTGTTAGTCCTTGCTAAAGAAATATACATGCATATATATATATTTTGTTTGCCAGTTATAGGTATGGTTGCAATTCTTAACCCTTCACTTCCTCAAAGGGAATAACATGTTTCCGTGATTTATTCATAGATCCCTGTTTTTTTTAATATATTTCGAACAGTTGTTCAATAAATAAAGTTTGCCTAGATCACATTTTTTCTATATTCACAGATTAGAAACTTTTTAAAAGTTACTATGCCTTCGTTTCCGCCTACATATAAAATTGAAATTACGGGAAAAAATTAGGTTTTAATCCCTATCAGAAGGGCTTGATAGCAATAATTTATGATCTAATTATGAAAATATGTCGAGACATTTGGTAAAAATTAAGAATGAATGGGAAAGAGAACTCAAGGTACTTTTTCCCACAGAGATATGGAAGAAAATTCTTCAATTAGTTAATGCATCTTCGATGTGTGCCAGACACTTTTTGATACAATTTAAGGTGGTTCACAAGACCCACATGTCGAAGGATAAGTTAGCCAGTTTTTATCACCATATAAATCCTATATGTGATAGATGTAATTCGGAGCTGGATTCCCTGACACGTAAGTTTTGGATCTGTCGTCTTTTATAAAAAGATTGGAAAGACGTTTTTAATATTATTTCAACTGTATTGAATACTGATTTACAACCTCACATAATCACTGCAATTTTTGGGTTACAAATGATGGAATCTGGCCACTCATCTGCTGCTGCTTGTCGTATTATTTCCTTTCTTACATTAAGCGATCCATTTTGTTTAAATGGAAGATCCAATACCTCCCGCATTTTCAAATGTTCTCTCGAACTATATCATGTATACACTTAGAAAAAATTAGAAGTGGCACTGTGGATTCTTCGCTTATATTTGAGGAAGTTTGGAGTCCATTCATTCAATATATTCATCTGATGTAGATACCTTTTCAATAATCTTTGAACTTAGAGAGGAGTTGACGACATAATAATGCTCTTTGTTGATCGAGAAATGTCAGTCCAGTTTTTCATTCTTCTTTAATTTATTTCTAGTGTGTTTCGTTTTGTTACTTATAGTTTTCAATTTGTTTTTTATGTAATAAACGTTTTTCTTTCTGGATTTGATATTTTTGTAATATATTCGTTTACTCAGAAACCGTGGGACTTAGAATATCTCTTTTTTATTCATTATGACTACATACGTCATGATTGTCCTCCCGATATCTTTATATTACGTGTATAATTACCGATGCTTTATGTATTATTCTGTATTAATCTGATAACTAATAAAAAGATTGAAAAAGGAAGAGTCCTGTTTCGGGCCGAGGCTCTGTCTCAGGATTGCTATTGATAATGGGAAATAGTCAATATAAAAAGGAGAGAGTGTGCGATGTAGCTGTAATTCAACCACGGCCCAGCCCAGTGAACAAGATACCAGACAAAATGGGCACAGAACACACAACAGTGATGTTAACTTACTTTTAATTTCGGAGCGGATAATTTTAAAATGAAATACAACATACACGAATTCTAAGGGGCTAAATTTTTTTAAAACATGTCATACATTGTTCGGTTGTCTCACGGAAATAATTTGATGGCCAAATTCAGGGGATATTTCAGTCCGTTCTTCAGTTCCTCTCTGAAATTCCTCTGGGTCACTGCATAAATGAAAGTGTTCGTGCAGCAGCTCAGGAGTTGGAGCATTAGTCCGATTTCTGAAACAAAGGTGGGCAAGGGAACGGGGTAGCCAAGATAATCCAATCGCCGAAATATCGAGCAAACCATGAACACCGACCATAAAATGATGAAATTGCCCGATATTACGAAGAGTAATAGCATGGATTTTCTTCGATTTTCCATTTCTTGGTCTCCGGAAGCCGCACCTGTGTTGCCCCTCTGCAACCAAATGCGGGCTCTGCTGGCCACAAGAATGTGTCTGACAGTCAGTGCATCCAGCAGGAGGATCAGGAAAAAGGGGACAAATGGCGTGAGAATGTATTGTGCTAATTCAACCAGGGTCCAGGCTACTGAACGGGATACAGCAGGTAAGACGTGGCAAAACCAGGGATTGTTCGATAACCAATACTTATAAGTATACAGGAAGTACCAGAAGATATTCTTCAGACAGCTCACCACTGTCGCTGTTCCAAGAACTATATCGGCCGTTCTTGCTGTGCAATACTTCAATTTCAGCTTCCGGCAACATATGGCCACAAATCGATCGAAGGTGAAAGTGACTGTGAACCAGACCGAGCAGTCTGTGACTGCATAAAGCACGATGGCATGGATATTGCAGATGGGAATCAGCCGTACAAAGTTAAACTTTGTCTTATAAACAATGGTAATCTGTCTTAATGTCAGATCTATAATCACGACCAGGAGGTCCGCTGCTGCCATAGCGACCAGGTAACGAGTGACACACTTGGAAAGGCCACATCTTCCCCGACACAGGATCACAATCGTCACCACATTAACTGTTCTCAGTAGAAAAAAAAACAGGGAAAAATGATGAAACAAAGTCACCAAAAATACTAGATTCTATAAGGCCAGTATGTATAAGGGAACTGTACCTGAATGCCCGTAATGTTCAAAACAAGTTCAGTGAACTTGTTCCACAAACCAGCACAATTAGTTATGACTTAGTGGCCATTACAGAAACGTAGTTGCAGTGTGGCGATGAGTGGGAATTAAATATCCAAGGGTATCAGGTAAAACGGAAGTACAGGCAGGAAGGTAAGGGCTGTGCATGCGAACAGGGAAATAGTGAGAGACGATATAGATCTGAGAAGCAGAGTGTTGAGTCCATCTGGTAGAGATTATCAATAGCAAAGGGAAAACAATCTCTGGTTGGAGTTAGCCACGGGTCGCCGAATAATAACATCAGTGGCACAGGCAATAATTCAAGAAATACTTGATGCATGTAACAATAGAACAGCAGTTGTCATGGGGTCTTTAAATTCCACATAGATTGGGCGAATCAAATTGGTCGAGGCACTCTTGAGGAGTAATTTATGGTGTGCATCAATGATAGCTTTCTTGAATGCATGTTAGTGAACCTGCAAGGGAAAATGCTATCTTCGATCTGGTCCTGTGCAATGAGTCAGGTAAAATTAACGACCTCTTCTCTCGGGATCCTCTTGTACAGTGATCGGAGTATGGTTGAATTTCTCATACAAATGAAGAGGGAAATAGTTAAATCCAAAGACAGTGTTGTGTCTGAACAAGGGAGACAACAACGGGACCAGGTAGGAGCTGGCGAGGGTAGACTGGAAGCGTGGACTATATGGTGGGACAGTGCACGTCTTTCAAAGAGATTTTTAACGGTGTCCAATAAAGGTATATTCCAGTTAAAAGAAAGGACAGTAAGGGTGGGGAGAGCCAGCCTTGCAAAGCTCAGACACTAAAAGAATGCTACAAGCTAAAATCTCATACGTACAAAGTCGCCAAAAGTAGAAGGAACTGGAATATTGGGAGAACTTTAAAAAGCAACAAAGAATCAATGAGCAAACAATAAGGAAATGGAAGATAGATTATGAAAGTAAATTAGTACAAAATCTCAAAATGGATAGTGAATGTTTTTTATTTTTATACAAAGAGGAGAAGTTTGACTAAAGTGAACGTAGGTCACTTGAAAGATTAGAAAGGAGAAATAATATCGAATAATGTGGAAATGGCCGAGGCCTTGCACGAATATTTTGTCAGTCTTCACGGTGGAGGACAGGTCTCACATGCCAATGAGACACGTTATGGATGCAATGGTAGGTGAGCACCTCCATACATTCTGTCACTAACGAGGTAGTGATGAGCAGAATAGTGGGTCTAAATGTAGACAAGTTTCCTGGTCCCGGTTGCATGTCTGCCAGGGACCAAAAGAAATGCGGAAGTTGCAGTCGAGGCGTTTATCATAGTTTACCAAAAGTCTCAGGATTCTGGGCAGGTCCCTTGCAGACTAGAAGACAGCGATTGTCACGCCAGTGTTTTGAAAAGGATGTTTGCAAAAAGCAGCAAAGATAGTCCAGTTACCTTAATGTCTGTAGTCAGGAAAATACATGAATCTATCATCAAGGAAGAAATAGGGAGACATCTGGATAGAAGTGGTTCCGTTAGGCAGACACGGCATGAATTCTGGAAGCGCAGGTCCTGTTTGACAAACTTACTGGAGTTCTTTGAAGACATCATCAGTGTAGTGAATAGAGGGGAAGAGGTGGCTGTTGTATACTTGCCTTTCCAGAAGTCATTCAATAAGGTGCCGCATAGAAGCATTGTCAATAAGATAAGGATACATGGAGTTGAGGTGAACATGGACAGAGAATCGGTTAACCAATGGAAGGCAAAGTTGGGATAAACGGGTGTTTCTCCCGTTGGCAATTCGGGGTGAGCCAACGGCAGCAGGGTCGGTGCTGGGCCAGTAAATGTTCACGGTAAACATAAACAGTTTTGAAGAAGGGCCTGAGTGTCTTCTACCAAGTTTGCTGATGACAATAAATAGAGTGGAAAAGCAAATAGTGCAGAGGTTGCGGAGAGTCCACAGAGAGATATAGATAGGTTAAGTGAGTGGGCAAGGGTCTGCCAGATAGAGTACAATGTTGGGTAATGCGAGGTCATCCACCTTGTAAAGAAAAATAGAAGATTGGATCATTTAAATGGTGAAATATTGCAGCATGCTGTTGTGCAGAGAGACTTGGGAGTGTTTATGCATGAATGGCAAAAGGCCGGTTTGCAGGTGAAACAGGTTTTCAAGAAAGCAAAACGGAAGAAAAGCAAATCTTCATTACTGGAGGGATTGAATTTAAGAGCATTAAGGTTATCCTGTAACTGTACAGGGTGCTGGGGAGGCCGCACCTGGAGTACCGCATGCAGTTCTGTTCTCCGTATTTGAGGAAAGATGTACTGGATTTGGAGGAGTTGAATGAGAAGTTCAGCAGGTTTATTCTGGAGATGAGGGGTTCAGCCTATGAGGACTGATGGAGCTGCCTCGGACTATACTCGTTGGAATTCAGAAGAATGATCAACGTATAAAATAAAGAAAAAGATCGATAAGAGAGGCAGGAAGGTTGTTTCCACTGGTTGGTGAGACTAGAACTGGCGAACGTGGCCTCAAGACTCTGGTAAATATATTTAGGACGGAGATGAGAAGAAACTGCTTTTCCCAGAATGGTGAATCTGTGGAATTCTCTGTCCACGGAAGCAGTAGATGCTACCTCATTAAATGTATTTAAGACAGATAGGTTTTTGCATTGTCGGGGAATTAAGGGTTATGAGGGAAAGGCAGGTCGGTGGATCAAAGTCCACGGCAGATCAGCCATAATATTGATCAGGCTCGACGGACCAATATGGTCTCCTTCTACTATTTCTTGTGGTCAAGTACAACACAATTAGGCCCTTCGACCCAGCATGTACGTCAAGTACCCATCTCTACTCATCGCATTTACCAGCACTTGATCGGTAGTGTTCTACATGTTGGCGATTCAATTACTCATCCAGATGCCTCTTAATTGTTGTGGGCGTCTCTGTCTGCACACCCCCGCAGGCACTGTGTTCCACATTCAATGCACCCTGTGTGTGATAATATCTCCTTCCGATCTCCCCTAAATCTCTTACTCCTCACCTAAAATGCATGCACTCCAGACTTGGACGCCACGGCTGTGGAAGGTTTCTTACTGTCTAATTCGTCTGTGCCTTCAATAATGTTGTACATTGCTGTCAGAATCCCTCAGTCTCTCCTGATCCAAGGAAAACAAACCCAGACTATCTGTGATTCTGGATTCAGCCCTCTTATTCTCCAGTTATGATGAAGGGTCTTGGTCCAAAAGGTCGATTGTTTATTTCCCTCCATAAATGATGCCTGACCTGCTGAGTTATTCAAACATTTTGTTTGCCTATCCCCAGACTATCCAGTTTCCCTTCAGAACTGAAACTTTCCACCGCAGGCAACATCCTGCTGAATCTCTTCTGCACCTTTTCCAGTGCAATTACCTTCTTGCTATCGCTTGGCGACCAGACATACACACAATTTTCCAGCTGTCTCCAGACCAATGCTTATAACATGCAAACAAGACCGCTCTGCACTTATGTTCCATGCCCTGGCTAATGAAGGTCAGCATTCAGAATGCAGTTTCTCCCCTCTATCGACCTTCCCACAGTGTGAAGTCTTTATCATGGACAAGAGAATGGCTTCTGAACTCCAGGTAATTCCTTGCTGGAAATTTTTTTTTCTCATGAAATAATCATTCTCAGATTTTAAGTTTGGTGACGATAATCTTCGCGCATTATGTTTGAAAGTTCACAAATGAGGAACTTTATTTGCATAATGACCGCATTAAGAATTGCTTTAAAAATGGAAGAATGTTAATGTTCCCAAAGTAAATTAGAATTGCAGATAACATGGCCGGCGACTGCTTGCCTGTTATCATGTGATCCTGATTTACGAATTTCTGGGTGACGACAGAGTTTCTGTCAAACGGTGAAAAATAGCCTCTGACTGCCAGCAATGAGACACCTGCAGCTTTGCCGACGGTGACAAAGTCAAGGAACTTGGTGTTCACGGAAGAATTCCAAAATTAATGAAAAACAATGAATGGTTGGCAATATTTAAAACAGTATTACGAATTGTAAGTGACTTAAACAGTATCAACTCAAGTAATGCAATATAGTAAAGCACGCTCCATTGACTAAAATAATATTTTCTCTGTTTTCCCATACAACTACTCGTAACCATTCAAGGGTTTGAGTTTGTATTCAAATGTTTGGAAAATGTTAACTGCTGGTAGGTTTTATTGCCACAGAATGCAGCGAGCCTACACTGCATTTCTGGGGCATTCGACGTCAAAGTCCAGCTGCGGACCACTGTCGGATAGGTTTCATATTTGGTTTTGAGCAGTCGCCCCCCCCCCCCCCACCAACACGATACACGTTGAGATATAGGAAGAGAAATAGCCATTCTGTCTATATTCTGCTACGCCATTCAATGATGATTGATTTTTTAGCCATTGTCCCGCGCTCCCTGTTATCCTTAACCTGCTACCAATGACGAATCTCCCTCTGCCATGAGTAAACCTAATGACCTGGCCTCCACAGCCCTCACTAACAACGAATTCTGCAGATTCATCAACCTCTGGTTGATGAAATTCCTGCTCATCTCGGTTGTAATAGGACGTCACTAGATTTTGAGACTGTTCCCTCTGATCCTCGATTTCTTAAAGGAACAAACGCCACCAATTCAGATTCTTTGCTTTCGTAATGCTTCCAGTTCCGTGATAATTTATTCGTATTCCAGTGGCATTAGTTGAATATTTGCAATTCATATAATGGATCAAACACAACTTAGTGTTTGCATATCACCTCAAACCATTAGCTTGCAATGATCGTGTATCACCATCAGAACTTATGAAGAGCAGCCCCAGTTTCTAAGACACGGTCAACATGATCAATTCAAATAATTACAGGAAATAAACAGATGAAATGAACATGAAAACAACAAGCGGCAGCTGAAACGCCAATTACTGGCAGAACCTCTCTAACCAAACCCATTCTGGAACAAAGGAGATACCAAGCGAGTTATTTGACAAAGATTCACATCGTCACATTTGTCTGACGAAGCGTCTGCAACCTGAAACAAAACTGCCTCTCTATCTACAGATGCAATCTGAATTATTGAGTGTCTTCATCATTTTCTTTTTTCCATCCGCCTTTTATTCTTAAAATATTCAATGTCCTGAACTAATAACATGTAATCAGTATTTAGAGCAGAGGGAACCCGGTAAACGATACGGATCCAGTAACAGTTACACTAACACTGGAGCGGGGAGGGAGATCGGGACACAGATGGAGACGGTGAATTATATCTGGAGAGGGATGGGGAGAGGGAGCTAACGGGGAGATGGCGGAAATGAAAGGGAAGAGGAACAGAGGAACGAGTGCGAAAAAGAGAAACAACTTAGTTTTCTCTTATAAATATATTACATATGCCATTGCAAAACAGATATTCTTTAGATATATTCACTGTTTCAGAATCACTTTTCGTTAACCTCAAAGAACTGAGGTGCCAGCTGGAGACAGTGACTTACCTGAGACGCCAACTGCAGCCAAGGTGGGGTAATAAATTGTTTGTACATCGTACAGAACAAGTAGAATCTTGAGCCTGAGCAGATAACTCAGAGCCATCTTTACTGTTCCGTGAAGACTGATGGTGTGATATTGCTTCAGGTACCGGGATCAATTCTCTGACTGACACGTGTAGGGTCTTCCCTTTACTTATAGCCAAGAAAACCCAATCAAACAGAGAATGGAGTCCCATGGTAAATGGATTAACTACGATCACTGAACAAACATTTCACGACCAGCCTTTTGTTCTTTATCTTAGAATGGTGGCATTTCTATTCAGGTAATGTCTTCAACAATTATTTTCACAACATTACATGGTTCCAACTCAATTGAATGACATCAAGGCTTCTAATTCCGAGAAATTGCACGGTTTCTGCCCGACCTGTGTGTTTTCAGAAGCTCTGATTTTATTTCAGATTTGCATCTGCTCATCATTTTCTATTTGCTTCACCCTTTTACAAAGGAGAGTGTAACTTTTTGATTTCGATAGCTTCATTCCAATTGTCACCAGTTTTAAGTCAATTATGATTGCTGACGGCGTTTCGAATTTATGGAGAAGTGCCTGAAATCAACCACAGAGAGAGAAGGTCACGTTTCCTGCAAGGTTTGAATTTTATGAGACTTTCTGGAACAGAAAGCCTCATCTCAAGGACAGATGCAGCGAAACGGAGAAACTGGGAGAAAGGGATGACGTCCTTTACAAGAGACCGGGTGGCAGGAGGTGTAGTCTTGGTAGCTGTGGGCATCCGTGGCATTATATTAAATGTATGTGGATAGTTTGTCTCCTAAGATAAGATAAGAGGCAAGACACCTACAAGGGTGAGAAAGCTACCATAAATAGCACGTTAATTGAAAGCAAGTTAGAAGTTGATACAATTGATGTGCAGGATGCAGCACCAATACAGTCGTGAATGTAGCACAGAAAGATTTAAGAGGTGGTGCCATATTCGGTTTGGAACAAGGATAGTTGCAGGCAGCAAGCGGAATGTCTAACGTAGCTCGAGCCCGTGTGAGTGCCCGTGGTTACAAATATCATTTTTGGAAAGAGAGGAATCGAAATAAAAGTGTTGATGATAAGCAGATGTCCAGTAATGCAAGTGAGAGTGTTGTTTGAGGTCAGGTAAATGGATCTATACACCAGAAAGAAGCGGGTGTCCAAGATCTTCCTGATGGTGGAATAAAGGTATAAAGGGGTTTGTCGTCAATGATGTAAATGAGGCCCTGGATTTCTATTTCTATTAAATACCGGTGGATAATTTGTCTCCCGAGATGGAGACGGAGTTGGAAGTTTTAAAATGGTGGCGGTTATTCTAGCTGTGTTCAGATGGCGATATGGAAAATATAGGAGTCTTTGGTGGCCATCAATGGAGTAAGTCACAAAGTGGCTTTTCTCCAGTCACTTATTCATCTTTCATATACCGCCCTTTAATAAGTCTTTTATAATACTGGCACGTTTAGTTTTGATTTTTAACTCTTGAAATGTACACCAGAGCTACATCGTCAGCTAATGGCAAAGGTAATGGAGACCAACCTACTTTGAAGCTATTTATAATCTGGATAAAAAGTTTGACCGGAGATTTGCCCAATTGAAATCCCTTTTAAAGGACTTTGAAGACAGAAAAAATACACATCCAGGAAAACGCTGAATGCTGAATAAAATCAATTAATTGCTGAACACGACCGAGCCGGTAAAGAGAGAGATGCCAAACTCCACTCACTTGAAAAATACTTTATTATGTCCAAGGAAAACCTGGAAAAGCATCAAAAGAGGATCATCGACCTGGAAGGGCGCAGCCGGAGAAGAAATGTAGGAATCATCGGTTTTCCAGAGATAACCGAGACAGGATATTTTTTCTAAACTTCTGCTCGATGCCTTTGGTTCCGAAATGTTTCCTGTTAAGACTATTCTTGATAGAGCTCATGGAGCAACAAGATCCAAACCTTCTCCGAACCAAATGCCACGGTCAGTAATAGAGATTTCATTATGTTAATATCAAGGAACTCTTGATTCTTACTGCTCGTGGACGTGGAATGTTTCAATTTAAACAATGGAAGTTTCGAGGAGTTGAAGATTACACCCCAGGAGTTATGAAAGAAAGGCTGACCTGCAAACCAATTATGGCTCGTCTCTATCAAAGCAATTATCAACCTGCATTACTGCTCCCCACAATGTTGTGAATTACACTGCCTAAAAAACCTCGCAAATAAGTTAAATCCGTCAAAGAGAATTTCTCATGAACAAGCTTTCAACTTTAGAATCTTAAGAAATGTGGAAGAGACATAGTGTTTTCCTTTAATTTACTACCTACTTGTGGTAGTAAATATCCGTGGTCAAATTATGTCATATTCCGCTGGATTCAAAAAAAAATGAACGAATAATGAAATACGTATATTGGCTGATAAGATTAAAGAAATCCATAAAAATATTCTGATACTCCGAAACTGGAGCTTTATAAAAAGAGAACAGAACTCCAATTACAACAGAGTTTATTATTAACATCTTGAGTTGAAAATCTAGTACTTAAAACCAGAAGTCAATTTTATATAAATGATGACAATTCTGGTAAATTTTTGACCAACCAATTGAAAGCTACTTTAACCAAACGTCAGAATAATAAAATTCGTAAACAAGATGGTAGCTACGTGACAGATCATCTTCAAATTAATAAATCCTCTCAAGAATTTTATACTTCTTTATAACAATCAGTTTCCTATGAGAACTCTACATCAATCAATGAATTTCCAAAAGATTTGTAGACTCCCCCATTATCTTTAAGTGAACGTTTTATATTAGACGCACCCATTTCGGAGGAAGAAATAGAGGAAGTAATATTTTCAATGAACTCGGGTAAACAACCGGCCCTGACAGATATACAGTCGAATTTTTTTAAACACTTTTCTAATATTCTTGTTCCCTGCTTAGCAAAAAACATTAAAGATGCCCTATCAGTGGGTAAACTACCACATTCTTTCTACGAAGCAACTATTTCTTTAATTCTTAAGAAGGATAAAGATCCCACAGATTGTGCATCTTATACACCTATTTCTTTATTAAATGTAGATTCAAAAATATTTTCTAAAATATTGGCCTTTAGATTGGAAAAAGGTTCTTCGACAAATTCTCTCTCAGGACCAGACTGAATTCATTCAGAATCATTACTTACGTTTTAAAATCAGGAGATTTATATATACTTCTTCATCCCAAATTCCAGAATGTGTTATCTCAATAGATGCTGAAAAGGCGTTTGACAGAGTCGAATGGGAATATCTATTCATTACTCTTCAAACATTTAATTTTAGCCCTAAATTTATATCAGCGATCAAACTGATTTACTATACACCTATGCCTTCAATACTTACTAATAATCAAAGATCCCCTTTGTTTCGGTCTTTTCGAGGTACGAGACCAGGTATCTCTTTAAGTCCTTTATTATTTGATATTGCTTTGAAACCCTTGGCTATTGCACTCCTGGATTCTTCTAACATATGTGGTATTACACACGGACAGAAGATTCATAAGATTTCTCTTTATGCAGATTACCTGTTACTCTATATTTCTAACCCGGAGGAATCTATCCCCGCAGTTCTCTCACTAATAGATCAGTTTAGTGTTTTTTTTTAATGTCTATAGATTAAATCTTAATAAGAGTGAACTAAGTAACAAATATTTACAGAAACTGAAAAAGAATGGTGGTATGGCTTTGCCTAATTTTAGATTATACTACTGGGCAATTAATATCAGATAATTATTTTTTGGATACAAGATTCAGATGTAATTCAATGTCCCAAATGGGTACACCTTGAGCATAAATCAGTACACGGCTTTTCATTAGTTTCTATGTTTGGAGCCTCACTCCCTTTTGCACTTACCAAATTAAGTAAACATATGATTAACGCAATAGTTAAACATACAAAACGAATATGGTTTCAATTTCGTAAATTTATTGGTTTGATTAAATTTAACTTGACAAGTCCGATTGAATCTATTTTTTTATTTCAACCATCCAGAGTCCACTCAGATGTTTCTATATGGAAAAGGAAGGGAATAATATGTTTTCCTGATTTATTCATTGATAACTGTTTTTCATCTTTTGAACAATTGTCAATGCAAATACAATTTGTCTGCATCACACTTTTTTCGATATTTGCAGATTAGAAAATTTTTAAAAGCTACTATAACCTCTTTTATGACATTATAAAACTGAAATTGAGGAAATAAGTTTAGGTCTTAATTCTTATCAGAGAGGCTTAATATCAATAATTTATGATTTAATTCTGAAAATACGTCCAGAATCACTGGACAAAATTAAGAATGAGTGCGAAAGTTAATTCCAGAGACCTTTACCTGCAGGGACATGGAAGAAAATGCTTCAATGAGTTATTACATCTTCAATGTGTGCCTGACACTCATTGACACAGTTTAATGTAGTGCACAGGACCCACATGTGAAAGGATAAGCTAGCCCGTTTTTATCACCATATAAATCCTTTCTGTGACAGATGTAATTCGAATGTGGCCTCTCTGACACATATGTTTTGGTCCTGTCCTCTTTTGGAAAGATATTGGAAGGACATTTTTAACATTATCTCAACTGTATTGAATATTGATTTACAACATCACCCTATCACCGCAATTTTTGGACAACTAACGACAGAGTCTCACAATTTATCTGCTTCCGCTTACCGTATGATTGTCTTTGTCACATTAAAGACCAAACGATACATTTTGCTAAAATGGGAAGGATCCAATACTCCCTACTACTTTTCAATGGTTTTCTCAAACAATATAATGTCTAAACTTGGATTAAAATAGGAGTGGTACTGTTGATCGCTCGCTTAAATTTGAAGACATTTGGAGTTCATTTATTCAATACTTTCATATGATGTAGATCGCTTTTCAATAACATTTCAACTTAAAGGAACGGATCTGACGACATAATATTGCTCTGTTTTACTGAGAAACTTCAGTCCAGATTTTTTCTTCTTTTTAATCGCTTATATTTTGAAATTTTCTTTATGGTTTAGTTTGTTATATTATTTATATTTTTAATGATTTAGAACCACAGAAGCATAGAACAATACAGCACAACACAGGTCCTTCGGCCCATCATGTTGTGCCGCCCTTCAACACACACCTAAGACTATATAACCCCTTCCTCCCACATATCCCTCGATCTTACATTCCTCCATATGCTTATCTAACAATCTCTTGAACTTGACCAAGGTATCAGCCTCCACCACCACTCCAGGCAGCGCATTCCATGCACTATCCACTCTCTGGGTGACAGAACCTCCCTCTGACATCTCCCTTGAACTTCCCACCCATTATCTTAAAGCCATGACCTCTTGTTTTGACCATTGGTGCCCTGGGAAAGAGGCGCTGGCTGTCCACTCGATCTGTTCCTTTTAATATCTTGTATACATCTATCATGTCACCGTCATTCTCCTTCTCTCCAATGAGTAAAGCCCTAGCTCCTTTAGTCTGTCCTCATAATCCATACTCTCTAATCCAGGCAGCATACTGTTATATCTCCCCTGCACCCTTTCGAATGCCTCCACATAAATCCTATAATGAGACGACCAGAACTGGTCATAGTACTCCTAATGTGGCCTAACCAGAGTTTTGTAAAGCTGCATCATTACTTCGCGGCTGTTAAACCGGATCCCACAACTTATGAAAGCTAACATCCCATAAACTTCCTTAACCACCCTATCTAACTGTGAGGCGACTTTCAGTGATCTGTGGATATTAATCCCCAGATGCTCTGCTTCTCCAGACTGCCCAGAATCCTGCCATTTACCTTGTACTCCGCCTTGGTGTTTGTCCTTCCAAAGTGTACTACCTCGCACTTGTCTGGATTGAACTCCATCTGCCACTTGTCAGCCCAGCTCTTCATCCTATCAATATACATCTTAACACTTCTCCAGCCCTCCACACTATCCACAACACCACCGATCTTTGTGTCATCTGCAAACTTGCGAGCCCAGCCTTGCACCCCTTCATCTAAGTCATTAATAAATATCACAAGAAGCAGACGTCCCAGAACCTATCCCTGTGGGACACCACTAGTCACAGCCCTCCAATCCGAATACACTCCCTCCACCACAACCCTCTGCTTTCTACAGGCAAGCCAATTCTGAATCCACACTGCCAAGCCTCCCTGGGTCCCGTAGCCTTTTATTCTGAAGAAGCCTACTATGTAGAACCTTAACAAACGCCTTACCAAAATACATGTAGATCACATCCACTGCTCAGCCCTCATTAATCTTCCTGGTCACCTCCTCAAAGAACCTCAGTCTTCCTGGTCACCTCCTCAAAAAACTTCCTCAAAGGAGATATGTTCTTGGCATGGAGGGAATGCGAGATAGAATTTCTGGAGTGATTGCTGGGATGGCGGGATTGAGGTCTGACGAGAGGTTGTGTCGGTCTGGCTTCTTGGAGATTTTTTTCTTTTATATATACAATAAATATTTTTCTTTCTTTACTTTTATATTATATTCATCTACTAAGAAATCGTGAGATCTAAAGAATTTTTTATATTTTATTATTTTTATGATTATCTATGTCATGACTCCTCTATTGATCTCTTAGTAATACGTTCAATCATTGATGTTATATATTAATCCGCATTAATTTGAAAATTAAGAAAAAGATTGAAAAATAAGAAAGAGAATTACTTGACAGACAGCAAAAAGAGTTGGAATAAATCTTCATTTTTTGGGTTGCAGCTGCAGACCAAAGGGGTGTCACGTGGATTAATGGTAGGGACCCCAGTATTCACTACGTAAACAAGGATTTTGAAGGGAAAGTCAAATTTAACATTTCCTGAATACGGTATTAAGTGTTTCCTCGAGGGCAGTGGGGTATCGGTGAGAGCTTTGAGCAGAATTCAAAGATGTTTCACTGTGATTTAGACAAGTTGTATCTGCAGGTAGTCGTGACACAACATGGACAAATGGGAGGTTATCCACTTGAGATCTAAAATCAGAAAGTAAAGATATCAGAATGGTAAAAGATTGGGAAAAGTGAAGATGCGGTGAGACCTCTGGAACCTGTACACCGGTTGCTGCAAGAAAGTATTAGCAAACTGGCAAACAAAAAGTCAGTAAGGTAAATTCTATGTTGCTCTTCATTGTACAGGAGCATTCTATGTTGCTCTTCATTGTACAGGAGCATGAATGTCTTGCTGCAGCTGTACAAGCCCTTGGTGAGACCACGCTGAAATTGTGTGTCCGGCTTTAGTCTCGTTATTCGACGAGATATGTTCTTGGCATGGAGGGAATTCGAGAAGGAATTACTGAAGTGATTGCTGGGATGGCGGGATTGAGGTATGACGAGAGGTTGTGTCGGTCTGGCTAATATTCATAGAATGTCGAAGAATCAGAATGGATCTGACAGAAACTTATACAGTTCTCAGAGCACTGGGTGGACATGATACCAGAAGGATATTGCCAGTGGCTGGAGAGTCCACAACCAGGGGACACAGCCACGATCAGGAGAACTTTCTTCACCCACAGGATGGTGAACCTGTAGAGTTCGCCGCTACATAGCGGCGGGATCCTGTCATTAACTACATTCAAGGAAGAGGTAAATACATACATTTAACTGTGGAAGGGGTCAAGGGATGGGGGAGACGGCTGGAACAGGAGGGTGAATTGGATGATTCGCCACGATACTGTAGAATGGTACAGCACGGTCGAAGGGCTGAATGGCTGATTTCTTCTGCAATATTCCATGTATTCATAAAATTAATGCAAGACCTCGCAACTCGTCAATTCAAAATCTTCAACTGAACGAAAGCCTGCCTAATTGCTTGCTGTACCTACCGGTCAACTTTATGTGATAATTGTGGAAGAGCGCTTTATTCCACCCTCTGGACACCTTTCAGTCTCAACTCGATTGGAACTGTCCCGGTCCGCGTGGTTCCCGCCGCCTTACAGTGCTGAGCGACTGCTGGATTCCATCTGTTGCACCCCCGCTGATCTCCTGCTGGCTGAAGGAGGTGGGGGTGGGGGGCAGGGGGCCTAATGGTGGACGTAGTAGTGATGGAATTGGAGTTAAGGCGTTCGGGGGCCTCCTTCATTTCGTCAATTTACGATATTAACTGCAAAATGTGAAATTTGTTTCTGCAGCTGGTCGAGATCTGTATTCTTCATTATGTCACGTTTGTCGAGGAGGCTTGACCCAAACGCAGAGCAGCGAGACGATCCAGCAGTGAAGGATGGCTTTAAAAAATCCACAGAATCACAAGCCACGAGGGGCCCCCAAAAGAGCAGAGAATAGAAACAAAACACAGCAGACAACAAGGTGACCTTTGGCAGGGAGAGGAAAACTGGGAGCAACTGGTTGGCACCGGCTGTTTCGATAAGTGAACAAGGACTGGATGAGAACTGGGGTTAAATCGGCTGCAGGTGATCAGTCTCGAACGAGCGGCAGGTGAATCCTGTGAGCTGGGTGTTGACTGGGAGATATCTGTTATGCAGGCTGGGATGTGGGAGTAGGCCTGACACATTCATATTTTGCTGCATTTTTCTCTGGTAATTTATTTCTCTGGGATGTGGGAGTAGGCCTGACACATTCATATTTTGCTGCATTTTCTCTGGTAATTTACTTCTCAATTTACAACCAAATATCTTCAGCGATGGAAACAAGAAATCCTTGAGGTCTGCAGACACTTGGGTACAAAACGGGCTCAGAAAGAGTTGACAGGGTGTGCAAAACATCATAAAGGTATTTCAGAAATAACAGGCAAGCTCAATTTCATAACCTTCTCAAATTAGATAAACTAATGTTCATCTTGGAGATGTGTAATTGACAATATTAGAATGTCATCTGAATATCTGACGAGGGGCTTTGAGTTCCTGGTATGAAATTCCATTTAGAACCATTGACCAGACAGGTTCTGTCTTCGGTGACCCGCTGACATCATCAATGCCAAATTATGGCCGTGACCGGATTATAGAACCATAGAACCATAGAACAATACAGCACTATACCGGCCCTTCGGCCCACCATGTTGTGCCGCCCTTCAAAACACACCTAAGTCCATTGAACCAATTACTCCCACATATCTCTCTGTCTTAAATTCCTCCATATGCTTATCTAACAATCTCTTGAACTTGACTAATGTATCATCTTCCACCACCACTCCAGGCAGCGCATTCCATGCACCAACCACTCTCTGGGTGCAAACCTCCCTCTGACATCTCCCTTGAACTTCCCAACCATTATCTTAAAGCCATGTCCTCTTGTTTTGAGCATCGATGCCCTGGGAAAGAGGAGCTGGCTGTCCACTCTATCTATTCCTCTTAATATCTTGTATACCTCTATCATGGCTCCCCTCATCCCCCTTCTCTCCAATGAGTAAAGCCCTAGCTCCTTTAGTCTCACCTTATAATCCATACTCTCTAATCAAGGCAGCATCCTGGTAAAACACCTCTGCACCCTTTCCAACGTCTTCAAATCCTTACTATAACGAGGCGACCAGAACTGGACACAGTACTCAAAGTGTGTCCGAATTCATTTTGAGCTTATCCTTGCATTGGTCGGACAGTTCGGCAAGTCGTTTCACCCTCTTGTTATTTAACAGCGTGTACTGCTTGAACTATTGCAGCCGTTGCATCGAGTCAGGACAGTGAAACATTATTCAGGATGTTGAAGACGTAAAATGGTGGTCCCACCAGCAACAAATTGCAACACACACAGATTTCCAGCCTTTGCAGTCTCTCGTCTCTCTGTTTATTTAAAGATGTCTGTTTTTTCGTGATTTTGCATATGGTAACATTTAGTTGGTATAGGTCAGTAATTTCAAGCGATGTCTGTTGTCGGAGGCAGAGGACTCCCGTGGAAAGGAAGGAGATTGATGCTGAAAAGGGAGATTAAACATTTGGAGTGGCTCAGAATGTGGCGCAATGAACAGTCCTCGAGGAACTCAGAGATTTTACCTCTGATACAAAGGATGTGCTCGGCGAGGACAAATCCTCACCTTGAAAAAGTCACCATCGCTATGCCAGAATTATCATCGGACTGTACATGAGATACCTGCTGACGTTTTTTGGATTATCTCTCGGGCAAGAATGTAAATGTTAGGAAAGTTCTTCGGAGTCCGTCTTTTGTTCGGATCGGGGTGACCGATGATCCGGATTCCTGATGGAAAACCATGGGATACTGGGACATTTTGGGAAAAAATGCAGATGCTGGAAATATACGATGTGAAAATAAGTAAAACGTTGGAAGTACTGAGAATGTCAGCCCGCATCCATGGGAGGAGAAACACCGGTGGTGATTCAGGTCCAAGAAGTTCTGAGGAAGTTCCAGGAAAGAATCTTCGACCTGGTACGTCAGTTCTGTTTCTGCTCCCACAAACGTGGCTCTATCTGCTGAGTATTTCCAGATTTTTCTGTTTTTAAATGGGATTAAATTTCTCATGTCCGCAGGTTAGTTTTAAGGAGACGAGGAGCAGGAGCAGGTGAAGGACATTCGGCCGCTCGACCCTGCTCCACCAGTCAATCAGACGAAGGCTGATCTTCCTCAGATCTGCCGCACATACATCCCTTGATTCCTCCAATAGCCAGAAATGTAGCACTCCCAGCTTTCCATGAAATCAAAGGCAATGCCCGCACTGTCCTTAGGGTTAAGAATGTCTAGAGATGCCCACTTTTCTATTAAAGGAATACTCCTCACTCCTTCTCCCATAAATATACTTTATTCATAATATATACAGGAAATACAATCACTAAACAGCTTTTTCTATATTCATTTTACCACCAATCTTGCAAAGCATCAAAATTGTTTCAAGAAGAAACTTCCGTTTGCTCCGTTAACAATACAGCCGTTTGAGAGACTGTTACACAGGCCACACCCCTCAGTGTCCAGTGGCTGCAGGATCCTAGACGGCGGTCCTTCCTCAAGGAGCCTTTGCATTGGCTGCGCGAGCTTCAGTGCGTCCCTCAGAACGTAATCCAACAGACTGGTATGTGTCGGTCGGCAGCATTACCTTACGGACATCTCCTTCCACTGGACGACGTCTACAAAAGCGGATCAAAGTGCACCATTTACTGAGTGGCTGGCCTCCGAGCAGTAGTCGTTGTCTGCCTCGGTGTGTGTGTGTCTGGTAACAGCCCGTAGATGGAAGAGTCCTCTGTTACGCAGCTGCTCGGGATGAACCTCGACAAGGACTTTTGTATTCTTCTCTCGAACTTCTCTGCAAATCCACAGACCACAATGAGGTGGGCGACCGTCTCACAGAGCGCCCACTCCCCCAGCACCCCAACCCAGCAGTCCAGAGCGCAGCTTGCGTTGGGTGTGAGACTCCTACCGTACAGGAAAACTCGGACGGGAGGGTCCCTCTAAGTTCCAGCCCCGTGATGTCTTGGTGCTTGTTGGTGAGTTCTGGCCATAGGCATCCTGCCAGATGGTTTGGATAGTCTGCTTGGGGAACAACCCCAAAGGATTCACAGTGTCTTTCTCCCACAGAGCCTGCAGGGCGTCCCGTACTTACCACCGCCCGGTGGACTTGTGGCTAAAGATGCTTTGCTACTGAAAGTTTTACACGGTTAGAGCGGTAAATTCCAACTGAATGGAACATTGTACGGTCCTGAGGCCAGGCCCATCCTTCACAACACCGGGGACAGGTAGCCTCAGCGCGCATTGACACTTGGTGTTTGTGTACTCATTACTACGCACAACTCGATGTAGCTGGACACAAAGGTGGTCATAAGAACGAGTGCTATGGAGGATATGTCTAGTCCAACCCGTATATGGGCAACACCTGCGCTATTTACACAAACAGCGAGAGCACTTTCCTCCTGATGACCAGATTCAAAAACTTTAATGTTCATTTCCGCACAGGGAGTTCAGTGGCGATAGTCGTTCTAGGCAGGGAAGATGCGGTCTGTCATGGTGCATCAACCACTATGTGGTGACTATGGCCGCAGCAGATCGACTGGACGTTTTCAACGAGCTATACATTGACATTTTACTGCAGTTTTCACGCTCATGCCTCATACTGAACCATGCATCCTCCAGAATGTGATGGTCTTGGCGTCCTTCGAATGATCTGTCTGGTTAACAGTCACTTTCAAGTTTGAACGCTTTTAGCCATGTGTTTCCAAAATTTTAAAACCAGGTACTGCGCGGTTAGAACTGCTAGGTTGGTGATAGGAACAGTGCATGTGCAGAGTTAATGAAGGAACGTCCCCAGTGGTGTGCCATTGAATCTTATGAATTTTGTGGCCTATTGGTTGTACTGAAAAGGTAGCATATTATTCCCTTCCCGGAAGGGTTGCATTCGATGGGCTTCACAACATGAGCAACCGCAGCCCCGCACACAGCCTTCCCCAACACTGTCAGCCCCATCACAGCCTGTCCCCACAAGGTCAAGGGCAGCCCAATACACGGCCTGCCCACGAATACCAAAGGCAGCCCAACACACACCCTGCACCCCTAACACCAAGGACAGCCCCACGCACAGTCTGACCCAAAAACCAACTCAGAACCATGCACAGCTTACCCCCCAGATCAACGACAGCCCCACACACAGCCTGCCCCCAAGATCAATCGCAGCCCTACGTACAACCTGCACCCCCCCAAGACCAAGGGTCGCCCCACACACAGCCTTCCCCCCAAGACAGAGGGAAGCACCACACACAGCCTGAACCCCAACACCAAGGGCAGCCTCACGCACATCCTGCCCGCCCACACCAAGGCTAGCAGCACGCACAGCCTGCCCCACCAATACCCAGGCAGCCCCACGCTCAGCCTGCCCCCAAGACCAACCGCAGCCCCATACACAGCCTGCACCCCAAGACCAAGGGCAGCCCCACGCATCCCTGCCGCTCAAAACCAAGGGCAGCCGCACGCACAATCTGCCACAAAGCGCAACCGCAGCCCCACGCACAGCCTGAAACCCACAAGACCAACAGCAGTCCTACGAACAGCCTGCTCCCCCAAGACCAATGGAAGCCCAAGCACAGCCTGCCCCCCAGACCAACCGCAGCCCCACGCACAGCCTGCCTTCCCAAGACCAAAGGTAGCCCCACGCAAAGCCTGACCTCTAAGACCAAGGACCGCCCCAAACGCAACATTCCCCCCAAGACCAAGGGCAGCCCCACTCACAGCCTTCCCACCAACACCAAGCGAAGCCCCAGTCACAGACAGCACCCCCAACACCAAGGACAGTCCCACACGCAGTCTACCCCCACGTGAAAAAACGCAGCCCCACCCATAGCATAACCCACAAGACAGAGGGCAGCACACACATAGCGTGGCTCCCAAAGACTAACTGCAGCCCCACACCCATCCAGCCCCCAGAACCAACCGCAGTTCCACCCACATACGGCCCCCAAATCCAAAGGCAGCCCCACGCAAAGCATGCCCCCCAAGACTAACAGAAGCTCCACGCAAAGCCTGCCCCAGCCAAACAGACCGCAGCCCCACGCACAGCCTGCTCCCCCAAGGCCAAGGGCAGCCCCAAGCACTCACTGCCTGCCCCCCAAGGCCATACTCAGCCCCACACACAGCCTGCCCCCCAAGAACAACCGCAGCCCCACGCACATCCCAGCCCCCCAACCAACTGCAGCCCCAAGCTCAGCCTTCTCCCGAAGACCAAGGACAGCCCCACGCACAGTCTGCCACCCAAAGACCAACCACAGCACCAGGTTAAGCCTTCCTCCAAGACCAACAGCAGCCCCACACACAACATGCCCCCAAGACCAACAGCAGCCCCACGCACAGCCTGCCCCACCAAGACCAAGGGCAGCCCGACGCACAGACTGCCCCCAAGAACAACCGCAGACCCACGCACAGCGTGCCCCCACCAAGACCCAAGGACAGCCCCATACAGAGCCGGCTCCCACAAAACCAACCTCAGCCCCATGCACAGCCTGCTCCCCAAGACCAAGGACAGGCCCACGCACATACTGCCACCCCAAGACCAAGGGCAGCCCCACGCTGGCCTGCCCCCCAACACCCCGGACAGCCCCAGATACAGCTTGCCACCCAAATCCAAGGGCAGCCCCACACACAGTCTGCCCCCAAGAACCAATCTCAGCCCCACGCACAGACTGACCACCAAGACCAAGTACAGACCCACGCACAGCCTGCACCCCAAGACCATACTTAGCTACACGGTTATCCTGCTCCCCCCAAGACCAAGGGCAGCCCCACACACAGACTGCTCCCCAAGACCTAGAACAGCCCCACACATAGCCTGCCCCCCAAGACCGGGCAGCCCCACACACAACCTGCCCCCCACACCAAAGTCAGCCCCTATACAACCAGCACCCCACGACCAACTGTAACCCCACACACAGCCTGACCACCCGAGATCAAGGGCAGATCCAAGCACAGCCTGAACCCAAAGACAATGGGCAGCCCAAAGCCACAGTCTGTCCCCTCATGACCACGGGCATCCCCACGCCACAGCCTGCCCCCTAATACCAAGGGCAGCCCCACACACAGCCTGTCCCTCAACGCAAAGTGCAGCACCACGCACGGCCTGCGCCCTCAAGACCAACCACAGCCCCACACACAGCCTGCCCTCCACTCCAAGAAAACCCCACACACAGCCTGCAGCCCCAAGACCAAGGGCAGCCCCACACACAGCCTGACCCCACAAGAACAAAGGCAGCACCACAAACAGCCTGCCCCCAATGACCAAGGACAGCCTCAAACACAGCCCGACCTCCCCACAAGACCAAGGGCATCCCCACGCACAGCCTGCCCCCAAGACAAGGGCAGCCCCACGCACAGCCTGCCTCCACAAGAACAAGTTCTCCTCCACGCACAGCCTGCCACCACCGTCCAAGGGCTGCCTCACGCAGAGCCTGCCCCCGAAAAACAAGCCGCAGCCCCACGAACAGCCTGCCCCGCCAAGCCAAGCCGCAGCCCACTCACAGCCTGCACCCCCAAGGCGAACCGCAGCCCCAGGCAGAGCCTGCACCCCCAAGACCAGCCGCAGCCTCACGCACAGCCTGCGCCCCCAAGACCAACCGCAGCCCCACGCACAGCCTGATCCCTTAATACCAAGGGTAGCCACACGCACAGCCTCCCTCCCCACGAAGAAGGACTGCCCCACGCAGACACTGCCCCCCAGAACCAAGGGCAGCCCCACTCACAGCCTGCCTCCCCAAGACCAACGGCAGCTCCACGCACAACCTGACCCCCAAGACCCAAGGGCGGCCCCAGCACAACCTGCCCCCCAAGACCAAGGGCAGCCCCACACAAGCCTGCACCCCAAGACCAAGGACAGCCCCACACACAGCCTGCCCCCCAAGACTAGGGGCAGACCCACCACAGCCTGACCCCCCCAACACTTTGCAGCCTCACGCACAATCTGACCCCCCACACCAATGAAAGCCTCATACACAACCTGAACCCCCTCACCAAGGGCATCCTCACGCACGGCCTGATCCCCCCACACCAAGGGACGCCACACGCACAACCTGAACCTTGACACCAAGGGAAGCCTCACGCACAGCCTGATTCCCCCACACCAAGGGCAGCCACACGCACAGCTTGACCCCCCACACCGTGCAGCCTCACACACAGCCTGACCCCCCTCACCAAGGGCAGCCTCATGCACAGCCTGACCCTCCCACACCAAAAGCCTCACGCACAGCCTGACCACCCCAACACCAAGGGCAGCCCCACGCACAGCCTGCCCCCAACACCAAGAGCAGCCTCACACACAGTCTGCTCCCCCCTCAAGACGCAGGGTAGTCCCACACGAGTCCTGCACCCACAAGACCAGCCGCAGCCCCACGCACAGCCTGACCCCCAACACCAAGGCCAGCCTCACGCACAGCCTGACCCTCCCACACCAAAAGCCTCACGCACAGCCTGACCACCCCAACACCAAGGGCAGCCCCACGCACAGCCTGCCCCCCACACCAAGAGCAGCCTCACACACAGTCTGCTCCCCCCTCAAGACGCAGGGTAGTCCCACACGAGTCCTGCACCCACAAGACCAGCCGCAGCCCCACGCACAGCCTGACCCCCAACACCAAGGCCAGCCTCACGCACAGCCTGACCCTCCCACACCAAAAGCCTCACGCACAGCCTGACCACCCCAACACCAAGGGCAACCCCACGCACAGCCTGCCCCCCACACCAAGAGCAGCCTCACACACAGTCTGCTCCCCCCCTCAAGACGCAGGGTAGTCCCACACGAGTCCTGCACCCACAAGACCAGCCGCAGCCCCACGCACAGCCTGACCCCCAACACCAAGGCCAGCCTCACGCACAGCCTGACCCTCCCACACCAAAGACAGCCTCATGCACAACTTGACCCCCCCCCCCACACCAAGGGCAGCCTCACGCACAGCCTGCCCCCATGACCCAGGGCAGCCCCACAAGAGACCTGCCCCCACAAGACCAGCAGGAGACCCACGCACAGCTTGACACCAAACTCCAACGGCAGACCCACGCACAGCCTGTCGCCCCCAGACCAAGGGCTGCCTCACGCACAGCCTGCCCTCTCCCGAAGACACAGGGCAGCCACACACGAGTCCTGCCCCCACAAGATCAGCCGCAGCCCCACGCACAGCCTGACCCCCAACACCATGGCCAGCCCCACGCACAGCCTGCCCCCACACCAAAGGCAGCCCCACGCACAGCCTGCCCCCCCCACAACAAGGCAGCCCCACGCACAGCCTGTTGCAATGAGGAGGCGTAAATAATGGTTCAATTGATGTCACGGGACTGCAATAATGCGGTGTGTTTGCAAGAGCAAGAATTGATTCGAACAGCTTATAGTTTTTCTGGACTTGACCCCTGCATCTGCCTGAATAAATGATTGCACGTCTCCCCTGTAGACCAGCTTGAGACGTTATTCCATATTCGTCAAATAAAGCCATCAGGATTTTGATGTGTTCTCTTACAATCATTTACCTCGTTTTCATGTGCATTGAATTACAGTGTGTTTGCATGTGACGTGTTTACTGAAAAGCTACATGGAGCAGACAATACTTTGTGATTTTCGGAGAGTCACACGGCACTGAAACAGCTCCCCCCAGCTCCGCGTACAACAGTGCTTATGTCGGCCATCGCTGTCAATGTATTTCCAGCGCCAACGTCGTTTCGACCATAAACTGCCCGAGAGTGTATAAATGCGATGCATGATCTGTCCATCACATTCGTGAATGTTTCTGGGTGAACGCCGCTGGCTTCAGCGATTGGGGTTCCGGAGTCACCAACTTTAACATTGCATCAACTTCAAAATTCACGGAGATAAGGGAGAATATCGGGTTTTTGCTTGGGATCTCTTTCCCCATGCCCAATCTTCTTTTCTTAACATGTCTCCCTTTTGTAGTGAATTAATATTTCATCGCCAACTCTCTCTCCCTGCCCATTCTCTCTCTCCGTCTATCTCTCCTCCTCTCTAAAAATGTAAGGAAACGTTCGGTTGCTGAAAATCTTAAATAAAGGCACGCAATTCTGAAAATACTTCGCAGATCGGGCAACAAATGCAGAGAGAGGAGCATTGCTGAGATAAAATAAGATAAGATGTCAGTCACAATGCATTGAAACACAGAGTGAAATGCATCTTTTGCATTGAGTGTTCTGGGGGCAGTCCACAACTGTCGCCACAATTCCGGCACCAAAATAGTATACCCACAACTTCCTAACCCGTACGTCTTTGGAATGTGGGAGGAAACCGGAGCACACAGAGGAAGCCCACACAAGCCCGGGGAGAACATACAAACCCCTTGCAGACAGCGGCCGGAACTGAACGCGGGTCCCAGGCGCTGTAATAGCCTCACGCTAACCGCTACACTACATTTCATCAGAAATTTGTGAGACAAGTAAGTTTCATTTGTAGAGATACGAGAGAGTAGAGATACCAGGGAAAAGCCAACTGACACAGAAGCTGTCAGAGAGGATGCGAAATGCTTGATAATCATAGCTGATCTATCTGGAGGATGTGTGAATGCAAGGAAGTTAATGGCGGCCCCTTACCCCGTTAAAGATCTCATGCGTATGTTCACCCTCCTTCCACTTCCTGAAGTCGGCGATCAGCTGTTTAGTTTTGCCGACGTTGAGCAAGAGGTTGTTGTTGCAGCACCACTCAGACATGTGTCTTACCTCGCTCCTGCACGCTGTTCCAGGCCAGTATTGACAACGACACTGAGCTGCCTGGAACGCTCCATTTTAAAGATTTTGCAGACCTGAACCCCCATCTACTGTGCTCGTACCCTGGGCCAGTCCAGAGATGACTGCTTTCGGGATGATAATTAACCCACAGTCAGCTGACGGACGGTGGCCTGGATGTTGTGTTCAGCTCACCGTTGACCTCAAATTCAAAACAAACTTGAAGGAAGCGTCCATAAAGAGCATCTTGGATAAATACCCCAACCTCCAAACCCCACATCCCCCCGCACAAAGCAGACAAGGCAAAGCCAACCTTCTCCACCAATATCCAGGTATTTATTTTGGAATGAATTCTGACAACACTAGAATGGGAGAGGTACGCCGATTCTCTGGATTGCCGTTGGGACTAGTGTTCCCTTACACAGGACTACATTGAGTTACCAGGGTGTTACATGAAACAGTAAAAGGACGTTGTGAGGGTTGGAGCAGACTGATTTTTCGTGATTTTTATTAACTTTTAGTGATTTTTATTAATGACTTAGATGAGGAGGTAGAAGCGTGGGTTGGCAAGTTTGTAGACGACACAAAGGTTGCTGGTCTTGTGGATAGTGTAGCGAAATTTCGAAGGTTGCAGAGGGACATTGATAGGATGCAGAGTTGGTCTGAGAAGTGGCAGATGGAGTTCAATTCGGAGAGGTGTGAGGTGGTACACTTTGGAAGGACAAACTCCAAGGCGGAGTAGAAAGATAATGGCAGCATTCTGAGTAGTGTGGTGGAGCAGAGGGATCTTGGGGTTCGTATCCTCGCGGAAAGTTGCCTCACAGGTGGATAGGGCAGTGTAGAAAGCTTATCGGATGTTAGCATTCATAAGTCATGGGATCGAGTTTAAGAGCAGCGAGGTAATGATGCAGCTCCACAAAACTCTGGTTGGACCACACATGGAGTATTGTGTCCAGTTCTGGTCGCCTCATTATAGGAAGGATATGGAAGCATTGGAAAGAATGCACAGGAGGTTTACCAGGATTCTACCTGGTTTATAGAGTATGCATTTCGAGGAGCGACTAAGAGAGCTAGGGCTTTACTCTTTGGAGAGAAGGAGGATGAGAGGAGACATGATCGAGGCGTACAAAATATTAAGGGGAATAGATAGAGTAGACAGCCAGCGCCTCTTTTCAGGGCACCAATGCTCAATACAAGAGGTCATGGCTTTAAAGTAATGGGTGGGTAGTTCAAGGGAGATTTCAGAGGAAGGTGTTTCACCCAGAGAATGGTTGGGGCGTGGAACGCGCTGCCTTGGTTGGTGGTGGAGGCAGGTACATTGGTCAAATTCAAGAGATTGCTAGATAAGCATATGGAGGAATTTAACATAGAAGGATATGTGGTAGGAAGGACTTAGATAGTCTTAGGCGAGCTTTATAGTTCGACAGAACATTGTGGGCCGAAGGGCCTGTATTGTGCTGTATTGTTCTATGATTCTATGACTGGCGCAAATTGATCCAAGGCAGGTTAACACAAAAGGTAAGACAAGGGAAGTAATAGATCTTGTGATAGAATCACAGAATCATGGAGAATCATATAAATGTACAGCATAGGCACTGTCACTTGAGACGCACCTCGTCCATGCTGACCGTAATCTCTCTCAACGCTCTCCCATTTGCCCGCATTCGGCCCATATCTCTCTCTTCCTGCCCGATCCAACTGTCTTTTAAACGTTGGAATTGCATGAGTCTCCACCACCTCGTCTGGCAGCTCGGTCCAGATAACCACCACCGTCTGTGTGAGAAACTGAACCCGTCAGGTCTCCTTTATTTATCTTCCATGTCAGCTTAAACCTGCGGCCCCTAGTTCTGGAAGTTCCTGCCTTGGGAAAATGACTCTATCTGTCCAATCTATGCCCATAATAATTTTGTGAAGCTCAATCTTAGACTTTTACGATCAAGTGAGAAGAAACCAAACCTGTGCAATCGCTACTTTTCACTTGAGCCCTCCTGTCTACACAACATCCTGGTGAATCTCTGTACTCTCCATATTGCTACCACATCCTTCCCCAGGTGTGAGGTCCAGAACTGTGCAAAATGTTTCAATTGCGGTTTTTTACAGCTGCAACATGACGTCCCAGCTGTGAGACTCTATAACTCGGCCGAATAAGTCCAGCATACCAGTCCTGATGAAGGGTCTTGGCCCGAAATTTCGACTGTTTGTTTACCTCCATGGATGCTGCCTGACCCGCTGAGTTCCTACACCACTTTTTTCTGTATTGCTTCTGAAGCTTACTAATTGCCTTCTTCACTACTCTCTCCACCTGTGTCACCTTACCAGGGAATTATGGATGCACCCGAACGCATCTTTGTTCTGCTAGTCCCTTCTGACTAATGGGAGGGAAATAGAATGACCCCTCAAGGTGAGCACCCCTGTTTTATTCTTGAATTCTATCCATATAGCATTATTTGTCGATCCCTCCAAGATATCCTCCCCGACTAATACCGTAATGGTCTCTCTTATCAGCAGTAACATACCCCTTCCCCTTTTTGCACCCCCGTGTCATGTCTGAAGCCGCCATACCCCGGGACAGTGAGATACCAGTCCTGTTGTGTCCTCAACCACATTTCCTTCGTTGCAACAACATCATAATCCACTCTCTCAGCTCATCTACCTTACTTGTGCAGCTCCGTGCATTAAAGTAAATGCAGTTAAGCCTACACACCCACTCATGCGTGCTCCTCGTGTGACACCTGCACTTCCCATTGGACCTACTGTTCTTTTCCCTGCATATGATTCAGCTTCCCCAGCTGCTACACTGTCACTCTGTGTCCCAAACTCCCGCCTCATTAGCAGAAACAATTTTTTCACATCATTCCTTAAAGCTGATTCTGGAGATCGATGCGTCTGTTCACAGGAGCTGATGTGGTCTATCATTTCGCTGGAAACAACTGGAATCCAGGCCTTGTTGAGGACTTCATTGGCTGTTACCACAGACATCGAGAGATGTCACAGAACGTTCAGGTGCCTCCTGTAAATTTATCCTCCAATGGTACAAGGCCAGAAGTTACTCACTCCCTGTTTTATAGTTGGCCTAATGCCACATTGATCAGTTTATCAAGGACCTAACCCAAACAGCAGTGCCGCACATTAGCTGGTGCAGAAGAGGCAATGAAACTCAGCAGAACGAATTTCCAATTGAAAACTCACAGTAAGTGCCGACGTTGCAGATCCCCGGTTATGTTTCTGAGAAGTAAAGATGCATGTGTGTGAATCCTTCCAACTCACGTGGCCGTTGCTCACCAGCGACAACACAGACTTGGCCGAGCGAGGTCTTGAACTGGTGGGAAAAGAGAGTCCAAGGCGACTGATGTCTATTGCAGGAAGATCAGATTTCACGCGTGCGTAGACAGGGACACAAACATACTTGTGGCCACAACAGAATCAGTACACACAGGCACGGGTGGCGTCATGAATAGGAAACCTTGTCTGCTTCTTGATCCTAGCCCCCATCACTTTATCTCCCACTCACGCAACCCACCATCTGAACCATTCACCCCGAATCAGAGTTCTTTCGTTACGCCCTGAATCACAGCTCCGTGGCAAGGAACAAAATATGTCTACAATGCAGGGATAGGTAATAAGAGATGGAATGGCATAAATTACAGGAGACACACAGATATCTAGTCCACTTCCATCAAATATTGAGCCGTGTTGATGACAGGAAATAGCTCATCGTTAACACTGGAAAGGCCACACTTCAGTGAAAGAGGTACTTCCATTGTCTGAACTCGGGTGTCTGGATTCAGGGTCCTCACTGATTTGTGGAAGCCACCTGACGTTCCCGCAGGCTTCTCCCCGAAGCAAATATATTTTGCACTAGAACTTTGTGAAAAATGAAGAAGAAATCATTCATGATACGCCGTTCTGGCTTGTCACAGATTCGCATTCGTGAATAACTCTTCTACAATCTGCAAATTGTGCAATATCAAGACATTATTCCGTACAATCTAACCTATGTCGAACAATACACATTATATTTGACTGCAAAACAATGAATTCTGTAAGATAACCGCTTGGGCACTTCCATCGAGCAACATCTATCTTGTGCAGATGCCAGATCATTACTTACTGCCTTGATAATACGATGAACAATAGCATGTTGCATTGGGAGCCGTTGAATTAAAGTCACTGCTCAGGACTGATTGCAGTGTGAAGCCTCTACATATGTAATAATCGTGACACGGACCTAGGGGTATGTACTGTACATTCACAGACGGCACCCAAATTGACATCTACAATTAGAAGGTTGGGTACTCAATATATGTTTTAGTATTAACATGTTGTGTCTTTCTTAGTGATTGGTGATTGGTTTGTTGTTGTCACATGTACCAAGATCCGATGAGAAACCTTTGTCTTGCATGCCATCCATACATATAACATAGAATAGTGCAGCACTGGAAAGGCCACTCGGACCACTATGTTATGTCGATCTTGATGCCGTTTTATACCAAATGTCCTCCTCTTGTTTATCATCCATATCCCTCCATTCCCTTCATATTCATGTGTCTATCTAAAAGCCATTGAGCAACTTGCTTCCACCACTCTCCCTGAAAGCCCATTCCAGGAACTTACAACTCTCTGCGTAAAAACACCCCTCACATAGTCTTTAAACTGTCCCTCTCTAACCTTAATAGCATGGCCACTGGTGTTTGACATGTCTACCCTGAGAAACAGATTCTGACTATTCACCCTATCTCTGCCTCTTATACTTTAGACACTTCTATAAGCTCTCCCTTCAATCTCCGACGCTCTGAGGAGAAAAATCCAAGTTTGTCCAACCTGTCCTATAGCTCATACCCTCTAATCCAGGCAGCATCCTGGTAAAACTCTTTTGCACCTTTTTCGCAGTCTCCTATAATGGGGCGACCAGAACTGCAGACAATGCTACAAGTGCAGTCTGACGAAAGTTTTATACAGCTGCAGCATGACTTCCTTCCTCTTATACTCCACATCCCTGCCAATGAAGGCAAGTATTCCATACTTCGTCTTCACCAACTTATCCTCTTGCGTAGCCCGTATCAGTGAATTATGGACTTGGACCTCAAGATCCCTCTGTCCGTCAGTGCTATTTATGGGCCTACCATCAACTGTATACTTTTTCCTTCCATTGGACCTTCCCAAGTGCAACACCTCACACTTGCCCGCATTAAACTCCATCTGCCACTTCTCTGCCCATATATGATCGACATCCCGCCGTATCTTTGACAGTCCACTGTCCACAGCTCCAACAATCTTGGTGTCATCCGCATATTTACCAATCCACCATCTACATGTTCAGCCAAATCATTGACATATATCACAACAACAGAGGTCCCAGGTCCTTGTCCTTGCAGAACTACTCCGTGGAAATAGAGATCATTCCGAAACACTACTACATTGAGGTAGCACAAATGGAAAGACAATAACAGCATGTGTTGAACTGAAAATGGAATTGTTCTGGCAAAGAACAGGAGCATTTCACCCGCCCAATCAGTCCAGCTGCTCTTAAAGTACGTTTTGCCTTCGAGCTACCAGCCAAAGAACACCACTCTCCCTACGTAACCTCTCTATAATCAGTCCTGACGTTCACATTCCCCACCCTATCATATTCGTCTCAAAATTGTTGTTCCCGGGAACACCACGGCTTCAGCTTCAGGTTACTTTGTGTCCACATCACCAGCATCCTCAGCTGGTCCCTCTAAACTGATGCGGTGATCAAGAAACCTGAGAAGATGAGGATAATTAGCTTGTCCACTTAGATTAACTCTAACTTCCACAGATAATCTGTGGAATATATCCTGACAGGTTGTATATCAGCCAGGTACCGGTATTGCTCTGCTCTGGACGGACTGCACCTGCAGGGAGCGGAAAACACTGCCCAGTCCGTCAAACGCCCGTCACCTCCTTCACCCCAGTCCGTATTCATCGTGCGTTTCTTCAGGAAGGCTGACAGTATCGTCAAGGATGCCTGTCACCCTGACCATTCCCTTTTCTCTCTTCTGCCCTCCGGGAGAAGATACGGGGAATTGAAAGCCACGTCTTCCAGGCACAAGAATAGCTTCCGCCCCGATGCTCGGAGTCACCTCTTTCGATCCCCTTCCCGGTGGTGCTGCCACGTTCTCGGGCACTTAAATCTACCTCTTCGGTTATTGTTCATTCACCAGTTCCATTTCCACAACTCGGGTTGAACTTCAGTCTTTGGCCCATTCTGTTTCTGTCTGAGCATCGCTGAATTCATTGTTGTATTTATTATTACCACGTTTGCTCTTCACGCAGCTGGGAATTTCATTGCAATCTGATGTATATGACACTGGACTAATCTGATCTGATCTGATTTGATATATAGAGTGCAGATTCAAGCGGCTTATTCAAGATTAATACAGGAATTGGATCAACCGGGGGTTGAGAAAAGAATGACAGATGGAATTTCACTCAGACAAGTTTGACCTGATGCATTTTGGTAAATTCAACCACGGGAGGATTTACACAGGGAATGGCAGAGCCCTGGAAATGTTTTACAAAAAAGAGGGGTAAAAATAATGAACTTACGTAGAGTGGCGTCACGGGTAGACAGGGCACATGACAGGGCACAAGGATGTCATTAAGCTGGTTGGGGTGCAGAATAGATTCACAAGGATGACAGCGGGACTGGAGGGCAGGACTGATGAGGAGAGCCGGGAGAGGCTGCGTCTGTTTCCATGAAGCGTAGGAGGCCGACGGGGAATCTTACCGAACTTCATAAAATCATGAGGGGAATAGATGAGGTAAATGGTCACAGAAGTTACCCAGAGCAGGGGCTTCATTAGCCAGAGGTCATCTTTTATCAAGCGATGTCTGTAAAAGAATGCTGCCGACTGACACATCCAAGGGTGCAGGAGTACGAGCTGAGGGACGCACTGAAGCTAAGTACAGCCACCCGAAAGGCTCTGTGGGGAAGTAGCACAGTCTCGGGCCCTGCTGACACTGGACACTGAAGGGCTGAGTCCTGTGTAACAGCCTCTCATTGTTTAAGGAAGGAACAGGAGAGGTGTTAATGCACTGTCAAAGAGTGCATCGAATTGATGTTACAATGAACGCAGAGAAATAAATTGATAGACAGACAAACAGACAGATAGATAGATAGATAGATAGATAGATAGATAGATAGATAGATAGATAGATAGATAGATAGATAGATAGATAGATAGATAGATAGATAGATAGATAGATAGATAGATAGATAGATAGATAGATAGATAGATAGATAGATAGATAGATAGATAGATAGATAGATAGATAGATAGATAGATAGATAGATAGATAGATAGATAGATAGATAGATAGATAGATAGATAGATAAGTATCTTTATTAGTCACATGTACGTCGAAACACACAGTAAAATACAGCTTTTGCGCAGGGTGTACTGGGGACAGCCCGCAAGTGTCGCCGCGCTGCCGGTGCCAACATAGCATTCCCAAAACTTCCTCACTCGTACATCTTTGGAATGTGGGAGGGAACCGGAACACCTGGAGGAAACCCACTCAGACACGAGGAGAACATACAAACTCCTTGCAGACAGTGGCCGTAATTGAACGCGGGACTCTGGCGCTGTAATACCGTTATGCTAAGCACTACACTACCGTGCCTGCGGAAGACGTACCCGACGTACGCGAAGGTATTCACTGTAAACGTTAAGAATAATATTAAGATATGAACTAAATTTCACCAGATGAGGTTCACGTCCTCTTGGAGAACTGCACAGGATTTTTTTGGTATTAATGAAGCATACGTTATCACACTAAAAAATGGAATCCTTTTTAGAAATATGTTTTTAATTTCACACAATCGCGCCGTAATGCAGATATGCTCTGGGCTTTCGGAAACAGATTTTCCATTGTGCAATCCCTGGCCAAGTATAACCTGGGCAGTTATAACACCGGGTTCTGCAAAGGAATTAACCGTAGATATCTCTTCAGTCACTGCAATTTATCAAAGACTCCTGAGGCGCCAATGATTCCAGCAGAGATTTCTGCATACGTCCGTAAGTACCTTCATTTCAACCCCAGTAGCAGGTGTTTACGGTCTCCAGGAGTAAGCACCAGGCAGGAGCTCAAAGGATGGATGGAGGACGTTCAGTGGAGAACCCAATAGTTAGCACCATTTTCGATACGCAGCAGGTTTATGACCCGGTTCTCGCAGATATTGGCGTTCCTGGTGAGGCTCAACATATAGTTATTAAATCTAGTATTTTTTTATATGTTCCTGAATAACCATCACATTTTATTTTCGGGGCCTGTGGTTTCCCTTCTTGTTGTCTGCTCTACACACTCGAATTTTCCTGTTGAACGTAGAAGATAATCGAGAAATGTCACTCATCGTGATGGAACTTGGATTCATGCTGCAGCTCCTCAGCTGCTGCACCAACATTTTCATTTATGCCGCGACCCAGACGAGGTTCAGGGAGGAGCTGAGCAACGGGTTGAAATATCCCTTCAGCGCGCTTTCTAACATCATCAAGTAAGTGGAAAACTGGAGATTTTCACTTGCAGAACTCCCTCTTGTCTCACATTTCATTCTGCACAAACTTCCTCTGAAAACGAGCTGAATATTCAGATTGAGTTTGTGTTTAAGGCAATTAAATAAAGTTCTCACTCTCCTGTGTGGGGAATCATTGACTGTATTCGAAGCTCTTGAAATGAACTAGTGCCGATAATTAAACTCCATGAGACTGATCCCCAGCCCCTGATCTCCTGGGAGTTACCCTGATAGACTCTGATTAGATTGATCTTGCTTCAAATATAGTGGTAAAGGAAAAGCCTTCATCGCTTAGCTCCGACGAGTTGCATTCACGAGTTTGCTCCCAACCCCATTCTCCTGCATTTTCCTAGTCATCTTTGACGTACTTACTGATCAAGAACCTTTCGATCTCTGGTTGAAATATACGCAATGCCTTGGTCTCCTCAGCCGTCTGTGGCAATAAATTGCACAGATTACTCACCCTCTGGCTTAAGAAGGTCCACCTCACTCAGGACCCAAACGACGTCAGTTTTATTTCTGTGGCTGTGCCCTCTGATGTTGGACTCTACGACTTGTGGAAACATCCTCTTCAAGTCCGCTGCAGGCAGGAGTTTGAATATTTCGTAGCTTTCAATGAGATATCCCCCTCACTTTTCTAAAATTCAGCGAGTACAGGCTCAGATCCATCAAACACTCTTCATCCGTTGAACCTTTCATCCCCGGGATCGTTGTAAATCTCTTATGGATTCTCTTCACTGTCAGCACATCCTCCCTTAAGTATGGGGCCCAAAACTTCTCACAGTCATGGTCCGTAAATAATAAGGGCAGACCTCAGCAAGGAGGATTGTCAGTCAGATCAGGGAATTATTGCGCACAGACAAGTTTGTGAAATTCAGAAAACGTGAACTGCATTTAATTCACTAAATACCAAGTGAAATAACTTGATCCACCTCAACATAAAAAAAGAACAGCCGCAGAAAGGTGCCGGACACTTCCGATGCAGTCTTCGCCATTCAATGTTATTGTAGCTGATCCCATAAATCCGGGATACTTTCCGTCCATCCAACGTCGTCAGGTTCCACCCATTTACAAAAATCACTCAGCACCTTGCACACACGCCACAGTTGAATATCTTCATCTCTGCGCTGGGAAATCCGAAGAAATGAGGGTTTGGATCGCTACGGGGACTGGGTTATTACAGCTGTTACAGCAACATAGTTGAGGGATGGGCAGGACTGGCATCTCAATGTTTTGGGATACAGTTGCCACAGGCATAATAGGGCTGGAGGCGAGAGTGCAAGGGAAGTTGCGTTTTTCATGAGGGAGAACATCACTACGTTACTTAGAGATGATATTTACGGCATTTGTCAAGTGAGGCTCTGTGGATCAAAATTAGAAATGAGAAGGGAGTGATCACTTTGTGGGGATTGTGCTCTTGGCTCCCGTGAAGGCAGCGGAACGTATAGCAACAAGTACGTCGGTAAGTCGCAGATTGCTGTAAGGATAATGGGATTGCAATAGTCGGTGATTTTAACTTCCCTAATATTGACTGGGACTGTCATCGTGTTTGGATGGACTTGAAAGTGTTAAATATGCCCAGGGAGCTTTCTCATGCAATATGTGGATGGCCTTACATCGGGGGAGGGGCGAGTGGGTGCTGTTGGTTGGGGGTGGTAGGGAGTGGGTTTGGAGGCTGTCGGAGGCAGTTGATCTTCTATTGGAAAATGAGGACGGTTTGGTGACTAATGAATCATTGGGGGATAATTTTGGACCAATGACTATAATTCTTTTGGTTTTAAAATCGAATGTAAACAGATAGGACTGATCCACGTGTTAATCTCCAACACCAGGGCAAGGTTAGTTTTGATGGCATTAGACAAGAACTTGCAAAGGGTGATTGGGAGAGGCTGTTTGCAGGTTAAGGGATGTCTGGCAAGTGGGACGCTACCAAAAGTGAGATAGCGAGAGTTCAGGGTTATCATGATCCTGTTCGGGTGAAGGGCGGGGCTGCCAGTGTTAGGAAACTCTGGATGTCGTGGGATATTTGGATTCTAATGTGGGATACGAAGAAGGTACTTCAGGTACGGACGGTTGAGGTTATAGAAATCCCTGGAGGAGTATGAGAAATGTTGGATGACAGTTAAAAGCAAATCAGGAGGGAATAGAACGTGTGTTATCTCTGGCAGATAAGGATGAATCTGAAGGGATATGAGAAGGATATTAGTGCAAAGATTCACAACCAAGTGAATAGGTCTCCTAAATTATCAACATGGTCATCTGCTTGTGGAGCCACAGGATGTTGGGAGTGGTGTGAAATGAGTATTCCTCATCTGTTGTTACCGTGGAGGAGGTCATGGAAGCTGGGGAATTCAGGGAAGAGAATAAAATATCTGCACTGCGAAAGAGGAAGTTCTGGCAGTTGTGAAGTGCAGAAAGGTGGATAAATACTCAGGGCCTCACCGTGTATCCAAGAATACTGTGCGAAGGCAGAGAAGATATTGTTGGCGCCCTTTTGGAACTAGTTGTATAATGGTTACCCTTGGATGATGTACCGGAAAACAGGAGTGTAGTTAATGCTGTGACTTTATTTAACAAGGGTTTATGGGAAAACCGGAGAACTACAGGCCGGTGAACCTAACATTAAGGTCAGGAAGGGTTCATGACAGGATTCTGAGAGACAATATCCATCTGCATTGAGAAACATGAGGACTGGTTATGGATGGTCAACATGGTTTTGTTTGCAGGAAATTATGTCTCACAAATTTGATTGAATTTTTTGAAGACGTGGTCATTACGTTTGACGAGTGCAGGGCGTCAGAAAGGTCTTTGATGAGAACAGGCATGGCAGTCTAGCCCGGCAGGAGTCAAAGGGTGGTAGTGGAGGGTTGTGTTTCAGAAGGGAGACCTATGACAGGTAGTGTGCTGGCGGGAGCAGTATTCTTTCCTGAGTTGTTTCTCATTTAGATAAATGATTTTGATGAGACTGAAGGCGGCGTGTTAACGTATTTGCGGATGAAACCAAAATTGATGGGAGAGACTATGATATCACTGCTGCAGGCCAACTAAGCAAAAATAATGGGATGGGTTCGGAGAAAGGTATCAAAACGGCCGTCTTATTGATTCAGCAAAACGTCCTGGCATTTAACGTCAGAAATGATAAAAATGTTGGCTGTTGACCAAAGGAAGTCTGTTGGGAGGGGTGGTGGCGAACACAACCCTGTCTTTGTCAACGCTGCTGCTGTAGAGCTGGGCGACAGCTTCAAGTTTCTTGGTGTCCACATCAGCAGCATCCTCAGCTGATCCTTAAACACTGATGCGGTGATCAGGAAATCTGAGAAGATGAGAAGATTCGGCTTGTCCAGGAAGATTCTCTCGAATATGTCAAAATATGCTTTAAGAAGTATACTGATGTGTTATATCTCAGCCTTGTATGTCACCTGCTCTGCTCTGCCAGGACGGAACCTGCAGGGAGCGGCAAACACTGCCCAGTCCGTCACTGACACGTCACCTCCTTCCATCTGGACGCCTTCACGGTGTGTTGCTTCAGGAAGGATGACAGTATCGTCAAGGATCCCTGTCATCTTGGCCATCCACTTTCTCTCTTTACCTCCCAGGAGAAGATAGAGGAGCTTATAACCGCCGACGTCTAGATTCAAGAAAAGATTCCTCCCCATTGCTGTCAGACATTTGAACCAATCGCTTCTCTCACATCCCCTTGCCGGTGGTGCTGCGACGTTCTCGGACTCTTAAATCTACCTCTGCTGTTACTGTCACTTCAGCATTTCTTTTTTCGCTCCTTCAGATTCCACTACAATCTTTGCACCATTCTTTTATTTTGTGATCTTCGCTGAATTCATTTTTGACTTAATTAGTAACAGGTATGCTGTTTACTCTGTGACCTTCACGTAAACAAGGAATTTCGTTGCAACAAGGTGGAAATGGCGCTTCGCCAATCTGATATTATCTGATTTGATCTGTATAGTGCAGAGTGAAGCGGATTATATGACATGACGACAGTATCTAGATCAACCAGGGGGTGGGTAAATAATGGCAGATGGAATTTCACTCGGATAATTGTGATGTGCTGCATTTTGTTAAGTTCAACCAGGGGAGGAATCACACAGGGAATGGCAGAGTCCTGGAAGGTTTTGTACAACATAGCAGACTACTCGCGGTTAGTTTAGGTAATGTGGTGTCATTGGTAGACGGCGCTCAATAAGGCGTTTGAACGCTGGTATTCATCTGTCAGAGCACTGAGTACAAGACCTGGGACGTCATTTGACTTCTGTACAAGACGTTAGTGAGACCGCCTTGAGGTATTGTGTGAATTTCTTGTCACGTAGCTATAAGAAGGATGTCATTAAGCTGGAATGGAAGCCGACGAGATTTGCAAGGATGTTACCGGGTTTGAAGCGCTTGACCTATCAGGAGACACTGGATGGGCTGGTGCTGTTACGATGGAGCGTAGGAGTCCGAAAGTTGATCTTACCGTGGTTTATAAAATCATGAGGGTCATAGATGAGGTGAATGGTCACAGACGTTTTGCCAGAGTCGGGGAATCAAGAACTGGAGGTATTCCAGTGTCAGGAAATGTCTGTAAGAGAATGCTGCTGATTGACACATTCCAGGGTGCTGGGGTACCTGCTGAAATACGCGCTGAAGCTCGGTGCAGCCACCGCGAGGGCTCTGTGGGGAAGGAGCACAGTCTCGGGTCCTGCTGACACTGGACACTGAGGGGCCGAGTGCTGTGTAACACCCTCTCAAACAGCTCACATGCTCATTGTTAAGGAGGGAATAGGAGTGGCGATAATGCACCATGTACCGATCCAAGCCCTCAGGTCATCGAATTTCCAAGCGCACAGATGAAGATTCAATCTGTGGAATGTGTGTGAGGTGTTGAGTGTTTTTTTGTAAACGGCTGTAACATGACGACGTGGGATGAGTGGAATATATCACGGAGTTATGGGATCAGCCACAATCACATTGAATGACGGAGAAGGCTGGCATGAATCCAAGGCCTTTCTCCCACTGTTCCTTTCCTTGCGTTGAAGTGGATCAAGTTATTTCACTTGGTGTTTAATTAATTAAATGCAGTTCATGTGTCCTGAATTTTACAATATTGGTTGTGTGCAATAAGTCCTTGATTTGATTGTTTAAGCAGCCATGCCTAAGTCTGCCCTAACTATTTCCCAACCATTGTTGTGAGCAGTTTTGGGAGCCATACCTAAGGAAGGATGTGCCGACCTTGGAGACGATCCAGAGTAGATTTACTAGAATGATCCCGGGGATGAAAGGGTTAACGCATCAAAAGCGTTTGATGGCTCTGTGCGTGTATTTGCTGGACTTTGGAAGAATGGCGGAAGGGGGGTCTCATTTAAACCAACCGAATATTGAAAGACTTGCACAGAGTGGACGTGGAGAGGATGTTTCCGTGAGTGGGAGAGTCTTGGAAAAGAAGGCCAATGCCTCAGAATAAAAGGACGTCGTTGAGGACTGCGTGAGGTGGAATTCCTTCAAACACGAGGTGCAGGGTCCGTATAAATAATTGTCACAGACGTCTGTGGAGGTGAGGTTATCTTTCAATCGGGGGTTGACAGGTTCTTGATCAATAGGGCTTCAAAGATTACGGGGACAATACAGGAGAATGGGGTTAAGAGAAAATGTAAATCAACCATGATCAAATGGTCTCAGTGGTTTTGTTCTGCTGCTACGTCTTATGGCTCTATGGTCTTACCGTTACCACTGTCCTGTGAAAGGGACTGGATTGCCCTCAGCGGTGAGTGCTGTTCCTTTACCTCTGAACGTAAGGTGAGGTCACGCTAATAAAATCTATCAAGGAAACGCCCAGGAGCTCAGGCGCTGGTATCAGTTTGATGGACTTTAAATATATGCAGGTCTTTAAATTTATTTCAGGTGCTTCCAATATTTTTGATAATTTCCCACACAGTACAGTCAGAATCGATTAAATTGCCTTAAACGTAAACACAATCTGAACATCTCTGATCGTTTTCAGAGCATGTTCTTGCAGAATGAAGTGTGAGACAACAGGGAGTTCTTCAATTGGAAATCTGCCATTTTCCACTTATTTCATGATGTTAGAAAGCGCCCTGAAGGGATATTTCACTCCGTTTCTAAGATCCTGCCTGAACTTCCTCTCGGTCGCGGCATAAATGAAAGTGATGGTGCAGCAGCTGAGGAGCTGTAGCATGAATCCAAGTTCCGGAACGATGACTGAAATGCTTCGATTATCCTGGAAGTCCAGCAGTGTAATTCGAGTGTACAGAATGGACACCATGAAGGGAGGACACAAGAGGATAAAGTTGTCCGAGATCAGAAAGAATAAAGTGATGGATTTCCTTCTGCTTTTCACTTCGGGGTCGTTCTGGCTCTCCCCGCCTTCCCGGCCCCGGAGTCGTTTGCGGATTCTGATGGTGAGCAGAATGTGTCTGACGGTCAATGCGTTGAGCGCCAGAATTAAAATGAATTGGATACACAGGGTGAAGACATAATGGAGGAATACAACGGCTGCCCATACTGGGAAGGGCATGACACTGAAGGTAATAAAGCAGAACCAGGGCATTCTCAGAAGTGTGTACTCGTTTGTATACATGAAATACCAGAACAGGTTTTTCGCACTGCACAAGACGGTAAGTATCCCGATAAGCACGGCTGACTTCCTCTTGCTGCAGTGTTTAGTCTTCAGTTTCTGGCAACAGATGGCCACAAAGCGGTCGAAGGTGAAAGCGACGGTGAACCAGACAGAAAAGTCCGTTGTGGCGTGGAGGAGGACGGCGTGTATGTTGCACACATGAATGTCCTGCACGTATCGGAAGGCTTGAGGGAAGACAATAAGAATCTGTTTCAGGATCAGATCAAGGACAATGACCAGCAGGTCCGCCGTTGCCATGGCCACCAGGTAATGCGTGACACCCCTGGAGAGGCCGCACTTTCCCCGAGACAGGATCACAATGGTCACCAGGTTCACTGCGAGGGCGAAGAAAGCAGAGAAACATGATACATCAGTAATGGAACAGAATTCTCACTGTGGTGGATCATTCGGGCAGCTTGGCAAGACCACCCCGCAGACGTGCCCAACACCAATTTAAAGTAATTTACAACATTCCACCAATAGGCTGCGAATCCTTTCACGGTACATCCCTTTTCCTCTTGATACTGGCCATCACCACTTTCGACACCCTCAGTTTTGATGCAGGTTTTCGATCGGAAAATTCAACAATTCGTTTCCCGTAATAGATGCTGCTCGACCCGCTAAAATCTTCCAGAAATCGTTTGCTGTTCCATATGCACCTGCAGTCCCTGGTGTGACCAATTTACTCTGCCTTAACGAAATTTCGAGAGACAGACATGGGCACGTACAGCATAGAAACAGTCTCTTCGCCTTCAAAGTCTGTGCCCAACAAAAAGCTCTCACTTACATTGATGCTTTAATCCATTTCATTTCCCCACATTTCCATCATCTCTCTTTTGATTCCACATACTTGGGTCATTTACAGTCATCAATTGATTTTCCAACCTGCACATCTTTGGGATGAAACTGGAGCACCCAGGGGAATCCCACGCCGTGACAGCGAGAACATGCAAACTCCACACACGCGAAGACAGCGCCCGAGGTTGGGACTGAACTCGTGCAGCTGGGTCTGAGTGACAGCGCCACAAATACATTTGAGGTACGTCTGATTCACGTCCAGCACACAACGAACCGACCTTGCACTGATTCTGAGAAGCATCAGTGCCGTTGATTCTCTTATTCCTCACGTTCCCTCCATAAGAGAGGTTCGGTGGCAAAGATTAAAATAATGTCTTCAGTCTGATAATATATTCGCCAACAGTCTCTTCTGCTTCCTCGTTGCGTACGATAAATTTGTGTCTCACCGAGTTCTCCCAAGCTGCTGAGCAAACAGTCCCTTAAAGATTTTCAGGGCGTGCTTGTAAGAAATCTTGTTCTGGTTGATGGCGCCAGCAGATGTGTTGTGTGCTCTATGAGTCGATGAGAAACAACCTTGAGACACCTCCGATCCTTCTACCGGTTACAGTGTTGCCTCGTTCTTTATCACAATGAATGCCTTGATCTGTGTCTTCTCCCGGGTCAGCGACACTGTCATTTGCTCTCAGGACAGTCTCCGTGCCTGAGATCTCTCACACTTTCGAAGCTGAGCACATATGGTCTGTCCTCATCTAGAAGGCGGCCTTCAGTTGGTTACAGTGACGCAATTGTTTGCTCCGCAGCTTGAGAGAACTCGTTGAGACACAAATTTTCGGGCGCAATGAGGAAGCAGAAGAGACTGTTGGCGAATATATTATCATGTTGAAGACATTATTTTAAGCTTTGCCTCCTCACACAGCAACATCCCATCCTCGTTGCCAATGTGGCATCCACATGCCAGTACGTGAAGAATCGACAACGAGACCTCTTCATCCAGTCATCACTTAATTGTGATTCAAGTCTCTTGGAATGATTTATCACCATGTAATTCCAATCATCCATTTTTCCAGAACACATGAAGCATTATTCAAGATCTGTCTTTATTTCCTTCTTCCATCCGCGTTCTTCGCCCGCATTTCATTACAATGACAACCTCGGTCAATACTTGATGCCGAAATCGTGAGAGAAAATCTGAGCTGTAAATTGCAGGCGCGGTACCGTCAGATGTGAGTGTAGACTGCGCACACTGTAAGCTGTTCGGTAAAAGAAATGGAGGCACGGCACGGAATCAGGCCCTTCATTTCCATGTACCATTCCATGTTTTTATATCGACTTCTGCCATATCCTCTGGCAGCTCGTTCGACATGTTCACCACCTTCCGTGTGAAATCGCCCAGAAATCGTTCAAAGCAGCAGATTTTCACGAACACGGACAGCGGAATATACTGAACGTAATGTTTATTATATGTGGACACTTGCGGAAGGGAGGGCGTGTGTAAATAACCATACTGGATTTAATGTAGGACATGATCATCTGCGATGAAACCGTCCGGATATACAATGTGATGGTTAGGTATGAACATGTAAAAAAAACTCCAGATTTAATATCCAGATACAGAGTCTCACCAGGAACGCCAATAACTGCGAGAGTTGAGTAATAAATGTCCTGAACATTCAGAATGATGTCAATAATAAGGAGCTCAACTGAATTTGCTCCGTGCATCCTTTCAGCTCCTGCCTCTTGCTTGCTCCAGGGGCCCGCGGGCATCTGCGAATGGGCTGAAGTGAACGTACGGATGTAAGTCTGGAGAAATCTCTGCTGGCGTCATTAGTGTATCAGGAGACTTTGATTAATTGCAGTGACTGAAGAGATGTCTTCGGTTAATTCCTTTCCACAAGACAGTATTTTAACAGCCCAGGTTATATTTATGCAGGGATTGCACAATGGAAAGGACTGCTTCCCAAACCCCAGGGCAAATCTGGAGTATGGCGCCATTGTGTGAAATTAAAACATTTTAATTTGAGGATTTCCATTATTTGTGTGATATCTCATGCTTCTACAAAACCAAAAAATTCTTCTGCAATTCTTCAAGAGGACCTGAACCTCAGTTGGTGGTATTTAGTTTATGACTTTACGTTGTTCATAATATTTACAGTAAATATCGTTGGAATGTCTTTCTCTGTGTTCATTGTGACATCAATTGGATGCATTTCCCTTACAATGTACTAACATCACTCCTGTTCCCTCTTTAAACAATGAACTTGTGAATTGCTTGAGAGGCTCTTGGGCAGCGCTCCGCCCTTCAGCGTCAGCAGGGCCGGAAAAATATTCTCCTTCCCACAGAGCCTTTGCGGCGGCTGCGCTGAGCTTCAGTAATTCCCGCAGCACGTACCCCTGCAGCCTGGGATATGCCAGTCGGCAGCATTCCCTTACGGACGTATCCTGACACCGGAATACCTACAGTTTTGACTCCCTACTCTGGGAAAACGTCTGTGACCATACACAGATCTATGCCCCTCATGATTTTATAAACCTCGGTAAGATCAACCGTGGTCCTTCTACGATCCATGGAACATACACTATCTATCCAGTCTGTCCTGATATGTCAAGCCATCTAGTCCCGGGAACCTCCCTGTAAATCTCTTCGGCGTTCTTTCCCGCAGAAAGACATCGTTCTAAAAGCAGGGAGACCAGAAATTCACACAATACTCCAAATGCGCTCTCACTAACGTCTTGTACAAAAGTAACATGACGTCCTAGCTCTATTACTCGATGCCCTGACAGGTGAAGGCCAGCATGCCAGATGTCTTCGTCAGCACCCTCAGCGCCCTGTCTGCGGGTGACGCCACTTTAGCTAAATTCATTAAGAATACCCCTCTCTGTTCTAAAACAATTTCCAGGCCTCTGCCATTCGCTGTGTGAGTCCTCCCCTGGCTTACTTCCTAAAATTCTACATGTCAGTTGTCCGAGTGAAATTCCATCTGCCATTCAATTCCCACCCCCTGGTTGATTCAGATCCTGTCGTAATTTTAGATAACCCGCTTCACTCTTCACCATACAGATCCAGTCATATCACATCAGATTGGTCCAGTTACAATGAAACTCCTTGCTTGCTTGAAGGTCACAGAGTGAACAGTATACATGTTATACAACAATGATCAGGGACGATCACAAAAGATAAGAGTGGGGCATAGATTGTAGTGCAAACTGAAGTCGTGCAAAAAGAAATGCTGAGGTGTCAGTAACAAAAGAGGTCGAGTTCAGAGTCCGAGAACGTAGCAGCACCGCCGAGAATGGACTGTGGTAGAGGTGATTGGTTCAAGATTCTGGTAGCAGTGGGGAAGAAGCTGTTTTTAAGTCTGGACTTCGGTGGTTTCAAGCTCCTGTATCTTCTATTGGGAGGTAGAAGAGAGAAAATGGATGGCCGAAGTGGCAGACATCCTTGAAGATACCGTCAGCTTTCCTGAAGCAACGCACAGTGAAGACGGACTGGATGGAAGAAAGGGACGGATCTGTGATGGACTGGTCAGTGTTTACCGTCCTCTGCAGTTTCCGTCGGTCCCGAGCAGAGCGGTTCTTGTACCAGGCTGAGATGGAACCCGTTGGGATACGTCCTGCAACATATCTGTCGAAGTTCGAGAGAATCTTCGAGGAGCAGCCGGATCTTCTCATCTACCACCCGCTGGCACCTACCTTTAAGCAATTTTGTGTCCAATTGGCTCAATCTAGTGCTTGAACCAGAGTGTTTGTTGCTGCGGTTCCTACATCTGCAGTCCCTTGTGTGATCAATTTGTTCTACCTCAAGGGAATTGAGATAGAAAGGCACAGATAGATACAAGATAGAAACAGGATCTTTGGCCCACCAAAACCATGCCGACCATCGAGAACCCATGTACACTCATCCTGCCTCAATGCATTTAATTTCTTCAGACTCCCATCTGCTCTCTCTAGATTGAACATACTGGGCATTATTTATGGTAATAGTAGAGAAACCAAGGACTGCCTATTCTGCATTATCCACATGAAAAACACAGTGATGCTGGAGGGACTCAGCAGGACAGGCAGCATCCGTGGAGAAAAGCAGGCGGTCAACTTTTCGGGTCAGCATCCTTCTTCAGGACTGAAGATAGGAAAAGGGGAAGCCCAATGCATAGTAGGGAAAAGTAGAGCTCTCAGGTGAATGTAAGAGGGGAACCGGGGTGGCCACAAGGTGGTAATAGGTAGATACAAGTAAGAGACAGTGATAGGCAGATGCAGAGGAGGAGGTGAGAGCAGATCCACTGGGGGTGGGTCAAAGGTAAGGAGGGGAACCGGGGTGGGAGTAAAAAGAGAGATAGACAAGTAAAGGGAAGAAAAGAAGGGGCATGGTTGGGAGTGTTTTGTGTGTGTTGTCGGGATTACTTGAAGTGGGAGAACTCAATGTTCATGCTGTTAGGCTGCAAAGTTCAAAGACGGAAAATGAGGTGCTGTTTCTCCAGTTTGCCTTTGGAATTCCCCTGGCAGTTGTGGAGGCCGAGGACTGACATGTCAGTGATAGTGTGAAAGGGGGTGTTGAAGTGACTGGCAATGGGGAGATGCAGATCATGGTTACAGATGGAATGCAGGTGTTCTTCAAAACTGGGACCTGGTCTGAGTTTGTTTCCTCCCGTGCATAGGTGCCCACGCTTTGAGCACTCAATGCATTAGATGATATTCAAGGAGATGCACGTAAGTCTCTGTCTCCCTAAAAGGACTGTTTGAATCCCTGGATGGAGGTGATGTAGGAGCAGGTGTTGTTCCTATGGCGGGGGCAGTGGAACGTCCCCGGGATGGGAGGGGGATGGGTGGGGGGGACTAGTGAAGTAGGGAGTCTTGGACAGAGCGGTCCCTGCGAAAGGCAGGAAGAGGTGGGGAGTGGAAAATATGGTTGGTGGTGGGGTCCCGTTGGAGCTGGCGGAAGTGGTGAAGAATGATGTGTTGGAAACGTAAACTGGAGGGATTAAATGTGAGGACAAAGGCGACGCTACCCCTGTTGCGTCTGAGAAGCGTGGGGTGAGAGAAGAGGTGCGGGAAATGCCAGAGGTACAGGTGCGAGCTCTCTCGACCGCAGTCAGGGGCAAGTCCTTCTTCGTAAAGAACTTGGATATCTCGGATATCCTGGAGTGGAAAGCCTCATCATTTGAGTAGATGCGGCGGAGGCGGAGTCATTGAGAGAAAGGGATCCGTCCTTTCAGGACTTGAGAGCCTGAGTTACTTGCAGAGGTTGCATAGATGAGCACTTCAATCCTTGGAACGTAGGAAATTGAAGATTGACCTGATGGAGGTATATAAGATCATGAGGGGAATGGACAGGGTGAAAGCACGTAGTCTTTTTCCCATGAAAGGGGTTCTAAAAACAGGAGGTCATAGGTTTAAGATCAGAGCCGAGAGATTTAAAGGGGATCAGGGACAACGTCTTCACACGAAGGGTGGTTTGCATTTGGAATGAGCTGCCAGAGGCAGTGCTTGAAAACGGGCATATTAGCAACATTTAAAAGCCATCGAGATAAGTGCACGGATAGGAGAGATTTAGAGGGCTATGAGCCAAACGCGGGCAGATGGGACGAGTTCGCTGGACAACACAGTCGGCATGGACGTGTTGGACCGGAAGGCCTGTTTCTTTGCTGTGTGAAACTATGAATATGAACGAGATTTATGTGTATTTAGAAAGGCAATTGCAGGTTTAACAATCGTCAACATGACTTTGTGTATGGGGAATAGTATCTCACGAATTTGTTGAATTTTATGTAAAGGTGACCAGGACGGTTGACGAGGATTAGATCACATCGGAGTTAGAGGACGGCAGTTGTGTGTTTTTCAGAATGGAGACCTAAAACTATTGTGTGCCGCAAGGATCGGTGCTGGGTCCCTTGTTGTTTATCATGTATATTGATGATTCCGATTAGATGGCATGGTTGGTACTTTTGCAGATGACACCAAAATTGGTGGTGGAGCCAATTACATCACTGTTATAGGTGGTATCAACAATAATAGTACAGGAAGGAGATGGCAAATCTTGTGTGAGGGTGTCAGAACTACATCCGAACCAACGTCAGTTAGAGAAAAATGTTGGTTGTTGAGCTAAGGAAGGGTGTGTGGGTGGAGTGGTGGTGAATCTTCCGCTGCCCTCATCAAAGAAACTTCTGAAGAGATGGTCAAACGCTTCAAGTTCCTTGACATTCATATCACCAACAACCTCACCTGGACCCTCCATACCGATTTGGTGATTGAGAAGACACATCAGCATATTTACCTTTTTAGGCATCTGGCAGGTTCGAGTAGTCCACGAGAATACACTCGAATTTCTAGACCTGCGTTATAGAAAGTGTCACAAGATAAGGGAGCAGAAGAAGGCCATTCGGCCCATCGAATCTCCTCCAAGGGAAAGGGAAAAACATGAGAAATAGGGAATGTGGGGGGGGGGAGAGAAAAAAAACTATTCTAATACTAATTTCCGGCCTTATCCCCGTATCCCTTGATACCCCTACTATTTAGATATCTATCTATCTCTTCTTTGAACGCCCCCACTGATCTGGCCTCCACTGTTGCACGTGGCAAGGAGTTCCACAAATTCACCACCCTCTAACTAAAGAAATTTCTCCTCATCTCTGTTTTCAACCTGTACCCTCTAATTCTAAGATTGTGCCCTCTGGTCCTCGACTCACCCACCAAAGGAAACAGCCTAGCCACATCTACTCTGTCCTTTCCTATCAACATTTTAAATGTAGCTATGAGGTCCCCTCTCATTCTTCTGTACTCCATTGAGTACAGTCCAAGAGCCGACAAACGCTCATCATACGTAAGCCCTTTCATTCCTGGATTCATCCAGTAAATCTCCTCTGAACCCTCTCCAACGTCAGCACATCCTTCCTGACAGGTTGTATCTCAGCTTGGTACGCAATTGCTCTTCTCTGCGCCGACAGAATATGGAAGAGTGGTAAACACTGCCCAGTCCGTCACAGTCTCGTCACTTCTTTCCATCCAGTCCATCTTCACTGTGCGTTTCTTCAGGAAGGCTGACAGTATCGTCAAGGATGCCTGTCCTCCTGGCCATTCCCTTTTCTCCCTTCTCCCTTCTGGGAGAAGACACAGAAGCTCGAAATCCACGACGTCCAGACTCACGACAGCTTCTTCCCCACTGTTATCAAACCACTGAGCTAATCGCCTCTTTCACATTCCCTCCCTGTAGTACTCCCAGATTCTTGGACGCTCAACTCTTTCCCTCTCGGTTATTCCGTTATTATCACTGGAACATTTCTTTTTCCACTACTTCAGATTGCATACAATCTTTGGACGATACTATTGTTTAGTGATCGTCACTGCGTTAATTGTTGCATTTATTAGTACCCTGCACACAACGTACACTGCGAGCTTCACATGTGCTAGGTATTTCATTGCCCCCTGGTGTATGTGACGACAAACTAATCTCAATTGATCTGATTTGATGTGTACAGTGGACAGTGAAGTGGGTTCTCGAATATTACAATGGGATCGAGATCTGCTCTCCAGAAAGTTCCGAATTCTCCAATCTAGGTAACTCGCTTCTACTTCTGATCTTCATCAGAACTGGAGTTCATCATTTCAGCTCAATTTTTCTTATTTCTCTTTGCATACTTTGGCCTCTTGGACACGCCCGATAGCTCTACTATTCACAACACGATACACAGAGAAAGAAGATTATCTACCAGAGGTTTTTAGGTCTCACCCTCTCGGAAAGATTCACTTTGTTCTGCCTATTGCTCTCGCACCTTCTCTGTTGATGAAAACTCTTGTGTCTTTTCTTTGTCCAAGTTTCTTTGAAGGGTCATAATCATGGTCTCATCCAGCACAGAAATCTTCGGCCCAACTCCGATTTATCCACCTGAGTTAATCTACTTTGCCTGTGTTATGCCCATATTCTCTAATTATCCCCTATAATCTTGTTACCTTAAACGCATGCTTTGTGGTCTTGGATATACCCTATCAATGCCTCTCATAATCTTGTGCAGCTCAATCAAACTCACCTCTGCCCCGTCGGCTTCAAAGGAAACAAACGCAGCCTTTCCAGTCTCTCCTCATAACTGAAGCATTCCATCCCAGGCAGCACGCAGCTGAACCACCTCGGCACTCTCTACAGTGCAATTATGTCGTTTCTCTTGCACGGTAACCAGGACTGCACACTCAATTATGTCGTTTCTCTTGCACGGTGTCCTAAAGTCGTATAACGAACTCTCAACATTTATATTTCAGATCTACCATTCGTTCAGATTATCATTTATAAAATCGGAATTACTCCTTCTTAATCTAAATCCAATGACCTTCAAACTAACTGAAGTAAGTGCACTCACCAAGGTTCATCTCATTCACCTGAATAGGTGCTTTCTGCAAAATGATTTTTGTATTGGTATTTGTATTGATTTATTCTTGTCACTTGTACCGAGGTACTGTTAACAACTTGTCTTGCGTACCGTTCGTATGGATCAGTTCGTTACAGGGCAGTACAGGGTAAAACCAATAACAGAAAAAGGGTGAAGTGTCACAGTTACAGGTAAGTGTATTGCAGGTCGACAATAACGTGCGAGGTCAAACAAGGTAGATTTTATTCAATTGCTTGCTGGTTCATGTCTTCTGTTATTGCCGCCAATTGACAATTGCGGAGAGTGGTAAACACTGCCCAGTCCATCACAGGCTCGTCACTTTCTTCCATCCAGTAAATCTTCATCGTGCGTTGCTTCAGGAAGGCTGACAGTATCGTCAAGTGTGTCTGTCATCCCAGCAATTGCCTTTTCTCTCTTCTATCTTCTGGGAGAAGAGACGGGCGATTGAAAGGCCCGACTCCAGATTCAAGAACAGCTTCTTCTCCACTATTATCAAACCTCAGAGCCAATGATCTCTTTCACATTCCCTTCCCGGTGGTTCTGCCACGTTCTCGGACACTTAACTCTCCCTCTCTCCGTTATTGTCACTTTCGCATTTCCTTTTCCACTACTTCAGATTGCATTGCAATCTGTGCACCATTCTGTTGCTTTGTGACCGTCACTGTGTTTATTGTTGTATTTATCATTATCATACACACTGCTTACTTTGCGAGCTTCACATGCGCAAGGAATTTCATTGCACACTGCTGTATGTGACACTAAACTAATCTGATCTGATGTGATCTGATCTGATCGTGGACAGTGAAGTGGGTTGTCAAATATTACAATGGTATCTGGATCTGATTTCCAGAAAGTTCTGAATTCTCCAACCTGGGTAACTCCCTTCTAATTTGGGGTGTTCATCAGAACTGGCGTTCATCATTTTAGCTCATTTTTTTCTTATTTTTCTTTCCATACTTTGACCTGCTTGACACGTCTGACAGCCTTACTATACACAACATGCTGCAGAGAAGAATACACTTAGCTATCGTTGTTTTTTGGTCCCAAACTACCAGAAATATTCCCTTTGATCTACCTATTTTTCTCCCACCTTCTGTTACTGATAACTCATATATCTTTTCTTTTACCAAGTTTACATAATGGTTATATGATCATGGTCTTATCTAGCACAGCCATCTTCATCCCAACTGAAATTTATCCACCTGAGTTGGTCCTCTTTGCCTGCTTTTGGCCCATATACTCTTAATATCCCCTCTCAGCTTCTTACCTTAAACCCTCTGGTCTCAGGCTTCTTTATCATCGGGCACTTTTTTTACTATCTACCCTATCAATGCCTGTTGTAGTCTGGTACACCTGAATCAAGCTGCCCTCTGCCCCCTCTGTTTCAAAGGAAACAAACACAGTCTATCCAGTGTCTCCTCATTACTGAAACATTCCATACCACGCAACACGCTACTGAACTTCCTCTGCACCCTCTCCGGTGCAATCATGTCCTTTCTCTTTCTCGGTGACCAGACTTGCACACTATATCCCAGCTGTGGTCGACCCAATGCTTTGTTCAGTCGGATAATGACCTCTCAGCATTTATATTCCAAATTTACCACTCGTTGAACTTCTCACCATTTCAAAAATCCGAATTACTACTTTCTTAAACTAAAGTCATTGCCCTCAGACTAACTGAAGTAAGTGCACCCACCAAAGTTTAGCTCATTCAACTAAATTTCTGCTTTATGATATTTGATTTTGTCATTAGTATTGGTATCGGTTTATTATTGTCATTTGTACCGAAGAACAATGAAAAACTTATCTTGCATACCGTTCCTACTAATCAGTTCAGGACACAGAGCGCATTGAGGCAGGACAGAGTAAGACCAATAAGATAATACAGAATGAAGTGCAACAGCTACAGGGAAGTGCATTACAGGTAGACAATAAGGTGCAAGGTCACAAGGTAGATTTTATTCAATTGCTTGCTGGATAATGTCTTCTGCTATTGCCGTCAATCGAACAAAAGACTTGGACAATCCCAGTTTAGTATGTGTTGGTGTCCATTGAATTCAACGAAACCTCAGCAAGCACAATGTTTAAACAATGGATTGTGAAAGATAATCCTTATTTCCCATTATCTACTTTGCAAAACCATTCTATTTGAGTTCACCCGCTTCCTCCAACTCCCATCCGTCCCACAACTTAATATGAAATACATGTTTAGTTCTGATTAGTTTCTCACAGATGTTGACATCTGCTCTCACGATGGAAGGCTCAGAGCTCCCCAAATTTCAGTTGTGTTTGCCCATAGGAGATTAACAACAGAAGGACTAAATGAATTCAAACCTCAGTATACCAGTGTGTTGGTTTGGAAGGATGAGGGTAAATGGGGTGAATATTATGATTAGAGATGATGCACGAGGGGGTGTAAAACCTTTGAGAGGAGAAAATGCCTGGCTTTGGGTAAAATAACCCAGACCATTAAAAACATTAGGGAGTGATATTAGAAAGGCTGTGATGACTATTTTTCAATCTTCTCTGGCTTCAGTAGTGAGGCCAGAGGATCGGGACATACTAACGTTGTGCCAGCGTTTATAAAGTGGGAAATAAGTAGCGTGTAATTCCAGGCCAGTTGGTGTAAATTTGAAGGAGGGAAAATTATGAGAATCAATTCTGAAGGACAGTTTAAATCTTCTGTTTGGGATGTCCTGATTATTCATAGATAGTCAGTGTGGGATTGTTAAGGGGAATTTGTTCTTTGACTGATACGATTGAATTTTATGGAGGTAACGAAGATGAATGATGAGGGCAGTACATTTGTTGCAGGCTGCAATAGATTTTAACAAGGCTTTTGACAACGTCTCCTGTGGCACAGTTTGTCACAAACGTAAACGCCAATAGGATTGGAGAGTGGGACATTGGACCAGAAGCTGGCAGGAAGCAGTGGGAAATGATGGTCATGTGTTTTTGTGACAGGAGAGCTGTTACTAACAGGGTTCGACAGGAATTGGTACTTCTGAGTCTTTACATGGAACATAGAGCACCGATCCTAGAACATAAAACAGAACATAGAACACTACAGCAGAAGGAAAGACCCTTCCGACCAGGACATACCTGCCAACCAAGATCCCACATGATTGTAATTCCGAATTCAAACGTCGGGAGCAGATCATACAAAGCTGGCCAGGTGCTGGGAAATGAGGAGGAACGCTTTAGAAAGCAATAAGGTATTGATAATCTCACCAATTGAGCAGAAAATTGTCAAATGGAATTTCATCCGAAATATGGGATGTTGCATTTGGGAGGTGTATCGAGATTTGTAAAGAATTAATAAATGGCAGGAAGTTGAGAGGTCTCGAGGAACAGGGAGTTCAGGAATTGGTATGTTTACAGACCTTTAGCTAGTCTGGAACTGTCAACTGCACCAGTAAGACGTCAGCGTGGTCACCACGTGTTGTGAGGAAATGTTATTTTGGGTGTCAAAGGTAGAGGACTCTGGACACAGTGCACAACGTTTTTGAAAACTGATTTAATCACAAATACAAACGTTGGAACAGGATGACAGAGAACGGATGCACACTCGCACGTACACGGGTGATCGCGAAAGGTGGGGGGAGTCGCAACGTGGCTGAAGAGCACACACACGCGCGCGCGCGCACACACACACACACACACACACACACACACACACACACACCGAACTGATTACAAATGATCAGTGAAAACACAATACGATACCTCAACACCCTGATTCTGGACAAGCATCGACTCTACCCTACCGGTAATCTAGTTGGACGCTCCTAAACAGCTGTGGAAAGACACAACTTAACAATGGTCCCTTCTGCGTGGTTTCGACTCCTGCAGCAATCAAAAGAGAGAGAACCACGCACATGTGGCATTCTTTATAGTCCTGGAGAACTGGGTGGAGCCAGTTCAGTTAATTCAATAGGTCCAATAGATCACGGCCAGGGGCAAAAGGTGTGTACTCGAACCAATAGTCAGGAGTGTGCACTAATGAGTGGGTGCAGCCAGACCTTGATTGACAGTTGTGTCCTTTCGACCAGTGCGCCTTGGTGTCACGTGACAGCCATGAACTTTCACACCACACGTGGATATTACAGATGGGAATCAGCCGGACAAAATTTCACCTGGCCCGAAAAACAATGGAAATCTGTCTTAAGATCAGATCTATAATCACGACCAATAGGTAAGTTGCTGCCATATCAAACAGGTAACGAGTGACGCACTTGGAAAGGCCACATCTTCCCTGACACAGGATCAAAATAGTCACCACATTAACTATTCTTAGCAGAAAAATAGGAGATAATTTATCAATGATTACTAAAAAGTATCAGTTACTCTCTGAAGAATGGTCCACGTTTCTCAAAATATTCCAACATCTGTTGAGAAATGTACAACTTTGGGTTGGTGGTAAATATGAAGGAATATGATCATGGGATTTAAGTATTTGAACTCGCATCCTGTGCACAGTTCTACTCACTAGAGTGATCAACAACGAATGCACTAACAACCAAACAAAAATCAAAAAATCTAATAGACCAAAATGATAAATTGGGCTGCACCAGAATCACCAGTGAAAGATAAGACAGTGGTGCACAATGCGTGAAAGGCACGGTAAAACAAATAATAGTCAACACAGCAAGGCAATAATGACCATTTGTTTGCCGTCTTTCTTCCCAGCCATCAATCATAATGTTTTGGAGAAGCAACCGGACCAACGCTCAAGTTGTACCACACTTACCGTTTCCAATATTGCAGAATTCTTATTCCGGGAAATACTTTTGTAGAAATTCTATATTATATTCATTAAATTTAGCTGTTGATCGGATACAATTGATTTCCACGCTGCGAAGGACACGGGAGTGGCAGATTTTGGTGCATCAACTGGGTATTCGACATAAAAATACAGATTGTAAATAGCCACTCACTGTGGTCGTGCATTGACTATGGCCATTGTTTGACTCAGTCAGCTTTCACTATAATTCCTTTCACCTACCTTCTAATTTTCACAAGGAGAACAGCTGAATACCCACAGGCCTGTTCCATGAAAATTGACTCAAAAACTCGAGGGCATAGGTTTCAAGTGAGGAGGGAAAGATTTAAAAGGGGACCCAACTGGAAAGCTTCTCACACAGACGGTAGTGCGTAAATGGAACTAGATGCCAGGAGAAGTGGTAGGGGCAGGAAAGTTACAACATTTAAAATACATTTGGACAGGTACATTGATAGGAAAGGTTTGGAGGGATACGGGCCAAACATGAAAAATGGGGCTAGCTCAGTTAGGACCTTGGCTGGAACCTACGAGTTCGACAGAAGAGCCTGTTTTCCTGCTTTATTACTCTCTGACTCCATAACTCTATAAACTCGCAATGCTTCGGTCCTAGGAATGTGGGAGTATACCGAACCATCCTCGGGTAATGCACAGCGTCACAGGGAGAAGGTGAAAAGTCCAGACAGACAAAGCCGGTTGTCAGCATCGAACCTGGAGCGCTGGGGCTGAAAAGCAACACCTCCACCAGCTGCGCCATTTTTTTCCTCTAAATTCGACACAGTGTTAGTGACCCCGACGTGATTCGAACACGCATGATGTAGCCTTCTAACTCATGGCGATTCAAATACTCGTCCATATGCCTTTTAAATGTTGCCTGTACCTTGCAAATGGCTCTGCATCCACCACCTCCTCGGGAAGTGTGTTCCCGATTCCAACCACCCTCTTGTGTGAAAAACATCCTTCTTCAGGTCTCCTCTGAACCTCACCTTAAACCCTGCCCTCTGGAATTTGAAGCCACAGTCTGGTAAAAAAGGTTCTTACCATCTAATCCATCTGTGCCTCTTAATTTTCTATACTTCTGTCAGGTTCCTCTTGCCTCCCCGCTCCGAGGAAAGCAAACCGAGATTGTCCAGTCTCTCTTCATAGCTGAACCGTTCCAGCCCAGGAAACATCCTGCTGAACCCCTTCTGCAACCTTTTCGGTGCAATCACCTAATTCCTATCGTGTGCCGGCCAGAATTGCACACAATATTCCTGCTGTGGCCGAACCGATGACTTAGAAAATCGTACCAAGCCCTCGCTACTTTCGTTGTCTATGCCCTGCCTAATGCGGGCAAGAATTCCGAATGGTTTGTTCTCCATTGCATCTACTAGTGTTGCAAGGTAAAGTGTTTATCATGGTCAAGTAAATAGCTTCTGAATTCTGGGTAATTCCTTGATGGAAATTATTCTCTATGAAGTACTTATCATCAGGTTACCGGGTTGGTAAAGATAACATTTGCAGGTTAGGATGCTATGTTTATTATTTGTAAAGCTACTCACAATAAGGATTTATTTAAATAATGGAATAATGTTAATGCTCACAATGTAAACTAGAATTACAAATAACATGAGCTGGAACAACATTCCCACTGTCTTGAATAAAACGTGATGCTAACCTGCTGTGAAGTGCCAAATGCATCCTGAATGAATAATTTCTATGTGGCCACGGAGTTTCCCTCAAATGACAGAAAAAACTTTAACTGCCAGAAAAGCTGCACCTGCGGCGTTGTCGGCGGTCAAAATATCAGGTAAGTTATTGTTCACGAAGGGCATTCCAAAATTCATTCAAAAAATAATGAAAAGGCGACAACATTTTGAAGAGCATTAGATATTAACAAGCGAGTTAAACGCTTCAAGCTCTTTTGGGTAATTCAAAATATTAAAGAAATTCATGAAAAAATATAATGCAACGTGCGCGCTCTTCTCCATTACAACTATTGCTCAACATTCAAGTGCATACGTTTGTTTTCAAATATCCAGGATATATTAACTGCTGGTTGGATATTCGGCACAACAGCCAAAGAATGCAACAATCCCACACTTGCACCATTGAGGAGTTCGACATCAGTGTGCAGCTACAGACCACCGTCAGATGGGTTTCAGACTTTGAATCTGTGCAGTCGTCACATATTAGCTGATTGTCAAGGGAACAAACGCCAACATTTCATGTTTAGGTATTTCTCACCATTTTCCGGCTCAGAGTGATAATTTAATTCTCATATTGCAAAGGTATCAATCCAATACTACGAATTCACATCGTGAACAAAACACGTTAATAGTGTGTGCATATCAGCTCTATCAGAATCCATGCAGAGAGGCCCAGTACTCAGACACGGGATTACACGATAATATCAAATAAATATTGGAAATGAACAAATGCAATTAACGTGAAAATGACAAGCGGTGGCTGAAACACCCGTTCCGAACAGAACTACACTCACCAATCCCATTCTTGAACAACAGGAAATAGGACGTGAGTGAGTTAACTAACACAACACGTTCGTCTGAACAAAGATCTGCCACCTGCAACATGACTCTGTTCCTCCTTCCACAGATACTATCCATCAAAGTGAGTCTTTTCATTATTTTCCCTTTCAAACTCGCCTTTGCTTCTCAAAAATTACAATTTGCTGCATATGTGACGTGCAGCCAGATGGGACCCGTTAAACGAGACATATCTAGAAAGAGATACCTCAAGTACTGGAGAGAGGGTGGGGGTTGGGAGATGAGGAGAGAGAATGAGACGGAATGTGGTCGAAAGAAAGAGGGAGAGAGAGAGAGATAGGAAAGGAAGGGTGAATGAGAAGGAAGGCACAGGTAGAGCGAGAAGGGGAGAGGAACAGAGAGGAGAGGGAGAGTGAGAGAGTAAAAGAGAAAGAAACTTTTTTTTCTAGTGACTATATTGCAACATGAATATTATTGAAGAATACTAACTGTTGGATTGAAAGGCAAAGAATAATTTCCATTACCTGGTTTCAGAGCAACTTTTCGTTAACCTCAAACAACCGAGGCGCCAGCTGGAGACAGTGACTTATTTGAAAGGACAACTGCAGCCAAGGTGGGGCAATACAAAGTTTGAACATCGTGCAGAACAAATAGAATCTGGAGCTTGAGCAGGAAATTCGGAACCATCTTTAGTTTTTTCGGTAAAAGACAATGGTGTGATGTTGGGTCAGATAAAGGAGACGATTTTCTGACTGACACCTGGGGAGAAGTCGCTTTATTTACAGCCAAGAAAATCCAATGACACAGAGAATGGAGTCCCATGTCAACTGGATTAACTACGATCACCGAGCACAGTTCAGGACCAGCCTTCCATAATTAATCATGGAATTGTGGGGTTTTCATTCAGATAATTATTTTCACAACATTGCATGCCTCCAACTCAATTGGATAACATCGAGACATCTCACTCTGAGAAATTTCACAGTTTAAGCCCGACCTGTGTTTTTCTAGTAGATCAGGGTTTTATCAGGTTTGCATTAGCTCAGCATTTTCTGTTTTCTTCCCGGTTTTACCAACTAGTGTCTGAATATTTATTTTCTATTATATCATTCTAATTAAAGCCACTATTTGTTCCTTCAATTTGATTTCTGACATTGTTACGAAATTATGGAGAAGATATTGAAGAGGAGAAGAATTTGTAAGATTGACTGGTTCTTTGACCATTCCTTGAGACATCGAGTTCTCTGTAGTGTTACACTGTACTCAGGCTGAACTATTTGATACACAGGAACTCACATTCAACAAGGCAAGTCAGATTGTTACTGCCATGAAAGCAACTAAGAGTATGAGTAAATTCCGTTCATTGGAAAATGTTAACTGCTGGTAGGTTTTAGTGCCAAGGAATGCTGCGAGCCTACAGTTGCATTTTTGGGTCATTCGACATCAAAGTCCAGCTGAGGACCACTGTCCGATAGGTTTCAGATTTTGGATTTGTGCATTCCCCCCATACCATATACCATAACATATAGAAACAGAAATACGCCATTCCGTCCATTGTTTGCTCCGCCACTCAATCATGGTTGATTTTTTTAGCCCATTATCTATCTTTCTCCCTGTAACCCTTAACCCCCCTTACCGATGAAGACTCTCTCTCTGCCTTAAGTGAACCCAATGACCTGACCCCCACAGCCCTCCGTGACAACGAATTCTGCAGATTCATCAACCTCTGGTTGAAGAAATTCCTACTCATCTCGGTTGTAAATGGACGTCCCTATATTCCGAGACTGTGCCCTCTGATCCTAGACTTCTTAAAGGAACAAACACACTGTATACTTTCCGCTCCGTGATAAATTAATGGTATTCGAGTGGCATTAACTCAATATTTGCAATTTATACAATGGATTAAACACAAATTAGTGTGTGCTTATCACCTCAAACTATTAAGCTTGCAATGATCGTGTATCACCATCAGAATCCATGAAGGGCAGTCCAGTTCTCTGACACGGGACGACATAATCAATTCAAATAATAAAAAACTAAACAGCGAATCTTCTCTAGATTCAAGTATGACATAACATCCCGTAACCCTTGAGCATGCGTAGAAGGAGTAGCTTCCTTCCATTTAACCAATACTGCTTTCCTGGCTATAAGAGAAATAAAATCCATAATATGCAAATCAGAAGCCTTCGAAGTTATATCTTTTTCTACAACAATCCCAAATAGTGCAGTCAAAGGATTAAGTTTAAAATTTATTTTAAAAAGTACAGAAAAAGTTGTGAAAGACCTCTGTCCAATATTTTTTAAGACTCTGATAAGTCCAAAACATGTGAATTAAGGAAGCCACTCCGTTATTGCATTTATCACAGTTAGTAGATATATCTGAATAAAAACGGGATAGTTTATCTTTAGACAAGTAAGCTCTATGGACCACTTTAAATTGAAGGAGAGAGTGACGAGCACATACCGATGAGGTATTAACCGACTTGAAAATTTCATTCCAAGTTTTCTCGGATATTGACATCTGCAAATCTTGTTCCCAAGCGTTTTTAATTTTATCTAGTGGCACCTTACTTATTCCTAATAATCTGTCGTAAATATTAGATATTGAGCCATCCTGAAAAGGTTTCAACTTTAAAAAGTACATCTAATATATTCTTACGGGACACAAAGGAAAATAATATAATTGAGATCCAAGAAAATCCCTAATTTCTAAATAACTAAAAGAAATGAGTTTTTGGTTAATTATACTTGGTAGACATTTGTTCCAACGAAATAAGATTTCCTTCAACAAACAGATCTTGAAAACAATTATTACCGAATTTGTCCCACTCTTTAAAAACTACATCAGTCATAGAAGGTTTAAAAGAGTAATTAGGGAAAATGGGACTGGACAAAGCAAACTCAGTAATCCAAAATATTTTCTAAATTGTAACCAAATCCTCAAGGCATGTTTAACTACTAAATTATCTGTTAGTTTAATTACTGATAAAAGATGTGGATAACCAAGCAGAGAAATAACAGAAAATATTTTAACAGAGTTAATTTCCGAAGAGACCTATACTGGACAAGCCTCTCGATTAATGTAATATAACCAAAACTTAAGATTTCGTATATTGACTGCCCAGTAATAAAATCTAAAATGAGGTAAGGCTAAACCTCCGTTCTTTTTAACTTTCTGGAGCTGAACTTTATTTAATCTAGGATGCTTATTATTACATATGTATAAGATATAATTGACACAAGAGAGTCTAAGAAAGATTTAGGAATACAAACAGGTAAAGCCTGAAATAGACACACAAATTTAGGTTAAATATTCATTTTAATAACATTAATTTGGACAATCAATGATATATAAAGAGGAGACCAACTTGATAAAACCATTTTCACATAGTGTAATAAGGTAAAAAAAAAAGTAAATAAATGCCTATAATTTTCAGTAATTGACACTCCCAAATAGTTAAAACGACTTCTTACAATTTTAAAAGGAATATTAAAATCAAATGGCACCAAATTATTCAGAGGAAAGAAATCACTCCTGTATAAGTTCAAGAGAAGGACAACTCAAGGTAGGATCTTTACATTGAATGGAAGAGCCCTGTGTATTTTTGTAGAACAGATGGACCTTGGAGTACAGGTGCATAGTTCCCATAACGTGGGACAATGCTCCAGTAGCTATGGCAGTAAGGAAGGCTTTTGCCATGCTGACCTTCATCAGTTAGAGCACTGAATATAGGAGTTGGGAGGTTACACTGCGATTGGACATGGCGTTGGTGAGGCTGCACTTGGAGTGTTGTGTTCAGTTTTGATGACCCTGTTATAGGAAGGATGCGATTAAACTGGAAAGAGTGCAAAAAAGACTTACAAGGATATTGCCAGTCTTCATGGGACTGAGTTATAAGGAGAGGTTGGACAGGCTCGGCCTTTACTCCATGGAGCACAGGAGACTGAGGCGTTTTCTCATAGAGCTATATAAAATCAAGCGGGGCATAGATAGGGTGAGAAATCGTTATCCAGGATTGGGAAACCAAAACCGAGAGGACAGAGTTTTAAGATTAGAGGTGAAAGGCTTAATAAGAAACTGAGGGGCAACATTTTCACACGGAAGGTGGTAGCTATAGTGAACCAGCTGCCAGAGGAAGTGGGTTAGGCAGGTATATCAGATACATTGAACACGTTTGAGGACAGTTATATGGATGCCAAGAGTATAGAGGGATATGGACCATGTGCTGGCAAATAGGATTCGCTTGAATATGATCTTGGTCGGCAAGGACAAGTAGAGGCCTAAGGGCCTTTTCCGCGCTTTACAACTCTATGACTTTATAATTGACCTCACAGGAGACTGCAGATCCAGATCCTGTAATTTGGGTCATGCCTATCCTCCTTCTGCTGGTGAAGGGGTGGTGTTGTGGGAGGGACTAATGGGGTGAGCAGCAGCCCAAAAACAGTTCATTATCCCGGGACGGAACCGCTGGATTCCATCCCTATAGTCCATCCAACGAGCTTCAATATGGTTTCGTAATCTCTTATGCCATGGAAAGAAGCTATTCAGCCCACTGAGTGCATGTCGGCCCATAGATCTACCCTATTCTCCCTTCTTTCCCATCGATTCCCCCCAGATTCTATCCCTCTCTCCGGGTAATTTACAGCAGCCGAACCCGCATGTCGTTGGGATGTGTGAGGGAAGCGAATCACCTGGGAGAAACCCAAGGGGATAACGTGCAAAGTCCACACAGACTGCGGTGGAGATCAAACGTGGGACTATGGAGCTCTGAGGGGCTGCGCCACTGAACTGACCAGGGTGAACAAAGTTTTGAGGGAGGTGCTTCGGAAGGTCATCGCAACAGACAGGGTTGGGATGATATTCCTGTCAACTGACAGAGTTGGACTGACACACCACAGAGGACCTGACAGGAGCACTCTTCAGGGAAACTCACTGGGTAAGGACCGTTGAATGATGCAGTCCCTCGGGGCTGTGCTGGAAATTCTGGAGAGCATCAACATGCAGATCTTGTTTTGAAGTCTGTTGAGCAGGAAAGTGTCCCTCTCATGAAACAACGGACACCCTGTGCCTAAGAGCAGTAGTAGACTGGGTCCCCAATTGACCACGGGTTCCATGGCTTTTTCCCGGCCTCGGCACCAAATTAGCCCACCTCGACTGTTCCTACACCGTCCTGGGATGGTCCATTCAATAAAATCCCATCTGAGTCGGGACCTAATCCACGAGTCCCAGAGGGTAGATCACATACTGTTGCAATTCGAGGGCAGCATGGGTATGGCGGTCCGAAGGGCCTGATTCTGTGCTGTCTAACTGCAGGTAATCCCTTCCAAGGACATTGCAATCCTTTCTGGGACCTGTGTGACTTGTATGCACCGCTTCAGAATGGGTCATTTCTGTCAAATGCACTCCGTGGGTTCCTGCATGGATTTTTCCTGCCAACTGTCGGCTTCCTCGCTCTCATCTCCCACCCGCACAGACTGTGGCAGGCTAAATCACCATCAAAATGTCAGGGATTCCCTTTTGAAGATCTCTGAACGTGGGTAGCCTTTGCACAGAGCTGTCTCGGATAGGTCCACGGACTCCCATCGTTCCTGGGCGAGCTTTGTCCCATTTACAGCAGGATCCCGGGAAGTGGCAGGACCTCTGGAACAGAAGTCAGGGGTGGTGTATGTACGCCAATCAGAGGACCCCATTGTCCATGCTGCTCCTGAACCTGGGCTTGGTGACCATTGGCGGTTCCCGCCACCCCAAATATACGTTTGACCCGGTTCCCTGCCCAGAGTCCACCAGTACTCAGAGGTATCCATGACCCCGCGAGAGTGGGGGTGAAGGGGAGGATGGGGGCTGGAATGCATTCTGTGCATTGAGAAGAACATTTAAGTTTAGTTTGGCTCGTGTTGTATTCAGATAAAGAGATGTTGAGATTAATAAAAAGGAACTGATTTGACATGGTATAATGGTCCACACTGTCCCGTCAACACAACCCCAGTGCTTCAATTGCAGTCAGTCATCTTTTGTGTGTGTATTTCGATACAGCTGTGCATGGTGTGTGTGTATGAATTTGTGTACGAGTATACAGGTATGTCGGTGTGCACAGGTCTGTAGCTGGGTTTTTGCATGTAGAGGTGTGTGTCTCTGCATGTTTGTTTGCATAGATGTGTGCTCCTGTATGCAAGTGTGTCTGGTGTACACAGACAGGTGCATGTGTGTCTCTCGACAGGTGTGTGCATGACCATGTATGGAAATACGCATGCATGACTATTGTACGGATGTGTGCACTGCTGTCCGTGTGCCTGCGTGCACATTCACACAAATTAGTAGGTCATTTGATTCCAGTGTGAACTTGGATACAACCAATGGAATGGTCTATTGCAGGAAGATCTCAGCCACGGCTTCATGGAAGTGCACAGTACGAGATGATTTGCCCCGTTGTCCACACCGGCCAGCATTAAGGTACGAAGGACACACCCCCTCCAACCCAGCTTTCAGTCTGTAGCCCTGTCGGTTTCAACATGTCAAGCTTTCTTCAGTGTGCTGAGGGCTTCTGCCTGACTGACCTTACCGACTGAGTTACAGACTCCTCTCACCATCTGGTGAAAAGCCTCACTTGATCCCCATTGAACATATGCCCAGATATTGACATCTGTGCTAATGAAAGCAGCTCCCTCCTGCTCACACCGCTCCATATTTCATCCACTATAATTAAATCGCCCCTAAGCCTCTCTTTGGATTGGAGGACTTGAGTTATCAGGAGAGATTGGATAGGCTAGGCTTTATTACCCTGAAGTGAAAGAGGCTGAGAGGTGTCATGATAGATGCACAGGTATATTAAATTATGAGACATAGGTAGAGTAAAATGCAAATATCCATTGCCCATGGCAGGGGTGTCTTACAGCAAGAAAGCATTGGTTTAAGGTGAAAGTAGGTGGTGGAGTGCGGGAGAATTTTGGACCAGTGACCATAATTCCTTTGGTTTTCAAATCGAATCTAAGCAGATAGGTCTGGTCTACATGCTAATCTCCAACACCAGGGCAAGGCTAATTTTGATGGCGTTACACAAGAACTTCAAAAGTGATTGAGAGAGGCTGTTTGCAGGTTGAGGAACGTATGGCAAGTGGGACGCTTTTAAAAGTGAGTTCGGGTGAGTTCAGTGCTATCATGTTCCTGTTCGGGTGAAGCGCAGGGATGGCAGGGATAGGGAACCCTGTATGTCGAGGGAATTTGAGAATCCGATGTGGGATACCAAGGAGTCATGTCAGGTACAGACGGTTGGGATGAAGCAAATCCTTTGAGGGGTATAAGGGATGTAGGATTACAGTTAAAGGCAAATCAGGAGGGCAATAATAGAACGTGAGTTAGCTCTGGCAGATAATGAAGAATCTGAAGCGATTTGAGAAGGAAATTATGTGCAGAAGATTGACAAGGGAGTGAATGGGTCTCCTAAATGATCAACGTCGTTATCTACTTAAGGAGCCACGGGAGTTGGGAGTGGGATGAAATGACTATCCCTCATCTGCTGTTACAGTGGAGAACCTAGGGAAATCCGGAAAGAGAATAAAATAGCTGCACTACGAAAGCGGAAGTTCTGGCAGTAGTGAAGTGCATAAGGGTGGGTAAATACCCTGGATATCACCAAGTGTATCAAAAGAGGTTGTGGGAACGCAGGGAAAATATTGCGTGCTCTTTCAGAACTAACTGGATGATGGTTAGCCTTAGATTAGGTACCGTAAAACAGGAGGGAAATTAATGTTGTGCTTTTATTTAACAAGGGCTTTATGGGCAAGCCGACAACTACAGGCCGGTGAGCCTAACATTACGGGCAGGAAGTTTCCTGACAGGATTCTGAGAGACAAGATCCATCTGCATTTAGAAACACAAGGACTGATTTATATGGTCAACATAGTTTTGTGTGTGGGAACTGATATCTCAAAAATTTGTTTGAATTTTTTGAAGAGGTGGCCGTGACGTTTGCCGAGGGCAGGGCTTTAGCAAGGACTTTGATGAGGTCACGCATGGCAGACTAGCCCGGCTGGTAGTGGATGGTAGGACGGTAGTGTTTCAGAAGGGAGGCTGTGACAGGTGGGGTGCCTGAGGGAGCGTTATTGGTTCTTGTGTTGTTTCTCATTTATATCAATTATCTGGATGAGAATGTAGGCGGCATGGCTATCGTATTTGAGAAAGAAACCAAAACTGATGCTGCAGCCGATGATATCACTGTTGTAGGCCAACTCAACAAATGTAATGGATTTGTTCGGGGAAAGATATCAAAACTCCCTTGTCATGCTCTCAGAACAACATCCGAGCACTTAACGTCAAAGATGATAAAAATGTTGGTTGTTGACCAAAGGAAGTGCGTGGGGAGGGTTGGTGGTGAACACAACCCTGGCCTCTTCAACACTGCGGCTGTAGAGCTGGCCGACAGCTTCAGGTTCCTTGGCATCCTCATCACCAGCATCCTCAGCTGGTCCCTCGACAGTGATGTGGTGATCAGGAAATCTGAGAATATGAGAAGATTCGGCTTGTCCAAGATGATTCTCTCGAATACGTACAGATAAGCTTTAGGAAGTATACTTATGTGTTACATCTCAGCCTGATATGGCACATGTTCTGTTCTGCTCTGCACTGACGGAAACTGCAGAAAGCGGCAACCACAGCCCAGATGTTCACAGGCTCGTCGCATCCTTCCATCTATTCACCCTGAGTTGCTTCAGGAAGGATGAGAGTATCGTCAGGGACCCCTGCCAGTTTGGCCATCCCCTTTCTCTCTTCTACCTTCCAGGACAAGATACAGGAGCTTGAAACCGCCGACGTCCAGATTCGAGAACAGCTTCCCTCCCCCTGCTGTCAGACTTCTGAACCGATCACCTCTCTCACATCCCCTTCCCGGTGGTGCTGCGACGTTCTCGGACACGTAACTCCACTTCTGCTGTTACTATCACTTCAGAATTTATTTTTGCACAGCTTCAGTTTGCACTACAATCTTTAAACCTTTCTTTTATTTAGTGATCTTCGCTGAATTCATTTTTGACTTAGTTATTACCATGTATGCTGTTTACTCTGTGACCTTCACGCAAGCAAGTAATTTAGTTGGAACCTGGTGGAAATGACGCTGCGCCAATCTGATATGATCTGATTTGATCTGTATGGCGGAGAGTGAAGCGGATTATCTGCGATTACAACAGGATCTAGATCAACCAGGGGGTGAGTAATGAATGGCAGATAGAATTTCACTCGGACAATTGTGATGTGTTGCGTTTTGTTAGGTTCAACCAGGGGAGTACTCACACAGGGAATGGCAGAGGCCTGGAAGGTGTTGTACAACATAGTGTACTCGCGATCAGTTTAGTCAAAGTGGCGTAATTAGTAGACGGCGCTGAAGAAGCCATTTGGCACCCTGGCCTTCATACGTCAGGGCACTGAGTACAAGACCTGGAACTCCCGCACTGTGAAAGGACTGGATGGCATCGAATTTGTCAAATGTGTTCAGGAAAGTTTTCTATATCAATACATATGGTATCAACGAGAGATAATGAAATACTTGATCTCCTATCAGGGAACCAGAGAGCTCGGGTGACAGAAGTATGTGTCGGGGAGCATATTGGGTCCAGTGACCATAATGTCATTAGTTTCAAGTTAATTCTGGATAAGGACAGGTCTGGTCCTCGAGTTGAGGTTCTAAATTGGAGAAAGGCCAACTTTGTGGAAATGAGAAAAAATCTAGGAAGACTGGATTGTGATGGGACGTTTTCTGGTTAGGATGTCCTCAGTAAGTGGAAGGCCTTCAAAGGCGAAATTTTGAGAGTGCAGAGTTTGCATGTTTTCCAGGAGTAAGGCAAAGTTAACAACCAAATGGAACCTTGGTTTTCAAGGGGTATTGGCGATCTGCTTAAGAAAAAGAGAGAGGTGTATAGCAGGTAGAGGCAACTAGGAACAAATTAGGTACTTGAAGAAAATAGTAAAAGTAAGAAAATACTAAGTAAGGAAATCAGGAAGGCAAAAAAAGACATGAAGTTGCCTTGGCAAATAATATGAAGGTAAACCCAAAGGGTTTCTGCAAGCATATGAAGAATATAAGGATAGTACGGGGCAAAATTTGTAGCCTAGAAGATTAGAGTGGTCGTCTATGTGTGGAGCCTCAGGAGATGGGGGAGATCTTAAACAATTTTATTGCATCAGTATTTACTCAGGAAACGGGCATAGTTGACATGGAAAGAAGGGAAACAAGCAATAGAGTCATGGGACACATAGAGATGAACGAAGAGGAGGTGCTTGCTGCCTTACAGTGAAAAAGGGCAATGAATTCCCTGGGACAGATAAGATATTTCCTCGGACAATGAGGGAGACTAGTGTAGAAATTGCAGGGGCCCTGGTAGATATATTTAAAATAACCTGAGCCACGGCAGCGGTGCCGGAAGACATGTTGTTCCGTTGTTTAAAAAATGATCTGAAAGTCAGCCAGGTAATTACAGGCCGGTGAGCCTGACATCAGTAGTGGGTAAATTATTGGAAGGTGTTCCGAGAGATTGAATATGCAAGTAGTTAGATAACCAAGGGCTGATGGAGGATAGTCAGAATGGCTTTGTGCGTGGTAGATCGTGTTTAACGAAACCTGTAGAGTTTTTCGAGGAGGTTACCAAGAAGGTAGATGAAGGAAAGGCTGTGGATGTTGTCTACGTTGACTTTATTAAGGTATTTGACAAGGTCACACATGGGAGGTTAGTTCACAAGGTTCAGACAGCAGGTGCCCATGGAGAGTTTGTAAACTGGATTCGAAATTGGCTGTGTGGGAGAAGCCAGAGAGTGGTAGTGGATGATTGTTTCTCAGACTGGAGGCCTGTTTTAGTAGTGTGGCTCAGAGATCTGTGCTGGTGCCATTGTTGTTTGTTGTCTATATCAATGATCTAGCTGATAATGTAGTAAATTGAATCAACAAGTTTGCTGATGACATTAAGATTGGAGGCGTAGTGGACAGCGAGGAAGGCTTTCAAAGATTGCAGAGGGATCTGAAGAAACTGGGCCAGAAAATGGCAGATGGAATTTAATGCATACAAGTGTGAGGTGTTGCATTTTGGAAGGACAAATCAAGGTAGGACATACACAGTAAATGGTAGGGCACTGAGAAGTGCGGAGGAACAAATGGATCTGGGAGTTCAGATATATAATTCATTGAAAGTGGCGTCGCAGGTAGACAGGGTTGTAAAGAAGGTTTTTGGTATCCTGACAGTAATAAATGTAAGTATTGAGTACAGAAGTTGGGATGTTATGGTGAAGTTGTATAAGACATTGGTGAGGCCAAATTTGGAGTATTGCGTACAATTCTGGTCACCTAACTCTTGGAAGGATATTTGTAAGATTGAAAGAGTACAGAGGAGATTTACTAGAATGTTTACGGGTCTTCAGGAGGTGAGTTACAGTGAAAGATTGAACAGGTTAGGGCTTTATTCCTTGGAGCCCAGAAGAATCAGGGGAGATTTGGAAGAGTTTTACAAACTTATGAGTGGTATAGACAGAGTTAATGCGAGTCGGCTCTTTCCAACTAGACTAGGAGAGATAAGTACGAGAGAACCTGGCTTTAGGGTGAAAGGGGAAAGGTATAGGTGGAGCATTAGGGGGAACCACTCAAAGAGTGGCAAGTGTGTGGATCGGGCTGCCATCTGATGCAGAAAATGCAGACTTACTCTTGAGCTTTAATAATAAATGGGATAGCTACATGGACGGGAGAGGACTGGAGGGTTATGGACTGGGTGCAGGGGACTGTGACTACTGGATTAACGTTCGGCACAGACTAGAAGTGCCGAATGACCCATTTTCTGTAGTGTAGTGTTCTATGGTTCTATGGTCATTTTACTTCAGTACAATACGTTACTCAGAGCGCACTTGGAGTATTGTGTGAATTTCGGGTCACCTAGCTCCAAGAAGGATGTCATTATGCTGGAAAGGATGCCGAAGAGATTTTCAAGGATATTACCGGAAATGGAGGGCTTGATCTATCGGGAGAGACTGAATAGGCTGGGGCTGTTGCAATTGAGTGTAGGAGGCTTACGGTTGATATTACCGATGTTTATAAAGTCATAAGGGTCACAGACGTTTTCCCATATTAGGGGAATCAAGAACTGGAGGTCTTCCAGTGTCAGGAAATGTCTCTGATGGAATAATACTGAGTGGCACATTCCAGGGTGCGAGATTACCAGCTGACTGACGCACAGAAGCTCGGTACAGCCACCGCCAAGGCTCTGTGGGGAAGGAACACAGTCTCGGTTCCTGCTGACACTGGACACTTAAGGGCCGCATCCTGTGTAACAGACTCTCAAATGCTTCACGTGCTCATTGGTTAAGGAGGGAACAGGAGTGGTGTTAAATCACCATGTACCGATCCAAACCCTCAGGTCATCGAAATTCCAAGCGCACACATGAAGACATTTAATCTGTGGTTTGTGTGCGAGGTGTTGAGTGGTTTTGGTAACGGGTGTAACATGACGACTTGGGATGGGCAGAATATATCGTGGAGTTTTGGGATCAGCCACAATCACATTAATTTGCGGAGAAGGTACTCATAAATCAAGACCAATCCCCCGCTGTTCTTTTCCTAGCGTTGGGCTGGATCAAATTATATCACTTCCTGTTCAATTATTTAAATTCAGTACACGTGTCCAGAATTTTACTATCTTGGTTATGTGCAATGATTCCTTGTTATGGTTGTTTAAGCAGCCATTCTGATGGCTGCCCTGTTATTTCTCAACCATTGTTGTGACAGTGTTGAGCCCCATACCTAAGGAAGAATGTGCCGAGCTTGGTGAGGATGCAGAGGAGATTTACGAGAATGATTTCGGGGAACGAAGGACTCACGTAGAGGAGCGTTTGATGGCTAGGGCCCGAACTTGCTGGATTTTAGAAGAATGGGGGAAGGGGGATCTCATTGAACCCAACCGAATATTGAACGTCCTGTAGAGAGTGGACGAGGAGAGTATGATTCCACGAGTGGGAGAGATTTGGACCAGAAACACATGCGTCAGAATAAAAGGACGTCTCTTGAGTACGAATGAGTTGGAAGTGATGAATGTACAGCGTCTGCAGAAATAATTGCCACATACGCCTGTGGAAGCCAAGTTATTTTACAATCGAAAGTTGATAGTTTCTTGATCAATAAGGTCATAAAGTTTAGGGGGCAATGCAGGAGAATGGGCTTAAGACAAAAGGTAAATCAGACATGATCGAATAGGACGAAGTCTTAGTTCTGCTCCTCTATCTTATGGCCCTATGATCTTACCGTTGCCGCAGTCCAGTGAAAGGATCTGGACTGGCTCAGCAGTGAGTGCTGTTCCTTTAGCACTGAACGGAAAGTGAGGTCACCCTAATAAGACTCTATCAGGGCGACGCCCAGGAGCTCAGGCGCTGGGTATCTATGTGATGGACTTTCATTATCTTCTTCGCTTTAATTTTATTTCGTGATTCCAATCTAGTCAATAATTTCCCACACAGTACAGTCAAAATTTTATTAAATTGCCTTAAACACAAACACGATCTACACATCTCAGCTCGTTTTCATAGCAAGTTTCGCAGAATGAAGTGTGAGACAAGAGGGAATTCTGCAAGTGAAAATCTTCAATTTTTCACTTATTTCATGATTATAGAAAGCGCTCTGAAGGGATATTTCACCCCGTTGAACAGCTCCTCCCTGAACTTCGTCTGGGTCGCGGCATAAATGAAAGTGTTGGTACAACAGCTGAGGAGCTGCAACATGAATCCAAGTTCAAACACGATGTTTGAAATGTGTCGATTATCGTTGAAGTCCAACAGAATAATTCGTGTGTGCAGAGTGGATACCAAGAAGGGAGACCACAGGATGATGAAGTTTCCCGAGATCAGAAACAGTAGAGTGATGGATTTCCTTCTGCTCTTCGCTTCGGGGTCGTTCTGACTCTCCCCGCCGACCTGGACACGGAGTCTCTTGCGGATTTTGATGGTGAGCAGAATGTGTCTGACGGTCAGTGCGTTGAGCGCCAAAATCAGAATGAACGGGATAGACGGGGTGATGACATAATGGAGCAATTCTACGGCTGCCCAGACTCGGGAGAGCATGACACTGGAGGTCATAAAGCAGAACCAGGGCATTCGCATAAGTGTGTACTCGTTTTTATACATGAAGTACCAGAACAGGTTCTTCGCACTGCACAAGACGGTAAGTGTCCCGATAACCATGGCTGCCGTCCTCTCGCTGCAGTGTTTAGTCTTCAGTTTCTGGCAACAAATGGCCACAAATCGATCGAAGGTGAGAGCGACGGTGAACCAGACAGAACAGTCCGTGGCGGCGTAGAGGAGGACGGCGTGGATGTTGCACACAGGAATGTCCTGCATGTATTGAAAGGCGTTTTCGAAGACAATGGGAATCTGTTTCAGGATCAGATCAAGGACAATGAGCAACAGGTCCGCCGTTGCCATGGCCACCAGGTAAAGCGTGACGCCCTTGGAGAGGCCGCACTTTCCCCGAGACAGGATCACAATGGTCACCAGGTTCACTGCGAAGGCGAAGAAAGTAGGGAAACATTATACCTCAGAAGCGGAGCTGAACTCTCGCTGTGTTGGATCATTCGGTCAGCTTGAATAGACCATCCTGCAGGCGTGCCTAACAGTAATTTACAGCAATTTACAACATTCCAATAGTACCCTCACAATCATTTATTGCCCCTTCCCTTCTCCTATAGTAGTGGCCGTCACACCTCCCTGCTCTCAGTCCTGATGATGGTTTTCGACCCGAGTCGGGACAATTCCTTTCTCTCCATCGATGCTGCACGACCCGCTGAGTTCTCCCAGCAGATTCTATGTTGCTCCAGATTCCAGAATCTACACTCCCTTGTTTGACCAATTGACTCTGCCTCAACTAAATGTCGATACATATTCATAGACAGATACAGCAGAGGAACAGTTTCTTCGCCCACAAAAATCGTGCCGAATATCAAGCACCTACTTACACGAATTCTTTTATCCATTACATTTCCCCACGTTCCCATCAGCTTATTGTTGTATCCATATACTGTGGGTGGGGCGTGGGGTGGGAGGGCTGGTAATTTACAGTAATCAATTTATTTTCCAACTGGCACGTCCATGAAATGAAACAGGAGCGCCCGGGGAAATCCCACGCGGTCACAGGTAGAACTTGCAAACTCCACACACACGAAGACAGCGCCCGAGGTTGCGATTGAATTCGTGCAGTTGGAGCTGAGAGGCAGCACCACAAATATATTTGAGGTATGTCTGATAAACGTCCACGGCCACAACGAGCCGACCATCGACTGATTCTGAGCAGCATCAGTGCCGTTTTTTCTCTCATTCCTCACATTCCCTCCTTGGGAGACGCTACCGACAAAGCTTAAAATAATGTCTTCAACCTGACAATATACTCGCTAACAGTCTCTTCTGTTTACTCATTGCACACGATGCATTTGTCTCTCTCCGAGTTCTCCCAAGATGATGAACAATCAGTTCCTTCAAGATTATCAGGGCTGGCTTGTAAGAAATCTTGTTCTGTATAACGGCGCCAGCAGATGTGTTGTGTGTCTCTATGACACAATGAGACACCGACGTTCAGACATCTCCACCCCTTCTACAGGTTACAGTGTTGCCTCATTCTTTATCACAATCAATGCCTTGCTTTATGTCTTCTCCTGGCACCGCGACACTGTCATTTGCTCTCAGGAAAGTCTCCATGCCTGGGATTTCGCACCCTTCCGGAGCTCACCACATTTGGTCTGCCTTCATCTCGGGGGCGGTCTTTTGTTGGCTACAGCCGCGCAATTCTTCGCTGCCTTGTTACCTCCTCACACAGCAACATTCCATCCTCGTTACCAGTGTGGCATCCCGCAAGTTCCTTCATTTTTAAACTCTTTAGGGAAAATAACAAGGGAGGAACTTGGCATAACTTGGCTTTGATCCAGTCACTTTTTTAATCTTTAATTTACCACCCTTTAATGGGTCTTTTACAATACTGGTACAAGTTTAATTTTGAATCTTTAACTGTAGAAATGAACGCAAGATCTAAAGCGTCAGCCAATGGTAAAGGTAATGGAGACCAACCTACTTTGGAAGCTATTTCTAATCTGGATAAAAAGTTCGACCGGAAAATTGTCGAATGAAATCCCTTTTAAAGGACTTTGAAGACCTACAAAATACACTTATCCAGGTAAAAACGCCAAACAAAAGCAATTAATCGCTGAACTCGACTGAGCTGGTAAAGAGAGAGATGCCAAACTCCACTCACTTGATAAAGAGTTAATTATGACCAATAAAAAACATGAAAAAGCCACAACAGAGGATCATCGACATGGAATGATGGAGCAGGACAAGAAATTTAAGAATCGTCGGCTTACCAGAGAACACCGAGACTGGTAACCCTCCGGATTTTTTTTCTAAACTCATGGTCGATGTGTTTGGTTCTGAAATGTTTCCTGTTCCGCCTATTCTTGATAGAGCTCATCGAACAATAAGATCCAAAGCTGCCCAGGACCAAAAACCTCGGCCAGTAATATTGAGATTTCATTATGTTAACATCAAGGATCTCTTCATTCCTTCTACTTGTGGACGTGGAATGATTCATTTAAACAATGGAAGTTTCGAATAGTTGTAGATTACACCCCAGAGGTTATAAAAGAAAGGCTGACCTACAAACCAATAATGGCTCGTCTTCGCCAAAGAAATTATCATCCTGCATTATTATACCCAGCAAGGTTGATAATTACACTACCTGATAAATCTCGTAAATGGTTTTAATCCGTCCAAGATGCCGAAGAATTTATTATGAGCTAGCTTTTAACTTTAGAAGCTATACATGTGGAAGAGACAGTGTCTTTCCTTTGATTTATGACCTACTTGTTTTATTATGAAATTAATTTTTAGATTTAACCCTCTCCTTTTCTTTCCTTTAATACTTGTAATGTTTCGCTTCAATAATAATTAAGAATTTAACAAAATGTCTGACCGTTTGCTTTCTTTTCTAAATAACTATAAACCCGCAATTTTGAAATGTCGACTGTTAACGCCCTTTGGCTCTGTTTCAATCTCACAAATTGTTGTAAGTTTTATATCTTTGTTTTGACTATGTCTATAGCCTGTTAAGAATAACTAAGAGTGGTTTACATATATTTTTCAATTTGGACTTCTGCCACCAATAGAACTGGTGTTAGTTCAATTAGCGGTTAGATTTCTGGCTGCCTATTGGGCAGTTTTCGGGCTGTTGGGGGAGGGGAGGGGCTGTTTTTAGGTTTTTCTTCTGGACTGATGAACGAAAAATATGTCTAAATTGCCGTCATATCCGCTTCCTCTTTGAATTGTTTTACATCTTCCTGTCAGTGCGCCTCTTGGATAGCAAGATTAACCCTTTACATATCATACTTTTTTTTAATCTGTCAAAATGGAAAGGACCATTAATTTTATCTCATGGAATATTAAAGGCTTAAATAATCCGATAAAGCGCAAGAAGACCTTTAATGTTATTTACAGATTAAATGTTCAGATCATTTTTGCCCGTGAGACTCATATCAGGAAGGAAGATAATCAACATTTTTTTTAGATTTTGGAGCGGTCAACAGTTTCATTAAAATTCAAAAGCAAAGTTGAAGAAATCTCTATTTTTATAGACTCCTCAATTTCGTTTGTCCATCATGAGACAATATCAGACCCGAATTGGAGATTTTTTATTAATTACCGGTTTACTTCATAATAAAAAAAATGATATGGTTAATGTTTATGCACACAATGCAGATCACCCTGAAGTTTTTAAATATCTGTTTGCATTTGTTCGTAATTTTAATTAATACATTTTGATTATGGGTGGAGATTTCAACTGCTGTTTAAACCCTTCAATGGATAGATCTGTGTCACATCCTGCACTTCCACACAAATCCGCTGCCTTTATTAACTTCTTCTCAGTTGAATCCGGAATTTTAAATGTCTGGAGATTTCTAAACACATATGACAGAGCATTTTCATTCTTTTCTCATGTCTACCATAATTACTCGACGATTGATTATTTTTTTATTAATGTTAGATTAGTTCCACTTATTATGGACGGCAAATACAATGCAATTGTCATTTCTGATCATGCACCATTGAAATTATCAATTAAATTAGCAGATTTACCGGACAATGGCTTTTTAACCCTTCTCTATTACACACCTTAGATTTCGTCCAGTTTATTAAAGAACAGATTTCATTTTTCTTTTTAACTAATTTTACTGAAGAAATCTCCAGTGAGGTAACATGGAATACTTTTAAAGCATCTATCCGTGGTCAAATTATTTCATATTCCAATGGAATGAAAGAAACGAACTAATAATGAAATAAGTATATTAGCCGACAAGATTAAAGACATCGATAAAAATATATTCTGATACTCCTAATGTGGAGCTTTATAAAAAGAGAACAGAACTCCAATTCCAACATAGTTTAATATTAACATCTTCAAGTGAAAATCTACCACTTAAAATCAGAAGTCAATTTTATATAAATGGTGACAAATCTGGTAAATTATTGGCCAACCAATTGAAAGCTGCTTTATCTAAACGTCAGATTAATAAAATTAGTAAACCAGATGGTACCTACACGATAGATCATGTTCCAATTAATAAATCCTTGCAAGTATTTTATTCTTCTTTATACCAATCAGAATCCCCTGAGGACTCTACATTAACGCATGAATTTCTGAGAGATTTGAAGATTCCCAAATTATCTTTAAGTGAACGTTTTATATTAGACACACCCATTTCGGAGGAAGAAATAAAGAAAGTAATATTTTCAATGAACTCGGGTAAAGCATCCGGCTCTGACGGATATGCAAAAGAAATTTTGTAAATCCTTTTCTGATATTCTTGTTCCCTGAGTAACAAAATTTTTAAAGATGCCTTATCATTAGGGAAACGACCAGAATCCTTCTATGAAGCAACTATTTCTTTAATTCTAAAAAAGGATAAAGATCCCACTGATTGTGCATCTTATAGACCTATTTCTTTATTAAATGTAGATTCAAAAATATTTTCTAAAATATTGGATTTCAGATTGGAAAAGTTCTTCCACGAATTATCTCTGAAAACCGGATAAAATTTATTCAGAAACGTTATTTACACTTTAATATTAGGAGAGTAATGAATATTATGTATACCTCTTCACCCCAAAATCCAGAATATGTTGTCTCCCTGGATGCTGAAAAGGCGTTTGACAGAGTCGAATGAGAATATAATTCATTACTCTTCAGAAACTTAATTTTAGCCTTAAACTTATATCTGCGATCAAACTGATTTTTCATACACCTCTGGCTTCAATACTTACTAATAATCAAAGATCCCCTTTGATTGGGTATTTTGGAGGTACTAGACAAGGTTGCCCGTTAAGTCCTTTATTATTTGATATTGCTTTGGAACCCTTGGCTATTGCACTCCGGGATTCGTCAAATACATGTGGTATAACTCGCGGACAGAAGATTCATAAAATAGCACTTTACGCACATGATCTGTAACTTTATATTTCTAATCCGTAGCAATCTATTCCCACAGTACTATCATTACTAGATCAGTTTAGTGTTTTTTTTTCTGGCTATAGATTAAATCTTAATAAGAGTGAACTTTTTCCATTAAATATGCAAACCCAAATTTACAGGCAATTACATTTTAGATTAATAATTGAATATTTTATGTATGTAGGTGTTAAAATTACCAAGAAACACAAGGACTTATTTAAATTTAATTTTTTGCCGTTAAACAATTATTTACTGAATGTTCCCCACTGTCTTTATCATTGGTAGGCCGAATTAATGCGGTTAAGATGAATATTTTACCAAAATTTTTATATTTATTTCAAGCGTTTCCAACTTTCGTCCCGAAATCTTTTTTTGACACTATTGATTCTAAAATTCTTTCATATATTTGGCAGAATAAAAACCCAAGGTTAGGTAAGAAATATTTACAAAAACTAAAACAGGATGGTGGTATGGCCTTGCCTAACTTTAAATTATACTATTGGGCAACTAATATCAGATATTTAATTTTTTCGATATAAGATTCAGATGTAATTCAATGTCCCAAATGGGGACACCTTGAGCTTCAATCAGTACTTGGATTCTCATTAGTTTCTATTTTAGGGTCCTCACTCCCTTCTGCACTTAACAAATTAAGTAAACATATTACTACCCAAAAGTTATACATACAATACGAATATGGTTTCAAATGCTGAAATTTCATGGATTGAATAAATGTAACTTGACAAGTCACATTCAACCTAATTTCTTCTTTCAACCATCCAAAGTTGACTCAGCTTTTTCTATATGGTAAAGGAAGGGAATAATATGATTTCGTGATTTATTCATTGATAACTGTTTTTCATCCTTTGAACAACTGTCTAACAAATATAATTAGTCTAGATCACACTTTTTTCGATATTTGCAGATTAGAATTTGTTTTAAAAGCTACTATACCCGCTTTTTCGACACCATATAAAACTAAATTATCGGAAAATATTTTAGGTATTAATCCTTATCAGAAGGGCTTGATAGCAATAATCTGTGATTTAATAAGTAAAATACGTCCAGAATCACTGAACAAAATTAAGAGTGAATGGGAAAGTTAACTCCAGACATCTTTACCTACAGAGACATGGAAGAAAATTCTTCATTTAGTTAATACATCTTCAATGTGTGCCAGACACTCTATGATACAGTTTAAGGCAGTTCACAGGACCCATATGTGAAAAGATAATCTAGCCCGTTTTTATCACCATATAGATCCTGTATGAGACAGATGTAAATCAAATGTGGCTTCTCTGACACATATGTTTTGGTCCTGTCCTCTTTTCGAAAAAAATTGGAAAGATATTTTAACGTTATCTCAACTGTATCGAATATTGATTGACAACCTCACCCAATCACTGCAATTTTTGGATCACTATGGATGGAGTCTGGTCATTTAACTGCTTCCGCTTACAGTACGATTTCCTTTGTCACATTCATGGCCAAACGATCCATTTTGCTTAAATGGAAGGATCCAATAACCCCATCTACTTTTCAATGGTTCTCTAAAACTATATCATGTTTCAACTTGGAAAACATTTAGGAGTGGTACTGTTGACCCTTCGCTTAATTTTGAAGATACTTAGAGTCCATTTATTCAATATTTTCAGATGATATAGATCCCTTTTCAATAACTTTTCAATATACAGGAACTGAGTTAACGACATAATGTTGCTCTGGTTCTATTGAGAAATTTCATTATAGTTTTTTTTCTCTATTTTGTCTATTTTTCTGATTTTTTTTATTTGGTTTGGTACATTATTTATATTTTTAAGTCATTTGTGTTTTTTCTTTTCTTTTATATATACAATAAATCTTTTTCTATCCTTTCTTTTATATTGTATACATTTACTAAGGGATTGTGCGATCTATAGATTTTTTATATATTTTATTATTCGTTATGATCATCTCCGACATGATGGCTCCCTTTATCTCTTTGTATTACATGTACAAACATCGATGTTATATATTAATCTGTACTCATTTGGAAACTAATAAAAAGACTGAAAAAGAAATAACAAAGTTTAGTCTCCAGATCGTAACAGAAAAAGTGAGCTGCAAATTGCAAAGCGCGGCACCGTCAGCTGAGAGTGTCTGTCGCGCACACTGTGAGCGGTTGGGTGAAAGAAATGGTCATAAATTAATACCGCAGGGAATCAGGCCATTCCGACCAATTCCTCCGTAACGACCAAGTTGTTAAACTGAGTTCGATCCATTTTCTGGTGTTTGGCCCATAGCACTCTAAACCTCCGATCCCTGCACCGTTCCTAATGTCTTTTAGATATTGTAATTGTGTCTGCCTCTGCCATGTTCTCTGGCAGCTCGGTCTACACATTCACCACCCTCGGTGTGAAATCGCCCAGCTATCAGTCAGAACAACATAATTTCACTAACACAGACAGGAGAATATACAGAGCATAACGTTAGTTACATGCGGCCACTTGCGGAGGGAAGGTCACAGCTAAATACCCATACTGCTAATCAATTCAGGACACGATGATCTACGATGAAAACGCCATGAAAATTCAATGTGTTAGTTACTTAGGAACATATCAAGGAAGCACCAGATTTAATAACCAGATGCAGAGTCTCACCAGGAACGCCAACAACTGCGAGAACCGGGTAATAAACTTCCTGCATACTCCGAATGATGTCAAGTACCAGGAACTCCACTGAACGTCCTCTATCCATCCTCTCAGCTCGTGTATGGTGTTTACTCCTGGAGACCGCGGGCATCTGCGACTGGAGCTGAAGTGAAGGTACTTATGTAACTCTGGGAGAATCTCACCTGGCATCATTAGTGTATCAGGAGACTTTGATTAATTGCAGTGACTAACGAGATTTCTTCGGTTAATTCCTTTGCACAATGCGGTGTTGCAACAGCCCAGGATATATTTAGCCAGGGATTGCACAATGGAAAGGACTGCGCCCCAAACCCCAGGGTAGATCTGGAGTTCGGCGTGATTGTGTGAAATTAAAAACATATTTATTTGAGGATTCCGATTTTTTCTGTGATGCCTTCGGCTTCGACAATGCCAAAAAATTCCTCTGCAATTCTCCAAGAGTACGTGGATCTCAGCTGGTGAAATTTAGTTTATGTCTTTATGTTATTCATAATATTTAGAATAAATTCGTGGGAAACTTCTTCTCTGCGATCATTGTGACGTCAATTGGATGCATTCCTTTACACTGCATTAACGCTAATCTTATTCTCTCCGAAACAAAGAACACGTAAAGTGTTTGTGAGGCTGTTACACCAGACGCGTCCCTTTAGTGTCCAGTGTTAGCAGGGCCGGAGACTGTGCTCTTTCCCCACAGTGCCTTTCCGGTGGCTGAAATGAGATTCAGTGCTTCCCTCAACAGTTATACCTATAACCTGGGATGTGTCAGTGGGCAGCCGTCCCTTACGGACATATCCTGACATTGGAAGACCTCCAGTTCTTCATTACTCTACACTGGGAAAACGTCTGTGACAATTATCTATGCCCCTCACGATTTTATAAACTTCGGTAAGAACACCCGTCGGCCTCCTGCTATCCACGGAGACAACCCCAGCCTATTCAGTCTCTCCTTCTCAGTCAAGCCCTCTAGTCCCGGCAATATTCTTGTGAATCTCTTCGGCATCCTTTCCAGCTTAATGACATCATTCTTACAGCTATGCAATTAGAAATTCACACAGTACTCCAAGTGCTGTCTCAGTAACGTCTTGCACAAAAGTAACATGACGTTCCATCTCCTGTACTCGATGCCCTGACAGATGAAGGCCATTGTGCCAGATGCCTTCTTCAGCGTCCTCAGTGCCATGTCTACCCGTGACGCCACTTTACGAAAATTCATTCCGAGTTCCCCTCTCCGTTCTACAACAATATCCAGGGCTCTGCCATTCACTGTGTGAGCCCTCCCCTGGTTGAACTTCCTAAAATTCTGCACATCACACTTGTCCGAGTGAAACTCCATCTGCCACTCATTTCCCATCCACTGGTTGATATGGATCCTGTCGTATTTTGAAATAACTCGCTTCACTCCCCACTATACAGATGCAGTCCGATCAGATCAGATTGGTCCTTGTTAAAATGAAACTCCATGCTTGCGTGAAGGGCACAGAGTAAACTGTATACATGGTAACAATTAATACAACAATGATTGCAGCGACGATCACAAAACAAAAGGGTGGGGCAAAGATTGTAGTGAAATCTAAAACAGTGCAAAAAGAAATGCTGAAGTGACAGAAACAGAAGAGGCAGAGTTCAGAGTCCGAGAAGGTGGCAGCACCACCGGGAGGGGATGTGAAAGAGGTGATTGGTTCAGGATTCTGTTAGCATTGAGGAAGAAGCTGTTCTTTATACTGGACGTCGGCGGTTTCAAGCTCCTGTATCTTCTCCTGGAAGGTAGAAGAGAGAAAACGGATGGCCAGAGTGGCAGTTATCCAAGACGATCCTGTCAGCCTTCCTGAAGCGCGGTGAAGTCGGACTGGATGGAAGAAAGGGACGTGTCTGTAACGGACTGGGCAGTACTTACCGCTCTCTCCAGGTTCCGTCGGTCCAGAGAAGAACAGTTCCAGTCCCAGGCTGAGATGGATCCCGTTAGGATACTTCCTTCAGCATATTTGTCGAAATGCGAGTACATCTTCGTGGACAAGCCGGATCTTCTCATCTACCACTGTCTGACTACTACTACCAAGGCAATTGTGTGTCAAATTGGCTCAATCGAGTTCTTCCAGCCGTTGTTTGTTGCTCCGAATTACAGCATCTGCAGTCCCTTGTCTGACCAATTTATTCTGCCTCAATGGAATTCGAATAGAAAGTCACAGACAGATACAACCTAGATACAGGCCCTTTGACACATCAAGATACTGCCGATCATCGAGCATCCATATGCACTCATCATGCCTCAATGCATTTCATTTCTCCACACTCCCATCAGTTCTCTCTGCACTGGACATACTGGGGGTAATTTACAGTAATACTAGAGAAACCAAGGACCGCAGATGCTGGAATATCCACATGAAAAACATTGTGATGCTGGAGGAACTCAGCGGGCCAGACAGCATCCGTGGAGAAAAGTAGGCGGTCAGCATTTCGGGACTGGACCGTTCTTCAGGACTGAAGGTAGGAAAAGGAGAAGACCAATACATATGAGGGTAAATCAGAGCTTTTAGGTGAACGAAAGTGGGGAGGCGGGATGGGCTCAAGGTGGTGATAGGTTGATGCAGGTAAGAGATAGTGATAGGAAGGGGCAGGGGAGGAGGGGAGAGCAGAGCCACTGGGGGTGGATCAAATGTAAGGAGGGAAAGGGGGTGATAGAAAAAAGAGAGATAGACACAGAAAGGGAAGGAATGGAGGGTCATTCTTGGGAGTGTTTTGTGTGTTGTGGGGATTACTTAAAGTGGGAGAATTCAATGTTCATGACGTTAGGCTGCAAAGTTCCAAGACAGAAATGACGGACTGTTCCTCAGGTTTGCTCTTCGAATTCTCCTGGCAGTGGAGGAAGTCGAGGACGGACATATGGATGTCAGGGGGAGTTGACGTGACTGGAAATGGGAAGCTGCAGATCACGGTTACCGATGGAGCGCAGGCGTTCTGCAAATCTGGTCCCTGGTCTGCGTTTGGTCTCACCAGTGTTGTGGAGGCCACACTTAGAGCACCAAACGCAGTAGATGATATTAAGGGAGGTGCGACATTGTCTCCCCTGAAAGGACTGTTTGGTCCCTGGAGGGAGGCGGTGGAGGTGGTGTAGGGGCAGGTGTTGCACCTGTGACGGGGCACTGGAAGTACCCGGGGTGGGAGCGGGTTGGGTTGGGGGGAGAGTAGTGAAATAGGGAGTCACGGAGAGATCGGTACCTGTGAAGCAGCAAGGGTGGGGAGTGGAAGATCTGCTTGGTGGTGGGGTCCCGTTGGAGATGGCGCAAATGGCAAAGAATGATGTGTTGGATCTGAACGCTGGTGGGATGAAATGTTAGGGCAGAGTGAACGTATCCCTGTTGGGTCTGGGAGTGGTGGGGGTAAGAGCAGTGTTACTGGTAATGGCGGAGATACGGGTGCAAGCTCTCTCGACCGCAGTCGGAGGAAGTCCTGGTGAGTGAAAAAAACTGGATATCTCACATGTCCTGGAGTGGAAATCCTCATCATGGGAGCAGATGTGGCGGATTTAGGGAAATTGAGAAAAAGGGATCGCGTCTTTGCAAAAGACAGGGTGGAGGAGCCGTAATCGAGGTAGCCGTGGGGGTCAGTGGGTTTGCCGAAGATGTCGGTGGATAAGGAATACATGAGATGGAGATACAAAGATCGAGGAAGGACCGAGACGTGTTAGAGGTCGTCCAAGTGAATTAGAGAGCAGGGTGAAAATTTGTGTTGAAATTTATGAAACTGTCGAGTTCTGCACATGTACAAGACGAAAAGTTCAGTCGTCGATATAGCGGAGAGTAGAGGAATGGGGCCAGAGTAGGCTTGGTACAGAGACTGTTTAACGTGGACAACTAAGAGGCATAAATAGCTGGGGCCCATGCTTGTGCCCATAGCTACGCCATTGGTCTGTAGAAAGTGAGATGAATAGAAAGTGAAGTTTATCAGCGTGAGGACAAATTCAGCCATGCGGAGGAGAGTGTTCGTGGAAGGAGACTGTTTCTGTCTCTGGTCAAGAAAGAAGACGAGGGCGGTAAGGCCGTCATGCGGGGAATGGAGGTATATCAGGACTGGATATCCATGGTGAAGATGAAGTTGTGTGTGTGGGAGAAATACAGCTATGGAAGAGTTGGAGAGCGTGGGATGTGTCATAGATGTAGGTGGGAAGTGATTGGACCGGGGGGACAGGATAGCGTCCATGTTTGAGGATACGTGCTCCGTGGGGCAAGAGCATGCAGAGACAATAGGCCTGCCTCGGCAGTCATTTTTGTGTATTTTGGGGAGGAGATGGAAGCGGGCAGTCCCAGGCTGAGGAACGATCATGTTGACAGCTGTGGGGGTGTGGAGGGTTGGTAGATCTCCCAAGGTGATGAGGTCTTCTGATGGTGCGAAAGATAATGTCCTATTGGTCCTTGATGGGGTCATGGTTTAGGGGTAGGTAGGAGGAAGTGTCCGAGAGTTTCCGTTTGCCCTCTGCCAGGTAGAGGTCAGTACGCCAGTTTCCCACGGCACCACTTTTGTAGGCTGGCTGATGACCTCAGGATTGGTGCGTAGGTAGTGGGGAGCAGAGCGTTCAGAAGGGGTGGTTGGATTGGGTGAGGGCAGCAGAAAAGTGGAGATATGAAGGCTGATGTCGCACCGACAGTTGGCTATGAATAGGTCCGGGAAAGATAGTTCAGGTGGAAGAAGAGGGCTGGAGGCTGGAGAACTGGTCAGAAGAAGGGGGAGAGGAATTCTTACGGAAGAAGAAAGCACGGAGGCGAAGTAGAGCTGGGCATGGTGCGGGACTGGGAATTCGTTGAGGTGGGGGTGTTGAGGTACGAAGGTGAGGCTTTTGCTGAGAACAGACCGCTCAGCCTCAAAGAGATGGAGGTCAGGGTGGGGACCCGGTACAGTAAACAATTAATTTTCCAACACGCACTTCTTTGGGAAGAAACTGGAGCAGTCGGGGGAAACCCACGCGGTCAGGGAGAGAATATATAAACTCCACACACGCAGATAGCGCCCGAGGTTTGATTGAGCTCTTTTGTCTTCTTGCGAGAAGAGGCACTGTCGATCCTCATTTCTGAAATCTCTCATCGTTCTCAAGTTCAGCAAATGTGCTCTGCCTTAAGCTCGAGTGCGGCCTTCTGTTGGTTACAGCCACACAATCGTTCTCTGCCGCGTTACCTCCTCACACAGCAACATCCCATCCTCGTTGCCACTGTGGCATCCGGCAGGTTCCTTCACTTTGGAGCTCTTTCGGAAAATTAACAAGGACGGAACCTCAAAAAGAAGAGCCTTTGCTGAAGGCAGCCAGCACCCGGCTCATAGCAGCGGCTGGCACATCAGTCGATCAAAAATCAATCCACAGTCTTCAAGGTCCGCCCACACTGGTATCATCACCGACCCCTTCATGAAATGGACTGCAGAGGATTACAACTGAGAGTCAGAGTCGATATCCAGTTACTTTCAACGTCCAGAAGAACCTGAATGATTTAAGGTGGACGCAGATTACAGGTGTGCTGGTCTGTCTAAGGCGAGAACGGCTGAAGATCCTCCCAAAACACAAGGCAGAGCGGCGGACAGTCTCTGGATTGGTGCTGATGTTGTAACTGGCGACGCGATCTCCGGCTTGAGGTGAGTGTTATCGGGGTGGTGTTGGTTTCGGTCCGCTGTGTTCCTGCAGCAGATTGTTGGACCAGATCACAGCATCTGCAATCCACTGAGCGTCGGCGTTTGTCTGACCTGTCCCGTCTGCGAGTGGTGATCCCGGAAACGTGAAAAATTGAAAACGCGCGACTTCTTCATCCACTCCCCCTTAAGTGGGAGTGGGAGAGACGGGGCCATTCCCTCATCTATCCCGCCTGTAAACTCGGTAAAGGAGGAGTTTTCCGGCTGTGTGACAGATGTGCGACCCCTGTCGCCCATATTTTATTGCACCGACAACCTCAGTCAATATTTATTGTCCAGATGGTGAGAAAAAAGCGGAGCTGCAAATTGCAGGCGTGGCGCGGTCAGCTGAGAGTGAAGACAGCGCATACTGTGAGCTGTTCGGTAAAAGAAATAGTCACAAGAGTTATACCCCACGGAAGTAGGCCCTTCCGCCCAACTCGTCCGTGCTGACGAAGCTAGTCGCATATGCCCATGTTTGGCCCGTAGCCCCCTGCACTTTCCCCACCTATCCAAATATCCTTTAAACATTGCAATTTTATCTTCATCTGGACGTTCGAATCCACATGTTGACCACCCTTTGAGTGAAATCGCTCATGAATCGGTCAGAACGGCACATTTTTACTGACACGGAGAGCGAAAGAAACACGCATATTGTTCATTAAATGCGGACACTTGCCTACGGAAAGCCGTGTATAAATAACCATCCTGTTAATGAATGCGTAACACGATTCTCCAAGATAAAAGCGTCCCGCAAATACAATGTGATAGTTAGGAACACAGTTAAGAAAATACGAGATTTAAGAGATAAGATATCTTTATTAGTCACATGTACATCGAAACACACAGTGTAATTTGAATGCAGTGTTCTGGGGGCAGTTCACAAGTGTCGCCACGCTTCTAGAGCCAACATAGCATACCCACAACTTCCTAACCCGTACGTCTTTGGAATGTGGGGGAAACCGGGGCACCCGGAGGAAACCCACGCAGACACGGGGAGAACGTAAAAACTCTCTACAGACAGCGGCCGAAATTGAACCCCGGTCGCTGGCGCTGTATTGGAGTTACGCTTACCGCTGCACCACACAGTCAGACCTAAACTAGACACAAACTATACATAGAGTCTTACCAGGGACGCCTAGAGCTGCAGGAGCGGATAATAAATCTGCTCTAAATCCCAATGCTGTCAAATATCAGGCCTTCTGCTGATCATCCTCCATCCATCCTTTCAGCTGCTGGCTGACGCTTACCACTGGGGACGGCGGGCACCTGCTGCTGGAGCTGGTGAAGGTACTTACGCAAGTCTGGAGAGATCTCCGCTGGCATCTTTAGTTTGTCCGAAGGCTTCTATTAATTGCAGTGAATGAACAGTCATTTTCGGTTAATTCTTCTGCACAACCAGGCGTTCTGACTGCCCAGGCAATATTTAGCCAGGGATTGCACATTGGAAAGTACTTCTCACCGTCCCCAGGGCAGATCTGGAGTTCGGCACCATTGTGTGAAATTAAAAGCATACTTATTTAAAGATTCTCGTTTTTTGTGTGTAATGCCTCATGTTTCAACAAAGCCAAAGAATTCTTCTGCAATTCTGCAAGAGGACGTGAACCTCAGCAGGTAAAATTTAATGTAGGCATTTATAATATTCATAGTATGTACGGTAAATACAGTCGGACACGTCTTTCTCTGCATTACATCAATTGGATGCATTATCTTACACTGCATCAACACCATTCCCGTTCCCTCCTGGAACAATGCACCCGAGAAGTGTTTGAGAGGCTGTTACACATTACCGAACCCCTCAGTGTCCAGTGTCAGCCGGACCAAACACTGTGCTCCTTCCCCACGGAGCCTTTGTGATGGCTGCACCGAGCTTCAGTGCCTCCCTCGGCTTGTACTCCTGCACCCTGGAATGTGCCAGTCGGCAGCATTACTTCACGGACATCTCCTGACACTGGAAGACCAGCCAGTGTTGGACACATTTCACTGCCAGCATAGCGAGGTCTTTGTGATTGTTGGTGAGTTTTGGCGATGGGATATTCTGCCAATTGGTTTGTACAGTCCGCTAGGGGAACCACCCCACAGGATCCACTATGTCCTCCTCCCACCGGTCCCGCAGACCGTTCCCTGCTGACCACTGACCGATGGGCGTAGCCTGCAGAAACATTTCCATTGAGGACAGGTAGTGCAGCAAAGTACATCTCACTGTAACTTTGTCAGGCACGTCGGTCACAACACCAGGGACAGGGAGAACCTCAGCACGAAGTGACACATGGTGTTTGTTTCTCTGGCTTTGCGCACCCTGATGCAGCCACAAAGGTGATCATCAGGATGAAGGCTTTGTTGGGTCTCCCATTTCATGGTGACTTGCCACAGTGACCTTCAGACGCTCTCCACCTTGAATCCCCAGCTGAAGCGGCAGATGGATCACGTTACTTCCACAGAGGAGGAGCGAGGAATAGGCAACACCTGCACCAGGTGCAGCAGCACCCAGAGAACGTCTCACCTGATGACCAGGTTCTTGGCCAACATCGAGAGAGAAGGTGATCCCACGATCCTATATTTGGTTTACCCTGGCTATCCACTCCAGCTGATGATTGCACCTCCAAACTATATCCCCAGCACTTCAGGTAGTCGGGGGGCAGAGAGGGAGGTGATGGAGAAAGGAGTAGAGGATCAGTCGGGCCGTTTGCCAAAGTGCACGGCCTCTCTCTTTATGCGGTTGATTCAATCGCATGATAGGCTGGCCCAGAGGTTGAGGCACATGGAGTCTTGAAGCTAGTAAATTCCCTCTCACATTGGCTGGGTGAAAGGAAACAGGGGGTGTCTATGGAGGGACACTTTTCTATTGGGCAGTCCCCGAACAGTGCTGTACTGCATGGATAGGTGCTGGGACATTTGTTGTTTGGATGTGAAGGTCGGAGGTATGATTGATGATTTTGTAGATGACATAGAAATTGATGGGGTTGTGGATATCGAGAATTGTCTCAGGTTCCAGCCGGATATAGATGACATGGAAAGTTGGGCGGAGCCCGGGCAGATGTCACTTAATCCAGACAAATGTGAGATGATGCATTTTCAGAAGTCAAATACGGGTAGGGAAAATACAATAAATGGGAGGGTGATGAACAGAGACACATTATATCAAGTCCATAGTTCCCTGAGAGTGGCAACGCCGATCGATAAGGTGGAGAAGACAGTACATGGCGTGTTTGCCTTCATTGATCGGGGTACAGAATAGTTGGGACGTTGTGTTGCTGCTTCACAAAACAATGATTCGGCCTTATTGGTGCAGTTCTGGTCACCACAATACAGAAAGGATGTGATTGCACTGGAGATAGTGCAGAGTAGATTCACGAGGATGTTGCCTGGATTGGAGGAATCTAGCTACGGGGACAGATTGGATAGGCAGTGCTTGCTCCCCTTGGTTGCGCTGTCAAACCCCAGAGGGTTTAGTTTTAAGGGAGAAATTTTAGGGGTATCTGAGGAGCAGGTTTATCACACAGAAGGCAGTCAATATCTGAAACGTGCTTCCAGAGGAGGTGGCAGAGTCAGATACAACTGCTGTGTTTAAAAGCCATTTCAGACAGGCATTGAAACAGGAAAGGCATAAAAGTGTATGACAGAGACTCAAGAGACTGCAGATGCTGGAATCTTGAACAATAATCTGGAGTGCAGATGAAGGGCTTCAACCCTAAATGTCGACTGGTGTGGATTTATGTGTGGATCATCGTATTGGGATTGTACTATCGGCCCCCAAGTAGTTTATCAGGTATGCGAGGAAAAAATATGCAAAGAGATTCGGGAGAGTTGTAAAAATAATAAGGTTGTCCTTGTAAGAGATTTTAACTTTCCGAACATTGATTGGGATTGACGTACAGTTAAAGGTCCAGGTGGGGTGGGATTTATTCGGTCTGTTCAGGAAATTTCTCAGGCAGAATAGAGAGGGGTCTACCAGGGAGGGGGCAAAGCTTGATCTACTCATGACAGATGGAGTTCAACCTGGAACAGTGTGAAGTGATACACTTTGAATGATCGAACCTGACGACAGACTTTAAGGTCAATGGCTGGATTCTTAGCCGTGCGGAGGAACAGAGGGATCTTGGGTTCCACATCCATGGATGACTCATTTTTACCGCACAAATCGATTGGATTACTAAATGTCATATGGTGTCTTAGCCTTCAGTAGTCGTGGTATTCAGTTCTAAAGCCACAAGGTAATGTTCCAGCTCTGTAGATCTCTGGTTCTACCACACTTGGAGTATTTTGTTCATTTCTGGTTGCCTCATGATAGGAAGGATGTGGAAGCTATAGAGAGGGTGCAGAGGAGATTTACCAGGATGTTGCCTGGATTGGAGAGCATTTCTTATGAGGGTAGTTTGAGTGAGTTAGGGCTTTTTCACCTTAGAGAGACGGAGGATGGTAGGTGACTTGATAGAGGTGTGCAAGATGATAAGAGACATGGATAGAGTGGACAGTCAGAGATTTTGTTTCCCAGGGTGAAAATGGCTAATACGAGGGGGCATAAGTTTACGTTGATTGGAGGAAGGTATAAGGGGGATGTCAGGGGTAAGTTTTTTACATAGAGAGTGGCGGGTGTGTGAAACATATTGCCGGCCGGGATGGTGGGGGCAGATACATTAGGGACGTTTAATATATATCCACATAAACTATAGAAAAAATGGAGGGCTATCTGGGAGGGAAGTGTTAGATATATCGATGAGCAGGATGAATGTTTGGCACAACATTGTGGGCCGAAGGGTCTGTGCTATGCTGTAATGTTCTATGTACTCCTGGGAAATAAGGAAAGGCCAGTGACTGAGATCACGATGGGAAGCACTTTGGACCAGTGACCATAGTGCTATTAGTTTTAAAATAGATATGGAAAGGGACAGAACTGTTCGCCGGTTCGAGTTGTGAACTGGGGCAAGTTATGAGACAGGAGCCTGCAACGATTGATTGAGTTAGATTGTTTGCAGGTAAAGGGATGTCTAGTAAGTGGGAGGTTTTCAAACGTGAGATAGCAAGAGTTCAAGTTATTGTTAAAATAAAAGGCAAAGCTGCTGGGATTTGGGAACCCTGGTTGTCAAGGGATATTGTAATTCTGGTCAAGAAAAAGATGGCAGCGGGGTCGTGAATTACTGGAGACAGAGGATGCTGGAGTTTACTCAAGAAGGAAATAAGGATGGCAAAGAGGGGGCATGAGATGGCGTTGGCAGAAAATTTTCAGAAGAATCTTAAGAGACTTTAAGGGGAAAAGAATAATTATGGAGAAAATCGGGCCCCTCAGACACCAAGACAGAAATCTGTGAGTGGAGCCGCCTGAGATGGGCAGATAATTTCTGCTCTGTTTTTACCATACGTTGGGAACCTAGAAAAGTTAATGGAGATGTTTTGGGAACAGTCCATAGAAGAGGTGTTGCATGTGTTAAGATGTATGAAGGTTAACAGATCTCCAGGTCAGGATGAGGTATATCTAAGAACACTATGGGAAGCTAGAGAAGAAATTGTGGGAGCCCTGGCTGAGATAATTGCAACATCGCTATCCTGTGGTGAGGTGCCAGAAGATTGAAGGATAGCAGATGTTGTGTCTGTATTTAAGAAGGGCTGTAAGGATAGACCTGGTAATTATAGACCCCTTAGCCGAACATTCATAACAGATAAAATGCCGGAGCATTCTGAGGCATAAGATATACTTGTATTTGGAAAGGCAGGGTTTAATTAGAGGTTGCCAGCATGACTTTGTGAATGGGAGATGTTGTCTTATGAATCTGATTACATTTTTGATAAAGTGATGAAGAAGGTTAACAAGGGGAGGGTGGTAGATGTAGTACATATGGACTTCAGTAAGGCTTTTGATAAATTTCCGAAACGTAGCCTGCTCTGGAAGGTTAGATCGCATGGCATCCAAAGAGAACTATAAAACTGGATACAAACGTGGCTGGATGGTGGGAAACATAGTGAAAGGAGGTTTCTCAGACTGACTTGTGGTGTGCCCCAGGGGTCGGGGCTGGGCCCATTGTTAGTTGTCATCTATATTAATGATTTGGATGAGAATATGTGAGGAATAACTAGTAAGTTTGCAGATGACACTAAAATAGATGGTGTCATAGAGAGTGAAGAGGGGTATCAAGAACTGCTGCAGGATCTTGATCGGCTGGATAGGTGGGCTGAGGAATGGCAAATGGAATTTAATTCAGATAAGCGTGAGGTGTAGCATTTGGAAGGACAAATCAAGGCAGGACCTTTACATTGAATGGAAGAGCCCCATGTACTGTTGGAGAACAAAGGGACCTTGGAGTACAGGTGTACAGATCCCTTAAAGTGAAACTACGCTCGTGTAGCTAGGGCAGTAAAGAAGGCTTTTGGCATGCTGCACTTCATCAGTCAGAGCACTGAATATAGAAGTTGGTAGGTTATGTTCCGATTTACATGATGTTGCTGAGGCTGAAGGTGAAAGTATTGTGTTCAGTTTTGATCACCCTGTTGTAGGAAGGATGTTATTAAACTAGAAAGAGTGCAAAATAAATTTACAAGGATATTGGCGGACCTCAAGGGACTGAGTTATAGCGAGAGGTTACACAGGTTCGGCCTTTACTCCTTGGAGCATAGGAGACTGAAGTGTGATCTCATATGAAATCAAAGAGGGGCATAGATAAGGTGAGAAATCTTTACCCAGGGTTGGGGAATCTAAAACGAGCGGACAGAGTTTTAAGATTAGAGGTGAAAGGTTTAATGCGAAACTGAGGAGCAGCTTTTTCAAACAGATAGTGGTAGGTGAGTGGAACAAGCTGCCAGATGAATTGGGCCAGGCAGGTACCTCAGATACATTGTACAAGTTTCTGGACAGATATATGGATACCAATAGAGTAGATGGATATGGGCCAAGTTCTGGGAACTGGGACTAGCTTGATATGCATCTTGGTCGGCATGGACACGGATGGGCCGAAGGGCCTTTTCCCGCGCTTTACAACTCTGTGACTCCATAATTCAACCCACGGAAGACAGCAGATCCAGATCCTGTAATTTGGAACACGCCACTCCTTCTTCTGCTGGTGAAGGTGTGGGGTTCGGGGAGGGGCTAGTGGGGGTAATCAGCAGTCCAATTACAATTCATTCTCCCGGGAGAGAAACTGTGGTTTCTATCCCTATCATCCTTCCAACCCTCTTCGATATGGTTCCATATTCTCTTACACCATGGAAAGAAGTAATTCAGCCCACTGAGTACATGCCGGCCCAGAGAACTATCCTATTCTCCCTTCCGTCCCATCGATTCCCCATAGATTCTACCCCTCAGTTCGGGAAATTTACAGCGGCCGATTAACCCACGACACCGCATGTCCTTGGGATGTGGGAGGGAACCGGAGCACCCGGGGAAAACCCACGAGGAGAACGTACAAACTCCACATGGACAGCGCCAGATATCGGGATCGAACCCGGGACTCTGGAGCTGTGAGGCAGCTGCGCCGCTGAGCTGCGCAGGCTGCAGAGAGTTTTGACGGAGGTTGTTCGGAAGATCATCCCAACAGAGAGGGTTGAGACGGCCTTCCTGTCAACAGACAGGGTTCGACTGACGATCCACAGAGGAGCTGACAGGAGCCTTCTCCGGAGACAACTCAGTGGGGGAGAACAGTTGAATGATGCAGTCCCTCGGAGCTGTCCAGGATGTTCTGGGGAGCACCTACATGCATATCTCGCTCGAAAGTCTGGCCAGCAGGGAAATGTCACTCTCGTGAAACAGCAGTCACCCTGTGGCCTCCGAGGGGTAGCAGCCTTGGTCCCCAACTGACTACAGGTTCCAGGGTCATGGCAGCTAGGGAAATCAGGGAAGAGAATAAAATATCCAGACTACAAAAGAGGAAGTTCTGGCATTCTTAAAGCTGATGAAGTCGGATAAATATCGGGGGCCTCACCAAGTGATTACAAGGACATAGTGAGAAGCCAGGGAAGGAATTGCTGGGGATTTGACAGAGATAACTACATCTTAGTTAGCCGTGGCCGAGGTCCTGGAAGACGGGAGGGTGGCTCATCTTGTGCCTTTGTTTAACAAGGGCTTCAGTGACAAGCCGGGGAACTACATGTCAGTGAGCCTAACGTTAGTAGCTGTAGAGTTACCAGACAGGACTCGATGAGAATGGCTAATGTGCTACCATTATTTAAAAAGGGTTTCAAAACCAAGCTATGGAACTGCAGGCCAGTGAATCTGGCATCGTTGGTGGGTAAAATGCTGGATGGGATTCTGAGGGACAGGCTCTGATTCCGGACAGTCAGCATGGCTTTGTACGTGGGAAGTCGTGTCTGACAAATCTCTTGGAGCTCCTTGATGGGAGGTGAAGGAAGGCAATGGACGTTGAATTTATGGACTTTAACAAGACCTTTAACAAGGTTCGTCATGGCAGGCTCGTTTGGAAGGTCAGATCGCATGGAATGCAGAGCAGATGGTGGATTGGATTCATAATTGGTTTAGGCGTAGGAAGCGGAGAGTGATGGTCGAGGGTTCATTCTCAGATTGCAGGTCTGTGTCTGGAGGTTTACTACAGCGGTCAGTGTTGGGACCGTTGCTGATTGTAATTCACATAAGCGAATATAATGTGAATGTACAAAGCATGATCAGTAAATTTGCGGATGATAATAAGATAGGTGGTGCTGTAGACTGTGTCGAAGGTTATGAAAAGTTGCAGGTGGATCCTGAGCATCTGGGTATGTGGGCTGAGGATTGGCGAATGGCTTTCAATCCAGAAAAAAAAAACATGAGGTATTGCTTTTCGTCTGATCAAACCAGGGTAGGACTTTTGCAGTGAATGAGTGCGCCATGGGGAATGTTATCGTAGAGAGGACCTGTGATTGCAAGTGAATTGTTCGCTGAAAACGGAGTCACTGGTCGTCAGGGTGGTGAAGAAAGCATTTGGCCCGCTGGCCATCAGGCAGGGAATTAAGTATCGGATTTTAGAAGTTATTTTGCAGATATATAAGACGTTGGTGAGACCACACCTGGTTTATTATATACAGTTTTGGTCACCCCGTCAAAGGAAGATGTTATTAAACTGGAAAGAGTGAAGAAAGGATTTTCTGGGGTGTTGCGCAGTCCTTTTCCCAGGGAGGGAATTCTAAAATCAAGAGGGCAAAGGTTTAAGGTCAGAGGCGAGAGAGTTAAAAGTGACATCAGAGACAACGTCTTCACACAAAGGGTGGTGCGTATTTGGAATGAGCTGCCAGAAGTAGTCGTTGAGGCGGGCACATTAGCAACATTTAAAAGCCATCTAGATAAGTATATGGATGAGAGAGGTTTAGCCATTTATTTTTGGGCGGATCTACAATAATAGTACAGGAATGATATTGCAAATCTTGTGTGATGATGTCGGAACAACATTATAGCCAACGTCAGTTGGATAAAAGTGTTGCTTATTGACCGAAGGATGTGTGTGGGGGGATGGGGGTGGAGTGTGGTGAACACAACGCTGTCTTCATCAACGGAACTTCTGTAGAGATGGTCAAACGCTTCAAGTTACTTGGCATCCATATCACCAACAACCTCAACTGGACCCTACATACTAATGCGGTGATTAAGAAGGCACATCAGCGTCTGTACTTTTCTATGCATCTGGTAGATTGGAGTTGTCCACGAAACTAGTCTCGAACTTCTACAGGTGCGCTATAGAAAGTATGCTGACGTGTTCTTTCTCAGCTTGGTACGGCAACTGCTCTACTCTGGGCCGACGGAATCTGCGGACAGTGGTAAACACTGCCCAGTTCATCACAGGCTCGTCACTTCCTTCCATACAGTATATTTTCACCGTGCGTTGCTTCAGAAAGGCTGACAGTGTCGTCAATGATGCCTGTCATCCTGGCCGTTCCCTATCCTCTCTTCTACCTTCTGGGAGAAGACACCGGAGATCAAAAGGCCCGACGTCTATACTCAGGACAGCTTCTTCCCCACTGCTATCAAAGATATAAGACAATCACCTCTTCCACATTCCCTTTCCGGTTGTACAGCCACGTTGTCGAAATCTTAACTCTATCTCTCTTGGTTATTCAGTGATTATCACTTCCGCATTTCTTTTTCCACTACTTTAGATTGCATTGCAATCTTTTCACCATTCCGTTGTTTTGTTGCCTTCGCTGTTTATATTGTTGTATTTATTATTATTCTGCACACGGTTTACTCTGTGAACTTCACATGTGCAAGGAATTTCATTGCACCGTACTGTATGTGACAATAAAATAATCTGATATGATCTGATTGATGTGTGCAGTGGACAGTGAAGTGGGTTCTGAAGTATTACAATGGTATCGAGATCTGCACTCCAGGAAGTTCCTAATTCAACGACTTGGGTAACTCTCTTCTACTTCTGGTCTTCATCAGAACTGGCGTTCATCATTTCAGCTCAATTTATCTAATTTACCTTTGCATACTTTGGCCTCCTGGACAGGTCTGACAGCCTTAATATTCACAATAAGCTACACAGAAAAATAAGCTTATATACCACGTTGTTTTTGGTCTCACCCATTCAGAAATATTCCCTTTGTTCTGCCAGTCTCCAACCTTTTCTGCTGCCGATAACTTATTTGTCTTTTCTGTTTTCAAGTTTTTATCATCATAGCCATATCCACAACAGACGCCTTCGGCCCAACTCCAATTTGTCCAACTGAGTAAGTCCTCTTTGCCTTCGTTTGGCCCAAATACGCTTAATATCCCTTCTAAGCTTCTTACCTTGAATGCATGCCCTCTGGTCTTAAGTCATCTTTTTTATCGGACAATTTCTTTAGCGCGACACTATTACAGCGCCAGCGATCGGGGTTCGATTCCCTTCGCTGTCTGTAAGGAGTTAGTACGTTCTCTCGTGTCTGCGTGGGTTTCCTCCGGGTGCTCCGGTTTCCTCGCAAATTCCAAAACACGTACGGGCAGGTTAACATGAGTTTAAAATGGGCGGCGCGGACTCGTTGGGCCGGAAGGGCCTGTTACCATGCTGTAAATAAAAAAAATGCCTGTCATAGTCTGGTGCACCTGAATCAAGCTCCCCTCTGGCCCGTCTGCTTCAAAGGAAATAAGCGCAGTCTGTCCAGCCTCTACTCATAACTGAAGCATTCCATCCCAGGCAACACGTCACGGAACCTCCTCTGCACCCTCTCCGGTGCAATTATGCCCTTTCTCTTGCACGGTGACCAGACTTGCACACAAGATCCCAGCTGCGACAGACCCATTGCTTAGTAACCTCTCAACATTGATATTCCAGATTTACCATGCGTTGAACTACTTACCATTTCTAATATCTGAATTTGTCTTTCTTAATCTAAAGTCAATGACCTCAGCCTAACTGAAGTAAGTGCACCCACCAAAGTTTAGATCATTCACCTAAATAACTGCTTTCTGATATTTGATTCTGGCATTGGTATTGGTATTGGTTTATTATCAGGATAACAATCATGGCAGAGATAATCATATAGAACAGTAAGATATTCAAAAATCTGGAGATCCCTCGATCTCTTAGTAAATGAATATAATATAAAAGAAAGGAAAGAAAAAGATTTCTTATATATAAAAAAGAAAGAAAAAGCAAATCAATAAGAAAAAAATAAACGACATATCAAACCAAAACTAAACAGAAAAATTTCAAAAAGAACAAAGAAAAAGAAAAAAAAACTGTACTAAAATTTCTCAGTAGAAACAAATATTATGTCGTCAACTCCGTTCCTCTAAATTAGAAAGTTACTGGAAGAGGATCTATATCATATGAAAATATTGAATAAATGGACTCTAAATATCTTCAAATTTAAGCGAAGGTTCAACAGTACCACTCCTAATTTTTTCTAAGTTTAAACCTCATATTGTTTGAGAGAACCATTGAAAAGTAGTAGGGGGTAATGGATCCTTCCATTTAAGCAAAATGGATCATTTGGCCATTAATGTAACAAAGGCAATCATACGGTAAGCAGAAGCAGATACATTGCCAGACTTTATCCTTGGTAATCCAAAAATTACTGTGATAAGGTGAGGTTGAAAATCAACGTTCGATACAGTTGAGACAATGTTAAAATGTCTATCCAATATTTTTCCAAAAGAGGACAGGACCAAAACGTATGTGTCAGAGAGGCCACCTTCTATTTACATCTGTCACATACGGAATTTATATGGCGATAAAAACGGGCTAGCTTATCTTTCGGCATATGTTTCCTGTGAACTCCCAATCATTTACTAACTTCGATGCACGTCCGAAATGCAGCATCCCATATTTCGGATGAAATTCCATTTGACAATTTTCTGCTCAATTGGTGAGATTATCAACATCTTCTTGCTTTCTATAGCTTTACTCCTCATTGTCTAGCACCTGACCAATTTTGTATCATCTGCTCCCGAAGTTTAAATTCGGAATTACAATCACGTGACAGCATAGTTGGCAGATACGTTCTGGACTGAAGGACCTGTTCTTGCGCTGTACTGTTCTGTTCTATGATCTGTGCTGTATGGTGCACGTAAAGATTCAGAAATACCGACCCCTGTGGAACCCCTTTAGTAGCAGCAGTCCTGTCACAAAACCACCTGCCCATCATTTCCCAGCTTCCTGCCAGATTCTCGTCCAGCGTTCCACAGGAGCTTTTACGTTTGTGTCAAACTGTGCCACAGGAGACCATGTCAAAAGCTTTGATAAAATCTATTGTAGCCTGTAACAAATGTACTGCTCTCATCATCGGTCTTCGTTACCTCCACAAAATTCAATCGTATCAGTCAAAGAACAACTTGTCCTTAACAGTTCCACACAGACTGTCCATGAATAATCAGGACCTCCCAAACTGAAGATTTACACTGTCCTTTAGAATTGATTCTCATAATTTGACCTCCTGCAAATTTTCACTATCTAGCCTGTAATTCCATGGTACGTTATTTCCCCCTTTGTAAACATTAGCACAACGTGAGTAGTTTCTCGATCCTCTGGCCCCACTCCTGTGGCAGGGGAAGATTTCAAAATTGTCATAATTGTCATAACAGCCTCTACAATCTCCTTCATCGTTGATTTTAATGGTCTGGGTTATATTTCACCCAAGTCCTTGCAATTTCTCCTCTCAAAGATTTTACACCCCCCCCCGTGCATCATTTTTTAATGACAATATTTATCCCACTTAATATTTTACACTCATCCTTGCAAACCGACAATATCTTCAGCAGCTCTATGGTACAGTGGGGTTTAAATTCATTCGGTCCTTCTGTTGTTCATATATTATGGGCTCGCACAACTGAAATTTGAGAAGCTCTGTGCCTTCCACCGTGATAGAAGATGTCAACTTCTGTGAGAAACTCATCAGAACTAAACATATATTTCATATGGAAGATTTCGGATGGTAGGAAGCGGGAGAGAGGCCAAGACACAATGGTTTTGCAAAATAGATAATGGGAAATAAGGATTATCTTTCACGATCCATTGTTTAAACATTGCCCTTGCTGAGGATTCATTAAATTCAATGGACACCAGCACGTACTAAATTGGGATTGTCCAAGTCGTTTGTTCGATTGGTGCGAAGAGCAGAAAGTTTTACCAGCAAGCACTTGAATAAAATCCACCTTGTTTGAACTTGCACATTCTTGTCCACCTGTAATGCACTTCCATGTAGCTGTGACACTTCAATCTGCATTCTGTTATTGTTTTTACCCTGTGCTACCTCAATTCACTGATCGGTACGAACGGTATGCAAGACAAGTTTTTCATTGTTCTTCGGTACAAGTGATAACTTAACTTCCCAAATCGTATACTTAATTTCCTGACTGAAACCAGCGGGCCAAATGCCTTCTTCACCACCCTGTCTACGATAACATTTCCTATGGCCCAGTCATTCACTGCAAAAGTCCTACCCTGGTTTGATCACACAATAGGCAATACCTCCTTTTTATCTGGATTGGAAGCCCATTGCCAATCATACTCAGCTGATCATACTCAGCTGCTCAAGACCCACCTTCAATTTTTCATAACCTTCGACACAGTCTACAGCACCACCCATCTTGTTATCATCCGAAAATTTACTAACCATGCTTTGTGCATTCACACTGAATTCGCTTATGTAAATTACAAACAACAAAGGTCCCAGCACTGCCCCTGTGGCAAACCTCCAAACACAGACCTTCAGTCTGAGAAAGAACTCTCGACCATTACCCTCTGCTTCCTACCCTTGACCCAATTATGAATCCAATCCGCCATCTCCCTCTGCATTCCTTGCGATCTGACTTTCCAAACGAGCCTGCCATGAGGGACTTTGTTAAAGGCCTTGCCAAAGCCTATAAATTCAACGTCCCCTGCCTTCCTTCATCTACCCTCAAGGAACTCCAAGAGATTTTCCCGACACGACTTCCCACGTACAAAGTCATGTTGAATATCGGGAATCACACCCTGTACCTCAGAATCCCGTCCAGCCATTTACCCACCACCGATGTCAGATTTACTGGCCTGCAGTTCCCTGGCGTGTTCTTGGAACCCTTTTTAAACAATGGTAGCACATTAGCTATTCTCGTCCAGTCCTGTATGGTAACTCTCCACCCTCTGATGTTCCGCTCACTCACTTGTAATTCCCCGGCTTGTCACTGAAGCCCTTGTTAAACAAAGGCACAGCATTATCCACCGTCCAGTCTTCCAGGACCTCGGTCACGGATAACGATGATACAGGTATCTCAGTCAAGTCCCCAGCAATTTAGTCCCTGGCTTCTCACAATGTCCCAGTATACACATGATGAGGCCCCGGCTATTTATACAACATTATCAGCTTTAAGAATGCCATAACTTCCTCTTCTGTAGTCTGAATATGCTGTTCTTTTCCAGAGCGTCCATGTCCCTGGCACTGTGGTCAGTTGGGGACCCAACCTGCTACCACCTTAGGCCACATCTTGACTGCTGTTTCACGAGAGGGACACACTCCTGCTCCACAGAACCATAGAACTATAGAACCATACAGCACAAAATAGGACCTCAGGCCCACAATGTTGTGCCGTCCATCAAACCACCCTCACACTATCTAACCCTTTCCTCCCGCATATCCCTCTATATCACATGCCTCCATATGTCTATCCAACAAACTCTTGGACTTGTCCAATGTATCTGCCTCCACCACCACCCCAGGCAGTGCATTCCATGCACCAACCACACTCTGGGTGAAAAACATCCCCCTGACATCTCGCCTGAACCTCCCAGCCATAACCTTAAAGCCATGCCATCTCGTCTTAATAATTGGTGCCCTTGGAAGGAGGCGCTGGCTGTCTACTTTATCTATTCCTCTCAATATATACCTCGATCATGTGTCCTCTCATCCTCCTCTTTTCCAGTGAATAAAGCCCTAGCCACTTAAGCCTTTCCTCCTATTCCATACACTCTAATCCAGGCAGCATCCTGGTAAATCACCCCTGCACCCTCTCCAACGCCTACACATCCTTCCTATAATGCAGCGACCAGAACTGAACACAGTATAACTAGAGTTTTGTAAAGCTGCATTATCACTTCGCGGCTCTTAAACTCAATACCACGATTTATGAAAGCTAACATCCCATAGGACTTGTTAACTGCTCTATCCACCTGTGAGGCAACTTTCAGTGAACTGTGAATATTAGCCCCCAGATCCCTCTGCTCCTCTACACTGCCAAGTACCTTGCCATTCACCCTGTACTCTGCCCTTAAGTTTGTCCTTCCAATGTGTACCACCTCACACTTCTCCGGATTGAACACCATCTGCCACTTCTCAGCCCAGCTCTGCTTCCTATCAATATACCTCTGTAAGATCCGACAGCCCTCCACACTATCCACAACACCGCCGATCTTAGTGTCGGCCGCAAACTTACTAACCCAGCCTTCCATCCCCTCATCTAAGTCATCTATAAATATCACAAAAAGTAGAGGTCCCAGAACCGATCCCTGTGGAACACCACTAGTCATTGCCCTCCAATCCGGGGGTACTCCTTCCACCACAGCCCTCTGCTTTCTAAAGGCAAGCCAATTCCTAATCCACATAGCCAAGCTTCCCTGGATCCCTTGGCCTCTGACCTTCTGAAGAAGCCTACCATGAGGAACAATATCAAACGCCTTACTAAAATCCATATAGACCACATCCACAGCACTACCCACATCAATCTTCCTCGTCACCTCCTCAAAGAACTCTATCAGGCTTGTGAGGCAAGATCTTCCCTTCACAAAGCCATGCTGGCTGTGCCTAATCAGTCCATGATTCTCCAGGTGTTCATAGATCCTCTCCCTTAGAGCCCTTTCTAACAGCTTACCCACCACAGACTTGAGGCTCACTGGTCTGTAATTCGCTGGACTATCCCTACTACCTTTTTTGAACAAGGGGACAACATTCACCACCCTCCAATTTTCCGGCACCATCACCGTGGACAACGAGGCCTCAAAGATCCATTATAACAACCCAGTTATTTTTGCTTCTCTCCAAACACTGCCTGCCAATCTGCTCCTCTATATCACTGCTGCAACCGGGGAGCCTATAGAATACTCCTTGTAGAGTAACTGCTCCTTTCTTGTTCTTTACTTCCACCCACACGGACTCTAGAGATGATCCTTCTACAACATCCATCCTTTCCACAGCCGTAGCAGTGTCCCTGATCAGTATCGCCACCCCTCCTCCTCTTCTCCTCCCTTCCCTATCCCTATTAAAACACCTAAAACCAGGAATATTCAATATCCACTCCTGCCCTGACGTCAGCCACGTCTCAGTAATAGCCACAATATCATATTCCCCCCATACTTATCCAAGCCCTCAGTTCATCTCCCTTATTCCTGACACTTCTTGCATTTAAGTAAGCACGCTTCAGTCCATCTACCTTACTACTTTTGTAGCCTATATTCTGCTTCCCCTTCACCCAAAGCCTCTCTACCTGTTTGATCTAACTTTTACACATTCCCTTCTTCCTCTGACCTACTCCTCCGGGTCCCTTCCCCCTCATAAACTAGTTTAAAATCTCCTGTACCACCCTAGCAAACCTAGCCGCAAGGATATTGGCCCCCTTCTGGTTCGGGTGTAACCAGTCCTGTCGTACAGGTCCCACCTTCCCGAGAAGAGATCCCAATGATTCAGAAATCTAAAACCCTCCCTCCTGCACCAACTTCTCAGCCACACATTTATCCGCCACCTCCTCCTATTCCTCCCTTCAGATTGCTACCCTTGAGGTCCTGTTCCGCAGTCTTCTGCCTAGCTCCCTGAACTCGCTCTTCAGGACCTCATCCCCCTTCCTACCTATGTCATTGGTGCCAACATGGACCACAAATTCTGGCTGCTCTCCCTCCTGCTCAAGAATCCTGTGGACCCGATCAGTGACATCCCGGACCCTGGCACCTGGGAGGCAACATACCATCCGGGATACATGCTCACAAAAACAGAACCTCCTATCTGTTTCCCTGACTATCGAGTCTCCATCACTACCTTATGTCTCTTTCCCACTCTTCCTTTCTGAGCAGCAGTACCAGTCCCAGTGCCATAGGCCTGGTTGCTGCAGCAGGTCCCCTGCAGGTCATCCCGCTCAACAGCCTCCAAGGCGGAAAACCTGTTACAGAGAAGAACAGCCTTCGGGGTCCCTACTCTGTCTGCCTGCCTGACTTTTTCTTCTTCCTCTTCCTTCCCCTGACAGTCACCATTCTATCTGCATCCTGAACCTCAGATGTACCTGCTCTAAGGGGGTTACTGCCTCCTGATGGACTGTGTCTACATAACTCTCTCCCTCCCTTATGCTGCGCAGTGTTTGTAGCTGCGACTCCAGCTCATCAACTCTGAGCCGAAGTTCGTCCAGCCTCAAGCACCTACTGCAGATGTGACCATCGTGGACCGCAGAAAGGTCCACGAGTTCTCACATCAAACAGCTGCAGCATATGACCATGTCCTCCATCTGACTACCTCGCTTTTTCCCCCTAGTTAATCCCACCTACAAATCTATAATAGACAACAGGTAAACCTTATCTTTACCTACTTACCAGCTACTTACGTTCTTTGCCCCTTCACGCCGAAGCCCCTTGAGCCAAAGCATGACCACTCTGCTTCCTCTCACTCCGCTGCCCGCTCCGACGCTGCCCGCTCGATAGGCCGTTTGCTTTTTCAAGCTACCCGCGCCGCGCCTGCACAGTCCAGCTCCCACTCGACTAGTTAGAAAAAATGTTTAAAACACTTACTAAAGAAAGTTATAAAAATCTAAGCCTTATACTTAAAACCCTAATAAAAGTGATAAACAGAAAAATCTTAGCTGCTCCGAAGTCCTCCGAACCGAAGCCCTCGAGTCCTCCGAAGTTTTTCTTTTTGCCTCTCCTTATTTTAACAAAATATTTAAATAAAAAGAGCTGGAAACATTACAAGAAACTGCTAGGTTGGCAGATGATTATGTTTGAACCCATAAGTCCAAATAGTGACCACCTGAAACCTTACAAAAGAGTAATAAGGACAATCCAGGTAAACTGGAGATTAAAGTGGGAGATAATAAAAAAGGCAAGGGTGAAAAGAAGCCAGTGCTGGAGAAACCTGTTGAGCGTACTTGTTAATACTGTAAGAAACCTGGCCATGTAATAATTAATCGTGCCTTTTTGAAGAAAAGGAAGGAAGCCTTGCCCAATGCTTGCTTTCAGGTAATTAAACATCAAAAAGGTTTAGGAGATGTTGTTAAAGATCAGACCTTGCCAAAGGTGAAAGCTGAAAAGTTGGAGGAGGTGAGAAAGGAATTCCGTTCTTGTGTATCAGAGGGTTATGTTTCACTGAATGATGGGTCATCCCAGGTACCAGTGAAAATCCTTAGAGATACTGGGGCTTGCCAATCTCTCTTGCTGGACAGTGTTTTAAATTTTGGTGAAGAAACTGATACTGGTGAGGTAAATGTAGTGCGAGGTGTTACAGGTGACACCATGTCTGTCCCTTTGCACAAGGTGATTTTAAATTCAAAGTTCTTAGAAGGACCAGTCGAAATAAGGATACTACCTAGTTTACCAGTGGAATGAGTTTCTTTGTTATTGGGGAATGACCTTGCGGACGGAGAAGTTGTCCATGTGGTAAGGTTAACGACCAAACCAAGGGTTGATGAGTCTGAGAATGATCCAGATGTTTACCCATCCTGTGCGGTGAGTCTAGCTAGAGCTAAAGAATTAGCCAAGACCGACAGTCCTGTACAGCCTGATGTGGTTCCCCGTGACATCCCTAAACAGGAAGAAAATTATGATCACTTGTCTGAGAATTTTCTGTCTTCACTGGAGGATAAACATCCTTGTAGTGAGCCTGAATTTAAAGATTTGTCTTTGTCGAGGAAAGAATTTGTGGTGGAACAGACGAAAGACCCTGAGTTTACAGAATTGAAAGAAAAAGTAACCTCCTGTGATGATATTCAAAAAGTGCCAATTGGATATTATGTCAAAAATGGAGTGTGAATGAGGAAATGGAGACCTTCTCATGTTCCTGTTAATGAGGAATAGAAAATTATTCATCAGGTTGTGGTTCCAAAAGTTTATAGGAATGAGATTTTCAATCTGGCCCATGGTGTGCCTTTGGGTGGTCATTCTGGTGTGAATAAAACTGTAGGAAAGATCTTGAAACAATTCTATTGCCCTGGTTTGAGAAAAGATGTGGTGATGTTTTGTCGAACCTGTCACACATGTAAGATGGTAGGTAAACCATATAAAAAAAATCCCTGTGGCTCCGTTGAAGCCAATTCCTGCTTTTGGTGAACCCTTTTCGAAGGTGATTGTGGACTGTGTTGGTCCATTGCCAAAGTCCAGGGCTGGAAAACAGTATTTGTCAACCATCATGTGTGCAACTTCCAGATTTCCAGGGGCAATACCCCTTAGAAATATTAAGGCCAAGACTGTGTCAAAGGCTCTTTTATTTTTTTTACTTTGTTTGGTTTGCCAAAAGAAATCCAATCTGATCAAGGCAGTAATTTTATGTCTAATTTATTCCAACAACTGGTCTATGAGCTGGGAGCAAAGCAGATTGTATCATCTGCATATCACCCAGAATCTAAGGGAGCTCTGGAGAGATTTCATTCTACTCTCAAAAATATGCTGAAGACTTATTGCTTTGAAAACACAAAGGATTGGGACGAGGTCGTTCATTTACTTTTGTTTTCCATTAGATAATCAATACAGGAGTCATTAGGATTTAGTCCGTTTGAGCTTGTATTTGGACATCGGGTGAGATGACCTTTAGAATTGTTCAGAGGGCAATGGGTTAATGAAGAAGTGCATTTGAGTCTGTTGAACTATGTCCAAAAATTTAAAACTCGGTTGGAGATAGTCTGCCAGCTAGCGAGAGAGAATTTGAAAACCAGTCAGATAAGAATGAAGACATGTTTTGACAGATGTGTTCGGCCCAAGACATTTGCAGTGGGACAAAAGGTATTAGCGTTTTTCCCTAGCCAGAATAATCCATTACAATCTCGTTTTTCTTGACCATATGTTATTGAATCCCGAATAACTGATTTGACATATATAATCAAAACACCAGATAGATGCAAGAAAACACAACTCTGTCATTTAAACATGCTGAAGCCTTATTATGAGAGAGATTCGGTTGTGGCCATGGTGGATGATATGAATGTTGTTTCTAGAATGCCTGATGTTGATATTGAGGAAGGCCAATTTAGACCAAATATTGCTCCATCGAAACTAAAAAGACCAAAATATCCTGGATAACCTTGAAACGAAGATGGACCATTTACAAAAGTTTCGCAAAAACAACAGATGAAAGAATTAATATTAAAATTTAATAATCTGTTCCCAGATGTTCCAAACAGAACTTCGATAATTACCCATGATGTTGATATTGCGGACGCAAAATCAATCAAACAACACCCATATCGAATGAAAGTAGAAAAAAGTAAATTGTTGACCAGTAGATTGAATATATGTTGGAAAATGATATTATTAAACGTTGTGCTTCAGACTAGAGTTCGCCTATGTTGTTGTGCCTAAACCTGATGGAACTGTTCGATTTTGCACAGTTTACAGGAAAGTGAAAGCTGTAACGAACTCAGATGCTTACCGTATTCCTAGGGTGGATGATTGCATAGACAGAGTGAGAAACGCTAAATTTCTTACAAAGATTGACCTATTAAAATGGTACTGGTGTGTTCCATTAACAGATAGAGGAAGGGAGATTTTTGCCTTTGTAACCCCTTCTTTGAAAAGCCATTTTCATTAGCAGCAGATGCCAGTCGTGAAGCTGGAGGAGCTGTGTTGTTGAAGAAGGGTGACCTTTATTATATATGAGCATCCTGTAGCTTGCTTTTCAAAGAAATTTAATAAGCATCAAAAGAATTATTCCGCCATAGAGCAAGTATTACTGTCGCTTGTTTTAGCCTTGCAACATTTCAGTGTATATGTTTGCACCGCTCAGAAACCATTGACTGAGTATACAGATCTCATTGGTGTTTCTGAGCCGAGTCCAAACCAGGAACAGAAGGCTCTTAAACTGGAGGTTAATTTTGCAAGAGTTTGATCTCATGATAACTGATATTAAAGGCAAAGACAATGTGATTGCTGATTCTCTGTCCCGATGTTAAACGGGAAACATGTATCTGTACTAATCTGATATTCTGTAATCGTGTAGCATGATAATTATTAACATTACTAACTGTATGTGAGGTTAAAATTTTTTCTTGGACAAAATTCTTTTTAAGTGGGAGGTGTTACGCACTCGGTGAATGTCCCTTTAAGATAGGTTAGTACTGTGTGTGTCGGGGGGGGCGTGCTTACGTCAACAAAAGATATAAAAAGTAAGAGGTTGCTAGTTTATCTATCGATGGACGAGAAACAATAACTGTGTTTGTCACTGCAATCCACGTATGGAAATTGGAAGCAATCCGGTGGAGTTCACTTTGTTGCTGACCTGTAGAAGGAAATAGTTATTTGTGTGGACGGCCACGATTCGGATGTTTTTCGGGGTGAGGAAGTCACTACCGAGTAAACACTGAGGTGTCGTTTGGGTTCCATCGTGGAACATTTGGATTTTGTAATTACTCTCTCTATGTTCTCTACATCTACGTCTTATCTTCAGACAACAGTGGTTGGTGAAGAAACCTTTGTTCATGTTTCACCTTATGGCTTGCGGAACTGAACTTTAAGAACCATTCCTGGACTTGGAGTATGGACTTTGCCACAGACACGAAGAGTTTAGTTTTTGCTGTTAACGTTCAAGGTTTAACATTTATACTTCTAACATACTAACATTTTTACTTTTATTTTTCTTATTATCATAAGTAATGATTAATAAAATAGTTTTTTACACTGAATCATGGCTCAGTGTGTTTCTTTTGTTGCTCATTCGCAACAACTGCCAAAAACACACTAAAACTGACAGAAACACACAAAAACACAGAAACACACAAGAACAGCCAAGGAGAAACTAAAAATGAGAGAAACGCAAAATAACACAAAACGACACGGAAACTGCCCAAAACACACTAAAACTGCGAAAGAAAACACAACAACGGCCAAAAAAACAGTAACAGTGAAAAGCACACTAAAACTGCAACTCAGTAAAACTGCCAAAACACATTGAAAATGATAGAAACGCAGAATAACGCAAAAACACATTAAGGCAGCCAATAATGACCTAAAACTGGCAGAATAAATCAAGCACACCCCAAAACGGCCAAAAACACACTAAAATTGACACAAACGCAGAAGAACGCAAAAACACATGAAAACAGCCAAAAACACAGTACAACGCCCAGACACACAAAAGCACATTAGAACCCCAAGAACAAACTAAAACGGGAAGAATAAATCAAACACCCCCTAATACTGCTAAAAACACACTAAAACAGACACACATGCAGAAAAACGCAAAAACGCATGAAAATGGCCAAAAACACATTAAAAGTGAAGAAACGCAGAACAGGACAAAAACAAACTAATTCAGCCAAAAACACACTAAAACAGTCAGACTCAACTAAAACTGCCAAAAACAGTTGAATAACGCAAAAAGAAACGAAAATGGCCAAAATCACTCCAAAGCTGATAGAAACACAAAATAACACAAAAACACAGTAAAATTTCCAAAAACACACTAAAACTGCCAGAGACAAACAAAGACTGACAGACACGCAGAATACGCAAAAACACACTAAAACGGTCAAAAACGGACTAACAGTGACAGAAGCAAAGAATAACGGAAACACATATGAACACAGCCAAATATACACTAAAACGCCCGGACACTAAAACTGACAGAGACGCACATTAAAACGGCCAAGTACAAACTAAAACTGGCAGAATAAATCAAACACACCCTATAACTGGCAAAAACACACTAAAACGGACACAAACCTAGAATAACGCAAAAAAAGTGAAAGCAGCTAAAAACACACTAAAACTGACAGAAACGCAGAACAGGACAAAAACACACTAATTCAGCCAAAAACACACTAAAACGGCCAGACACACTAAAACTGCCATAAACACAATAACACTGACAGAAATTCAGAATAAAACAAAAAAAACTGCCAAAACACGCTAAAGCTGACAGAAACGCAAAGTAACAGAAACACACTAAAAGTACCAAAAACACTTTAAAATTGGCAAAAGAACACAAAGACTGACAGAAACGCAGAATGCGTAAAAACACACTTAAAACGGCAAAAAAGGAGTAAAACTGACAGAAACGCAGCATAACACACAAAAAAATTAAGACTGCCAACAAAAACCTAAAACTGGCAGAATAAATCAAAGGCACCGCCAAAACGGCCAAAAAACACACTAATACTGACACAAACGTAGAATAACGCAAAAACACATGAAAACAGCCAAAAACACGCTAAAACGCCCAGACACACTAAAACAGACTGAAACGCAGAATAACACAAAAGCACTTTAAAAGGGCCAAGAACACATTAACAGAAACGCAGAATAAGGCAAAAAACACACCAATTCGGCCAAAACCGCACTAATACAACCAAAGACACACTAAAACGGTCAGAAACACTAAAACTGCCAAAAACACACTAAAACTGAGAGAAATGCAGAATGCGCAAAAACAAACTAAAACGGCTAAAATCACTCCAAAGCTGACAGAAACGCAAAATAACACAAAAACATAGTAAAAGTGTCAAAAAAAAACACTAAAACTGACAGAAATGCAAACACAAACATTGACGGCCAATAACAAACTAAAACTGGAAGAATAAATCAAAGACACCATAAAACAGCCAAAAACGGACTAAACCTGACATAAACGCAAAATAAGGCAAACACACACTAAACGGCCAAAAACACTCTAAAACGGCCAATCTACAACTTCCAAAAACACAGTAAAACTGAAACGCAGAAAAACGCAAAACACACCAAAACTGCCAAAAACACAAAAAGACTGTCAGAACCGAACAGTAACGCAAAAACGCACTAGAATGGACAAAAACACTGAAATGAAAAATAAACACAAAATCTGAGAGAAACACACACTAAAACAAACACACACTGACACGAGCAAATCATCCACTAATATTGAACAAAACACACAATATCACAAACACACTACCACTAACAAATACACACACTAACACAAACACAAAGTAATACTAACAAAAACACAAGAACAGAAACACACACTAACACAAAAACAATCTAATACCCCGGAGGCTGTTACCGTCAGTAACAAGTTTAATGCCATGGAAGCTGTTGAGGGGGATCACCTGCAGGGGCCTAGCTGCAGTTACCAGGTCTCTGGTACTGGGACTGGTACTGCTGCTCAGAAGGGAAGGGTGGGAAAGAGACATGCGGTAGTGATAGGGGACTCGATAGTAAGGGAAACAGACAGGAGGTTCTGTGACAGTGAACATGAATCCCGGATGGTATGTTGCCTCCCAGGTGCCAGGGTCCAGGACGTCACTGATCGGGTCCACAAAATTCTTGAGTGGGAGGGAGAGCAGCCAGAAGTTGTGGTCCATATTGGCACCAATGACATAGGTAGGAAGGGGGATGATGTCCTGAAGAGTGAGTTCAGGAAGATAGGCAGAAAATTGAGGAACAGGACCTCAAGGGTAGCGATCTCGGGATTGCTGCCAGTGCCACGTGATAGTGAAGGTGGAATAGGAGGAGGTGGCAGATAAATGCGTGGCTGAGAAGCTGGTGCAGGAGGGAGGGTTTTAGATTTCTGGATCATTGGGATCTCTTCTCGGGAAGGTGGGACCTGTACAGAGAGGACGGGTTACACCCGAACCAGAAGGGGGCCAATATCCTTGCGGCGAGATTTGGTAGGGTGGTACAGGAGGGTTTAAACTAGTTTGTGAGGGGGAAGGGAACCGGAGGAGTAGGTCAGAGGAAGAAGGGAATTTGTAAAAGTTAGATCAAACAGGTAGAGAGGCTTTGGGGAAGGAGAAGCACAATACAGGCTGTAAAAGTAGTAAGATAGATGGACTGAAGTGTGTTTACTTAAATGCAAGAAGTGTCAGGAATAAGGGGGATGAACTGAGGGCTTGGATAAGTATGGGGGACTCTGATATCGTGGCTATTACTGAGACGTGGCGGACGTCAGGAGAGGAGTGGATATTGAATATTCCTGGTTTGCGGTGTTTTAAGAGGGATAGGGAAGGGAGGAGAAGAGGTGGAGGGGTGGCGATACTGGTCAGGGACACAGCTACGGCTGTAGAAAAGATGGATGTTGTAGAAGGATCATCTCTCGAGTCCGTATGGGTGGAGTTAAGGAACAAGAAAGGAGCAGTTACTCTACTAGGAGTATTCTATAGGCCCCCCGGTGGCAGTAGAGATATAGAGGAGCAGATTTGCAGGCAGTGTTTGGAGAGAAGCAGAAATAACAGGGTTGTTATAATGGGAGACTTCAACTTCCCAAATATAGACTGGAACCTGCTTAGTGCCAAAGGTTCAGATGGGACAGAATTTGTTAAATGTGTCCAGGAGGGATTCCTGACGCAGTATGTTGACAGGCCGACGAGAGGGAATGTCATGTTAGATCTAGTTTTAGGAAATGAACCGGGACAAGTGAAGGATCTATTGGTGGGTGAGCATTTGGGGGACAGTGACCATTGCTCCATAACCTTTAAAATTATCATGGACAGGGACAGGTGCAGAGAGGACAAGAGGTTTTTCATTTGGGGAACTGCTAACTACGAGGCTATAAGGAGGGAGTGTAAATTGGGATGTCCTTTTTTAAGGAAAATGCACCATGGGGATGTGGTCGATATTCAAGGATCTTATGCAGGATGTTAGGGATAAATATGTCCCGGTGAGGCAGAGAAGGAATGGCAGGGTGAAGGAACCGTGGGTGACGAGAGAGGTGAAACGACTGGTTAGAGAGAAGATGGTAACATACGTGAGGTATAAGCAGCAAGGTTCAGACAGGACCCGTGAGGAATATAGAGTAGCGAGGAAGGAACTTAAGAAAGGGCTGAGAAGAGCTAGAAGGGGACATGAAAAGGCTTTGGCTAGTAGAGTTAAGGAAAATCCCAAGGCCTTTTTCAAGTACGTGAAGGGTAGGAGGATGGCTATGGTGAAGGTAGGTCCGATTAAGGACAAAGGTGGGAGAATTTTCCTGGAGGCGGCGGAAGTGGGAGAAGTTCTCAATGAGTACTTCTCTTCGGTATTCACCAGGGAGAGGGGTCTTGATGATGCGTAAGGGAGTGCTGGTAGGGGTAATGTTCTTGAGGTTGTTGATATCAAGAGAGAGGATGTGTTGAAGGTGTTAAATAATATTAAGACAGATAAATCTCCGGGTCCTGACGGGATTTTCCCCAGGCTGCTTCGAGAGGCAAGGGAAGAGATTGCTGAACCGCTGGTAAGGATCTTTGAGTCCTCGTTGTCTACGGGGGTGGTGCCGGAGGATTGGAGGATTGCGAATGTGGTCCCCTTGTTCAAAAAAGGTAATAGGGATAGGCCAGGGAATTATAGACCGGTGAGTCTCACGTCTGTGGTGGGTAAGCTGTTAGAAAGGATTCTAAGGGATAGGATTTATGAACACCTGGAGAATCATGGACTGATTAGGGACAGCCAGCATGACTTTGTGAAGGGAAGATCTTGCCTCACAAGCCTGATAGAATTCTTTGAGGAGGAGACCAGGAAGATTGATGAGGGCAGTGTGGTGGATGTGGTTTACATGGATTTTAGTAAGGCATTTGATAATGTTCCTCATGGTAGGCTCTTCAGAAGGTCAGAGGCCAAGGGATTCAAGGAAGCTTGGCTGTGTGGATTAGGAATTGGCTTGCATGTAGAAAGCAGAGGGTTGTGGTGGAAGGAGTGCCCTCGGATTGGAAGGCAGTGACTAGTGGTGTCCCGCAGGGATCGGTTCTGGGTCGTCTACATGTTGTGATATTTATAGATGACTTAGATGAGGGAGTGGAGGGCTGGGTTAGTAAGTTTGCGGACGACACTAAGATCGGCGGTGTTGTGGATAGTGTGGAGGTCTGTCGGAGCTTACAAAGGGATATTGATAGGATGCAGAGCTGGGCTGAGAAGTGGCAGATGGAGTTCAATCCCGAGAAGTGTGAGGTGGTACACTTTGGAAGGACAAACTCCTGTGCAGAGCACAGGGTAAACGGCAAGGTACTTGGCAGTGTGGAGGAGCAGAGGGATCTGGGGGTTCATATTCACAGTTCGTTGAAAGTTGCCTCACAGGTGGAAAGACCAGTTAAGAAGGCCAATGGGATGTTGGCTTTCATAAATCGTGGGATTGAGTTTAAGAGCCGCGAGGTTATGATGCAGCTTTACAAAACTCTAGTTAGGCCACATTTAGAGTACTGTGTTCAGTTCTGGTCGCCTCACTATAGGAACGATGTGGAGGCATTGGAGAGGGTGCAGATGAGATTTACCAGGATGCTGCCTGGATTGGATGATATTGAATATGAAGAGAGGCTTAAGGTGCTAGGGCTTTATTCACTGGAAAGGAGGAGGATGAGAGGAGACATGATAGAGGTATATAAATTATTGAGAGGAATAGATAGAGTAGACAGTCAGCGCCTCATTCCCAGGGCACCAATGCTCAATACGAGAGGTCATGGCTTTACGTTTATGGGTGGGAGGTCCAGGGGAGATGTCAGTGGGAGGTTTGTCACCCAAATAGTGGTTGGTGCATTGAATGCACTGCCTGGGGTGGTGGTGGAGGCAGATACATTGAACAGGTTCAAGAGCTTGTTGGATAGGCATATGGAGTAACGTGAGATAGATGGATATGCGGGAGGGAGGGGTTAGGTAGTGTGAGGGTGGTCTGATGGACGGCACGACACAGTGGGCCGATGGGCCTGTTTTGTGCTGTATGGTTCTATGGTTCTATGGTTCTAAAACACACACCAACACAGACAGACACTAATACTAATATAAGCGTATACTAATACTAAGAAGAGCACATACCAACACAAAACACGCTGATAAAAACAAAACAAACACTGCCACGAACAAAAACACATTTCAACACAAACACACACTACTAATAATAAAAACACACAATAAAAGCAAACACACGCTAATAGTAACAAAAACACACGCTAGCACAAACACAAACTAAAACTAACCAAAACACACACCGACAAAAAACACACTAATACTAACAAAAACACACACTAACACTAAGACACACTAATTCTTACCAAAACAGACACTAAAACAAACACACACGAACACTAAAACACACACTTATACTGAGCAAAACACATACTAACACAAACACACACTAATAGTAACAGAAACAAACACGAATACTGTCAAAAGCACACACTCACGCAGACGCACTCTGATACTAAAGCACACTAATAGTAACATCAGCACACACTAAAACAAATACACACTACCAACAAAAATACTTGCACAAACACACACTGATACAAACAAAACACACTATGATGCTAACACAAACACACGCTAATCCTGACAAAATTACACATCAACACAAACACACACTGATACTGCAAAAACACACACTAATATCAAAAAAAGCACTCAAACCCACTCTGACATAAACACACACTAATACATATAATGCCACACTAATACTAACAAAAACACACGCTAAATCTTACAAAAGCACACACTTAAACACTAAAACAACACACTCTAACACAAACACATATTAATATTAACAAAAAAACACTAACAAGAACACAGTCGATCACAAACAAAAACTAACACTGACATTAAAACACACTAACACAAACACTAATTCTAACAAAACACACACTAATGCTAACAAAAACACAGACTAAAACAAACACACAGTAACAGTGTCAAAAACACAGACCAACACAAACACTCACCAATACCAACAAAATACACACTAATATTAAAAGAACACACACTAACACAAACACAAACTATTAATGACAAAAACAAACATTAATACTGAAATACTCCAGTACTAACAAAAACACACACTAACACAAACACACACAAATAATAACGAAACACACACTAATACAATTAAAACACCCACTGACACCCACAAAAATACACACTAACAGAATCACACTTTATACAAACACCCACAATATTACTACCAAAAGCACACAAACACTCTAACAAAAGCACACTAACCCAAACACACACATACTAACAAAAACACACAAATACGAAAAAACAAAAAATAATACAAACACACTAATATTTAAAAAACACACACACTAACACAAACACACTCTAATACATACAAAAACACACACCAAAACTAACAAAAACATACGATAGCACAAACACAAACTAATACTAACAAAACACACACTAACACAAAAACATAATACTAACAAAAACACACTAACACAAACACACAACAGAAACACACACCAATACTATCATAAACACACACTAATTCTAACAAAAAGGCACGCAATAGCACACAGACTAATACTAATAAAACACACAGTAAAGCTAACAAAAACACTTACCAACACAAACAGATAACAAGTCACGCATACTAACAAAAAAACACTAACACAACAAATCACTGACACTAACATAAACAAACACTAAAACAGACAATTTTACCGATAAAAACACGTTAGCACTGAAAAATACACTGACACAATCACAAAACTACGAACAAAAAACATACCAACTCAAACACACACTAACACTGACAAAGCACTCACCAACACAAACACACACTAATACAAACAAAACAAACACTGACATAAACACACAGATGCTAAGGAAAACACACACCCACAAACACATTTACTTGCAAAAACACACACTAGTGCTAACAAAACACACTTACAGAAAAACACACACTAACACAAACACAAACTAATACTATTCAACACACACTAACTTTAACACACTCTAATACTACCAAAACACTATTAGTAACAGAAACATACACCAGCACAAACATACAGTGATACCAACAAAAACACACACTAATACTAACGAAAATGCACATGAAAACTAGCACACACCAATACTAAAAAACACACACTGATACTAAAAAACACACACTAAAACAAACAAAAATACTAAAATAAACACAGAGTAACACAAGCACATACTAATACTAAAAAAACACTAACTGATACGAACTAAAACACAGATTAAAACAAAAAAATCACTAATACAAACATAAAGACACACTAACACACACAAACTATTTCTAACAAAACACACCATATAACAAACACACACTAACAATAACAAAAATACACACCAACACAAACACACACCAATACTAACATTAGCACGTACTAATACAAACATCAAAATACAGGAACACACACACACTAATACTAACAAAAACGCACACTATCAAAAACACACTCTAATACTAACAAAGGTACACACTAACACAATCAAACGCTACTACTAATAAAGCCACACAATAAAACAATCAAAAACACACAATATCACAAACACACTTAACACTAACAAAAACACACACCAACACAAACACAGACTAGTACTAACAAAACCACATATTAATTCTAACAACAACACACACGAACACACACACACTAATACTAGCAAAAACACACTAAAACAAACAAAAACACACAATATCACAAAAACATATTAATACTAACATCAACACACACGAACACACACTAATGCTAGCAAAAACACACAAACACAAATACACACTAATACTAACAAACACACTCAATGTCACAAACACACACTAACACTAACAAATCACACACATATACGGAAGAAAACACACACTAATACTAACATAAGCACATAATAATACTAAAATCAACACACACAAACACACAAACTAATACTAGCAAAAGCACACACTAAAATAAATACAGCCAATAATAACAAAAACACGCACGAACACAATCAAACACTAATACTAACAAAAACACACATTGAAACGAACAAAAACACACAATACCAGAAAAAACACACTAATCCTAACAAACAAACTAATACAAAAACACACTAATAGTAATAAAATTTGTCAATAACACAAAACACACTAATATTAATGAAAACGTACTAATACTAACAAAAGCACACATCAGCCCAAACACATACTGATACTGACATAAACACATACCAATACTAACATCAACACACACGAACAAACACAATAATACCAGCAAAAACACACACTGATGTTAACAAAAACATACTCTGACTTAAACACACTGTAATACGAACGAAAGCACACACTAACACAATCAAACACTAATACTAACAAAACACCCACATTAATAATACCAAACGCACACAGCAACACAAACACACACTAGTACTAACATAAACACATAATAATACTAGCATCAACACACACGAACACTCTAATACGAGCAAAATCACACATTATCACAATCAAACACTAATACCAACAAAAACACATTAATACTAACAAAAGCACACTTTAACCCAAACACACACTAATACTAACATAAACACATACTACTACTAACATCAACACACAAGAACACACACAATAATACAAGCCAAAACACACACTAATGCCAACAAAAACGCACACTAACACAAGCAAACACCAATACTAACAAAAACACACACTGATACGAAAAACACACACAATATCACAAACACACACTAACACTAACGATAACACACACTAACACAAACACACATTTATACTAACAAAAACACACAACACAAAAGCACTAATACGAACAAAACACTCTTTTATACTAACAAAAGCACAAACCAACACGAACACACACTAATACCAATATAAGCACATAATAAAACTTACATCAAATCACACTAACACACACAATAACACGAACAAAAACACACTAATTATAACAAAAGCTCACACTAACACAGAAACGCAATAATATAAACAAAAGCACATACTAACACAGTCAAACACTAAAACTAACAAAAGCACACACTAATACTAATAAAAACACGCACTATCACAAACACACACTAACGCTAAGAAAAACACACTCTAATATTAACAAAAAGACATACTAATGCTAACAAAAACACAAACTAACACAAAAGCATACGATTACTATCAAAAACTCGCACTAACACAAACACACACTAATTCTAAAAAAAGTACACTGATACTAACAAAACCACACACCAAATCAATCATACTAACACTAAAAAACACACTCTAATACATAACACAGAATAAACACAATAACACTGACAAAAAACCAACACAAACAAACACTATCACTAGCAAAAACACACTCCAATACCAACAAAAACACACACTAACACAAACATACACTCGCACTAACAAAAACACAGCAGGACAAACACAGACTAATATAAACAAAAATAAACCCTAAAACCAAGTAAAAGTACACAAACACGAACAAAGCATACATTTACACATACACGTATACTAACAAAAACAAGCACATGCTAAAAAACGCAGACTAACACAAACACACTAATACTAAGAAAACACACACTAACACTAAACAAAACACAGAACCACAATCTAATACTAAGAAGTACAGACACGAACACAAACACACAATATTAAAAAAAGCACAAGAGAATACTCACAGAAACACAGACTAATACAAACACACACTAACACTGAAAAAACACACACCAGAACAAAATCACACTAATACAAATAAAAACACACACTAATACTAAAATAATATACATCAATACCAACAAAAACACACACTAATACTACTAACAAAAATACACTGATAATAAAAAACAGAGTAAAACAAAACCACACTAGTTCCAACAAAAACACACAATAACAAAATCAAACACTAATACTAACATAAACATGCAATATCACAAACGCACACTAACACCAACATAAATACCCTAACACAAACACACACTAATACTAACATTAACACACACAAACACATACACTAATACTAGCAAAAACACACACTAATGTTAACAAAAAACACACTGACACAAATATACACAAACACAATCAAACACTAACACGAACAGGAACAAAATTTAACACTAACAAAGGCACAAAATATCACAAACACACACTAACACAAACTAAAACTTTGGTACTGTCTTCTTTTGGAAAAATACTGGAAAGACATTTTAACATTATTTATAATGTATTGCAGATTGATTTACAACCTCACCCTACCACTGCAATTTTTGGGTTACCAAGGATAGAGTCTGGCTTCTCCTAACCGTATGATTGACTTTGTTACATTAATGGCCAGACCATCCATTTTGCTTAAATGGAAGAATCCAATACCCCCTACTACTTTTAAATGGTTCTCTCAAACTATATCATGTTTAAACATGGAAAAAAGTAGGAGTGGTACTGTTGATCCTTCGCTTACATTTGAGGAAGTTTGGAGTCCATTTATTCAATATTCTCACATGATATAGATCCCCTTGTAATAACCTTTCAAGTGAGAGGAATGAAGATGATGAAACATAGGATTGCTCTGTTTCTACTGGGAAATTGTAGTGCAGTTTTTTTCTGCATATTTTCTTTTTGAATTTCTTTTTCTTTAGCTTAGTTTGGTTTGATATATTGTTTATAAATTTTCTTATTGTTTTGTGTTTTTTTTCTTTCTTTAATATTTTGTAATAAATCCTCTTTCCTTTCTTTTATATTATATTCATTCACTAAGAGGTCGTTAGATCTACAGATTTTTAATACACTTTATTGTTTTTATGATTATCGATGCCATGATCGTTTTCCGATCTCTTTGTATTACATGTACAAACATTGATGTTATATATTAATCTGTATTAATTGGTAAACTAATAAAAGATCGAAAAAGAAAAGAAACTAACACAAACACACACTAACACAAAAACACATTTATACCAACAAAAACACACACTAACACAAACACACAGTCATATTTTCAAAAGCACCCTCTAACACTAACAACACACACTAACAAAAACACACATTAATAGTAACAAAAACACGCCAACACTAAAACGGACACAAACTCACCAACGAGAACAATCACTAACACACACACTAATACTGACAAAAACACTCATAATAAAAAATGCAGACTAACACAAGCATACACTAATACTAACAATAAAACACTAATACTATCAAAAACACACAATATCACAAACACATACTAACACTAACAAAAAGACACAAACTAACACAAACACACAGTAATACTCATGAAAAGACACATCCACGCTAACAAACACACACTAACACAAACACACACTGATATAACAATAACACACACTAACACAAACGCACACTCATACTATCAAAACACACTCTAACAAAACACACTTAAACAAACATACAGTAACACTATGAAAAATACACTAACACAAACACACTCTAATTCTAACAAAAACACACAAACACAATCAAACACCAATACTAACAAAAACACACTATATCACAAACACACACGAACACTAACAAAAACTCACTAACACAAATACACATTAATGCTAATAAAAGCACGCACGATCACAAACACACACTAACACAATAAAACACTAACACTAACAAGAATACACTCTGATACTAACAAAGACACAAACTATCACAAACACACATTAACGTTAACAAAAACACACACTAACACAAACGCACACTATTACTAACAAAAACACTAATACTAATAAAAATTACACAAACACACAAACTAATACTAGCAAAAACACACTACTAATACTAACAAAAACACACTACTACTAAAAACGCAGCTTAACGCAAACACACACTAATACTAACATAAACACATAATATTTCTAACATCAGCAGACAGAAACACAAACGCTAATAGTAGCAGAACACACACATTGATGTTAACAAAATCCACGCTTAAACAATCACACACTACTACTAATAAAAACACATTAACACAATCAAACGCTAATACTAATGAAAACACACACTAAATCTAAAAAAACACAATATCACAAACACACACCAACATTACCAAAAACACACACTAACACACACACACACACTAATACTAACAAAAAGACACACTAATGCTCACAAAAACACATACTGACGTAAACACACACTAATACTAACTAAAACACACACTAACACAAACACATACTAAAACTAAAAACAACACACATTAATTCAAACCAACTAATACCAAAGAAAGCACACACTGAAACAAACACACACTAATGATAAGAAAAACACACACTGACAATAACCAAAACACACAGTAAAGCAAACACACACTAATACTAACAAAAACACACAGAACAGTCGTATACTAATACTAACAAAAACACACACTAATACTAACAAAACACACAATATCACAAACACACACGAACACTAACAAAAACACACACTAATACTAACAAAACACACAATATCACAAACACACACGAACACTAACAAAACACACACTAATTCAAACACACTAATACTAAGAAAAATACACGCTAGTTCAAACACACTAAAAATAACAAAAGCACACAATAATACTAACAAAACCACAGTCTAACACAAACACGCAATAACACTGACAAAAACACACCCCAACACAAACACACATTAATACTAACAAAAACACACTGTAATACCAAAAAAGCACACGGCAACACAAACACACACTAATACTAACATAAGCATATACTAATACTAACATGAGCACAGGCAAACACACACACTGATACTTGCAAAAACACACACTAATGCTAACAAAAACACACACTAACACAAACACACAGTAATACATACAAAAGGACACACTAATGCCAACAAAATCACACACTGACACAAACATACACTAATACTAACAAAAACACACTCTAACAAACACACACTAATCCTCACAAAAGCTACACTGATACTAACAAAGGCACAAACTACCATAAACACACACTAATACTTACAAAGACACACACTAATTCAAACACACTAATACTAACAAAAACACACACTGATGCTAACAAAACACATACTAACACAAACATTCAATAACACTGACAAAAACACACTATCACAAACACATACTAATACTAACAAAAACACACAGCAATACCAACAAAAACACACACTAACACAAACACGTATTAATACTAAAGAAAACACTCTAACACTAACAAAAACACTAACGCTAACACATACTAACACTCACGCACAATAATACACTCTAACATAATGTACCACACTAACACACACTAACATAAACTCTAACGAGCACAAACTCTAGCTCCAGCTCCTGTTCTTGCTCCAACTCAACACACACTAGCACTGACACTAACATAATCTAGCACTAACACTAAAACTAACACATACTAGCACTAACACGAACACCAACACACATAAACAGACACTAACATACACTACCACACACTAACACACAGTAACACACAGTAACACACGGGAAAACACCCACTCATATTCAGACTAACACTAATTGTAACTAACATTAACACACACTAACACTAACACTGACACACTAACACTAACACACACTAAAACAAATACCAACACACACTAACTAATACACACTATTATCACTAACACTAACACATACCTTCATTAACACTAACACACTACAACTAACACTGACACACTAACACAAACTCTGAGTCACACTTTCTCTCGCTGTAGCTCCTGCTCTAGCTCTAAGTCAACACACACTGGCACGAACCGTAAAACTAACACACACTAACATGTACTAACACAGAGTAACAGACAGTAATACACACTAACACTCACACACTCCCACTAACACTAACTCTAACGTAAACTAACTAACAATAACGCTCACACACACACACTAACACAAACTGACACACCAGCACACACTAACACTAACACACACTAACATCAACACACACTAACACTCGCAAAAGCTAACACTAGCACACACTAAAACTAGCACACACTGTCTCACTAGCATTAACACTAACACACAATAACACTATCACACACTAACACATGCTAACTCTACACTAGCACACACTACCACACACTAACACACAATAATATACGCTAACACTAAACAAACACACGGTAACACAAACACCAACACACACTAACTTAGAAAACAAGGGGACAATCAATGTCCCCTTGCTTTCCAATTCATCACCAATGTACATATATGCAGATCTGCAAATGTGTTTCAGTTACTTCACTCTTGTTTCACCAGCTTTCAATCATATTTCCTTCTGCTGATGCAAAACACCACTCTATCCATTGGGGAACCCATACTGATCTACAGTCCTCGGCAAGTTGTAGAATATCTCATCACAGATACCACGCGTTCGGCACTCAACCTTTGAATACTATGTATTAAAGCTGATAGAGCTGCTCTCTACCGGATATACATTCCCTTTGCCTCAACTTTTCCTGTAATTGTTGTTATCCAGAATGTGTGAACATTTGCCATTTCTTCCGAACGCGCTTCAGCCGGATTCCCACATCGCTAATCTTATTGTCACCATTAGCCCTGTCGCGGTGCCCCTCGCATTTTTTTTATTAATTTGGGATCTGTGCTTTTGTACAGCAGCAGAAGTTATAATCTGTCCCCAAATCCCCCTGAGGAGGCAGTGGTTAGCAGCTCTGTAGAACTATTGCAGTCCTGCTGGCCGCGCATGGACAGACTTTCACCGAAGAACAGAGGACCAGAGGTATATTTCCAGAAAGAAATGGTGAGTGAGTCGCACGAGAATTGTCAGGAGGACATGTTTCCCTGCACCAGTTCCCATTGTCCTTGGTGGTAGAGGTGCTCCCTGGAGCAGCATTGTACATAGTTACACTGCAGTCACTGAACCATGTGGGGTGGATATGGCAGTTGATCGAGCGGACTTCTTTTTCTGGGTGGTGCCAAACTCCTGTGAGTTACTGAAGATTTACTTTCCCTGCTCAGTGGAGAATATTCTATCAAACTCTTGTCCTGTGCCTTCTGGATGATATGAAGTAAAGGGTATTAAGTGGCGAGTCATAGAGAAACCCTTCACCATCAATCACAGCCTCCTGTTATAAGGGAGATTTCCAATCAATTTACCAAACTGCCTTGGGTCCCTTGGGCTCTGTCCTTTTCGACTCGTCTCCTGTACGGTTGCATTAGAACACTGGGCATCGCACGTTCATTAAACTGATGTCAATGGCGCGATTTTCAGAGGCCGATTGCAGAGCACTGACATTGCTGTGTGGTTTGTTCGGCTACGGGACTGGAGATGAATTTATGTTCATGCAAGTAGAAGCAGCGGAGCCTTGTGGAATCCATGATCTCATGTCAACAGGCCTGAGTTTAAACTAGCGTAAAAGTTCTCAGTAATCTATCATCATTTACTCGTATCAAAATCTATTATTTCAGGTAGATTCACACTTTATACTGGGTATAACAACCGCAGCTATATGAAAAGTCATGCATGATTTTTAAACGTTTGCATAATCCAGGGGAATAGATGGAGGAAATTAATATCTGGATCACAGAACGTGTTCCTGGGTAGAGGTAGAAAAAAGGGCAGGACAAAATTCAATCCTACCCAGTGCAGAAACTAAGCGCGACGTCATGGGTTTCCTACGGGTAACAAGACCGGACGTGGCTTTGCAATATTGATAATTAAGTCCATTTTCAGAGAAAGGGCGTAAATATTCCATACTCTTCATATGAGGCCACATGGGTAGAGCACAGGAGCACAAAGGGTGCAATTGTTTTGTGGTAGGGAAAGGTGGGTTACACAGCTGGCGTCCTAACAACCAGCAAGAGATATAGGAACAGATATCTAACCAAATCATAGGGTTGTAGGAGAAATCGGGTTATAGTTCTAGCTGAGTTCAACTTGTCACATATTAAGTAGGAACACTTTAATGTGTAAAGTTCGGATCGGGGAGGAATTTTTAAAGTGCATCCAGCAGAATTTCATGAGCCGCTTTGTCGATAGTCCCACCGGAGAAAGGGCAGTACGGTCCGCATTTTTAGGGAATGTAGAAGTGCGAGATGTTGCAGTGTCAGCTGAGAGCATTTCAAGAGATGTGTAAAGTTTAATGTAGTTATGGAAGGAGATAAGGGCGGTATGGAATTTAGATCATGCGTTGAGAAAAAGCTAATTTCTATTTCATCAGAGAGGACCTGGAAAAATGGACGGAAGTAGTTACGTGCAGGAGTGTCCACGTTGGGCAAGTGGGGGTCATTGAAAATTAAATAAATGAGAGTTCATGGCCATCGCATCCCTGTGAGGGTAAACGTTGCGGACAGGAATTCCAAACAACTGTGTATTTTCCCAGGAGACGTTCCAGGTGACCGCAGGACAACGAATGCGGTGGCCCTGATCATGAAGAACAGAAAGTAGAAACCAAGTAGTTACAGGTCTGTAAGTCTCATGGCAGTGGTGGGAAGGTTATTGGTAAACCCTCTGAGGGACAGGATTAAACTGGACTTGGAAAGGTAAAGCTTGGTTCTTTGCTGACTCTTTTGATTGTTTTGTTTAATTACCGGAGTATGTTAATGAGGACACGGTGTTTGAGGTCACTAAGGTCTTTGACAACATTACACAGAGAAACAAACACCTTGATATCACACAGCACGGACCCTGACTCCTCGGCACTAGTTAGACCCATAGAATTCTACAATACGTTTTGACTCTAAATTCGTCATAACTTGTTCATGGAGAGCAAGGTGCTCTACCCATGCTAGTCCCATTTTCCAGCTTTGGCACATATCCTTCTAAATAGTTCTAATCCATGCTCCTGTCCAACTGCCTTTTACAAGTTGTTATTGTACCTGCCTCAACCTCTTCCTCTGGCAGATCATTCCACATTGATACCAGACCTTACGTTGAAATGTTGCCCAGCATATTCTATTCAATCCTTCCCCCTCCCATCTTAAACCTACACCGTCTCCTTCTTGCTTCTACAACACTGGGAAATGGACTGAATTCATTCACCCTGTCTCTACCCCTACTGACTTCATGCACTTTTAGAAGATCACTCACAGTTTCCTACGCTCCAAGGGGTAAAGGCCTAACCTGTCCAACCTCTCCCTTTCAGTCAGTCCCTTAATTCCTGGCAACATCCTTGTAAATCTTTTCTGCGCCCTTTCCAGTTTAATAACATGTTTCCTATAGCGGGGCGACCGAAACTTAACAAAATACTCCAAGTGCGGCTTCAGCAGCGTCCTGTACAAATGCACCATGACCTCCCAACTTTCATACTAAATGCCTAGATATATGAAGGCCAACACATCAAAATCTTTATTCACCACCCTGTCTACCTGTGATTCCACTTTCAGTGAACCATGTACTTGTACTCCAAGGTCCCCATGTTCTAAAGTAAGCAGTTTCCACGATGGCGCTGGTGCGTGGGCCAACATAATCTCAGAAGGAAATTTCATGTTGAGCCTCGTTTAGCTTAAGATAGGAATAGAGAAATGGATGCATTTGGAGGCACGGGAATGCACTGTGCATCAGGCAACCAAATATGACAGCTCAGGTTTTCTTGCTATTTAGTTGTGGGATTTTCTTTCGTCCATCACTGAATATTGAACACACTGGTGAAAGACAATTGTCGGCGTTCATGTTTAAAATAATAACCCCATGGATTCAGATGAATTTGCAAAACGATATGGGGTAGAAGAGATGGACAAGGGGCAGAGGGGAAATGAATATAAGATGCCAGAGATAATTATGAAGTTGTAGGACGAGAAGCACATATGGATGATTGTTTGCCGATGACTACAGACAAGCCAGTGTAGTTCGATCAAGCTGAGAGATGTTAGTGGATCAATGGATTATCAATTGTGTGTGAATCTGGAAGAATGAAGAGGGATAGATCACTTTCATCAAATTATTTAAGACTTGCAATTCAATCATATTTTCTAAACTGCAAAGTCGAACAAAGTGCAATGGAACTGAATTTATTTTCTCTATAGTAAGGCTAAAAGAGTATAGAACATAATAAAACTTGCACACGTTTACATTGCCCATTAAATTATCAGATCAATTGGAAGTTAAGAATATCACTTCTTTTTATCTATGCTGTAGTTGTGAAACTTATCAAGCGAGAATTAAATGTGTGACTTATTCGGCAGAGACATGCTAACCCCCTACACTTCTTATTAGCATTACCAATAATTCTGTCTTTTCAGGAAGTGCGTCTGAAATTTACAAGACAAGAACTCCATCTTGGATTCTGGAGCAGAGAGATCCGTCTGCCAGATGCGTTTTGGCAATGCCAGGGAGATTGTCGTGCAAAGCTATTTTATTGGATTTAAAAGTGGTCTTGAAAACAAAAGAGGTCATTCAGCTCTACTGAAGATGTACGGTATTTAGTACCGTGATCAAACAGTATTTTACCTGGGCAAAAGATGTGCCAATGTCTGCAAAGCAAAAAACAACATCCACACTCAAGTGAATCAAATAAAAGACGTGTTAATTGGGATACAGTGACTCGTTCTTATAGTAGCTTTGACATGGTACGTGCCAAGTTCAGAAGTACACTGCATATAAATTTATAATAAATAGAAAAATGGTAAGAGGAAAATTGATTCTTTAATCAAATAATTTAAAACACCGTCCTCTCTGTTCTTTATCGCTCTGTCGAAATCGCTGTTCATTTCCTGCTGGTTGCAGGATCTCAAAACGCTATAACTCCATACCTTTTTTGGTATTTGCATCCACTTCTCCACACCTCCCTTGGAAATTGCAAACCATGCAAAAGTTCATAATCGAAGTGGTTACGCCAATGCAAACGATTTCAAACCACCTGAAATATTAGACATTGTTACGGGAAAATGGTGACAAGTTAATGGATCTTTTACCGTGGTTTCAGATCAGGCCTGTTGACATGACGGCAGGTTTTTCCCAAGACACTGCTCCTTCACTTGGACTTGCACTGCTGCAAAAAGGTGGCTAAAGTAATTAAGTTCCTGGTGTTTTAGGGCGCTTGGCTCAACCCTGCCATATCTGTCAACTACTTATCTAAAACTAACATTAATTTGTATTTCGTAACGTTGTACCAATGTAGGCCCATCTCGTCCTTAAAATAGTCGTCGTCTTTTGTGCGAAGTTTATCTGCAACATGTTGGAATTCTTTGCACTGCTGTATCGACCATACTTACACTGTTTACTTTCTCAAAGAAACCTCGTCAGCAATGAACAGAACTTCATCCGCGATCCCAGAGCCGGAAGAACGACACAGCAATATCAGTGCACTGTATTCATGACATTGACATCACAGGATGAAAAGGGATGGAATGTCCAGTGTTCTGATGAACATGCATGGGAGTCCGGTCCAAGAGGATTGAGCCGATGACATCCGGGACACGTTGGCAAATTGGGCCCGATCTGGCTTGTTGGTATGAAGCAGATAAAGTTGCTGAAGTATTGGTATTGGTATTGCTCTGCGACTCACCAGTTAATGTTCAAAATGTGTTTCATGACCTCCAAGGAACAATGCAGGTGGGTAGAATAATCTCCACTTGCCTGGGAAAGTAAATCCGCAACAAATCTCAAGAAATTTGATACCACTCAGGACAAAAGAAGCCCGCTTGATAGGCGCAACATCAAATTTTCATTTCGCTCACCATGGGTGAATAATGTCTACTGTGCAACGATGTTCAATGTTCGTCCAGGCAACACCTATACCATCAAGGACAATGGCAGTAAGTCCATGGAAACATCAGCAGCCGCGAGTTCCCATGCATGGCAAACACCGTCCTTATATGGAAATATATTGTCGGCCCTTGATTGTTATTGGATCTAAGTCTTTCCATTCACAGCCAGAAATGCTGCAATCATTGAGAAGATTAGTTAACTACGACATCCTCAACGGGAATTAGGGATAGATAATAACTTCTGCTTTAGTAGCAACGCGGACATCCCAAATAAGTGACTGAGCGCTCCAATTTGAATCAATTATCCCGCCCAGGTGAAGGAGGTCGGGTTGACAATAGGGATGAGGAGAAGAAATCAGGATGAGGAACGTTCTGAATAAACGTAACTGGCAGGAAAAGATGAGTCACATGTACATCTGGTAGAGAGCAACGTTTACAGATCTCATCCATAGTATTCGAAGGGCGAGTGGCGAAAGTGTTTCTCCCTCCTGAGGCCTTTTTCAATATTCCGAGGACAGATCTGCAGATCCGTACGGATTCCCCAGTGGAACCCGGGTGTGTTTTGTATTAACGGATCTAAATGCTACTTCAAGAAAGTGAAACGCGAAAAGAGTAACTTTTACACATAATCACAGTTCTGCAATACATTTAGATCAAAAATGAATTGGAAACTGAGATGATATTGCGAGGGGATGGGGACCGAGATACTTTCCGTTACGCATCCGCAGTGACTGGAGGACGTCAATGTGGGATTGTCACCTGGACACAACAAGGAGTGGCCCTGTTGTGTTTTCTGGGGTTGTAACCAGGGCCTGGGACATCCCACAAAAGGGTTGTGCGGGAATCATTCACTGCCATTGTATGGCGTTGTTTGGTTATTGACAATTCCTCTGGATGAATAGATTAGTGACTATATAAAGCTGAGCGTCCTTGAAGTAAATAACAAACAACATGACTGGAATCACTAGCTAACAGATTCTACGGGCCTAGCAAACTGCGGATAACTCACCTTCGCTCTGACAAGACAAGGCCTGGCAAAAGTTGTGATAGAATAAGACCACTGGAAACTGCAAAATATAATGGTGATTAATGCCGGATGTTAAAAAAAAACACACAAGAGACTGCAGCAAATGTCAAGGGTGCAAGGTGAGGTACCAGGTCCTTCAGTGGGAGACGTCCTAGGGCTTCAGGCTGAACGGTCGATTTCTATGCGAGATAGTGTTATCTTTCCATCTGTCCATAAAAGCAAGCGAAGATTGTCTGGTCTGAGTTCCTTACAATTGCTGCCACTATCGGTGTGAGTGTGTTGATGTCATCAGAGGTAAATAAATATGTTTACCATTATGTTACCATTATGTTAAATATCATCCACGCTGACCTGCACTAAAACCACGCGAAAGGCAAAGGGGCGGGGGGCGTGGATCTTCCAACTCCAGAAAGACATATACTTCAGTTCCCCTGCCAAACTAAACTTCCTTCCTTAATTTGAGAAGCCATTGTTCTCAACCGAATATTACAACTGATATCTGTGTGGAGCTGATTGTTCATTTTATAATAATACAAATTCTGAGAATTGTTAAATTAAAGCAGCTCAAACCTTGTGTCATAGAAATAGAATTTGCAAAATCGTCTTTGGAATAGGTTGCAATGAATATTAAAACTGATTGTAATATTCCTTGAGGAGCAATATCTGTTGCACAATGATGCAATCAGTGAACAATAGTTGACTGTACGTGTTTGTTCAGTGGATTGTGGTTGATGTGTCAAAGGAGGTGGTCACACTAATTGGCTCTGTGGAGTTTCTCTCCCTTGTATAAGAACCCGTTAAACCAATCACCAGTACATATGGACAGTTGGAACAGTTTGAACAACTGATTGTAGTTGCACAAGGAACATGGGATATCCAGCAATTTACTACATAGCAAGAATTTACTATCCTTTACTTGCAGCAGTTGGTATCCCTGGTAAGAGTCTGGAACTGGCTGCAATTTGCATGGTTTTCTCTTTTTCGTACCTGCTTCAATCTGGAAGCCCTACATAAGTGCCTCACCTCATGATATTTTCCTGTATTATTCTGAAGGCAAACACCTGTTTTTAATGTACTGTTGATTGTTTTTGATGTCTAGTTCCTTTGTTGATTGTATCAATTAAGTCAGTGCGAAGAGTGACGTTGTTCTGGCATTTTACCTTGCTCTGTGTTCCAAATCATTACAGGTTTTACATTTTTCTCGGTCTGAGCCTGCATCAGTACAGATGTTTGGAACTTCAGAGCAGCGACCATATAATACTTATCGTCGCCGGAGCTCTTTCAATGAAATTTAACCTTTATCTCCTGCATGCTGGTCATTGCTAACATTAGGATTTTTTAAATAATATCCGTCTAAATGCATCTTCAATGTCGTGAAAAACAAAACTCCCTGTTTCCGTCTTTGCACGATTTTGCCAGCTTTGATTTTAAATCTGTGATTCTTCTTGCTCAATATGTTATGTCTGGAAAACAGCCCCTTTGTGTCTATTTTATTACCGTTATCCATGCTGCATTGGATATTTCCTGCTCCACTGATGGACGATGTCTCGATGACTGAGGCGATCAGTCACTCACCATTCAGTATGGCGTTGACTTCAGAGACACGGCTGTAAACTGCTGGAATGTTGCCGGAACAACAGCCGCTCCGCTCCGCAGTTCTCCTCCAGTCGGAGTGCAGCGGCGGAGCCCGGACGCCCTGGGCTTCCACTCGTTTCCTGCATGTAAATCAAGTAAAACACATCAGTATTAGTGTGTTTGGAACTAACTCTCTTTCTTAAAATCTTTGCAGTTAATTTAACGGCGATTGTGATCCTCTCTCGTGGAAAATGCGGACTCTCCAAGTGCGTCTCCCGTTACCTAGTGGGAATGGCAACAGCAGATCTAATGATGGTTGTGGTTATTGCAATATTGGAACAGATCAATGTTATCTATGTTTATGCCAGTTTCTTGCTCATTACTCCGATTTGTGCTCTGACACTTGTACTGAGGGTTGTAACCATGGACTGCTCCGTTTGGTTCACGGTCGGTTTCACGTTCGATCGCTTTATTGCAATTTGCTGTCAAAGGCTGCGGGATCGATATTGCACCGAGAGAACAGCGAAGGTGGTTCTAGTGACGGTGGTTGCAGTGAGCTGTGCGAGATGTGCGCCGTTTTACTTTGCCGTAGAACCTTACGTTATAATTAACCACGTGCCATGGCGTTGCATCTTCAAAGCTGAATACTCCATTGCAATTGAATGGAAGGCATTCGAGTTACTTGACAGTATCATAACGCCGTTATTACCAATCTGTTTAATTCTATGGTTTAATGGGTTAACGGTCAGATTTGTTATAGCAGCAAATAAAGTCCGCAGGCAATTCCGGAACAACAATGAGAATCATAACGATCAAGAAGCGGAGAACCGGAGAAAATCAATGGTTTGGCTGTTCGCTCTTTCAGCCAATTTCGTGTTATTCTGGAGCCCCTCTATCGTGTCTTCTATGAACTGGCAAGCGCAAAACTATTTCTATACAGACAAGTATTTTAATACTCCGACATATATCCTTCAACAGCTTGGGTACATGCTGCAAATTCTCAGTATGTGCACTAACACGTGTATTTATACAGTGACACAGAGAAAATTCAGGGAAGAGCTTAAGAAATCAATGATATATCTGTTTACATTAAATGGGAGGTTGTGTAGATAACATGTAAATCTACTTGCAACTTGTCTGAGTTTTCAAATAAACGTTCTAAAAATGCAAAGGTTTGGAATTTTGCCTGTAATGTGCGCAGTCCAGTGCCTGATCATCAGAAACCCAACTCCGAAAAATGCAGCATAATTATTGAGGTCAGTTGGGAAACTGGGCCAAAGAACTAAGCGGTGGTGATCTGATATAATTATATTCTAATTCACTAGTTTATTGATCCTTACAACATTGGTGTATATCCTCTGTGACAGCTGGAGAAACGATACACAGAAATGAATGTTGGTGTCAATGTGACGAGAATCTGTTGGATTTCTACAGATGTCGTAGATCCCTGTTGGCAAGTACTCGTACAGTGAGGAACCTCGGGATCCTTAAAAACATTGAAGTATTAACGAAGATTAAAACTTTGGTCTGCCCGGTACTTTTTCTGCTTTGCAGTATTTGTAGATACAGGGTGGGAAGGGCTTGAATTAGAAATGCATTCGTGGCTTAGAAGTAATGATCGCTCTCAAAATGCGACATGGTTGAACAATGTTTAGGTAGGGGAATTGATGATTTATTTAATCGATCTGGCTTCCCCTACGAATCAGCTGGTGAGAGCGCACACATTCTAGTCTCTACACTGTAGAAAGTCTGTGGTTTAGCTGGAGAGGTTGCAGAAAAGTTGGAGATGAAACTTATTTGGACTGGAGAGTTAGGGTGAGAAGGAAAGATTGGAAGGGCTGTGACTGTTTACCATGGAGAAAAGGAGGTTAATATTAAGGATAGGATATAAAGTCATGAGGGGAATAGATAGTGTGGATGATCAGACCTTTTTACGAGGGTAGAGGAGTCGAAAACTAGAAGGGATAGGTTTAAGGTGAGTGCTGAAATTTTTGAATTTTATCTGAAGGGCAAGATTTCACATGGAGGATTCTGAGTACATGGAACGAGCCTGGAAAGGAAGTGGCAAAGGCAGGAGCAATGAGAACGTTTAAAAGACAGGTATCTGGAAAGGACCGTTTTGAAGGATATGCGCCAAATGCAGATAAATGTCACTAGCTCAGGTAGGCAGCCCGGTAGGCATGGATACATGGGCCGATGGTCCAGTTTCTCTGCTGTATAACTGCATGACTCTATGACACAGACCCGCTAATTTCCGGATTTATACTACATAAACAGGTTTAAAGTCCTCAGTCACCGCTGGCGTGTCCATGGTGAGCTGCAATAAGCTGGAGCCTCGTTAGTTATGGAATCAGCAAAAATCTCCGATACAAAAGAATGCCTAATGAGCCGCTGTATAAATTACAGTTGCATGATCCACCCGACTCCCGCTTTCCTGCACTGGTCCGCAATCCATCAGTTTACGGTTTTTCAGAATCGGAATCAGGCTTATTGTCACTGATTTATGTGATGTGAAATGTGCTATTTTGCGGTAGCAGTTCAGTGCGAAGGCATAAAATTACTAAACATGACAAAATAAATAAATGGTGTAAAGAGTAAGGAAGAACAAGGTGGTGTCCATGGGTTCAGAGACCATTCAGAAATCTAGTGGAGGAGGGTAATAAACTGTTTCTGAATCGTTGAGTGTGGGTGTTCCGGCTCCTCTCCTCCCCACCCCCCGATGGTAGTCACTTGAAGAGGGATTGTCCCGGGTAGTGAGTGTCCTTCGTCATGGATGCCGTATTCTTCAGACACTGCCTCTTGGAAATGTCCTCGGTGCTGGGAAGGATTGTGCCCGTGGTGGAGCTGGCTAAGTCTAGAACCTTCTGCAGCCTCTAGCAATCGTGTACATTCGAGCCTCCATGACAAAGTGTGATGCGATTCATCAGAAGGTTCTCCACCGTACATCTATAGGCATTTGTGAGAGTCTGCTGGAGTAGATCCAACGAGTCCACACTAACCATTCTTCTCTGCTGTGATTTATTTGACTGGTGATAGAAGTACTCAAAATCCTGAGTGGTATGAATTGGAAAAAAAAGAGGGAACAATTTCTGTTCGCTAGTTTAACAGGGACCAAGAGGGAAATATGGAATTTTGTGTTAATCATCAGGGCGGGGGCAGGAAACGTTTCTAACATTCGGAGAAGTTAATATTCTGAATCCGCTGCCTGTTTTGTTGTAGGAAACAGAACAATTTAGGACTTCCAAAGAAAACCAGGATGAGCTCCACAGAGAGAAACAATTTACAGAGAAATGGGGATGGAGCGGGATTCTCTGGACTGCACAGCTCGGAGGGACTCTGTCTATCCTTGCCCGCATAATCTGATACATGGGGTAAAAGAAAAATGATGTTTAAAAATGTTCACGAAAAGGATGGAGATGGTGGACATTTTATCGGGGAGCTGATCAATGCGAAACACACGCTCTACCAGTGAGCAATATCCGCACTGACACCCCTCACGTTCTCAATTGCTGCTTCGGTTCCAAAGTAGTTTGACTAAAGAAATGGACCGAGCAAACAGAATGAAAGCAGAATGTCAGTGACAAGGGATCGAATGTGGAGGGAAAAAAGAATGTTTTAAAACGTGTTCGCCTTCGTCTTGCATGGTAGAAGAAAACATACTTAGACATAACAGGGCCGAACAGATAACTCGGGGATCCAAGTGAAACAAAATCTATTTAAAAATAAGGCCGGTACAGCTAGAAGCGGCAGAGCAAGAGTACTCAGAGTATAGAAGCATCAATCATTGAACGTGGTCAGGCAGCTCTTTGAAATGCGGTGGGAGGCAGGTGAATCGTATGGAGGATTTGAAGGGGATAAGAGAGGAGGAATGTGATAGTGTGGATTATTGAGATGACGAGTATGGACTCGATGGGCTGATAGGATTAATAATGGAAGAAAGGTAATTGATAAACTTCTGAAGAAGGTTGGACATGGGAGACACACCTAACGAGTTGCTGCAGTGATTGACAGGTCCCCGACAACCATGGCAATCTTCCTTTGTGTGAGTTCCGAGTATTCCTTTTTATTACCACTGACTTCCGTCTCACCCGGGCTCCTTGCTGCCACACTCTGTCAAAAGTTGGATGTACAGGCAGTCACTCTCACCTCATATCTAGAATTGAAATTTTAGTTGTAATTTTGGTTCAGGCTGTGAAGAGGGCAGGATCCTTGTACTGATGGCGAAACATGGGCGTCGGTGTGTGAGTTATTGGTGAGAAGCTGGCGCATGATAAATGTGTCGAAGACAGATTCCATCACTTTTCAGTTCCCTTACACTTCCTCCTCCAGCCAGTCCTGTCTATCTCTTCGGTGGAAAGTCCTGGTCCAGTCCGGGTGACTGAATCTCGCGCCCAGAGGACAAATAGTGGGCAATGGATGCGTGAAATGAACCAGTTTCGGAGTGATTGTACTGTTGTGAGCTAGCGCACACGCAGTGGAATACAGAGCTGGCATGATCAACGGGTGCATCATTAGCATCGTGATTGGTATTCCCGCATATCCGGTGAGACACTGGGGTTCAACGTCCCGATGCCCAAAGTTTACAAAGTTAAACAGAATTGAAATTGTACTGTCAATCACTAAATCCCGGAAGGTTGCGGATAGTTTGGTCTTATATTTATATTTTCAATTGACTGTTGCTTATTCTTTGGAGATTGTAGCTGCCCAGTTTGCAGGGAGCCCGGGCTATGAGAGACGCTCAGAAAGGGACTTGGTCATTCTGCTTCGATTTCCAAATATCCCCTCTGCTAATCAGTTGTTCAGCGGCAGTCAGCTTTACAACTGCGAACTTGCTCATTTTTGTGGGCCATAATTTCCAGGTGGTTGCATTCGCCAACACCAATTCACCAACACAAATGTGCAGCAAAACTTGGACACGTGCCGGTAACTTTAATCCAAAATGTACACGTCTAAGAATCATTTTAATCAGCAGCCTGTACTGTAAATCAATGTTATTCCTACACTATCATAAGCTGCAAAGGATGCAGATTTAGCCCACCCTCGCCTCCTCACCTGTTTCAACTCACTCTTGCAGAGCAACCTCTCCAAATCAGGTGGAAAATTACATCAAATAAATGGTTCCAGTTGGTTACTCCATCATCCGCTTTCCACTACCTGGCTCCATCTGCCCCCGTTTCATTTCATCTGTTTCTTCCCGTGGCCAACCAGCCGCTGTCTCCCACCGCTTTCTGCCAATATTTTACCACCACTCCTCGTTTCAACTCACCATTTAGCCCGTATCACTCCTCCCTCTGACCTCTTTCTCCGGGCTATCTTCACTCTACATTCTCAGTTGTGATGCAGAACTACGACCCGAAAAGATAACCATCCCATTCCCTCAACAGATGCTGCCTGACCCGTTGAGATCCTCCAGCCTCTTGTTTTATTTGCTCCAGACTCCCGAATCTGTGGTCTCTCGTGTTTCATTTGGTATTCTGACGGCAACAATTGTGGTTTTTCACGCCACTTGTACATTTACGATGTCAACTCTCTCTCACTCTATATAAACATCATATAATGCAAAGCATGACGATTTTTGGATTAGACCAGCATTTTATTTTTCGACTCGTGTGTGCGTCAGTTTTTTTCGTTAAGAATGACGAGTTTCTTCCATGGACGAGCATTGGTTAACTGTTTTGCACTGTTCTGGCTCACTTTGTCTGACACCAGCTTTTGATTTCTCATTTTTTAAAATCTGCCACAGAAAAACTGTGGCAGATTAAAAACTACCAGTTTAACTATCGCATGGCCAGCACTTAATTCAAATGTTCTGTTCATGCATTAATCCAGTGCTTTGCAATGTATGTCCATCAAAGTAACTATGGGATCGCCAGCTCTGAAATTATTGGCTACTTTCCCGTGTTTATCCCGTAATACAGCGGAATGATGTTTGGGGTGTCTGTTGCTCAGTAAGAAACAGAGTTACAGCATGTAAGTCCAGACTAAATATATTTGAACTGATCGCCGGCGACATTTATAGGTTGAAAAGAGAATTTCATTCCACGAGCCATTGGACGGCGATCAGATCGTTCCCAGGACAAAGTCACACAAGACACAGCTTCAAAGTTACCTCTCATGTCAAGGCTTTCGAGGAACCTGCCTTCTGCCTTTGCCCGCGAGTTCTGAAAGGTTTTGTTGTCTTGTTAGTCAGAATATTCCTATCATATTAAAGATGTTCCGTACGCATACAAATACATCAAATTGGATTGCACAAGCTTAATAAAACTATTAACTAATAAACATGATGTGAAATGACGACACAAAACACCGTATCGACAATGCATTAGTTTTTAAAAATATCAACGTAATTATCCTTCCGAATCGCCAGGCCTGGAATACGTATTCTATGCCAGGTCAGGATGGTTTCAAATTAGAGTGGAAATCCAGTCCTTCTGGATTCTGCCCCTGCATCCATCTGAAGAACATGCACGTTACAGAGTACAGGTTGCACCCATTACGTTGCGGCAGTATACAGCGGGACCTCTGAAGTCCACGACATACTTACCAGCGAGCGGCGGACCGCATCGGTCATCATTGGAGCTGAAAATGGCGAATAGAGTATTGATCGTGGTGATAAAATAGACGCGGAGACTCCGACATAACGTATTTTCTCAGCAGAACCACAGATTTCAAATTAAACAGGCAAAACAACACTAAAGGAGAAAACCGGGAAGTTGCCCATGTTGTTGTTGAAATTGAGGAGACATTTGGACATGCAACAATCCGCTGGAGGAACTCAGCTGATGGAGCAACATCTGTGGGAGGAAAGGGTCTCCCCGCTGAGTTCCTTCAGTGGATTGTTTGTCCATGTCGCAGTATCTGCAGTCTCATTTGTCTCGGGCATTTAGCCATGGCAGTCAAGAGGTTCTCCTTTGCTTCCTCAAGAGGGAAGTAAACTGGGCGTCGGAAATAAACGGCAACGTTCTTTGAAAGAGCTGTGGTGACACCAAGGGTTTCCTTTGCTGCAAAATTCAAGTCTGTGTACTGATGCAGCCTCATACTCAGGACAATTCACACCCGTAAGACTGCGGAAGCACGAATAAGATAAAACATTTGGCCACAGTGTCAATATTAGCACTAACTTAATTGATACTATTGACAAAAGAACTCAACAACACAAATGATAACTTTTTCCGACGAAGTCGTTAAAAACCGATTCTTGAAAGATTCAAATGTTGGAAACACTCTTCAGGTGAGGCAGCTTCTGTGCTCGGTATCAAGGTCGTTATTTAATAGTGACGAAGATGGAACTACACAAAATAAAGCCAGCTTCAGTGTCTTACCGGGGATACCAACGGCTGCACGTGCTGGATGGTAAATTCTTGCCATATGGTAGATTGCTGAATGTCCCATTTTTCATGTGAAAAATCTGTTAGTTGTTCTACCTCTTTAAACCATCCATATGAACTTGTGATTGGTTTAACGAACTCCTATACAAAACATGGACATTCCCAGAGTTAATTAGTGTGGCCACTCCTCAATCGCATCAGGCCCAACCGTTTTACGTATTGCGACCCTTGCAAGAAATTCTGCTCCTCAAGGGATATTACAAACAATTAGTTTTAATATCGTCTGCTAAACATTTCGAATCATGATATAGCAGTTTGTATTTCTGTTATGAAGTTTTCGTTGTTCCAACAGAACTGTTCGTGAGAACGACATTATTTATAACATGGACAATAAGCTTCAAATAGATGTCATTACTAGCATTATTAGAATCAACGGCTGGGTTCATGAAATTAAGAAAGAAAGTTTAGTTACACAGCCGAAGTGAAGTGTGCTTCTTCCTGAAAGGAGAAGATCTACGCCGCCCTTTTGGCTTTAGGGTGGTTTCACTGCTGGAACCAACTGTCATGGTGTATGAGATTCAACAGAAAAATGTTTACTGTATTAATTTACCTCGACTGATGTTAACACCGTGTCATCGATGCTGGAGTCCTCTATCATGAATAGAGGGAGTCTGCGTTCAGGAGACCAGCTGGAGTTTGAAGAAGACATTTTCTGGAACAGAAATAGACCATTCTGCCCGAATCACCCGAAACTCTCCATTGAAAGTTCCCACCACCTCATGTCGCACCCTTGACATTTCTTGCAGTAATTATTATTTTCACAAATCAATTTCCATTGTTTTGCAGATTTTCCAAGTTTCCGATTCGACTGCAGTTTGTCCCAGGCCATTACCTGGCTCAACAAAGGGAGCAGCTGAAACGGTGATCGATCCGCGGGTTTTTTGTCCATCGTAAATTTCGTCACACACCAGTAGTGTGCTTTCCCTCTTTACTTTCAACTGTCCTGTATTTAAGTTTCACCAATCCAATCGTCCAAATACATTGATAATCACGAAACCAAAACGCCATAAAATGACAAAGTGTTATCCTCGCACTATATTTCTTTCTGGGAAACCACAAGGCCTCATCACGTCTTCGTGAAACAATCTTCCAGACATCCTCGTTGTCTCCATCCAGGTGACAATCCCACAATGCCTGCCGCTTCACAATGTGTCTCGCAAACATGAAACATTCCGGTTCCCTTCCTCTCACAACGGCCTCCTATTTTCCATTTCTGTTCCCCCGGCAATGACTGAACACCTATTGCTGATTCGGCACGTTAGGCATGCCACGTCCACCTCTTACATGCTTATTGTCCGTTGTGCATACATTGTCCATGCCGGAGGAGAATACCATTACGTCTGGTCCTCTCGCATTGGCTTTGTTTGTTCAATTACTTGGGTTCTGCGCGTATTTTACAGCACAACCTTTTATTATACAGCTCTAATTCGGCCGTTCCAACAGTTACAGTGCGGTCTGACACAACCTCACTGCCAGACATGTCGTCTCCCATTGAATGCCTCACAGGGAGACAGGGGAGGGGATTTCAACAGGCTGCAGCAAGCACGGTGCCGTAGTCAGACGTCTGGAGCGCTGTCAGAAAACTGTATAATATAACTATATTTTACAACTTTGATAACTATTAACCACAATATCGTCTCTGACGCAGAGGATTGCACTGAATTCTCCAGACAGTGTCTCATATTCAGTCACTTCATTCTCATTTATTGAAAAAATCCACAACGGCTTGGTTCGACAACATGGCATTTTTCACACCTGTTACTACTTGCCGATAATCTGATCCCTGTCCCTGACCCAGACAGCCGCTCCCACAACATTTACAGACAATAATCCTGAACCCAGGCTGAGAAACAAAATATTTGCAAATGCAGTGCAGCTGCTGCAAGACCAAACGCGCAGAGGCCCCGGACGTGCCATTATTGAGGGAAACACAAAGAACAAGCTGTTGGAGGAACACAGTAGGTCAGACCGCGGATATATGACCTGCTGCTGGAGGAACGCAGTTGGTCAGGCCGCAGCGCTATGACCTGTTAAATTCCACAGATGCTGCTCTACCCGTTGATTTGCTCCCGCAGTTTGTTTTTGCTTCAGATCCCAGAATCTACAGTCTGTTGTGCTTCCATTCCATTCTTTGAAATGCAGGCACTGGACAGGAGGCTGTGGAAACAAGCAGCGGGACAAACCATCCTTAGGATTGGAATTACACATCAATTCCGACCAATAGCAGCTGAGATACCGGCTTACCAGCAATTCCAAAGACTTAAAGAACAGGAAAGTAAACGTCCCGTATCCACGTGATTACTGGATATCCCTTTCAGTGAGAAGATGTTACGGAAGCCTCAGCTCCGGAAGCCTCAGCTCTGGCAGATAATCTGACCTGATCTTCTCCAATGGGTTTGCTTCGTACAGAGAATCAGGCTTCGGTGACACGATTACAGCCAAACGATTGCGCCTTTTTTGCTTTCACTTGAACAAACATTGTAACAACACCATTGTCTCCATTAGAAATACAGGGACGATTTAACACAGAGACATCAAAGAGCTCACCATTAACTCAACATTGTCCCTGGTTTAAATAAGGCCGGTACCTTTAATCTTTGTCCGTGAGAGACTCCATTCATAGATTTCATACAGTTGTGTTGGCAATTTATTCATCTATAAATACAGCCGATTTTCCCCAAGTGAACTGCGACTCAAACTGACCCATTTCCTTTGCCGCTGCAGTTTCCCCAGTCAGAATTGAGCACTTCCTTCCTTCAGTCCTTCAACTCCATCATGGCCTCTCACCTAACTTCCAGCCTCAGGATGTGGTAACATATCCAAAACATCACCCTCGCTGTACAGTACACTGCAGGTCATGTTCACCATCGCCCCTTCTTCATTGCCCCCAGCTATCTACAGTTTTCCTTCGCAGCGACATTCGCTATCGGTGTTATCCACCGTGCTTCAAAATTTACTTCGCAGTAGAGATAACTTTTATTTCATAGGGTGTCTGATATGTAAATAATTTGACCATTGTGCAATTGCTCCCCGATTGGGTAAACGTATCACCAACTGCGTGAAAAGTAGTGTGCTGTTCAAAGATATTCTTTGCCGTGTATACATGTCCCTCTGTTTACAGATATCAGCTTTTTCTGCTTGTCTTCTCCCTGTGACAATTTCCCTGGTATCCCTGTGGTGAAGTGTTGGTCCGATGGTGTAGAGGGGTCGCTGCAGGAATGGTTACGAGAAGCGGGTGCATGGCTGTGGTGAGTTTGCAACAGTCAAAGGTTTTGTTGATGAAGGAATGAAGGTAATTTCACGGGCGTTCTCAGGTTTAAATTGATAATGAGAGCACAAAGAGCAGAGCAATGTTTTTTTTCCCTCGTCCTCTGAATTCTGAGCCAAACAACGTTGACTCTGTTGTCTGAACTGATCTCTCTTTTGCACCCATTTTGCGCCAGAGGAAAAGGTGATTTCCTTTTCCTCTGGCGCAAAACAGTGCAAAGGAAAATGCGCTGTTGCAGCTTTCGATTTGTAGAATAGAATGCCTATGTTTCGATGTTTCTTTCGGTAGAACACTGCCCAGATTCCACTCATAGTGAAGCCCATTTTTCCACAGATACAGCCCCATATCACCGCCAAACCTGTACTCATTCAATGTATCACTGCAGACAACGGACATCTGGGCATAAGTACCACCCAAATCTGGTGTAATTTATGATGATCGAGAATGAGTTCTGCTCAACACGGGACACCCGTCACACAGCGTATAGGGACATCTCATCCTCTCGGTGTTTTGCTGCTTGGACTCTACAAAAGAGAGAAGTTGGAAGGAGGAAGGATGGGATATCAGTCCCTGACCTACTTCATGCGGATCGGGTCTGGCTCCGTGCGGTTTCTGTTTCATCCAGCTGGTGTCGTCATCATCGTGCAACAGACTTGGATTTCAGAACAACCCGTTGGAAGCGGGGAGGCAAGTTATGGCAAGAAACGCAGACGGAGTCCTGGCCATTGCAGAGATAGCGTTGGGAAGTAAAGCCAGGAAATCCTGATGAACCTTCCTGAACGTTTGGTTCGGCCACACATGGCGCATCGTGTCCAAATAAATGGAAAACGTAAGATGCGAAAAATCAGAATCACAAACAGAAAGATCTGCAATGGCGGCATCAGTTGAAAGAGAAGCTGCAATGGCTTCGACAGAGGGCACTCAGAGTATTTATTTGAATAGTTGCAGCGATGAAAATATTCAGTTGTGTTGATAGACTGGGGAAGTCACGGATACTCCCTTTAGTACAGAGGAGATTGCCAGGAGGAGATTTCATTAATGCAGCTGAAGTTACAACGGGCATAGGAAGAGTAGACCAGCAGAGTCCGTTCACCTTGGAGGACCGGTCAAGAACTGGGGGCGAGGGACGAGAGGTGAATTATCAAAAAACAAATAAATCTATATTCGGGATGAACACCAAGAGAGAATAGCGTGTGGCCCGTGACAGAGGGGGTAATTCAAACGCAAAGTGCACACACACATCTAATAACTATAAAGATTACTTGAGAACTAGGAGACAAGAAATTCCACAGTTGCTGAATACTGGAGCAACAAACACATAATGCTGGAGGAACATATCAGGTCTTGATGAAGGACCTCGACCCGAAGCGTCGACTGTTTATTTCCCTCCATAGTTGCTGCCTGACTTGCTGAGTTCACACAGCATTTTTGTGTGGTAGAAACCAAGGGCCAGTCAGGGTTAAAACTGGTAATGATACTGTGGAACAAAGATCGTGACTGAGATTGTGAATGAAGACGGGTCATCGGTCTGTGCAGACGAAGGGGATGGAGTAAATCGGAATGGAAGGGAGTGAGAGGCAAGATTCTGCAAGGTTCAAATGGACAGTCAACGTGCGGTGAACAGACTGACGTCGCTTACTGCGAAGAAATCATCTGGACCTGTTGGCATGTGGCCTAGTTTGTTGAAGAAATCTGGAATAGAGAGAGAGTGTGAGAGCTCGAAATTGCACTGATCCATTCATCGATTTACTGGGAAAAGACGATGGGTGAGAATTATCTTCCTGCTCCTTTTCAATAAATGGCGATGTGATATCTCTTGCACCCATCGCTACTACCGTTTCTTTTTTTTAAGTTAGAACCATAGAACCATAAAACCATAGAACAATACAGCACAATACAGGCCGTTCGGCCCACCATGTTGTGCGACCTTCAAACTACACCTAAGACTATCTAACCCCTTCCTCCCACATATCTCTCTATCTTAAATTCCTCCACATGCTTACTTAATAATCTCTTAAACTTGACCAACGTATCCACCACGACCCCAGGCAGCACATTCCATGCACCAATCACTCACTGGGTGAAAAATATCCCTCTGACATCTCCTTTGAACTTCCCACCTATTACCTTAAAGCCATGTCCTCCTGTTCTGAGCATTGGTGCCCTGGGAAAGAGGCGCTGGCTGGCCACTCTATGTATTCCTCTTAATATCTTGTATACCTCTATCATGTCTCCTCTCATCCTCCTCCTCTCCAATGAGTAAAGCTCTAGCTCCTTTAGTCTCTCCTCATAGTCCATACTCTCTAATCCAAGCAGGATCCTGGTAAATCTCCTCTGCACCCTTTCCAACGCCTCCACATCCTTCCTATAATGAGGCGACCAGAACTGGACACAGTACTCCAAGTGTGGCCTAACCAGAGTTTTGTAAAGCTGCATCATTACTTCGTGGCTCTTAAATTCGATCCCACGACTTCATGAAAGATAACATCCCATCAGCTTTTTTAACTACCCTATCTACCTGTGAGGCGACTTTCATTGATCTGTGGATATGAAGCCCCATATAGCTCTGCTCCTCTATACTTCCCAGAATCCTGCCATTTACCTGATACTCTGCCTTGGAGTTTGTCCTTCCAAAGTGTACTATCTCACACTTCTCTGGATTGAACTCTATCTGCCATTTGTCAGCCCAGCTCTGCATCCTATCAATATCCCTCTGTAAGCTTCGACAGCCCTCCACACTATCCACAACACCACCGATCTTTGTGTCATCTGCAAACTTGCTTACCCCCCCTTCCACCCCTCATCTAAGTCATTAATAAATATCACAAAAAGTCGAGGTCCCAGAACAGATCCCTGTGGGACACCACGAGTCACAGCCCTCTGCTCTCTACAGGCAAGCCAATTCTGAATCCACACTGCCAAGCCTCCCTGGATCCCTTGGTCTCTAACCTTCTGAAGAATCCTTCTTGACAGGCCGACAAGTTGTCCATGAATTTTTGCTCATAGATAGAACACCAGCAGTGCAGAGGCGCTGAGTTCCATCTTTTGCAGTTTCCGATGTACTCAGTTTAAATAGAGACACAGGAGAGACTGCAGATGCTGAAGCAACACACAAGATGCTGGAGAAACTCCACGGGTCAGGCAGCATCTATGGAGGTCAAGAGGAAGCGTCTGGTCCCGAAACGTCCAATGTCCCTTTCCCTGCACAGATGCAGCCTGACCCGCTGAGTTCCTCCAGCATCGTGTGTGTTGCATCAGTTTAAATGTACTCCCTTGCAATTCAGGTTCTGTTTGCTTGATCTTCTCAGGCTCCAACAGATTTCACTTACACAATCACAGTAATTATTCAGCCGACAGTCGCCAGCTGCAATGGCTGATGAGCTATATTAAACGTTTCATATAACTCACATCAGCTATGAATAGATAAAAGCTCGACCTTCCAATTATACGTAGTTGACCGCAAAATTAAGCCACACTCCCGTCCAGTTTCTAACGACAGTAAGATGCTAAATTTCTGATAATACCCCAGAGCACCCGGTCTCAGTGGTGACGGTGTTTCTGTTGTTGGTCCAATTTAAGTTTGGGTCATTTGTAATACCAGTGGTTTTGATGTTGGGGAATGCTGTTGTTACATGGTTTGACCCTCTCTTGATGAAGATGGTCATTGCTAGGAACTTTCGTTGTGTGTACATTACTTGTGAATGGTTAACGCACCCCCGGATGTCTTGGCGCACTTAGGCGTGGGGTGGCTCATTTCCGGGGGAGGTGTAAAATCATTAAATTATCAGCGAATATCCCCACTTGTAATGGAAGGGAAGTCGTTGATGAAACAGCGGAATGTGTTTGAGCTTGAGGCAGAAATCCTGCAGTGATATCCTGGAGCTGGGATGATTAACAACTCACAACCTCTTCCACTGTGCGGGAGATGACTCCGACCCTTGCAGTGTCTTCCCTTTGGTTCCCATTAACTTCAGTTTTATCAGCACTTGTTGATGTCACGCTCCGTCAAAGGCTGCATTCATTTCCAATGTAGACACTCTCTAAGATAAACAAAAGGAAGTCATGATGGAAACAGTGATTAAATTGCTGGTCATCCTCTCAAATTATTTGCACTTTGGAACTGTTCCTACGGAGTAGAGCGTGACAAATGTGACAAAAATATTTTAAAAAAGAAGTAAAGAAGGGAAAACAGAGCTCCAGTCACGCCCGCTCTCCGCGGGAATGTTCCCATTTGTATCCCTCACCGACCTGACCATTCCCTGACCTACATTTATGGTTTTGTTTTGTGGGAAATATCATTAAATCCTACAGCCGCTGTGAAAAGCATGATTGTTGACAACAAAACAAATAGCAGAGGATGTTTTCGATCCTTCGACCTCTGGGTTATAGGCCCAGCACATTTCATAGAATCATAGAACATTACAGCACAGTACAGGACATTCGGCCCACAATGTTGTGCCGACCTTTAAACCTCGCCTAAGACTATCTAACCCTTTCCTCCCACATATCCCTCTATTTTAAATTCCTCTATATGCTTATCTATCAATCTCTTGAATTTGACCAAAGAACCTGCCTCCACCACCACCCCAGGCAGCGCATTCCATGCCCCAACCACTCTCTATTTAAAAAGACCTTCCTCTGATATCTCCCTTGAACTTCCCATCCATTACTTTAAAGCCATTCCCTCTTGTTTTGAACATTAGTGCCCTGGGATAGACGCGATGGCTGTCCACTCTATCTATTCCCCTCAATATTTTGCATACCTCTATCATGTCTCCTCTCATCCTCCTTCTCTCCTAAGAGTAAAGCCCAAGCTCCCTTGGTCTCTCCTCATAGTGCATACACTCTAAACCAGGCAGTATCCTGGTAAATCTCCTCTGCACCCTTTACAAGATTTTCCGAAGGCCCATTCTGCTATTGGGTACCCAGGTATATTACGTTGCTCTGCTGTAAATGTCGCTCACAAATTTAGGTTAATTTTCGGTTCTATTTTCCCCTGACAGCATCTCCTATTCTTCACCGACATTGCTTTCTTTCCCGACTTATTTCCCTTCTTTATCTTCCAGTTTCCTATTTCCCATTGTCTTCGTTTCTTTTTTCGTTACTTTCCCTTTCATCAGGTTGTTATCACAGTTCTCACTGCTCACCCCGATTCCCTTCTCCCAGTTCCCATTCCCCATACCTTGGTTATTGTCACAGTTCTCACTGCTCACCCCGATTCCCTTCTCCCAGATCCCATTCCCCATACCTTGGTTATTGTCACAGTTCTCACTGCTCACCCAATGTCCCTGCTCCTAGTTCCCAGGTCCCCACCCCTGGGTTATAATCTCTGTGCTCACTTCTCACTCGTGTCCCTGTTTCTGGTTCCCAATTCAATACAACGAACAGAGTGACAAGTGCAGAGCAGCATTACCGAGAGCCGGCGAACGAAATACTGAAGGTGATTTGCAGTACTCAGCTGTCACTTTCCCAGCTGTTGAGGACTCGGCTCATCGCCGCTACAGTCGGAATCCATTCGCAGTTCTGATCTGACTTGTCCGGGAACCTACGCTCAGTGTTCAATATTCATGGACACCAGCGTGGGATGCCGGGGATGGAACCCGTTACGTCATACGTGCCAAGCACGCGTTCTCCCACTGAGCAACATTCCCGACGCGAATTGGCAAATTTAGGCACAAACTCCCTCCCGCTTTACTACAGCTGAGGACGAAGCATTGACAATCAAAGAGAGGAACACATTGGGGGCAGACCACTCGGGTCTTCGAGTCTGGTCCACCATTCAACATGATCATGACTGGTCTTCCAAATTCAACCCCATGTTCCCGCTCCCTCCCCAGACCGCATGATGCCTTTTCTGTATATCTGTCCTGGTCAGAATAAAGAATATCGGGGTAATTGTGTCGCGGCGATGGGGGGGAGGGGCGGGGGTGGTAGTGATGGGGAGACAACGTGATTGATCAAAAAATTGCGAGGTGCTCTGTAGAAACAGTATTTTATTGAAAGGTGTTGATATTCTGAGGAGCCAGGATGTCCTTGTACACAATACACTGAATGTTGTCGTTGATCAAATGGAAAAGCAAGTGGTATTCCGGTCTGTAATGAAAGAAGGAATTACACAGAGCCTTGTGGGACGACATCTGGAATATGGGAACATATAAATCAGTAAAGAGAGGGTCAGGTTACTCGGCTCCTCGACACCACTCTGTCATTTAGTAATATCACGGCGAATATGATTGGATACTGCACTCCACATCCCCTCTTCCCCGATGACCTTCTGCTGATCGACAATTTACCCATTTCTGCCCAGAAATACTCACAGACTCTGTTTCTAACCGCCTACTGAGGAAGGGAGTTACAAAGACTCGAGGCCTCTGCCGTACAGGTCCGGGCCTCTACCTGGTGAAGGACACATTTGTGATCGAGGGAATGGAACGGAGAATCACCGGGTGATCTCATTGCTCCTCACGCACGCTGGGTAATCAGGTTCGGGTCCAGAGACAATGATCGGGTTTTATATCTGGAAATAGGTGTAAATAAAAAAAATAAAAAAAATGAACCTCGTTTGTGGAAATATTACATAAAACTTAAAATGAAGGAAATACTGAGCAGGTCAGACCTCTTCTATGGGAAGGCAAGGGGTTTCAGGTCAAAATACCTCCCTGCATCTCATAAGCTTCTTCCGTTACGTTTTCAGCCCCACAAGGCTGATTGACCTTCTCTTCCCACAGGTACTCAATAATTCCAACATTTTCTGTTTTTGTTTTGTTTTACAGCTCAGCAAAGAGGACATTCGGCTCATCGTGCCCATATCGGCAATATATCATGAGTGGACATTCAGCAGTCACCAAGACCAGTGAAACCGAGAACATTTCCAAGGCAGAAGAGCGCACATTGTGGGCAGGTTTATTGATCTGTAAAATTTTCCTCGTGTGTACGTGAGTGCTAGAATACGGGAAGAAGTTGATGGTAATGTTGTGAGAACAAAATGGGATCGGTGTAAATGGGTGATTGATGTGTGCACCAATGTGCCGAAGTGTCTGTACCTGTGCTCTATGGTTCTATGACAATGACCCTATCACACAAGAGCTCAGACTGTAGTGACCAAGGAGTGCGATTTATGAGGATATTTTCAACACTGGAATATTCCAGCTCAATGAAAAATTGGATTTGTGGGCTTTTTTTCTCAAACAGAGCAAGTTGCAGGGAGACTTAATGGCGTTTATCCACATTTATTCAACAGCGGAATTCTGCTACCGGAGGTTAATTCAAGGATTGCAAACGACGATTTCAATTACCGCTGAACACATGTTATATGTCTTTGAAAAAAGAGTAAGGAGGAGGAGGGTGTCAAGATCGGGATAGAAGGAATGAAACCGAGGAAAGGCGTACTGTGTACAGAGAGGGAGAAAGTGAAGGTAGAGGGCAGTGGGAGAGCGAGCGAGCGAACGAGAGAGAGAGAGGTATAGGGAGAGGTACATGGAGAGAAAAATATGAGGCTGCAGAAAGTAACGGATCATGACGCGAGCAGGAAATGGGAGAGAGAGAGAGTGACAAAAATAATAGAACATACTGAAAGATACGACAGATCCGGTAGCAACTGTAGCAAAAGAAACAGGGTCAAAGCCTCAGGTCGCAGACTCTTTGTCAGAACTGGGGAGCAGAAGTAACAAGCTGGTATCAAGCTGCCGGGCGAATGGGGAAGGGACGTGCGGGCCAAAGGGGTGATCTCTGGGATGGTGATAACGGGGGTGCGGTCGGGATAAGCTGTTACCTATTGTTTCAGAGCTCTGGTCATAACAGATTTCCCCTTGGAGTGCGAGATGTAGAAAGCAGGTAGGTGGGTTTAATTACATTGTTTCACACCATTTATTTCTGTAATAGAAACATAGAAAAACTACAGCACAGACCGTTCGGCCCACAAAACTGTGCCGAGCATGTCCCTACTCTAGAAATTACTAGGCTTACCCATAGCCCTCCATTTTTCTCAGTTTCGTGTACCAATCCAACAGTCTCTTAAAAGACCCTATCGTATACGCCTCCACCACCGTTGCCGGAAGCCCATTTCACGCACTCACCGCTCTCTGTCAAAAACTTACCCTTGATATCGCGTCTGTATCTGCTCCCCAGCTCCTTAAACCTATGTCCTCTTGTGGCCACCATTTCAGCCCTGGGGAAAAGCCTCTGACTATCTACCCGATCAATACCTCTAATCATCTGGTATACCTCTATCGGGTCCTCCCTTATCCTCCGTCGCTCCAAGGAGAAAAGGCCGAGTTCACTCAACCTGCTTTCATAAAGCATGCTCCGCATTCCAGGCAGAATCCTAGTAAATCTCCTCTGCACCCTTTCTATGGCTTCCACATCCTTCCTGTAAGTGAGGCCACAAGAACCGAGCACCGTACTCCAAGGGGGTCTGACCAGAGACCTATATAGCCGCAACAATACCTCTCGGCTCCTAAATTTAATTCCCCGATTGATGAAGGACAATACACCATATGCCTTCTGAACCACAGAGTCAACCTGTGCAGTCGCTTTGAGCGTCCTATGGACTCGGATCCCAAGACGCCTCTGATCCTCCTCACTGCCAAGAGTCCGACCATTAATACTATATTCTGCCATCATATTTGACTTATCAAAATGAACCACTTCACACTTATCTGGGTTGAACTGCATCTGCCAATTGTCAGCCCAACTTTGCATCCTATGTCCCTCTGCAACCTCTGACAGCCCTCCAATCTATCCACAACACCCCCCAACGTTTGTGTCATCCGCAAACCCTCCCCTCTACTTCCACATCCAGGTCGTTTATAAAAACCACAAAGAGTAAAGGTCCCAGAACAGATCCAGTACACCACTGGTCACCTCACTGGTCGTTTAATGACTTTCACAATCCGATTCAGCAGGTATATCACCGCGTTCTTCAGCTCCGCTCGGAATTTGCTCTGAGTCACTGCGTAAATGCACGTGTTGGTGCAGGAAATGAGAAGCTGCAACATTCCTTCTGTGTGTTTTTTTATATGGCGGGGATCGGTGGAAGCGTAATCGTAAATCTTTGAAATTCGCTGATAGAGAGAAAACCCCACCTGTGTTGCCCACAACAGTATGAAACTGCTGGTTATTCTGAAGAGTAAAACGATGGATTTCTCTCGGTTCTCCGTCTCCGGGCCCTTGTCATTGTCTCCATTGCTGCAGCCCCGGAGCCCCCTGCGGACACTGCTAGCCGCTAAAATCCGTCCGACCGTCAGAATATTGAACAGCAATATCAGAATTAACGGGATACACGGGGTTAAAATGCGGTGAAATATCTCAAAAGCCGCCCATGCTGGGAATATATATGTGGCACAAAACCAGGGAACATTATGAATTATTGTTCCAAGTTCATATCTGAAGTACCTGGGGACACTCTCCAAACAGCAGAGCACACTCACTATCTCAATAACCACAGCCGCTGTTCACTTGGTACAATATTTTATTTTTCAGCTTCTCACAACAGATGGCCACAAATCGATCAAAGGTGAAAGCGACCATCAACTAGACAGTGACTACGGTGCTTGCAAATATCAACCACAGATCGACACTGCACACGGGAGTGATGCGGAGCAATGCTCGTGGGAAATAAATAAAAGCAGTCCAGTCTAGCAGGGGCTCGAGATAACGACCAGGAGAATGGCCGCTGCCATTCCCACCAGGTAGTGAGTGATACATTTGTAGAAACCGCACCTTCCCCGGCACAGTATCACAATCGCCACCAAGTTAACTGGAAGAGAGAGAAATTACTGACCAGACCTGGAGCTAACGCAGCAGTTTGATGGGATCCAGGGACAATTCCACTGTGTTGCTGCAGGGAGCGGTGGAAACTGGTTCCTGTGTCATGCGAAGGGCCGAGAGAGGGCGCAGCGGGTGTGGACAGAAACGGGTGCGGCCTTATATAATATAGGACAGATCTGAATGAGGATTCCCTACTGACGAACAGAAATTTCAGGTGACAGAGAAGCACCAGCTGGGTAACTGTCTCCTCGGGAAATAACGGATGGATGAGTGGTGAATAGAATCGACAGATCCGGCCGCTGGAAGGCGGCATCAAACATCAGCTTCCCTGGCGCTCCCTGTCGATGCCGCAACAACAGAAGGACAAAGTAGAAAATTCTATGCGCACTCCACCCGGCAAACATCATCTGTGGAAAGAGAAACCAGATAACGTTTCGATCAGTGACCCTTCCCCAGAACTGTTCTGAGAGATGCCCTGACCCGAAGCCATATCTGGTTTCTCCTCTCAAACATGATTCTTGCCAGACTGAGGGCTTCAGGAATGTCCTGTGTTGTTTCACATTCCAACATTTGTCACCGTCCTGGTTTTACAACAGAAGCACGGCCGATTCCAACAGGTAACAGTGCGGTCTGACACAACTTCACAGCCAGACGTGTCTCCTACTAAATCCATCACAGGGAGGCGGGCGAGAGGATTTCAACGCCCAGCAGCAAGCTCGGTGAAGCAGTCAGACTTCTGCACCGGTGTCAGATGCAGATACAATAGAATGACATATCAAAATAGTTGTAACCATGAAGCACATGTTCCTCTCTTTTAACTGACGCCTCACGTATTTCAATGGCTTCTCCATAAACTGTCTCGTGTTTGGTCATTGAACACACGTATTTGAAAGAAATCCGCAACGGCTCCGTTCTACAACATGTAACTCCTCACAACGGCTGAAACGATTCGACTTGCCAGTGATACGACCTGCCCTGTCCCTGCCCCAGCCATCCGTTCCCAGTACATTTAAAGACCATCATCCCGCATCAATAACGGGCTGTAGAAACAGAATCTTTGCAACTGCAGTGCAGCTGTGACAAGAGCAAACACGCAGAGACAGCGAATATTCCAGCACTGAAATCCTGCGGCTGGGCAGTTGGCTGTGGAAACAAGAAGGGAGAGGAACAATTCCAAACATTTAAATGAAACAACTATTTCTATAAATGGCAGCTGACACAGCGGTTTGCCGGGAATTCCAACGGCTGAAATAGCAGGATAGTAAATGTCTTCTACCCGCAAGATTACTGGATATCCCATTTCAGTGAGAAGTTGTGACTTCTGTTGCTGCGGAATCCACAGCACCTGGAGACACTCTGAGCTGATGTGCTCCAACAGGCTCTGATTTATACAGAGGATCAGTCTCCAGTGAGACGTGTTACGAACCAGCAACAAAAGAAACACACTGAATCATGATTCAGTGTTAAAAACTACCTTATTGATAACTACTTTTGATATTAAGAAAAATAAAAGTAAAAACGTTAAACCTTGAACATTAACCCCAAAAACTAAACTCTTCGTGTGTGTGTGAGACAAAGTCCCAAACTCCAAGTCCAGGAATGGTTCTTAAAGTTCAGTTCCGCAAGCCATAAGGTGAAACATGAGCAAAGGCTTCTTCAACAACCACCGTTGTCTGAAGATAAGACGTAGATGTAGAGAACATAGAGAGTAATTACGAAATCCAAATGTTCCACGATGGAACCCAAACAACACCTCAGTGTTTAGTCGGCAGTGACCTCCTCACCCCAAAAAGCATCCGAATCGTGGCCGTCCACACAAATACCTTTTTCCCTCTACAGGTCAGCAACAAAGTGAAATCCACCGGATTACTCCCAATTTCCATACGTGGATTGCAGTGTCAGACACAGTTATTGTTTCTCATCCATCGATAGAGAAAACTAGCAGGCTGGTGTCTTTCTCCTTTTTCTCTCTCTCTCTCTTCTCTGATGACTTAGACTGACCTCTTCAACAACGTCATTACGTCCTATATGATCTGTTGACGTAAGCACGCCACACACACACACACACACACACACACACACACACACACACACACACACACATATTCAAGTAACTCTATCTTAGAGGGACATTCACCGAGTCCGTGACACACGGTTATGCTCCCTGAACATTGATCTTAGTTAGAGTCAGTTGAACAAACATATTACAACAACACCTCGTTTCTGGTGTAAATATTAGGACGATTTAACACGAATAAATCAAAATCCTCGGCATCACCTCAGCGGTGTCTCTGGTAGAAGTTAGACCGTTCGCATTACTCACACATGACTGGACGTTGCTAACGAACACCTCCATTTGCAGCTTTCACGCTTCTGAATTGACAACTGTTTTATCCGGACGTGTGATCGATTCCTCCCCGGTGTGCAATGAATCCAGCGGCACAACTTGACCACTCTCGACTGCAGTTTCCCTAGTTATAACCGTTCACCTCCTTCCTTCAGTCCTTTAGCTCCTTCCTGGGCGGTAACCCAACCGCCATCTTCAGTAAATGATAATGGATGGAAACACCTTTCCCCCTGTGCAGCACACCGCGGGTCCCGTTCGCTATAACCCCGTTCTAAGCTGTCCCCAGTTATCTGTGATTTTTCCTTGTATAAGCACAACCTGTTGTTGAGATTCCCCCGCCGGTTCAAGACTTTCCAAGCAGTGTATGTAAAGTTGTGTTCCTTGGTGCGTTTTTTGTGAAAAAAACTGACTATTCTATAAAGTACCAGTGATATAAACCAGCAGTCTTTTGTTGAAGGACGCTCTCCGCCGTGTACAGATGCCGCTCTATTTTCAGATGTCAGCTTCTGCTGCTTGTCTCCCCGCTGTGAACATTTCCCCGTATCCTTGGGGTGAAGTGTTGGTCCGATGGTCCAAAGCGGGCGCTGGGGGAATGGTTACCAGAAGGGGGCACAAGGCTGGAGCGAGTTTGTAGCGTTCGGAGTTTTAGCTGGTGAAGGAATGAAGGTGATTTGCCGGACGTGTTCCGTGTTGACATGTTTGTTAGATGTACGAAGGTGACAATAAAGTAGAGGCGACGCGACGGCTCTGTGCTGAAGGGTCATATTGGACAATTGGTAATTACCGCGCACAGAGCAGAGGTCCTCGAATTGATTCATCAACCTCGGGGTTATAGGCTCAGAAACACTCTTGTCTGCTGTCCGAATTAAACTCTGCAGCGACCATTTAGCGCCAGAGAAACAAGTAGTCTCAACTTCTGCACAGCCGCTGTGCATTTGTAGGATTGACGACTTGTGTTTCGGTTCTCTTTCCTTTACTCCAATACCCAGAATCCCGCTCAGAGCAACGCGCGTGTTTCCACACACAGCGCTGCACCCACTCTCAGTAACACCACCTACAATGGACCGTCTACACTGTCACACCATCAAACTGTAACCCCATTGTCACCGCGCGCGTGCACTCGCGCGCGCGCACACACACAAATACACACACATACACAAATACACACACACACACACACACACACACACACACACTTGTGTGTGACTGGGGATGTGTCCTTACAGTGAAGGGCTGTGGGTGTAGAGGCATGTGTCCTTACATTGGGGTGCTGTGGGTTTCTGGGGATGTATCGTTACTGCGAGATACTGTGAGTGTCGAGGGATGTGTACCTAAAATGAGGTACGGTGGATGTTGAGGGGTCTGTCCCTACAGTGAGTTACTATGTTTGTCGGGGATTGTGTCCTTACAGTGAGGTACGGTGGGTGTCTGGGGTTATATCCTTACAGTGAGGTACTGCGCGTGTCTGTCGATGTGTCCTGACAGGGAGGTTCTGTGGGTGTCTGGGGATGTCTCGTTACAGTGAGGTACTCTGGGTCTCTGGAGATGTGACAATACAGTGAGGTATTGTAGTTGTCTGTGGATGTGTCCTTACAGTGAGGTACCGTGGGTGTCTCGAGATGTGCCTTGGCATTGAGGTACCTGTGTGTTGAGGGATGTGTTCTCACAGTGAGGTAATATGGGTGTCCAGGGATGTGTCCTTACAGTGAGGTACTGTGTGTGTCGATGGATGTTTCCTTACATTGAGGTACTTCAGTTATCAAGGAACGTATCTTTTTGGGAACTGTTAGTGATGGACCATCTTTTTTGTGTTACAGAACAGGGGTGGCATGTATTAATACAAACAAGTACCAACCAGTCTTCAATAAACCTGTTTAAATGTAAAATAAAAGCATCGAGAAGTTCTGAAATGGGAAGGTACCTGCAGAGCACAGGCTGCTGGCCCACAGCAGGGACCGGCTGCTCATTGTGTGGTTTGGAGATTTCTGTGGCTATGAGACGTTCCTGTCTGTATCGGCCAAGCAGTAGACAATAGGCGATGTTAATTGGCTGCATCAAACCAGGCATCGACAGCTCAGTTATTTTAGTCCCTTCTTTCAGAAGTCAAGGAGGGCTGCCAGACCAGACTGAGTGTTGTCACTGAGCACATCACCCCTGGTCACGGGCATCTTTGATCTTTCAGTAACTGTGATCTTTGTTCACTCAGAGAGTCAGCCGCCACAGCATTCATCCTGCGAGTGTGTTTCCCTGTTCTCTGAAGCTTTTACACCTTCGGTGTGAAGTAATTTCTCCGAACAATGGTGTTTGCACAGTTAGAGTCATATCATCATTTACAACGTGCTCCCACTGTAAATATGTACTTGAATGGAATAATTTGTTGGACAGAAAATATCGAAGTAAACAATGTCAATGTAGTTATGAACTGTATAGTTATAGTGGGTTACTGTGTATGCATCAAGCTGTGTTCTTAAGGTGCTGTACAGTATTTTGGTCTCGGCAACTGAAGCTTTCCAGTGTATAATTTTGCATTAATGGAGCTGCATTTTTGCGGTGAGTTAATGCAGCTGTATAGAGTTCTACACACCCACAGTTTTTCCTTCCATTGAGTTACTGCAGGTGTTTCAAGCTGTTTCCTCACAGTGAGTTACTGCAGATGAATGAAGCTGTTTCCTTCCAGTGTGTTAATGTGTGTGCATAGAGGTGGGTCCTTCAGTGAATTACTGTGGGTGGATAGAGCTATATCCATACAGTGATGTAGTGTGCGGTACAGAGCTGTATTTTTACCATGCGTAGCAGTGGGTGCATTGAGCTGTGTGCTGACAGAGTTACTCTGGGTGCATAGATCTGTACCTTAGATTAAGTTACTGCAGGTTGACAGGAGTGATGTAGTGTGGTTTACAGAGCCGTATCTTTACAGTGCCGAACTGTGAGTTTATGGAGTTATATCTTTAAAGTGACTTTCTGCTAGTTATAGACATGTGTCCACAGAGTGAGTTATCGCTGGTGTATAGAACTGTGACCATAAAGTGATATGGTGATGCACCCTTACGGTGACTTACTGTCGGTGCAGAGAGTAACGTTCGTACAGTGAGTTATTTCAATTCTATCAAGCTCTGTCCGAACAGTGAGGCTCAATGGGCATAGAGCTGTGTACTGACAATGAGGATTGGTGTGCAGAGAGCTGTGTGCTAACATTGTGGGTTAATCTGTACACAGCTCTGTCCGTACAGTAAGTGTATACAGAACTGTGTTCTTACAGTGAAGATCAGTATGAACAGAACTGTGTTCTTACAGTGAGGGTCAGTGTGTACAGAGCAGTGTCCTAACAGTGAGGATTAGTGTGTACAGAGCTAAGTCGTTACAGTGAGGGTCAGTGTGTACAGAGCTGTGTCCTAACAGTGAGGATTAGTGTGTGCAGAGCTAAGTCGTTACAGTGAGGGTCAGTGTGTACAGAGCTGTGTCGTTACACTGAGGGTCAGTGTGTACAGAGCAGTGTCCTTACATTGAGGATCAGTGTGTACAAAGCTGTGTGCTTACAGTGTTGATCAGTGTGTACAGTATCGTGTCCTTAAAATGAGGTGAAATGTGAACAGAGCTGTGCCCTTACAGTGAGGGTCAGTGTGTACAGAGCTGCGTCTTTACAGTGGGGATCCTTGTGTACGGAGCTGTGTGTTTCTTATTTTGTGGATCAGTGTGTTCATATCTGTGTTCTTACAGTGAGGATCAGTGTGTACAGATCTCTGTGCTTACAGTGAGGATCAGTGTGTTCACATCTGTCTCCTTACAGTGAGTATCAGTGTGTACAGATCGTTGTGCTTACAATTTTGATCATTGTGTACAGAGCTGTGTCAAAATGAGGTGCAATGTTTACGGAGCTGTTTCCTTACAGTGAAGACCAGTGCATACAGAACTGTCCTTATTGTGAGGCTCAGTATGTTCGGAGATGTGTACTTACAGTGAGGTTCAATCTGTGCAGAGTTGTGTCCTTGCAGTGAGTTTCAGTGTATTTCCAGTGAGCATCAGTCTGTACAGAGCGGTGTCCTTATGTGGGGATCAGTATTTACTGATCTGTGCCCTTAAAATGCGGTGCAGTATGTACAGAGCTGTGCCCTTACAATGAGGATCCATCTGTACAGAGCAGTGTCCTTACGATGAGGATCAGTGTGTACAGAGCTGTATCTTTACAGTGAGGGTCATTTGCAAAAGGATATGTCTTTACATTGAGGTGCAGTGTGTACAGAGCAGTGTCCTTACAGTGAAGTTCAGTGTGTACAAGGATGTGTCTTTACATTGATGTGCAGTGTGTACAGAACAGTGTCGTTACGGCAAGGATCAGTGTGTACAGGGCTGTGACCTTACAGTGAGGTTCAGTACGTACAGTGCTCTGTCCTTACAGTGTGGATCGGTGGGTAGAGAGCTCTGTCCTTGCACTGAGAGTCACTTTGCACAAGGATGTGTCTTTACATTGAGGTGCAGTGTGTACAGATCAGAGTCCTTACAGTGAGTAAAAGTGTGTACAGAGCTGCGTCCTTACAGTGAGGGTCATTGTATACAGAGCTGTCATTTTACAGTGAGCTGTTCAGTGTGTATGGAGCTGTGTTCATATGGTGAGCTACTGTGATGTTTAGGTTTGTGTCCATACACTGAGGTAGTGTGGCCATATCGACTCATTACTTCACGGTGAGTTACTGTGGATGTATAAATCTGGATCATTGCCGTGAGTGACTGCAGGGGTATGTTGCTGTTTGCTTAAAATGGGGAATTTTGGGTGCAGAGACAGACTATTTGTGTCCAGAACTGTGTCGTTACTGTGACGTTCAGTGGGCATAAAGAGTGGTAACCTTACCGTGTGGTACAGCAGCTTTTCAGAGCTATGTTCTTACAGAGGGATGCTGTTGGTGTGTGGAGCTGTGTCATTACAGTGAAGTACTGTGAATGTACAGACCTGTGTCTGTTCAGTGATGTACTGTGGGTGTACAGGACTGTGTCCTTACAGTGAGTTACTCGGAGTGAAGAGCTGTGTTGTTGCAGTGAGGTGCTCAGTGTTTGTACAGCTGAGATCTCACAGAGGAATTCTGTGTGTGTAGAGAGTTTTATCTTTATCATTATGCACAGTGTAGAAGTGTGTCAATCCAATCAGGTACGGCAGATGTATAAAACTATACACAGAGTGAGGTGATGTATGTACACAGAGGTGTGTCCATCCAGCGAGGTACAGAAGGTGCAAAGAGACATCATCTTTCAGTGGGGTGCTGTACATTGAAAGAGGAGTGTCCATACAGTGAGGGACTGTGTGTGTACATCAGTGTCTGCACACAGAGGTACTGTGGATGTATACATGAGAATCTGTACAGTGAGGTAATGTGTGAATATATCTATGTTTATACAGTGACGTGCTCTCTCTGAATACATCAGTGTCTGCAAAGTGAAGGAGATGTCTGTGTGTGGAAATCTGTGACTATCCAGTGATTTCCTGTGTGTGTATACATAAGCAACTGGACCGTCAGCTACAGTCTGTGTATACATCTGTATCTGTACATTGAGGTACTGTGTGTGACATCAGCTCCTGTAGAATGAGATACTGTGTGTATGAGATCAGTGTCTGTACAGAGAGGTCCTGTGTCTGTACACATCACTGTCTGCACTGTGAAGAACTGTGGGTATATTAATGTGTCTGTGGAGTGATGTGTGTTTATACATCTGTATCTGTACCGTTAGGTACTGTGGAAGTGCAGTATTGTGATGGTGTACATCTGTGTCTGCACAGTGAGTAGCTGTCTGCGGATAAATCAGTGTTTGTACAGAGACGTTCCGTGTGCTTCTACATAAGTGCCTGAAGACTGAGGTAATCTATGTTTCTTCATCTGTTTCTGTAAAGAGAGGTTCTCTGTGTGAGTACATCAGTGTCCATGGAGTGAAGAACTCTGGGAGTATACATCTGTGCCTGTGCAGTGCTGTACAGAACTTGTCTGCACCTGTGTCTGTACCATTAGGTATTGTGTGTATATGCACCTGTGTCTCTACAGTGAGGTATTGTGGGAGTATACATCTCTGTCGGTACAGGAAGTACTGTGGGTGTGTAGATCCGTGTCTGTGCAGTGAGGCACTGTGGGTGTATAAATCAGTGCCTGTACATAGAAGTATTGTGTGTGTGTGCATCGGTGTCTGTATAGTGTGGTACTCTGTATGTATATATCTGTGTCTGTGCACTGAGGCACTGTGGGTGTATAAATCAGTGCCTGTACATAGAAGTACTGTGTTTGTCTGCATCGGTGTCTGTATAGTGTGGTACTCTGTATGTTTATATCTGTGTCTGTACAGTGAGGTACTCTGTGTGAATAGAGCAGCGTCTTTACAGTGAAGAGCAGTGTGTGTATAATTCTGTGTCTGTACAGTGAAATATTGTGGGTATATTAATCTGCATTTCTACCGCCAGATGCTGTTGGTGTCTACACAGTGATGTACTGTATGTGTAGAGTGTGTACTGTGTCTGCAGAGTGAGGTATTTTATTGCGTACATCAGCGTCTGTACAGTGATGTACTGTTTGCGTGTACATCTGTGTATGTTCTGTCAAGTACTGAGGGTATTTACATCTTGTCTGCACTGTGAGGTTTTGCGATGTGTACATCTGTATCTGTACAGTGAGGTACTGTGGGTGTACAAATCAGTGTCTGTATCGTGATGTATTGTGTGTGTATGCATCTGCCTCTGGTACTGTCAGGAACTGTGCGCATATACATCTATGTCTCCCCAGTGAGGTTCTGTGGGTGTAGGCATCTGTGTCAGCACAGTGATCTACTGTGTGTGTACACATGTGTCTGCACAGTGAGGTATTGAGCATGTACACATATGTGTCTGTACTGTGAAGTACTTTGTGTCTATTCATCTGAGTCTGTACAGTGTGGTACTGTGGGTGTGTACATCTGTGTCTGAACACTTGTGGTACTGTGTGTGCATACATCAGTGTCTTTACAGAGAGATACTGGGTATATGTACAGTAAGATAATGTGTGTTTGTATATCTGCGTCTGTACAGTGAAGAAATGTGGGTGTGCACATCTGTGTCTTTACAGTGAGATACTGTTTCTGTATCTATATTTGTCTGTACAGTGAGGTACTGTGTGTCTATATATGTGTCTTTACTGTGTTTGTATACATATCTGTGGGCATAGTGAGGTTCTGTGGGTTTATACATGTCTGTCTGTACAGTGAGGTACTGTGTATACATTTGTGTCTGTACTATGCCTATACAATAAGATACCGTGTGTGTATACATGTCTGAACAGTAAGGTACTGTGTGTATCCATGTATGTGTCTGTACAGTAAGGTCCCGAGGGTGTATACATTTGGGCCTGTACTGTGAGGTATTCTTCATGTATACATGTGTGTTTACAGTGAGGTAATGTGGGTGTATACAACTGTGTCTCTAACTTTTGAGGTTATATCTGTGGTTATGTCTGTGAAGTACTGTGAAGTACTGAGGGTGGACACAATGGTGTCTGTACAGTGAGGTACTCTGTGTGTATACATCTGTGTCCTTACAGTGAGTTATTGTTGGTTTGTACATCTGTGGCTGAACAGTAAGCTACTCTGTGTACACATCTGTGTCTGTAAATGAAGTGTGGGCGTATACATCTGTGTCTGTACTGTGAGGTACTGTGGGTGTGTATACCTGTTTCCTTACCCTGTGCTTTTGCGCACGAATACATTTGTTTCCAGACATTGAGTTATTGTGGGTATCTACACATGTGTCCTTATCGTGAGGTACTTTAGGTGTGTCCATCTGTGTCTGGACAGTGAGGTTTTGTGAGTGTACACGTGCATCTGCACAGTGAGGTAATGTGTGTGTGTAAATCTGTTTATGTGCAGTGATGTACTGTGGGAACATAGATATGTCATCATAGTGAGATACTGTCTGTATAATCTTCTGTGTCCTTACAGTGAGCTACCGTGGGTGAGTGCATGTGTCATTGTGCAGTGAGGTACTCTGTGTGTATACCTCCCTGTCCGTACAGTGAGGTGTTGTGTGTGTATACATTTGTGTTTGTACAGTGTGGTGTGTGTGTACACATCTGTGTGCAGTGGGTGTAAGCATCTTTGTCTCTACGTTGAGATTCTTTGAGTGTATGATTCTGTGTCTGTAGAGCAAGGTACTGTGTGTGTATACATCTGTGTCTGTGTGGTGAGGTAATGTTTGTGTGAACATCTGTGTCCTTACAGTGTGTATATATTTGTGTGATTACAGTGATTTACTGTGAGTTTGTGCATGAGTGCCCGGACAGTGAGGTGCAGGGGGTTTGATAATGTGTCTGAAGAGTGAGGTACTGTGTGTATGTACAGCTGTGTCTGTACAGTACATTGAGCAACTGTGGGTGTATGATTCTGTGTCTGCAGATCGAGGTACTATGTGTCTGCACATCTCTGCCTGAACAGTGCGGCACTGTGGGTGTGTAAATCTCTGTCTGTCCAGTGAGTGACTATGTGTGTACACATCTGTCTGGACAGTGAGGTACTCTGGGTGTGTACATCTCTGTATGGACATTGAGTCCCCGTGTGTCTATATACACCTGTGCCTGTATAATAAAGTTCTATGTATGTATGCATCTGTATCTGGACAGTGAGGAACTGTGTGTGTGTGTGTGTGTGTGTGTGTGTGTGTGTGTGTGTGTGTGTGTGTGTGTGTGTGTGTGTGTGGGTGTGGGTGTGTGGGTGTGTGGGTGTGTGTGGGTGTGTGGGTGTGTGGGTGTATACATCTGTGTCCATGTTGTGAGGCATTGTACTTGCATACATCTGTGAGAAGACATTGATGTACTGTGGGTATCGACAGGTGTCCTTACCGCGAAGTACTTCGGGTGTGTAGACATCTGTGCTGGACAGTGAGGTACTCTGAGAGCACAGATACCTGTCATTACAATGTGGTACTGTGTGTGCCTACATCTGTAGCGTACAGTGAGCAACTGTGTGTGTGTGTGCGTATTTGTGTCTGTACAGAGAGGTACTTTGTGTGTATACATCTGTGTCATACAGGGATTAGAGAGGATCTGCGGGAGATTCTTTTTCACCCAGGAAGTGGTTGGAATCTGGAACGAATCAGCCCAGTGGCTGGTTGAAGAGGACACAACATTTACCGATTATCCAACCGAGGAGGGGAATGCCCAAAGTACATAGATAGACCAATTTTTCAATGGGATTATTGAAGGTGCATAATCGATGGTCTGCATGGGTAGAATGGGACGAATGACCTGATTCTGGGTTACCTGACTCCGTGAACCTCTTCGTACTGCTCCATGATAACCAACATCATTCAAGCTTGCACTGAAGATAATGTAACTCAAGAATCAGCCAATGGTGATTAAATATAGTTGTGTTAAAAATTGTTTGAACAATAAGCGTAGATAATTATATAAAGCTGGTCAGTAACGTATTTGTGGAACAACAAATAATAAAATAGAATAAACTCCACACACTCACACTGCCTCGGAGACTGACAGGTACAGAATGAACCCCACACTCTCACACTGTTCCAGAGACTGACAGGTACAGAATGAGCCCCACAGTCTCACGGCGAAGGGACGTATTTCGAGTTCGCCTAATGGAACAACGCAGCGTTCTACTGCCCGGATTTATTAACTTCATTCAGCAGAATACGCGGATGGCGCCAATGAAACTGATCCATCCCTTATTGCCCCTATGGAGGCAGTTATCCAGCTGGAACTTCCCCGCTACTACAAATTTAAGTCACCATTTAGGAATCCTAATCGAGATTTGACACATTTGACACGATACCGCAGTCTCCTTCTGTGTCAGTAGCTGTTCTGTTTCCACCGCACGCAACAAAGTTGATTTGTCTCCTGGACCTGACAAACTCCTGCATTGGTTTCGGGTCTGGTCAGTCATTTCTTCTCTTCCTTTACACTTTCTTCCAGATAAAATGGTGGCGATTGTGATCCTGTTTCGAGAAAGTGCAATCTGTCGAAATGCTCCCTGTTGGGAGTGGCAGCGGCCGATCTCATGGTCGTTATCTCGGACACCCTGCTGAGGTGGACTGTTGTGATTTATTTTCCGCGATCATTCCTCCGCATCGCTCCCGTGCACAGTCTCGTTATGTGGCTGGTGTTTGCAAGCACTGCAGTCTCTGTCTGACTGACAGCCGCTTTCACCCTCAATCGATTTATAGTCAGTTGTTGTGGGAAGCTGAAGGCAAAATGTTACACCAAGAGAACGGCCGCTGTGGTTACAGGGACAGTGAGTGTGCTGGGCTGTCCAGAGACTGTCCCAAAATACTTTACGTACGAGTCTGAAGAAATAATTGACGATGTTCCCTGGAACTGTGTTCTTAAACTGAGCTTCACTACATCTGCCGCATGGGCGGTATTTGAGTTGTTTCGCCGCATTTTAACCCCTTGTGTCCCGTTCTTTCTGATTTTGCTGCTCAATGCACTGACGGTAGGACGGATTTTAGCGGACAGTGCAGTCCGTAGGAAGCTGCGGACCCGCAGCAAAGGAGAGAACGACAAGGACCCGGAGATGGAGAACCGAAGGAAATCTATCGTTTTACTCTTCAGTATAACCGGCAGTTTCATTCTGTTGTGGATAACACAGGTGGGGTTTCATATCTGTCATCGAATTTCACAGTTACTCTTCCAGCGATCCCCGTTATATCGCATATATCGCAGAACTCACACCGGGAATGCTGCAGGTTCTCAGCGCCTGCATCAACACGTGTATTTACGCAGTGACTTAGCAAATTCCGACAGGAACTGAAGAATACGGTGAAATACCCGCTGAATCGGATTGTGAAAATCATTGAACGATAGAAATATATGGTATGAAACAATACAATTAAATCTGCCTACCTGCTCCCTGCCGGATATCCCCACTTGTGGGAAATGGAAATCGTGTTATGAACAGAGTTCTGAAACAACAGTGACAGGCTGATCCTCTCCGCAGCCCGGTCTCAACATCCCAGAGATCCCCACTTTGGCCAACACGTCCCTTCCTCATGAGCCTTTCAGCTTGAAAGGAAATTTTACCCCTGTTCCCTCCTTCTGCTTACGCATTTTCGACCTGGAACGTTAACCCCACTTCTCTTTCTGCAAGTGTTGTCTGATCTGTTGCGCACTGGCAGTATTTTATTCGTCGCTCTCTCTCTGCCCTCTCCTGATCCCGTCACGATACACTTCTTTTCTTCACAGTCATTTTTTTCCTCTGTCTCTCTGTCACCCTCTCTCTCTCTTTCTCTCCCCCTCTCTCTTTAGTGCCCAATGCCTTCTCTTTCTCCCTCAAATTCCGTTTACAAAATTTAACTGTTTTATAAATGGCGGTAAACAACCGTTACCTCTCCCTGAAGCTTCCTCTGGTCCAGAGACAAAAACTTACCTCCGCTTCTCCATGTTTTTTTCCCACCACAGCTGAAATATCCCAGAGCTGACAATATCTTCATAAATCTCTCTCCTTCGACACTGCAATCTGAGCACTTGTGTGACGGGGTCATCGTCATGGAGTCACGGAGCACAGAAACTGACTATACAACACACTGGGTCCACACATCAATCACTGGTTTACATTCCCATCAACTCCTCCACTCCCTTGCAACCAAGGATCATCTTAAAGGGTCAATTAACCTCCCGACTATATGTTCAATTCTATTTTGGAAATTCTTTCCTGCGCAGTGGTCCTGGATGCTCCCAGAAGTCGACCGATTATCTGTGGACGACATGGACGCGATGAGCCGAATGGTCTCGTTGCTGAGCTGCAAAACAAAAATAACGTACAGGAACTACTGAGTACCTGTGGGAAGAGGAACAGAGTTTCAGGTCAAACCCCCTTCGTCAGAACTGAACAGGGAACAGAAGACGCCTGCAAGATGCAGGGAAGGATTTTGACCTGAAACGTTAACCCCTTTCTCTTTCCACAGATATGCCCTCATCTGCTCAGTATTTCAGCATTTCCTGTGTCTGTTTTGTATTTCTGCAATATGAGTTCTTTGTTTTAATTTTCACTTCCCATCAGTTCTAAAAATCATCCATCTGTTTATGACACGAACCCGTGGTTCCAGAGAGTATGAGGAGCAATGAGATCACCACTCATTCGCTGAACTCCAGAGACCGTCGACCCACTGTGTTACCATGACTGTCTCTGAAGCGCAGCAAGAAAGAGTGAAAGCAGTACAGTCAGGGTTTAATTTCCGTGTAAATATTCATACGACATTTTTTAAATTGAGGTTGGTAATGAGTGTAAGAGAGATTATTTAGTCACTTCTTGAAAGCAGATCAGGGATATAATTCTCATCCCTCATCTTTCCCTCTCAATCAATGAACGGGTCAACATTTTCCAGCTCGTTTTCTCTCTATTCCAGATGCCAACAGTTTCGTATGCCTACAGATGCCCTACATGTCCCAGATGATGTGCTCACACTGAGTGACGTCCGTCCATTCACCATTCGCTCTTGTCTATGTTTAACCTGTGGAATCTCTCTCCTCACACCCCCTCCATTCTCGACATAGACTCTGTCCCCTTCTTCTGCACAGACCGATGACATATCTTCATTCCGAGTCTCAGTCGCTCTCCCTGTTCCACAAAAATATTCCCGTTTGTACCCTGAGCGCGAGCACTGGACGTTGGAATTCCCTCTTCGGTCTCAGGCCACGTCCCCTGTTCCAGCGGTGTTCATCCCTCCCATCATTCTCCGATAATTCACCTCCAGTCCATGTACCATGTTCCAGTGCTATCGCCAATGGAAACGGCTTCTCTTTGTCTACTCTTACTATGTCATTTGTCACTTCACGTACCCCAATTACATCACGTCGCAATCTCTGCTGTTCCAAAGGGAACAACCTTTATAACGGAAGAGACATCCTGGTGAATCTCCTCTGCACACTCTCTCGCGAAATCTGGCCCTCCCGACAGTGCGGCGAACAGAACGACACACAGCTTTCCAGTGTGGGCCGACTCAAACTCTCACAGGTTTGTAACAAAGTCACCCTGCTGTTAAGTTCCCTGCATCGGCTCGTGAAGGATCTCCCCCGTTTGGATGCGTCACACTCTTATCAGTGTTTGCTGTCACGTTAAAGGTCTCTGTACGAACACCATCCCCTTACTACTCATTAAAATACACTTATGCAAGTCAGGGGCGAATTTATCGCGCCGAGGTCAGTCTCGCCCTAGTCCATGTCCGCCCTTGTATATCCAGTGTCGAGTCCAAACAGCCCATAATTATTGAGGTTGCTGTAAATTGGACATGACAGCAAAACATGCTGTAAAACTCAGCAGGTCACGCAGCGCCCGTGGAGAGAAAAGAGAGAAGTGTCAGGTCAATGCCCTTTGACAAGAAACGGGACATCAGCTCAGCCCCGCCAACCGAACTCAGTGTCTCCCACCTGCTGAATCTCGGGTGCTGGGAGAAGAAAACCCGCCGTCCTCACCCGCTCTGGGTTGTATGTGACTCCAGACCACACCTGTTGGTTACCTGGTGACTGCCCTCTGAAGCGGACGGCAAGCCCTTAGGGTGGATCAGAAAGAAGGAGGAGAGTGAAACCAGCTCGGCCGCCCAGCCCAGGCTCCCTGCAGAGTCCCCCATCGCCATCACTGCCTGGGCGCCGGGTCAGGATCCTGAAGCTACATCACTGAGAACCCAATGGGAACTCCCTCACCACACTGAGCGAAGCGGCCCAGGAAGGCGGCCCGGCCCCACCTTCTCCAGGTAGGCTGGGAAACGGCAATAACAGCTGTTCCTTGTGCTGATGCCCACAGTCAGAGAGTGAGAGCAAACTGGGAGGTCTGGGGGTGTGGTGGAGGGGTGAGGAAACCCTGTCCCACTCTGAGTGAGACTCCCTCCGTCCCACTGCTTGCCCGGAGTTCAGGGTGAAAGGTCATCGACCTGAAACGTTAACTCTGTTTCTCCCTCCACAGACGCTGCCTGACCTGCTGAGTGTTTCCGGTAGTTTGTCTTTTGCTGTTCAGGATCAGTCCTGTTTCTCTGACTCCCGTATCGGCGCTGTCCCCGTCCGTCCTGGGATACACTGATCACATCCGATGGCCAATGTCTGCCCAGCTGTGGGGAGAGTAGTAATCGTGGCCAAATGGTTAAGGCGATAGACGAGACATCCATTGGTATTTCACCGCCCAGGTCCGAATCCTGCCGACTACGTGTTTCCAGCATTTTCTGTTTTATATTGTTCGTGACCCCCGGATCCAAATCATTAATGCAAATTGTGAAAAGCCAGTTCCCGCACCAGTCCCTCGTCACCGCCTCCCAACCCGGGAATGAATCATTCATCAACACACACGAAATGTTCCGGAGAGACATAAACAGTCGGCGATTCAGGCCGGGACCTTTCATCAGGACTGGCATTCAACCCCGCTTCCTTCAGCTTGTCTCTGTGGCGCAATCGGTCAGCGCGTTCGGCTGTTAACCGAAAGGTTGGTGGTTCGAGCCCACCCAGGGACGCTGGCGATCCGGCAGCTTTTGCTCTGTGTGTCATTGTCAGCTGGGTAACACTGCGCTGTCCGGAGGCGGCCGCTCCCTGCTGCTGCCTCACTGGGCTCAGTGGGAGCCCTCCTGCGGAATCTCACGTCCGGGACCCACAATGTCCCGCTTCCCTTTCACCGGAATGTGTGTGCTTCCTCCGGCGAAATCCTTGGAACTGACCAACTTGCCGGGACAACTGTTGTGTTTTGATTTAATTTTGGCTTTTCGATCATTCAGTTGGAATCTAAATGTTTTCGGCCAAGGGGGTCTGGGGAGAGAACTGGACATGGGATTGAACTTGAATGATAGCACTGAATGGCGGAGTGGAAGGGCCGCATGTTACGTGACAGCCCTATTCTCTGTTACAATGTCTACGTCTTTTGCTCAACGGGTGAGACACAGCAGGCAGCGGCCTTTTGAAATTACTGAGTGGCCGTGGAGATGTATCTCAGTGGAGGCGCACATGCTTTGCACGGATGAGGTCCCGGGTTCAGTCCCCGGCGTCTCCACCCTGGTGATCTTGAATTTTGAACAATTTCCGGTGCAAGTCCCTGGGAAGACTTCCGACTGACTTTAGAATGGACTCGGACATTAAAATCCGAACCTGATGTGGGCTCGAGCCAAGGAGAGCTGGGAAAGTGACATCTAACATGGATAACTCACCTCTACTATCTCCATCGCCAACTGCCAGAGATGCGCCTCTTAATCTTACCTTGTCCAATACCAGAGGACATGTTCTTAAGGTGAGACGGGTAAATGTGCGGGGCAATTATTTTTTACACGAGATATTGTGGTGGAATGCGCTGCCTGGGGTGGTGTTGGAGGCTAATGCGCAAGGTGTGTTCAACAGGCTCTTAGATAGGCGCATGGATGTGCAGGAAATGGAAGAATATGGACATTGTGTAGGCAGAAGGGATTAGTTTATTTGGAAATTTGATTACTAATGTAAATAGTTCAGCACATCATTGTGGGCCGAAGGGCCTGTTCCTGTGCTGCACGGTCCTGTGTTGGAGGAACTCAGTGGGTCAAAGCTTCATCTGTGGGAGGAAAGAAACTGTCGATGTTTCGGGTCGAAATCCTGCATCAGGAGGGTCACACAGAGACAAAATGAGCTGCTGGCCTTCAACACATACAGAATTCTGGCATTTATTCTGACATGGTTGGGACGTTATTGAGACCTTGGATTGAACAAAATGAGCCACCACCAGGTGTGGGTGAAGTATTGCGTGGTGTCCCGCGGGGTGACTAAAGTGTCCAAGGGTCACCCCCCCCCCCCCCACTGCAGCACAGACAGTGCCCTCTGCCCTGTACATTGACATTTGACACAAAGATGGCAGACGAGACACAGAGGAAGAGAAACAGAATGTCCGACTGCAGGGTCACTGGAACAGGGACAATTAAATAGTGTCAGATCCGGTTATTACTGAAATGTTGGGAATGAGGACCCGACCGGAACAGCGTATAGACAGCACAGGGGTGGCAACGGGATGTGACAAGGAGTAAGGAACAATGAGAGGAAGGGAGACAGAGGGGGAAGAGAGAGAAATACAGAGAGAGAAATAGAGAAATAGAGAGAGGGGAAGAGAGAGAGAGAGAGAGAGAGATTCTGGGAAGAGATAAAGTAGTAAGTGAGGGGGAAGAAAAGAGAAACCAGCAAAAGAAACAGTGTAGAGTCGGACAGGAAAACGGCAAAAGAAGATTAAAAGAGGGAATACAGAGAGTTGCACTTTTGACAGCAGAGTGGCGCAGCGGAAGGGTGCTGGGCCTATAACCCAGAGGTCGATAGATCGAAACCATCTTCTACTATACTTCAGCTGAACATTTTACAACAGGACACTGTCACATCACACATCCCCACAATATACATTTCGCTTCACTTGCTCTGAAAATCACGCATTTCAATACCAAAGTTCCTTTCATTTCATCATTTTATGCGGACAGGTCCATAGAGGCGAAAGACTGTCCCTGTTGTGCTCAGCTACAGTCTAGTACACATTGCAGAATGTTTTGAAAGGCTGTGACCTGCTATAGAACAGAAAATGCTGGACACACTCAGCAGCTCAGGCAGAGTCTGTGGAAATCGAAAGCGAGTTCACGTTTCAGTCCCGGGATCCGTCATTAGAACCGGGATAGAGAGAGAACAAGTGAATTTTCGGCAGCGGAGTAAGTGGGGAGTGGGCAGTGGGGAGAACAAGGGGAACATCTCCGACAGGGTGAGACCAAACACATCACGTGACGGGACTGTAGGACACACAGGACAGCCCGGCTTTACCCCTGGAAAGGGCAAACACGGAGCCACAATGACAGATGGGTGACGGGCAGAAATGTCCAGTTCCGAAACAGGAGGAAGAGGTTTGTAGACGGTCTGAGGAAAAATTATTTCTCCCAAGAGTGGTTGGTGCTTCGAACGCACGACCTTAAGGGGTGGCGGAGGCAGGAACTTTCCCAATAGTGATGAAATATCCAAAGGAGCATTTGAATCGCTAAGGCGGAGACGTTTATAGGACAAGGGCTGAGCAACGGGTTTAACACAGACCCGTTATGGTCGGTATGGACATGCTGGGTCGAAGGCCCTGTAACCCTCTGACCCTGTATTACACCTGTCAGTGCAGAAGCACCGGGTGTAGTCCGTGTCGGAACGGAGGGGGAGTGAGGGGAGAGATTGCACGGGGTAAACATAGACAGGCAGCGGGGGTGAACAGACTGACGTCACTCAGTGTGAACACATCATCTGGGACATGTTGGGATCATAGAACAGAGGAACAGATCATAGAGCACAGGAACAGGCCTTTCGGCCCACCATGTCTGTGCCGAACTCGATGCCGAATTGGAATAAAGTCTTCTGCCTGTACTTGATCCATATTCCTTCCACTCCCTGTAGATTCATGTGTCTGTCGAACAGCCTCTTAAACGTTACTGTCGTGTATGCTTCCAGCTCTACACCTGGCAGTCCGTTCCAGGCACTGATCGCTCTCTGTATAAAACACTTTCCACACCCATCTCCTTTGAAGTTCCAACTCTCACGTAAAGTGCATGCCCTCCAGTATTTTACATTTCTGCCCTGGGAAAAATATTCACTGCCCTATCCATGCCTCTCATAGTTTTATAAACCTCCATCAGATCTCCCCTCAGCACCTGATGGTCTTGAGAAAACAACCCACGTTTGTCCAACCTCTCCTTATAATTTACAATCCGGGCAACATCCGGGTAAACCTCTTCTGTACCTTTTCCAAAGCCTCCATGTCCTTCCTGCAATGTGGCGACCGCATGTGTCCCAGTTTACAGCTCATATCCACTAATCCAGGAAGTTGCCTGGTAAATCTCTCCCGCACCCTTTCCAAAGCCTCCACATCTTTGCTGTAATGGGACGACCACAAGTGTGATAGTTTGCTGTGGGAATCTGGGACAGAGTGAGAGCAGGAAACTGCACTGATCCGTTCATCGATTTCCCGAGAAAAGGGAGAGGGACGGGAATTGTTTCCCTGACCCAATGACCTGCTCACAGTAAGTGATAATTAATGAAACAGCTATGGGACCTCTCTTACACTCACCAATCAAACTACATGAATGCAGCAGGTTAGCCTGAGTAGATCAATCGGCCCCGCCACTTCTGTACAGACCATTGAACTGTAAGAAGTTCATTTCTGATAGACCCGATGTCAGGAGATTAAAACTCAACAACCTGCGACGGCCGGTAATCGAAACCGGGTCAACTGCTTGGAAGGCAGCTACGCTCACCACTATACCACCATCGCTCCATGATCCTGTTGTAGGAGATTCGGGTACTGAACCGTCTCCAGTGCTGTTTGACTCTGTGACTCAATCACCAGTCCCCGAGCTAGTGTCTGACAGGTCATTACTCACACCTGAAGCTCAAGTGACTGAATCGCTGGAGATCCTGACACCCCTCTGGTCACACAGTGAAGTGAGTGTGTGAAAGGCGCCTGTTTTACAATCAATGACCTAACATTAGTGTGATCCTGTGAGTCGTCCTGTACCCTGACAAGCGAAAGGTGGGCGATATAATTACATCGCTTCCTTGTTAGTATAGTGGTTAGTATCCCCGCATGTCACGCGGGAGCTCGGGGTTCAATTCCCCGACGGGGAGATGTTTATTTCCAAAGCTAACGGGAAATATAAGAGAATTTTTGAATACTAAAACCGACAAAGATTTTGTTGTTGAAGTGATCAGTTTATCGGAACCTCGGAATGTGGAATAGCCCGGTCTGCAGTGAGACCGGGACATGACAATCTCCCGAGAATAAGGCACTTCGTGTTCAGCATCACGAACAGTTTGAAACATTTGGTAGAGAACGATCCCAAGTGGATTTTTTTAAAGCGGTCGGGTCCCGGGTTTAGAGCCGCCCTGTCCCTCCCTCAGCGCCGGACCCTTCGCTCAGACTCTGATCAAAGTGAACTGGGGAAAGGTCCGGCTGACCTTCGCTCTGTGACGTCAGGAGAACATGAGCGCATGCGCCGAGTAGCCCCGCCTCAATCCCTGATTGACAATGGCGTCAACGCACATGCGCCGTGTGCTGCAGCTCCGCCTGTGAGCGCCATTCCCTCAGCGAGCGGCGGGAGCGGGTTTAAAGCAGCCGGGAATGGAGAGCTCCCGGGCCTGGGGGCAGGGCGCTGACAGCAGCCTCCTTCCAGCAGCGCATTACTCTGGCAGCCGCTCCGCAGATAGGCTCAGGGATCGGCATGGAGTCCGGACCTGGGGCAGTGGAGGCGGCGGCTGGGGGGAAGAGGCGGAGTGGAGCAGTGATTGGGCCCGGAACATGGAGTGAGTGTGGAGAGAGAGGCCGTTCCCACTGTGGGTGTGGGCAGGTGGGGGAGCCAGAGTGGGAAGGCGCTGCCGGTGACGGTCACTGCTGCTTCATCTCCCCAGATCGGGAGGGAAAGTCCCCGGTTTAGTTCCAGTATCCCCGTGTGCGTTGTTACTGCGCAGTGAACAGTGGACACGGAGCCGGGCACTTAGGGTGGGGCAGTTTTACAAAGAAGGTCTGTAGCAAGCTCCCGGTGAGAAGTGTGGGGGACGCAGTTTAAACAGCGGCTGTTCAGCTCTGTTTGAGCGGGGAGTCCGCCGGGAGAAGTGAGTTGAAATGCGAGCTGTGTAAATCTCCCTGCTCCATGGGCAGTCCCATTCCTGGATCCGTGCCGGGATGCGGCGGTTTGTGTGTCCCTCACTTGGTGTGGAGCTGCCGCTCTCTGCTGGTCGGCAGAAGCTGAGAGCCGCAGCGCTGCAGCGGCCTCACACACTGGCACTGGCTGCACCGGCCGCTTCACACGGCCGTCTCCTGTTACCTTTCCGTCACAGACCCCGTTTCCTTTTCCTTCCCCTTCCCACAGTGTGAGACTTCAATCAACTCTGTTGTTGCTCCCGAGGTACAATAAACAGAGCAGACACTCCGTCTCTCATACACAAGATATGTTACAGAGCACAGAGACACTGACAGCTCATCAGTTCCAGTGTCAGACAGCAGAGACATTCAGTCCCACACTGAGCCCAACACCCAGACACACATGTCCAATACAACAGTTAAACAGTAGAAGTGAACATGGCCCCTTAAAGATCAACAAGGTGATCTCTACGTGGAACCATAGTATATGGGTGAGGTCCTGAACACATATTTGTATTTACTGTGGAAAAGGACATGAATAGCAGGGACAGAGATGTCTTGAAGAGAGACTACATGACAATGGAGGAGATCTTACAATGTAAAAAGGTAGAAAAATCCCTGAGGCCTGACCAAGTGTATCCTGGGGCATTGTGGGAAGGTCAGGAAGACATTGTGTGGCCCCTTGTGGAGATACTTGCATCATCAATAGCCACGGGTGAGGAACCAGAAGATGGAGGGTGGCTCATGTTGTGCTGTAATTTAAGAAGGGATGCAAGGAAAAGCATGGGAGCTACAGACTGGTGGAGCTAACGTCAGTGGTGGGACAGTTATTTGAGGGGATTCTGAAAGACAGGATCTACCTGCATTGGGAAAGGCAAAAACTGATTATGGATGGTCAGCATGGCTCTGTCTGTGGGAATTGTGCCTCCCGAATTTGGTTGAGTTTTTTTTTGAAGAGGCAAACAAGAAGATGGATGAGGGAAGTGTATTAGATGTTGCCTACATGGACTTCAGCAAGGCCTTTGACAAGGTCCTGTGTGGTTGGCTGGTCTGGAAAGTTAGATCACATGGGATCCAGGGTGAGCTGGTTAAATGGACACAATATTGCTTTCATGGTTGGGGACAAAGGGTCGTTTTTCAGCCTGGAGGCCTGTGAACAGACGTGCACCACAGGGAACAGTGCTGTGTCTGCTGTTGTTTATATCGGAATCATTTATATGAAAGATTTGCATGAGAATTTAGGTGGCATGGTCAGTAATTTTGCAGAGGATACACAACTGGATGGTACAGTGGACAGTGAGAAAATGTGTCTTTAGATTACAACCAGATCTTGATAAACTAGGTCAGTGGGCTGAGGAATGGCAGACAAATGTGAGATGTTGCCTGTTGGTAAGACAAACCAGGACAGGACTGTTGTAGAATGGAGAGACTTGGTGGTGCAGGTACCTCATTATTTCAAAGTGGCAACACAGGTAGACAGGGTGGTGAAGAAGGCGTTTGACATGCTTGCCTTCATTGGTCAGAATACTGGGCACCGGAACTGGGACATCATGTACAACTGTACATGCCATTGGGAAAGCTGCATTTGGAGCACTGCATGCAGATCTCATTGTCCTGCTGTCAGATGGAGGTCATTCAACTGGAGAGGGTGCAAAGGAGGTTTCAGGATGTTCCCAGGAATGGGGGATTTGGCTGATAAGTGGAGTTTTGGTAAGCTAAGAGTTATTTCCCTGAAGTGTACATGACCTTAGAGAGGTTAAAATAATCATGACAGATATAGATCAAGTGAACAGCTTGATGTCTTTTCCTCAGGGGAGAGAAGTCCACAACCAGAGGCATTGGCTTTGAGGAAAGACTTAAAAGGGACCAGGAGCAGGTTCATCACACGGAACGTGGTGCGTACATGGAACGAGCTGCCAGAAGAGGTGGTACAGGCGGGTATGGTTACAGCATTTTAAAGACATCTGGACAGTTCCATGGAGAGGAAAGGGTTACAGGGATGTGGGCCAAATTCAGGAAGGTCACTTGGTCAGCATGGAAGAGTTGGGCTGAAGGGTGTGTTTCTGTGCTGTATAACTCTGTAACTCTAAGGCTACTGGTGTTCCAGAGCTGGGGGGCAGTGTCAGCAGTGAGAAGGTTGCAGAGAGGGTTTGGGGTGTAGACAGGATAAGTGAATGGGTGAGGACGGGTCAGATGGAACAGAATGTGGGCAAATGTGAGCTCATCCACTCCCAGAGGAAACAGAGAAAAGGAGAGAACTTTTTCCATGGGGACAGAGTGAAATGTTCAGAGGGACCTGGGTGTCCTTGTAAACAAACCACTGGCAGTGACCATGCAGGGACAGCAAGAAATTATGGAGGCTGACAGGATTTTGTCCTGTGATGCAGGAGGATTGGAGAGCAGGACTAGAGATGTCCCACTGGGGTTATATAAGGCCCTGGTGAGAGTGCACCTTGAACATTGTGTCCACGTCTGGTCACACTACCTCAGGAAGGATCTACCTGCAATAGAGGGTGCAGTGACTGTTCCCCACACTGACTGGACTGGTTCCAGGGAGGGCAGGTCCCCTGTGTGAGGGGACAGTGAGTGGGCTGGGCCTGTATACTCTGGGGTTAAGGAGAAGAAGGGGAGATCCAATGGAGACTTGCAGAATTGTTGGCGGGTGTGACAGACCGGATACAGGGAGGGTGTTTCTGCTGTCTGAGGGGTCTGTAGTGAAGGGTCACAGTCTCAAAATGAGGGGTTGGACTATCAAGGACAAAGTCCAGAAGCTGCTTCCTTCATCAGAAGATGGTTCACCTTGATGTTCCTGACTTGTGGACTGTGGTGACCCAGGTTTCATTATATTCAGGGCTGAGACTGATAGTTTCTGGGAGATATTTAGTCATTCGGGAAGTTGCTGCACCTGTGTTTAGTGCTGAAGAGTGGTCCTGAGGTGAAAGACCAGCCATGACCTCATTGACCAGTGGAGCAGGCACAAGGAGCTGAATGAGAACATCAGGAACAGGAGCAGGAGGAGTGGGAGAGAGAGATGGCTCAGAGGGAAGAAACATTGTTCAGCACCTTTACACACAGATAATTCAGCGGCCTGGATAAACACGTCCCGGAGCAGCGTCGGTGGAAATAACAGAGACCCTGCCCACCTTTTCCCAGCCCCCTCTGGCTACAGGTGGGGTGCTGGAGGACTGGAAGGCTGCTGACATGGTTACGGGGGAGACAGGGACAGACAGAGTTATTACAGGCTGGTCACCTTCACATCAGTGCTGGGGAAATTACTGGGGTGAATCCTGAGGGATGGCAGGAATCACCACTGAGAACAGCAGAGAATTATTCTCGAGGGCAGTCACCACGGATCCAAGATGGGAAGGTTGGAGCTATTCTGATAATTTGTCAGGAGAGTTGATGAAAAAAGTGAAGTTTAATCCTGGCAAGTGTGAGGAGTTGCACTTTGTGAGGTTATATATAAAGGGAAGGCATACAGTAAATGGCAGGACCCTCAGGAGCATTGATCTCCAGAAGGATCTTGGGGTCTATGTCTCCCTGAAAGTTGCAGCACAGGTAAACAGAGTGGTAAAGAATGCCTGTGTCATACCTGCCCTTAGCACAAGGTGCAACGGGTATAAGTGTCAGCAAGTCTTGTTGCAGTTGGAGAAAACATTGGTTAGGCTGCACTTAGAGTATTGTGTGCAGTTCTGGTCACCCCATTGCAGAAGGATGTGGAGGGTTTGTGCAGGGTGCAGAACAGGTTTACCAGGATACTGCCTGGATAAGAGGGTTTAGCACTAAGGAGAGGTTGGACAAACTTGGATTGTTTGCTCTAATGTGTTAGAGGCTGAGAGGAGACCTAATAGAAGTTTATAAAATGTTGGAGAGCTCGGGGAGATGGGCAGAGTCTCTTTCCCAGGGTAGAAATGTCAAACACTGGAGGCCATGGCTTTATGGTAAGAGGGAGAACATTTAATGGGAATGTGCAGGCAAATTTCTTTTCCACAGGTGGAAGATGCCTGGAACACACTGCCAGGGTGGTAGTGAATGCAGACATGAGAGTGGGGCTCAGTGGGTTCAGACAGGCATGTCAACGTGCAGGGATTGGAGGGACAAAATTGGTCCCCAAGAAGATCAGAGTGGACGTCTGTGTGTGGAGACTCAGGAGATGGGGGAGATCTTAAACAGATTTTTTGCATCCGTATTTACTCAGGAAATGGGCATAGAGGATATGGAAGGAAGGGAAACAAGCAGTAGGGTCATGGAACATATCAAGATTAAAGAGGAGGAGGTGCTTGCTACTTTACAGTGAATAAAGGCAAATAAATCCCCTGGGCCTGACAAGATATTTCCTCAGACCTTGAAAGAGACTAGTGTAGAAATTGCAGGGGCCCTGGCAGATATATTTAAAATGTCGTTAGCCACGGGTGCGGTGCCAGAGGACTGGAGGGTAGCTCATGTTTTTCTGTTGTTTAAAAAAAGGTTCTAAAAGTAAACCAGGTAATTACAGGTCAGTGAGCCTGACATCAGTAGTGGGTAAATTATTAGAAGGTGTTCCTACAGATCGGATATACAAGGATTTTGACAGCCAAGGGCTGATTAAGGATAGTCAGCATGGCTTTGTGCATGGCAGATCGTTTTTAATGAATCTTGTAGAGTTTTTTGAGGAGGTTACCAAGAAAGTAGATGAAGGAATGGCTGTGAATATTGTCTACATGGACTTTAGTAAGGCCTTTGACAATGTCCCACATGGGAGTTTAGTTCAGAAGGTTCAGTCACTAGGTATCCATGGAGAGGTTGTAAACTGGATTCAAAATTGGCTGTGTGGGAGAAGACAGAGAGTGGTTGTGGATGAGTATTTCTCAGACTGGAGGCCTGTGACTAGTGGTGTGCCTCAGGGATCTGTGCTGGGGCCATTGTTGTTTGTTGTTTATATCCATGATCTAGACGATAATGTGGTAAATTGGATCAGCAAGTTTGCTGATGACACTAAGACTGGAGGCGTAGTGGACAGCGAGGAAGGATTTCAAAGCTTGCAGAGGGATCTGAACCAACTGGAAGAATGGGCCAGAAAATGGAAGATGGAATTTAATGCAGACAAGTGTGAGGTGTTACATTTTGGAAGGACAAATCAAGGTAGAACATACACAGTAAATGGTAGGGCACTGAGGAGTGTGGAGGAACAAAGGGATCTGAGAGTTCAGATACATAATTCCCTGAAAGTGGCGTCACAGGTAGACAAGGTGGTAAAAAAGGCTTTTGGCATCCTGGCATTCATAAATCAAAGTATTGAGTACAGGAGTTGGGATGTTATGGTGAGGTTGTATAAGTCACTGGTGAGGCCAAATTTGGAGTATTGCATGCAGTTCTGGTCACCTAACTATAGGAAGGATATCAGTAAGATTGAAAGAGTGCAGAGGAGATTTACCAGAATGTTGCCGGGTCTTCAGGAGTTGAGTTACAGGGAAAGATTGAACAGGTTAGGACTTTATTCCTTGTAGCATAGAAGAATGAGGGGAGATTTGATAGATGTTTACAAAATTATGAGGGGCATAGACAGAGTTAGTGCATGTAGGCTCTTTCCACCTTGATTAGGAGAGATAAGTACGAGAGGACATGGTTTTAGGGTGAAGGGAAAGGCTTAAGGGGAACATTAGAGGGAACTTCTTCACTCAGAGAGTGGTGTTGAACAGGCTGCCATCTGATGTGGTAAATGCGGGCTCACTGTTAAGCTTTAAGAATAAATTGGATAGACATATGAATGGGAGAGGTCTGGAGGTGCAGGTAAGTGGGACTAGTGGAATAACGTTTTGGCACAGACTAGAAGGGTCGAATGGCCTGTTTTCTGTGCTGTAGTGTTCTATGGTTCTATTATAGGGAATCCTGCACAGGTGAAGGGATTAGTTTAATTTGACATCATTTTCAGCACAGACACTGTGGGCTGAAGGGCTCGTGTCTGTGCTGTACTGCTGTGTGTTCTGTACAGTGTGCATGGCATGGTCTGCATGGATGTCAGCAAGGTATTGGACAAATCCCACAGGGAAGATTGGCCCCATGCCTTCAAAGGCAAAGTGACAGGTTGGATGCCAGACTGCGTGAGTGACAGGAAGTGAGAACTGCTGACAAAGGCTTCAGTACCTGAAGGCTGCCTGTAGTGGCACTCCCTGGGGTCTAGGGCCAGAGCCCGTGCGTTTGATGGGAAGGGATGACTCTGCTGTCAGTGTGAGGAGCTGATGGAGGGGTTTGCAAATGTTACAGTATCTGCAGTATCTACACTGTTGGCCATGTGGCTGACAGTGAGGAGGGAAGCTGAAGGCTGCAGGAAGATCTCAGTGGGCTGGACAGGTGAGCAGACAGGTGGCAAATGGAATTTAATCTGGGGAAGTGAGGTGATGCAAGTGGGGAGCCCAAACACAGCTGGGGACACACATTACATGGGGGGATGTGGAGGGGCAAGGGACCCTGGGGAGCATGAGGACAGGTCCCTGAAGTAGAGGGACAGGTTGGTCAGTGGGTTAAGGAGGTGGATGGGAGACTTGCCTTTGTTGGCTGAAGGTGCAGAATGCCACAGCAGGGAGCTCTGCTGGAACTGTAGAAACACAAGTTGGAGCACAGCTGGAGTGCTGTGTCCAGTCCTGGTCACCACCCCATAGGGACACACAGACACACTGACATCCGAATTAGGAGCAGGAGTCCCCACTCAGCCCCTCCCACCTGCTCTGTCATTTAATGAGCTCAAGGCTGGTCTCAGTTTAACATCAAACTGCAGGTTCCTGTCTGCCCGCAGTAAAGTCTCACCCCCTGCCTTAAAACATATCTCAATACCTCTCCCTTAGAAAGGACCAAAGACTCCACTCCCAACACCCTTTGAGGAAGAGAATTCCAGAGACCCAACAACCAATGAGGTAAAAAAAAATTGCAAGAAAAATCGTCTTTAAAAATATCGTAAATAATCTTCGGCTCAAATGAGAGACTCCTTATCATTGAACAGCAGTCCCTGTTTCTAGATTCTCCCAAATGTTGAACCATCCTCTCCCCACATGGCCTGTCAGGACCCCTCAGGATCTCTGCCTGTTTTAATCAAGTCCCATCACCCTCTTCTAAACTGCAGCAGATACAGGCCCAGACAGTCCAACCCTTCCTCATCAGACAACAGGCCCAGTGCCAGTGTTGGTCCAGGAAACCTTCTCTGAACTGCTTCCAATATATTGACATTGTTCCTTAAATAAAGAGCCCATTACTGCACTGGTGTCCCAGATATGGCCTCACCACTGTCCCAAATAACTGAAGCACAACCTCCTCACATTTGTATTCAATTCCTCATCAATAAAAGATGACATTCTGTTAGTTTTCCTCATTATTTGTTGCAGCTGCAAAAAAGTCCCCGGAACAGGCCTTTGGCACACGATACCTGTGCCTCCATAATGTCAGATTAGACTGCACATCTGCCTGTCCATGGTCTCCATCTCCTCACCCCCTCTCAGTTCATGTACCTGTCCAAATGCATCTTCAATGTTGCAATTGTATCTGCTTCCACCTCCCCCCCCACCCCCACTGGCAGCATGTTCCCGGCACTGACCACTCACTGGGTAAAAGAAAACTCGCCTCATTCATCCCCTTTAAATGTTCACCCTCTCACCTTAAACCAATGCCCAGTAGTATTAGGTATTTCCACCCTGGCAAAAAAGGACCCTGACCATCTCCCCATTCTGTGCTCTCATAATTTTATGTATGTCTCTCAGATCGCCCCTCATCCTCCAGAGAAAATAATCCAAGTTTATCCAAGCTTTCCTGACAACTAATACTCTTTAATGAAGGCAGTATATTGGTAAACCTCTTCTGCACCCTTTCCGTAGCCTCCACATCCTTCCTCTATTGTGGCAAGAAGAACTGCACCCAGTTCTCCAGATGTGGCCCAACCAAAGTTTTCTACAGCTGCAACATCACTTCCCAAGTTTTATATTCAGTGCCCTGAGTGAGGAAGGTAAGTGTTCCCTACGACTGCTGTACTACCCTGTCTCCATGTAACACCCATTTCAGGGAGTTATGGACTTGCGCCCAAAGATGCCTCAGTACATTAATGCTCTTCTCCAGTATCCTGCCATTTACTGTATAATCCAACATTTGACCTCCCAAAGAACAATGCCTCATGTCTGTCCAGATTAAACCCCATCCTCCACTTCTCTGCCCATATTTCCAAGGGGTCTTTATCCTGCTCTGTCCTTTGACAACTTTCCTTGCCATCCACACCTGCACAAACAATTGTCATCAGCTAGTTAATCAGCCTATGTGCATTGTCATCTGATCAAACAGAGGTCCCATCACAGATACCACTGGATGACACATCTACAGTCAGAAGAAGAGTCTCCATTCCATGAGCCCAATGGTTGCAACACAACACAGACCAGTTCAAAATTCCGAGATGGGGTCTTGAGGAAAGTCACATTATTTCTCCCAAGAAGAATATCTGTGCATTGAATATCTGTGGATGCAGTGCTCCAAAGCGTGTTCAGTGCAACAAGAATCATTGGCACTGACAAAAATAATATAGTTTTATTCTGATATTAATCAATAAACAAATAGATTTAATCAAAGGATTCATCTGTGAGGAATAAAACATGAATACACCTTTCATTCTTGCACTCTATGAGAAACTGGCAGGTACACACTCTCATATAGCACTGGAGACAGACATACACAGAATGAACCCAGACTCTCACCCCGTACCAGAATCTGCCAGGTACAGAATGAACCCCACAATCTCACAATGTACTAGAGACTGGTAGGTACAGAATAAAATCCACACTTTCACACTATAACAGAAACTGACAGACACAGAATGAACCCCACACTCTCACACTGTACCTGAGACTGAAAGCTACAGAATGAATCACACACTCTCACGCAGTAACAGAGACTGACATGTGCAGACTAAACACTGAACTCTCACGCTGTCCCAGGGTCTGACAGGTACAGAATAATCCCCTCACACTACAATGTATCAGTGACTGACAGGTACTGAATGAACCCCACAATCTCACAGTGTACCAAAGGCTCACAGGAACAGAATGAATCCCACACTCTAACGCTGTACCAGAGATTTACAGATAATGAATGAACACCACACTCTCACAATGTACCAAATCCTCACAGGTACAGAATGAAATCCACACTCTTACACTGTACCAGAGATTGACAGGTACAAAATAAACACACCCTCACACCGTAACAGAGACTGACAGGTACAGAATGAACCCCACACTCTCACTCCATATCAGAGACTGACAGGTACAAAATGAACCCCACACTCTCACACTGTACAAGAGACTGACAGGAACAGAATATACCCACATGCTCACACTGTACCAGAGACTGAAAGGAACAGAATATACCCACACTCTCACATAGTACCAGAGACTGTCTGGTACAGAATGAACGACACTATCTCACACTTTACCAGTGTACCAGAGTCTGTAAGGGACAGTATGAACCCTGCACTCTCACACTGTACCAGAGACTGACAGTGAGAGAATGAACACCACACTCTCATACTGTACCAGAGATTGACAGTGACAGAATGAATCCCAATCTCTCACTCTGTACCAGAGACTGACAGGTAAAGAATGAACACAACAATCTCACATTCTACCAGTATACCAGAGTCGGTAAGGGACAGTATGAACCCTGCACTCTCACACTGTACCAGAGACTGACAGTGAGAGAATGAACACCACACTCTCATACTGCAACAAGGACTGACAGGTACCAAATTAACCCAACACTCGCACTCTGTACCAGAGACAGACAGTTACAAAATCAACCCCAAACTCTCACATTGTACATGAGACTGACAGGTTCAGAATGAACACCACACTCTCACATTCTGCCTGAGACTGACAGGTACAGAATGAACCTCACACTCGCAGTCTGTACCTGAGACTTACAACTACAGAATGAACCTCACAATTTCACACTATAGCAGAGACCGTCAGGGAGAATATGAACCCCACACTGTCACACTACACCAGAGACTGACAGGTACAAAATGAACCCCACACACTCACACTGTACCAGAGCCTGAGAGGTACAGTGTGAATGGAACTTTCTCACACTGCACCACATAATGACAGGTACAGAATTAAACCCACACTCTCATACTGTCCGAGGAAGATTGACAGGTACAGAATGTAGCACACAGACTCTCACAGTAGCACAGAGTAACAGGTCCAGAATGAACCCCACACTCTCACACTGTACCAGAGGCTGACAGGGACAGAATATACCCACACTCTCACACTGAACAAGAGACTCTCAGGTACAGAATGAACCCCAAACTCTCACACAGTACCTGAGACTGACAGGTAGAGAATGAACCACACACTCTTACACAGTAACAGAGACTGACATGTGCAGAATGAACACTGAACTCTCACACCGTCCCAGAGTCTGACAGGCACAGAATAAGCCCCTCACTCTACACTGTACCAGTGACTGACAGGTACTGAATGAACCCCATAATCTCACACTGTATGAGAGACTGACAGCTGCAGAATGAACACCACATTCTCACACTCTACCAGACACTGAGAGCTGCAGAATGAACCCCACAATCTCACACTGTGCCACAGACTGACAAGTATAGAATAAACCCCACACTCTCACACTGAACAAGACCCTGAAAGGTACAGTATGAACCCCACATTCTAAAAAAAACTGCATTACATACTGACAGGTACAGTGTCAACCCCACACTCTCACACTTTAGCTGAGAATGACAGGTAGAGAATGAAATCCACACTATCATTCTATACCAGAGTATCAGAGACTGTCTGTGACAGAAGGAACCCCACACCCTCACATTGTACCAGGGACTGTCAGGTACAGAATGTACCACACAGACTCTCACAGTAGCACAGAGTGACAAGTCCAGAATGAACCCCACACTCTCATATTATACCAGAGGCTGACAGGGACAGAATATGCCCACACTCTCACTCTGAACAAGAGACTGTCTGGTACAGAATGGACCCCACACTCTCACACCATACCAAAGACCCTCAGGTACAGAATGAACTCCAAACTCTCACACTGTATCTGAGACTGACAGGAACAGAATGAACCACACACTCTTACACAGTAACAGAGACTGACATGTGCAGAATGAACCCCACACTCTCACACTGTGCCAGAGACTGTCTTGTACAGAATGAACCCCACTATCTCACACTCTACCAGTGTACCAGAGTCTGTATGAACACCACACTCTCACACTGTACCAGAGACTGACAGGTACAGAATGAACCCCGCACTCTCACATTGTACCAGAGACTGACAGGTACAGAATGATTCCCCACTCTCTCACACTGTACCAGACACTGGCAGGAACAGAATGTACCACACAGACTCTCACAGTAGCATAGAGAGACAGATACAGAATGAACACCACTATCTCACACTCTACCAATATACCAGAGTCTGTTAGGGACAGTATGAACCCTGCACTCTCACACTGTACCAGAGACTGACAGTGAGAGAATGAACGCCACACTCTCACACTGTAAGAAGTACTGACATGTACAGAATTAACCCCAAACTCACACTCTGTACCAGAGACTGACAGTAACAAAATCAACCGCAAACTCTCACATTGTACATGAGACTGACAGGTACAGAATCAATCCCACACTCTCACACTGTACCAGAGACTGTCAGGTAAAGAATGAACCCCACAATCTCACATTCTACCAGTGTACCAGAGTCTGTTAGGGACAGCATAAACCCTGCACTCTCACACTGTACCAGAGACTAACAGTGAGAGAATGAACACCACTCTCTCATACTGTAACAAGCACTGACATGTACAGAATTAACCCCACACTCACACCCTATGCCAGAGACTGACAGTAAGAGAATGAACACCACACTCTCATACTGTAACAAGGACTGACATGTACAGAATTAACCCCACACTCGCACCCTGTACCAGAGACTGACAGTTACAAAATCAACTCCAAACTCTCCTGCTGCACATGAGACTGACAGGTACAGAATGAACCCCACACTCTCACGCTATAGCAGAGTACCTGAGACTGACAGGTACAGAATGAACCTCAAACTCTCAGTCTGTACCTGAGACTTACAGGCACAGAATGAACCCCACAATCTCACACTATAGCAGAGACTGTCAGGGACAATATGAACCCCACACTCTCACACTATATCAGAGATTGACAGGTACAAAATGAACCCCACACTCTCACACTCTACCAGAGCCTGAGAGGTACAGAATGAACTACACACTCTTACACAATAGCAGAGACTGACATGTGCATAATGGACCCCAATCTCTCACCATGTACCAGAAACCGACAGCTACAGAATCACCCCCAAACTCTCACACTGTACCAGAGGCCGGCAGGTAAAGAATGAACCCCATTCTCACACTGCCTGCACCAGATACTGACAATGACAGAATGAACCCAACGCTCTCACACTGTCCCAGAGACTGACAGGTGCAGAATAACACCCTCACGCTACATTGTGCCAGTGACTGACAGGTACAGAATGAACCCCACACTCTCACATTGCACCAGAGATCTACAGGTAATGAATGAACCCCCACTCTCACACTGTACCAAAGACTCATAGGTACAGAATGAATCCCACACTCTCGCATTGCACCAGAGATTTACAGGTAATGAATGAAGCCCCACTCTCACACCATACCAGGGACTGTCAGGTGCAGAATAAACTCACACTCTCTCACTGTACCAGGGACTGTCAGGTGCAGAATGAACCCACACTCTCACACTGTACGAGGGACTGTCATGTGCAGAATGAACCCCACACTCTCACATTGTTCCAATGACTGACATGGACAGAATGAACCACACACTCTCACACTGTATCAGAGACTGACAGTTAGAGATCGAACCTCATACTGTATCAGTGACTGGCTGGTACAGAAATTTTTGACCAGCCAGTTTTGTGGAATCTCTCAACGCATTGCTGAAATCCTCACTGCCTCTCCTTTTTACCACCTCAATGAATTCACCCATTACCTTCCCCAGCTTAATCTCTGCCTTTCTAAATTGAGTCAACATTGTCCCTTGGAATAGATTTCAAAAATTTCCCCACGACTAAAGCTACGCTGACAGACCTCTAATTTCTTGGTGTGATCTTTCTTCACATATGAATGGACAACCACCAGCTACCACGGGAAGTGATCAGAAAATTACTCAGACAGGATTTCCCTCCAACAAATCCAATGACTGTCCTTGATTAATCCCTGCCTCTCCAAGTGTAGATTATTCCTGTTTCTCCAAGTTTCTTTTCAATAATTTTCCAACTGCAGATGTCAGACTAACTGGCCTTCAATAACCTGGCTTGCCCCTGCTCCCTCTCCTGAATACAGATCCCACATTTCCTGTCTTCCGTCACCTGGCATCTCACCTGTGGCCAGTGAAGATTTAAATATCTCCATCAGGGCCCCAACAATCTCCTCTGTTGTCTCCCACAGAAGCCTGGGATGCATCTCCTTAGGTCCTGGGGATTTATCCACCCTAATCTCTGCTGAGACATCTGATACCTCCTTTTTGATTTTAATGTGCTCTGGAATGTCACTGTCTCAAATGAAACCTCCAACCACGATGTCCTTCTCCACAGTAAACACAGATGGGAATGATTCATTTCAGACCTTGTCCACACCCTCTGGTCCCACACACAGGTTGTCACTTTGTCCCCTCACAGGCCCCACCCATTTTCCAGTTACCCTCTTACTCTTGATATACAAAAAAAGTTCTTGATTTTCCATTAATCATAGCCACCACTGATATTTTGTGACTTCTTTGCCCTCCTATTTCTGTGAGTCACACACCACACCCACTCTCTGTGCACCTGAAGGGCCTCGCCAGCCTTCAGTGATCTATACCCACCACCCTCTTCTTATTCTTTTCATAAAATCCTCAGTATTTCTGGACATCCAGGGTTCCAGGGAGTTGCCGTCCTTCATCTGACAGAAACACGTTGTCCCTGAACTCTCACTGTTTCACCTTTTATGCATTCCCACCTCACGGACGTAGGTCTGCCTGCAGGTAACTTCTCTCCCTGCAGTTACTTTCTCCTGTCTAATGATGATGAAATTGTCCTTCCCCACCCCCAACCCCGCAATCCAGACACTTAATTTCCATACGATCTGTCTTCCCTTTCCAGACCTACTTTGAAACTTCCTGAGTTCTGCTCACCAGCCCCAAAGTGCTCGCCCACTGAAACTTCTTGCATTCTCCTGGCCTCTTTCCCATGGACTGAGTCCAGCACTGCTGCAAATAGGTCTGTCCACGGATGAAGCTCTCCTGGGTGCACTTTAAAAATTCCACCCCTGTGTCTCCCTGCATCACCACAGCAACAGGCGCAGGGTGTCGGACACCAATCCTGCCTCACCATTCCATGTGATCTCAGGTGGTCTGCCCCAGGCTTCAACTCCTTTTCTGTGCCAGTTCCACACAATTCCCAAATCTTTCCCAAAATTATCCTTCAAATCGCTCCAGTGTTCTGGTTCCCACAACCCTTGGGCAGGAACTTCTGAAGGTTCAGCAGCACACTGAACCATGCTAAGGGTGGAGCAGTCGGTGTCCCTGCAGGACTGTGCTTGGTTTCTACTTGTCCACCTCCCTGCTGTGCTGTGCTGGGCAGTCCTTGTGCAGTCCGGGGGTGGTTTGTACAGGTCTGTGTCCTTCCAGTGTTGGGGGTGGCTGGTGTAAAGCTCTCTGTCCACACTGGGCTGTGTGTGGTCTGTGTTGGGCTGTGACTTCACAGTGTAGTGCAGGGGTTGTTTATGTTACATACCAGCAACAATCGAAACACACTGAGTCATGAATAAGTGTTAGAAACTATTTTATTAATTGTGATAATAGGAGAAGTAAAAAGAGAAGTGATCCCCAAAACTAATAAACTCCAAGTGTGTGCGTGGCAAAGTCCCAAACCCCAGGTCTAGGAATAGTTCTCAATGTTCAGTTCAGCAAGTCACAAGGTGAAACGTGAGCAAAGGCTTTTGCAAAACGACTATTGACTGAAGAGAAAATGTAGAGAGAAATTATGAAATCCGGATGTTCCACGATGGAACCCATAGGACACCTCAATCACTGATGATCTCTGTTGCTTTCTTCAGAAGTCTCTGCCACCCCGAAGGCATTCGATACATGGCTGCCCACACAAATACCTGTTTCCCACTACAGGTTAATGACTTGTTTGTTCCAAAAATCCATGCATGGATTGTAGTGACAGACACAGCTATTGTTCTTCATCCATTGTTACGGAGACCAGCAGTCTCTCTCTCTCTCTCTCTCTCTCTCTCTCTCTCTCTCTCTCTCTCTCCCTCTCCCTCTCCCTCTCTCTATTTCTCTCTTTTCTTGACTCACTTTGACTCACTGAGCAAAACAGCCAGCATGTTGTTATCTTGCTGTCTTGACGACACCATACACACACCACTGCTCTACTCTCCAGGTGCCTTAAAGGGACATTCACCAAATAGCAACCTGGCTCAGAACACCTCCCCCTCGAAAGAAATAAGATTGATCTGCAAGACCAAAATTTTTAAGCACGCATACAATTAGTAAAACAATGTATAATTATCATGCTACACGATTACAGAAAATCATGTTAGTGAAGTTACATTTTTCCATTTAACATCGGGAAAGACAATCAGCAATCACATTATCTTTGTCTTTAATGTGAGTTATCATGAGATCAAACTATTGCAAAATTAATCTCCAGTTTAACAGCCTTCTGTTCTTGTTTTTCACTCTGCTCAGAAATACCAATGGGTTATGATCTGTACACAGTAAGTGGTTTCTGAGCGGTGAAAACATACACATTAAAATACTACAAAGCTAAAACAAGCAACAGTAATTCTTTTTCTATGGTGGAATAATTCTTTTGATGCTCATTAAATTTCTTTGAAAAACAAGCTACAGGATGGTCAATACCATCACGGTCACCCTTCTGCAACAACACAGCTCCTGCAGCTTCATCACTGGCATCTACTGCTGATGAAAGTGGTTTTTCAAAGTGAAGTGATTTGAGCACAGGATGGTAGCATTAAATGGCTTTCAGCTTCTCAAATGCTTCTTGGCAAGCATCTGTCCAAACAAACCACTGCCCTCTGAAGAAGATCAGTTAAGGGAAGAGCAATATCAGCAAATTCTTTCACAAAATTTGCGATAATATCCAACCATTCCCAAAAACCTTCTAACGGTCCTCATACCTGTGGGAACAGGGAACTCAGATATTACTTGAACTTTTGCCTGAACAGGAGATAACCTGCCTTGACCTACAGCATAACCAAGATACATCACAGTGGCATGGCCAAGTTCACTTTTAGCCAAGGTAACTGTAAGGTTAGCTTTGGAAAGTCTTTCAAACAACCTTTCTAACGCAGAGGTATGAGCTTCCCATGTATCATTCCCTGTCACTCAGTCATCAATGTAGGCATCTGTATGTTTTAACCCATGAATCACTGAATTAATCATTCTTTGAAATGTTGCCGGAGCATTTTTCATTGCAAATGGCAAAACATTGTACTCATACAATCCAGAAAGGGTTACAAAGGCAGAAATCTCTCTTCCTATATCTGTCAATGCGACGCATCAGTACCCTCTTAATAGGTTAACCTTTGTAAGAAATTTCGCCTTTCCCACTCTGTGCAATCATCCACCTGAGCAATAGGGTGAGCATCTGACTTAGTTACAGTGTTCACTCTTCTATAATCAGTGCAAAACCTAACTCTCCCATCTGGTTTAGGCCCAATAACACAGGGTGAACTGACGTTTGAAGTGGAACATCTAATAATATCATTCTCTAATATATATTCAATCTCTTGGTCAACAAGATTACTCTTTTCTACATTCATTCGATATGGGTGTTGTTTGATTGGCTTTGCATCCCCAATGTCAACGTCATGATTAGTTATTGAGTTCTCTTTGGAACATCCGGAAACAAATTTCAAAATTTTAAAATTAACTGCTTCATCTGTTGTTTTTTGTGAAAATTGGAAATGTTCCAACTTTGTTTCAATGTTCTCCAAAATATTATTATTTCCGAGCTCCGGTGATGCAATGTTTGGTCGAAACTGATCTTCCACAGTCTCAACTTTAGATACCCTCGGGTCAACACCCACATTATCAGCCATAGCCACAGCTGTATCTCTCTCTTAATAAGGTTTAAGCATGTTTACATGACAGAGTTGTTTTTGCTTTCATCGATCAGGTGTCTTGATCATATAATTTAAATCATTAATCTTACTCAATAACATATGGCCCATGAAACTGGGCTTCGAGAGGGTTGTTTTGAATAGGGTAAAACACTAACACTATCTCTCACCTTAAACGTCCTTGAGTGAGCATGTTAATCAAAATATGTTTTCATTTTCGTTTGGCTTGTTTTTAAATTCTCTTTTGCTAACTGGCAAAATCTCTGCAGTCGATTTTAAATTTCTGAACATAGTCCAACAAATTCAAGTGCATCTCCTCATTTACCCATTGTTCTCTTAGCAATTCCAGATGTCCTCTAACCTGATGTCCAAACAGAAATTAATAAGGACTGAACCCTCAGGATTCCTGCACTGACTTACATACTGCAAATGAATTCCTTCATCCCAATCCTTTGTGTTTTCAAAACAAAGAGTCTTCAGCATATTTTTGAGTAGAATGAAATATCCCCGAGCTCCCTGAGATTCTGGATGATAGGCAGACAATACAACCTGATTTTCTCCCAGCTCATAGACTAATTGTTGAAATAAACCTGACATAAAATTACTTCAGACTGGATTTCTTTAGGCAAACCAACCAAAGTGAAAAATTTAGGAGAGCCTTTGACACAGTCTTGGCCTTAATATTTCTGAGTGGTATTGTCTCTGGAAATCTAGAAGCTACACACATGATGATTAACAAATACTGATTCCCAGCTTTAGACTTTGGCAATGGACAAACACAGTCCACAATCACCTTCGAAAAGGGTTCACCAAAGGCAGGAGTAGGCTGTAAAGGAGCCACGGGGGGTGGGGGGGGGGGGGGGGAGAGCTCTGATTAGGTTTACCTACCATCTGACATGTGTGACAAGTTCTACAAAACATCACAACATCCTTCCTCAAACCAGGCCACAAGAATTGTTTCACAATCTTTCTTACAGTTTTAGTCACACCAAAATGACCACCTAAAGGCATACTATGGGCGAGGTTTAAAATCTCATTCCTATGAACATTATGGACCACAACCTGGTGAATAACTTTCCATTCCTCACTGGCAGGAACATTAGGAGGTCTCCATTTCCTCATTAACAGTCCACTTTTGAAATACTATCCAGTTGGCACCTTCTCAATGTCATCACATGAAAGTGCTTTTTTTCTCTCAATTCAGTAAGCTCAGGATCATTAGCCTGCTCCACTATAAATTCTTTCCTGCAAAGGACGAATCTTTATACTCAGGCCCAATACAAGGATTTTAATTCTCCAGTGAAAACAGAACTGTCTCGGACAAGTGATCATAACTTGCATCTTGTTTAGTGCTGTCACAGGTAACAAAATCAGGCTGCACGGGATTATTGGACGTCAAATTCTTTAGCCCCAGCTCGAGTCACTGCACAGGATGGATAAACATCTGAATCGTTCTTGAACTCATCAATAATTGGTTTGGTCTTTAACTGTACCACAGGGACAATTTTTCCACCTGCAAGGTCATTCCCTAATAACAAAGAAACTCCTTCCACTAGTAAACTAGGTCATATCCCTATTTTAACAGGTGCTTCTATTAACTCTGAGTTTAAAATTACCTTGTGCAAAGGTACAGACACAGTGTCACCTGCAATGCCTCGCACTAGATTTACCTCACCAGTAGCAGTCTTCTCACCAAAATTTGAAACACTCTAACAGGATGGATTGGGAAGCCCCAGTATCTCTAAGGATTTTCACTGGCACTTGGGGTGACCCAACATTCAGTGAGACAAAACCCTCTGATACAAAAGAACGGAATTCCTCCCTAACCTCATCCAACATTTCAGCATTTACCTCTGGCAAGGACTGATCTTTAACAACATGACCAAAACCCTTTTGATTTTTAGTTTTAACTACTTGAAAGCAAGTATTTGGCACGGCCTCCTTTTCTTCAAGAGGGAACAATTAGCTATCACATGACCAGGTTTCTTACAGTGATAACAAATACGCTCAGCAGGTTTCTCCAGCACTGGCTTCCGATCACCCTTCCTCTTTTGATTACTTCTCAATTTAACCTCCGGTTTACCTGGATTATCCCTATAACTCTTTTGAAAGGTCTTCGTTTGTCCCCATTTGGATTTATGGGTTAAAGCATACTCATCTGCCAACCTAGCAGTTTCTTGCAAAGTTTCCACCTCCTTCTCATTTAGATATGTTGTTATTTCAACTGAGACACACTTTTTAATGTCCTCCACTAAAATCAATTCTCTCAGTTTATCATAATTCCCATTTATATTTTTAGACATGTACCATCGTTCAAAATATATTCTCTTTCCATTGGCAAATTCCAAGTACGTCTGGCCTGTAGACTTCTTCAGGTCTCTAAGTTTCTGTCTGTATGTTTCAGGTACTAATTCATAAGCTTTAAGCACAGCTTGTTTTACCTTGTTATAATCAGCTGCATCCCCAACAGACAAAGCAGAATAAGCTTGTTGAGCTTTACCTTTAATCACACTCTGTAACATAAGAGCCCATCTTTCTTTTGGCCACTTTGAACTCTCAGCAACTTTTTCAAAATCTTGGAAATACTGATCAACCTGATCTTCCTCAAAAGGAGGGACTAATAGAACCTCCCCTCTGGCTATGGTCATCATATGATATGGCTATCATTATCAGAATCAGAACCAGATTCAGAACTCTTTCATTTCATTGCTAACTCATGCCGCCTCTGTCTCTCCTTGTCCTCATCCTCCATCCTCTTCAGTTCTATCTGGGCATTTAACATCCTTTGTTCTGCCTCAGCATCTAACCTTCTTCCTTCTAGCTCTAGTTTCCTTTGTTCTCATTCGGCTGCATCTGGGCCATCTAGTTTCCTTTGTTCTCATTCGGCTGAATCTCTGATTCACTCCCAGGAAACTGTTCTAACACATCTTCCCCAAACATCTTCAACTCCACATAACGGACAGCTATCAGTGTCTGAACAGCTGTCTTTCTCATTGACCGCTTTACTGTTTCAAGGTTGAACAAACCATCCTTATTCATGCCCTGCAATCCCACAGGGATTTTTTTTCAAAAATGTATCCATTGTTGCTGGTTTCCACACACACAAACCAATCAAAAAGACATTTACCAGGCCGACCAACAACCAGCCATCCAATAAGCTTCAATTTTTTCAAACCCAGACCTCTTGTGCCAGTCTTGAGTTCGATCTTGGACTACCCTCGTCAATCTTGGGATTGATCCCGGACGAGCCCCCAATTTTGTTACATGCCAGCAACAATAGAAACACCCCGCATCATGTATAAGTGTTAGAAACTATTTTATTAATAACTGCTTATGATAATAAGAAAAGTGAAAAAGTTAAATATTAAACATTGTATGAGTGTGACAAATTCCCAAACCGCAAGTCCAGGAATAGTTCTCAAAGTTCAGTTCAGAAAGTCATAAGGTTAAACGTGAGCAAAGGCTTTAGCAAAACCACCGTTGACTGAAGAGAAAATGTAGAGAGAATGTAGAGAGAAATGACAAAATCCACATGTTCCACGATGGAACCCATATGACATCTCAATCCCTGATGATCTCCTTTGCTTTGTTCCAAAGTATGTGCCACCCCGAAGGCATTCGATACGTGGCCGCCCACAGAAATACCTGTTTCCCACTACAGGTGAACGACAAAGTGGACTGCACTTGTTTGCTCCAAAAATCCATACATGGATTGTAGTGACAGACACAGCTATTGTTCTTCATCCATTGTTACGGAGACCAGCAGTCTCTCTCTCTTCTTGACTCACTGAGGAAAATTGCCAGCACGTTGTTATTTTGATGTCTTGATGACACCACACACACACACTACTACTCTACTGTCCAAGTGCCTTAAATAGCAACGTGGCTCGTAACAGTTCATGTCTTTATCGGTACAGCAGAGGGATTGGTGCTGGAAAACTCTGGCCCCACAGAACAGTGTTAGGTTTGTTTGAATTTGTGTCCTTGGCTTATACTGCTGTTTTACTTGCGTGTTCTTTCCCTCTTATGCAATGCAGTGTATGTTATACACATTGCCGGCTGTTGTAAAGGTCTGTGCCCTTACAGTACAGTGCTGGCTGCTATAAAGGTCTGTTCCCTTACAGTAGAGTGCTGGCTGTTGTATATTTCTGTCCCTTACAGTACAGTGCCGGCTGTTGTAAAGGTCTGTGTTGTTAACGTTGGCATTATTGCAGGGTGATCTGTCCCAGAATGAAGGTGACTGACTGCAGTTCTGTGGGCCCTTGGTTACAGTGCTCCTGGAGTGTTGTGCAGTTTTAGTTCCCGAACCTAGACATGTATCGACTTCCCACAGAGGAGTGCAGACAGGTTCACCAGACGTGTACTGGGGATGGTGGGTGTGCAGAGATTGAGCAGACTAGGTCTGTGTTGTCTGGAGTTTAGAAGAAGGAGCTGATCTCATTGAAACCTGAAACAAATCCCTCCAGTGATCTGGTTCCTACAACCCACTAGGTCAGAAATCCTGGAGGTTCATGCTCCCTCCACAAGGACCTGGTGTTGGAGGAGGGAGGATGCTTTCCCCTGGGTGAAGGACCTGGAAACAGGGGTCACAAAATAAGGGGGCCAGGAGCTGAGGTGAAAAATGACATCACCGAGAGTGCCCTGGACCTTTGGAAGTGTCCGCCCTGGGAGTGTGGTGGCTCAATCATTGAGGTCGTTCAAACCCCAGCTCAACAGGCCGGGGAATTGAGGCTGGGTGGGGTTGTGAGTGGGGAGGGGGACGGGAAGCTGAGGGAGCGGCAGCGGCAGGACATGATTGTCCTCATCGGCTGAGCCATTGAGTACAAGAGTTGGGACATCCGGTTACAGTTGTACATCACATTGGTTAGGCTTCACTGGGAGCACAGTGTACCATTCTGGTCACCACACGACAGGAGGGATGTGATTTAGCTGGAAGGGGTGCAGAAAACATTCACAAGGATGTTGCCTGGACTGGAGGGCTGCAGTTACAAGGAGAGATAGGAGAGGCTGTGTTTGTTTCCCCGGAGCGAAGTAGGCCGAAAGGTGACATGATGGAGGTGTATAAAATAACGAGAAGCAGAGACAGGGTAGATGGCCAGAGTCCATTCCCCTGGGTGGGGGTGTCTGACCGAGTGGGCAGAGGATGAAGCTGAGAGGGAGGAGCTTCAAAGGATGCGAGGGGGACAGTTTTCATGGAGTAGTTGGGATTAGGAATGAGCGGCGGGGAGCTGCTGGAGGCAGGAACAGTGACAACAGGCAGAGACGTCGGGACAGGTTGGTGAGTGAGCAGGGCGCAGAGGGATGTGGAATTCATGCAGGCAGTGGGATTGGTGCAGAGAGGTGTGATGGTTGGCACAGAGCCAATGGGCATAAGGGCCTGTGTCTGTGCTGCACAACTCTGTGACTCTGTGGCTGATGAAACATCATGTTGTTCTCCACTTTGATGCACAGGGCAAGGGGTTTATTTTAAATTGGGAGCGAGTGGGGAGTGCAGTTGTTCACAAGGACCCGGGTGTCCTTGCCCGGCCCAGGGGAGCACTTGAGTAGGAGTAGGGGATGTTTCCCTGATGTCCCACCAATAACTGACCCCCAGACCACCCCAGGAACAGATCATCCTCTGGTCACAGTGGTGTCTGTGGGATCACGCTGTGCAGGACGCACACTCCATCCATCCCAACAGTACCTGTGCTGTAACCCACACTCTCATTGAGTGCTCATTGACAGGATGGACACCATCACTGCAGATAGACACGAAGACTTTATTCCCAACAACACACCCAGCCAATGACACCTCGTCCCAGTTCCATGCCCGTCACATTCTGACCACTCCAACACACCCCGGGAACAAACATCATCCCCGTCTTTGCACCGCTGGGATGCCATGTGGTATTCCCGGGATTTAGTGTCGGCAATGGGAGGGTCACTGTCACTGCCAGTAATAAATCTGTGGGGTCCCCTGCCCCAGCCCTGGGGTCACTTTCACTGGCCCGGGTCTGCTGGGATTCCCAGTCTGGGCCCTTGTGGTGGGTGAAACTGACCTGGGTTTGGCAGGGTCCCCCGGTCCACGCTCAGCGTGGGTGTCACTGACCCGTGCTCCACAGGGTCCCCTGGTCCAACCATGGGATCACTGTCACTAACTCAGGTACCACAGGGTCCCTCGGTCCGCCCTGTTTGCCCTGGGCTACAGATTGCAGGGTTGCCGCTGCCCCAGTGCAGTCTGGTCCACTCATGCACGGCTCCCCCGGCGCTGTGACCCTGCCGCGCCACTGCTCCCTGGGAGGGCAGACTGCAGGAGATGTGTGATCCGGCTGAAGCCCCCGTCCAGTCGCTCCCGCAGCCTCTCCAGGCCGGTGGAGACCTCGCCCACCAGACCCTGCAGGGCAGCCGTTTGATCCTGGATCAGTGGTGCCAGCGCTGGTGCCACAGGCTCCTGGGCACAGGGTCTCCTGGCAGCCCCCACACAGCTGGGAGCCTGCTCCGTCAGGGACTGCAGGCTGGAGAGAGCTTGCAGCAGGAGGTGGGCCAGGGTGGGAGCCGACTCCGTGCTCTGGGACAAGGCCAGACAGCTGGTGGACAGGCTGTCCAAGGCCTCCAGCAACTGGTGGTGCACATGGAAGACCCTGCGTCTAAAGGCCGGGCTGTTGAACTCTCCGTTCTCTCCCTCTTCAGCCGGGATGCATGGCGGCCCCCGCCTCCGGCCACCCCCCTCCTGCACCGTCCAGCCCCCTGTGGCTGGCTCCTGCTCACCGTCGCTGAGTGACTCGCCCCGTGTGGAGCCCGCTGACTGGTCGCCCCTCCCAGCGCTGGCTCCTGGCTCCGAGTGGCCCGAGGTGGTGGCTGCTGCACCTTCTGGGAGTTGCTCCCCCTCCGTCTCCTGTCCGGTAGGGCCCCAGTCACGGGGCGGACCTGGATCAGAGGGCAGGGGCTAAGTGAGTAGTGGGAGGGGAGGCAACAGCTTGAGGGGCTTCAGGAGAAAGGGCAACCACCCGCGGATTACACAGGGGGTCACGGAGAAGGTTAGATCAGGACCGACAAGTTAGCAGCAACCAATGGTGGAGCAGAGGACTCGGGATGCGTCAGCAAGCTGCAGCATTCAGCAAACATAAATCACCAGGGGAAAACTTGTAGTGGAGGAAACCATGCAGATAATATTAAAATGGCAGTAGGAATTTCTGTGGATGTATAAAAAGGCAGGGAGTGGAGCTGAGTTTTGGAGAATGAAGCTGGGGAATTAACATTAGGAATCAAGGAAATGACAGAAATGTGAAACACCTGATTGTGCCTCAGCCTTCACCGTGGAGGGTGCCGCAGTTACCCTGAAGATTAGACACGGGCAAGTTTCAAGGAGCACGGAGGAACGTGTAAACATCCCACTCACGAGGGGCACGGTGTCAAAGAGACCCACAGGACTGAAGTTGGATGGATCACAAGGTCCTGGGGACCTGCACCCAAGTGTTTTACAGGAATCGGCCACAGAGACCTATTGGGGGAAGGTTTTCAAAACTCACTGAATTCCAGGATGGTGCCGATGGATTAGAAAACGGCAAACGTGACTCCCGTGTTCCAGAAGGGAGGAAAGCAAAAGGCAGGAAACAGCAGGCCTGTTGGTTTAAAGTCCGTTGTTGGCAAAGTGCTGGAGTCAGTCTTCAAAGAAGAAGTAGCTGATTGTTTGAGAAAGCTTAATGTAATTAAACCTCGACAACATGGTTAACTGGAAGGTAAATCACGTTTGACACATTTTGTTTGGGTTTTTTGAGGATGCAACAAGCAGAGTCAACAGAGGAGAACCTGCAGATGTGTATGTGTGGACTTCTGAAGGGCATTTCACAGGGTACTATATAAATGGTTATTGTACAAGTATGGTAATGGTGGAAGTGCATTAGAATGGACTGAATGTTGGTTAACAGATACACAATAGATTTGGAATACTTTTTCCAAGTCGGAAGGATGTAACTAGTGGATTATCCCAGGGATCTGTTTTTGCCCCTCATTTATTTTCCTTTTATATCACTGACCTGGAGGAGGGGGAGGAGTACAAGGTGTGCAAGTTTGGCAATGAGACAAATGTGGTGGGAAGGGCAGGTTGTGACATGGAGATTGTGACTCCTCGGTGAGAGACAAATGGATTGAGTGGATGGGTGAATGCAGTTTAATGTGGGAGCTGGGAGGTCAGGCACTGGTGGGAGCTGGGAGGTCAGGCACTGTGGTGGGAGGAAGCAACAGAAGCAGCTGGGGATCCAAATGGAGAAAGTGGGAATGAGTGAAGTGCGGAGGGACCTGGGTTTTCCTGTGGGCGAGTCACAAAGTTAGCAGACACATGCAGCAGCTGGGGAAGAGGACAACTGACGCATTGGCCTTTATTACAAAGGTGTTGCAGTTTAGAAATGGGGAAGATCGGGGGACTGAGGGCTCTGGGGACCTGACACAGAGGGGGAGCTGAGCCCTGGGGCAGACCAGCTGTGATCACACGGAATGGTGGAACAGACCTGAGAGGCCAAGTGACATCCTCTGCTCCTGTGGACACATGGGGACGACCCCAGGGGGACCCAGTGCCCGTGCCCTGACCCCTGGAGGGAGAGTGGGGGAGGGAGAGTGGACTCACCCTGTGGGGGCTGAGCTCCAGCCGGCTGCTTCTCCCTTCTCCTGCTACCGGCTCTCCACAGCTCCAGGGCTTCCTGCTCCGTCCGCCTCGGGTGGGGAACGCAGCCCCCCTTCCTCGGTCTGTGCGCCACTTTGTCCTGTGGAGGTGTCACACAATCACCCAATGGATACAGCACGGAAGGAGGCAGTTCGGCCCGTCGACTCTGTACCAGCTCGTTGTTTGGTCACTCCAGCCGGTCCCACTGCCCAGCCTTCTCCCTCAGCCCTGCAGGTTGTCCCGTCCCACATCCTGATTCAGCTCCCCCTTCACTGTTGCAGTTCATCTTCTTCCACCCACCGCCCCCCTCAGCAATGTGTTCCCCATCCCACCCACTCGCCCTGTTACAGAGACATCCCCATCTCACCCTGGGCAGTTTCACCTTCATCCTGTGTCCCCTGGGTCCTGACACACCCACCAATGGGAACAGTCTCTCCCCACTCTGTCTGTATCCCCGTGATTCTAAACACCTCTATCAGGTTCCCTCACAACCTACTGTATCCCCAGGAGAACCAGCCAAGCTTCCCGAGTCCAGCACATAACTGACGTCCCTCAGCCCTGGAGCCAGGTTAGGAAATCCCTTCTGCACCTTCTCATTCTCTCCTTCGACTCATGAACTCCTGACCTCATTGTCTGCCTCGTCGTGGCCCGTGCACCTCACTGTCTGCCTGCACTGCACTTTCTCTGTAACTGGGACACTGTATTCTGTATTCTGTTGTTGCTTCCCCTGTACCACCTCGGTGTACTTGTGCTTGGAGATGATCTGGTGGATGGCAGCAAAACGAAGTTGTTCACTGTCCCTCGATACATGTGACAACAATAAACCAGTGACCCACAGTGTGGTGCCCTGTACCAGAGAGCAGCTGGCCTGAAGAAGTGGTAATAGCAGGCGGCCGTTCGGCCCCTCCAGTCTGCTGCACCGTTCAGTGGCTGCACTTGACTGATCCAACTTTCCTCATTCACTCTGTCACCCTCTCCCCGTAACCCTCTGGAGAAACGGACAGAGGGAAACTCTGTCCACCTCACCATTCAATGTGTTCAAGGATTCAGCCTCTGCAGCTTCTGGGTGAAGGGATTCCAAACACCCCCAATCCTTTGTGGGGAGAAATCCTTCATCTTGTTGGTCACGGCTGCCCCTGGTTCTGAGACCGTGGCCTCCGTTCTCAGACCCTGACGTGTGGGGGACCAACCTCCCAACATTTACCCCACTCCCAACTCACCTCACCCAGGTCACCGAGATCACCTCCCGTCCACTCCACCCTCTCCCCACCTGACGGAATCCTGTCCCAGTGGAGATCCGGCCCCTCGGGCAGTGAGGCGCCCCCTCGGTGCTGCAGATGGATCCCCAGTCCGGAGACGGTAACCACTTCCCACCCACTCTGGCTGTCCGGCTCTGCTTATTGTCAGATGCACAAGCACATGTATGCAATGAACAACTTACCTGCAGCAGCGTCATAGGCACATCAGAGACACAACATTCACAAGAAGAGCATAAATTAAATGTAAATTATACAACGTTATACTAGAAAGAATACAATTGAAACAGACAAATTAGTCTTCTCCCTCGGTTACAATTTCTATTTACCTTCCACAGTTAAGGACTTTGCTTCGAAATGTCTCTCGGTGAAGCCCTTTTGTTCAATACAGTTACAGTATTTTCAGGGTTCCCAGCCGCTCCTCTGATTGACAGCTCCCTCTGCCCCTCCTCCCGGGCTGCGGCCGCACCATCACGTGGCGCCAAGCAACCACGTGATCCCTTTACGCGCTGACGTCTCAGGGGTTGTGTACCGTCAGTGACGTCGTTCCCCTCGGCCACGGGCCTGTCCAGGCGGGGGCGGCGGCGGCGTTTCCCAGAGGGGGTAGTGGCCTGGGCCCTGGGGTGGGGCTGAGGCTTCCCCCGGGCGGGGCGGGGCCGGTCTGCACCTGCGGGGTTTAGCGGAATGAGAGGTGATGCCATCGTCTCGTCCTCTGGTTTGCAGGGTGATGGGGAGAGATGGAGGCGGCGGCGACTGTATCAGACGGGCTGCTCCCTGCTCTCTGCCGTTCCTGTGTGTGTCTGTGAGCCGACTGGTGGAGTCTGTGGGCCTGACTGCGCCTCCACTGTGGGCAGCGGCCTCTTCCCTTCCTGCCTGCCGGCCGGTGAACGATAAGTGTCTGTCAGTGCCTCAGCCACACAACACACATGGGACAGTCCGGCACAGGGACAGGCCCTTCGGCCCACAATGTCTGCACCCACTCTGGGGACCGTGTTAACTGATCCCATCCGCCTGCACGGTCCGGATCCCTCCATTCCCCGCCTGTTCATCTGCCTGTCTGAATACCCCTGAAACATCCCTGTTGTCTCAGCTGCCACCCCTTCCTTGGAAGCGTGCGCCACGCACCCACCACTCTCCGTGGGCAAATAGAAAATTGCCTCTGAAACCTACTTTAAACAACCGCTCTCTCGCCTTAAAGCTGTGCGCTCTGGTATTTGACATTTCCGGCCTGGGTAGAAGACTCTATCCACCTTATCTGGTGGGCTTCTGCAATTTGTTCTCTAGCTTCCCACAAGGTCCAAGAATGAACTGCGTCAGGCCCTGGGGATTTACATAAGGCCTCCATTACCTCCTCGCTACTAATTCGTATATGGTGCAAGACATCACCACTCGTTTCCCCCATTTCCTTAACTTCCATCATTTCTCCACAGTAAAAACTGAAGAGAAATTTTCATTAAAAATCTCATCCACTTCCTTTGGTCCCACACACAGACGGCCATGCTGATCCTTAAGGGGACCTATTCTCTCCCTGGCCTCCCTTATTCTCTTAATGTACCCATAGAACCTCTTGGGACTTTGCCTCACCTTGCCTTCCAAATCCTTCTCAGATCCTCCTTTTGCCCTCTTAACCTCTCTTTTAAGTGCACCCCAACACTTCTTGTAGTCGTCAAGAGATGAAGTAGTTTAAAATTGGTTATACACAATGCATACCTCCCTCTTTTTCTTACCCACTGCTCCAATATCTCTCGTCAGCCAGGGTTCCCGAAACCTGCCAGTCTTGCCCTTCACCGTAACAGGAACATGCAGATCCTGAACACTTGACATCCTACTTTTAATGGTCTCCCACCTGGCAGACACTCCTTTCTCTGCAAACAAACTCACCCAAGTTAAGCACCGCAAGATCCCTTCTAATGGTTCCAAAATTTGCTCTGCCCCAGTTCAGGAACTTAACCTGTGAACTGGTCGTATCCTTCTCCATAACTATTTTAAAACTAATAGAATTATGGTCGCTGGACCCACAGTGTTCTCCGACAGACACATCACTACTTGTCCGACCTCATTCCCCAGGAGGAAGCCCAGTGTTTCATCCTCAAGTAGTTTCCCCCATATATTGATGAAGGAAGCTTTCTTCAATTTATTTCCATCCAATACATCCATCCAAGCCTTTTACACTGTGGCTGCCCCAGTCACATTATGGAAGTTAAAATCTCCCACTAATACTACCCTACTGTGCTTACAACAAGCTGTAATCTCTCCACATACCTGCTCCAATTCCCGCTGATTATCGGGGGCCCTATAATACAATCTTATGAGAGTGAGCATTCCCTTATTGTCTCTTGAGTTCTTCCCATATGGTCTCACTGGATGATCCCTCAAGAATATCCTCTCTAATAATCATTGTTATATCCTCTTTCATCAAGAAGGCAACTCTTCTCTTACCTGCACCTCTTTCACACCTGTACCATCTGTATCCTGGAACACTGAGCTGCCAGTCCTGCCCTTCCCTCAGCCATGATCCTGTTATGATGATGATATCCCAGTTCCCAGAGTCGATCCACATCCTGAGTTCATCCACCTTACCTGCCAAGCCTCTTGCGCTGAAATAAATGCAGTTTAAACCGATGGTCTTTCCTCTCCCTTTATCGTGCTCCTGTCTATCCTGAGGACTACATTTGCTCTCATTGGCTCCAGTATTACCCTGATTTCTCATCAGCCACTCTGCTGCTCAGGGTCCACCCACCTGCCACTCCAGTTTAAACCCTCCCAAGTAGCTCCAGCGAATTTCCCAGCCAGGATATTGGTTCCCTCCAGTTCAGGTGCAACCCATCTCTCTTGTACAAGCCACCATTACCCCAGAAGAGATCCCAATGATATTAGAATTTGAATGTCTGTCCCCTGCACCAGTTCCTTAGCCACACATTCATTTGAGGTATCTTCATATTTCTACCATCACAAATACATGGAACTGGGAGTAATCCAAACATAACTGCCCTCGGGGTTCTGCTTTTTAGATTCTCTCCTAACTCCCTGTATTCACTGTGCAGGACCTCATCTCTCTTTCTACCCATAACATTGGTACGAATGTGCACCAGGACCTCTGGCTGTTTACCCTCTCCTTTGAAAATGTTCTGCAGCTGCTCCGAGACTGGTACTGGGAGGCAACACACCATCATAGCATCAGTTTTGTGGTCACAGAATCTCCTGTCTGTCCCCCTAACTATTGAATATCCTGTCACTGTTGCACTGTCTGATTTCTCCCTGACCTGCTGAGCCTCAGATCCAGTCTCAGTACCACCAACCTGGCTACTGGTGCTGTGCAATAGTTAATTCCCCTCCCCAGCAGTATCCAAAGGGTTCTACTTGTTGCTGAGAGGAACGGCCATAGGGGGACCCTGCGCTGTCTGTTTCTTCCCCTTACCTCTCCTAGTGGTCACCCAACTATCTGCAACTTGCACCTTAGGTGTGACCACCTCACTAAAGCTCTGGTCTGTGATACTCTCAGCATCCTGGATGGTCCTAAGTACATCCAATTCCAGCTCCATTTCCTTCATGCGGTCAGTCAGGAGCTGCAGCTGGGTGCACGTCCAACATGTGAAGCCATCAGGGACACTGGCAGTCTCCCTGCTCTCCCACATCCTGAGGAGGAGCATGTCACTGCTGTCACTGCCATCCCAGGTACTCTGATGGGGAGAGGAATTGCAAGGAAAACCTCAGAAATGTGACCTCCCAAAGTGCAGCACCTCACCTGCCATTTCTCTGCCCACATTTCCAACTGGTCGATATTCTGCTGAATCCTGTGACAACCTTCCCCACCATCCACAACTCTGTCGATTTTTGTGTCTCTGCAAACCTACAGATCAGCCCACCTGTATTTTCATCCAGTCACATCCCACACAACAGAGCTCCCAGCACTGATCCTTGCGGAACACCACTGGTTACAGAGCTCCAGTCAGAGCAACTCCCTTCCACCATTACCCTCTGTGGCCAAGCCAATTTTGAATCCATTCTACCAAGTCTCCATGGATCCTGTGTGCCTTAATGTTCTGGATCAGCTGATCATGGGGAACCTTGTTGAAAGCTTTACTGAAGTGCGTGTGTACAACGCCCACTGCCCTGACCTCAGCAATCGAATGTGTCACTTACTCAAAAGATTCACTAAAGTTTGTAAGACATGATCTCCCCCACACAAAGTCATGCCGATTCTTTGTAATACTTTATGCTTTTCCAGATCCAAGTAGATTCTATCCTTAAGAATCTTCTCCAATAATTTCCCTACAACTGACTTAAGGCCCACTGGCCATTAATTACCTGGTTTGTCTCTGTTGCCCTTCTTAAACAGAGGAACAATACTGGCTGCTTTCCAGTCCTCTGCAAACTCCTCTGCAATGACAAAGAGGCTACAAAGGAATCTCCTGTCTTGCCTCTCTCACTAAATAACTGGGGATATATCCCATCCAGCCCTGGGGCAATCCACCTTAATTTTGCTCAAGAGCCCCAACACCACCACACCCTTGATATCAACATGCAAATGCAATATCAGCAAACCCTTCACTGGTCTCACTGTCCTCCATGGCCTTCTCTTTAATGAATACTGATGTGAAATACTCATTTTGTACCTACCCACTTCCTGTGGCTCCAGGCATAAGTACCTTCCATTGTCCTTGTTGTCCTCCTCTCTCCCCAGTGATCCTCTTGTTTTGTCTGTGGTGAGTAGGATTTTCTTTAATCCAACGCCAAAGACATTTCCTGCCCCCGATTTGATAAAGTGCCACACAGGAGATTGGTGGGTAAAATTAGGGCTCATGGAATAGGGGGGTGGGTATTAACATGGATAGAAAACTGGTTGGCGGATAGGAAACAAAGGGTAGGGGTGAATGGATGTATTTTTCAGAATGGCAGGCCGTGACTAGTGGGGTGCCACAGGGCTCAGTGCTGGGACCGCAGAAGTTTATGATCTATGTTGATGATTTATATGAAGGCATTGTGAATAACATTAGCAAGTTTGCTGATGATACAAAGTTGGGTGGCAGTGCGACATGTGTAGAGGAAGTTAGGAGAATTCAAGGTGATTTGGATAGGTTGGGTAAGTGGGCAGATACTTGGCAGATGAAGTTTAATTTGGATAAGTGTGAGGTTATCCACTTTGGGAGCAGGAACAGGAAGGTGGATTATTATTGAATGGTGTGGAGTTAGGTAAGGGGGAAATACAAAGGGATCAAGGAGTCCTTGTTTATCAGTCACTGAAAGTGAATGAGCAAGTGCAGCAGGCGGTGATGAAGGCTAATGGAATGTTGGCCTGTATTACAAAGGGAATTGAGTACAAAAGCAAAGAGATTCTTTTGTATTTGTACAGGGCCCTGGTGAGACCACTCCTGGAGTATTGTGTACAGTTTTGGTCTCCAGGGTTAAGGAAGGATATCCTGGCTATTGAGGGCATGCAGCGTAGGTTTACGAGGTTAATTCCGGGGATGTCGGGACCATCTTATGCTGAGAGGTTGGAGAGACTGGGATTGTACACGCTGGAATTGAGAAGATTGAGAGGGGATCTGATTGAAACATACAGGATTATTAAGGAATTGGACAAGATAGAGCCAGGAAATATGTTCCAGATGTTGGGGAAGTCCAGGACCAGGGGGCATGATTTAAGAATAAGGGCTAGGCCATTTAGGACAGAGGTGAGGAAAAACTTCTTCTCCCAGAGGGTTGTGAATTTGTGGAATGCACTGCCTCAGAGGGCAGTGGAGGCCAATTCTCTGGGCACTTTCAAGAAGGAGCTAGATAAGTTTCTTATAGATAGGGGAATCAAGGGATATGGGGACAAGGCAGGAACAGGATATTGATTGTTGAGGATCAGCCATGATCTCAAAATGGCAGTGCAGACTTGAAGGGCCGAATGGTCTACTTCTGCTCCTATTGTCTATTGTCTATTTAGTACTGCTGATTCCCTGTTTAAATTCTCTCTTGCTTGTTTCATATTCCTCAAAGGTCTTGTCCAATTTCAGCTTCCTAAACCCTCTTTATGTTTCCTTTTTCTTTTTGCCCAGTGTCGGGGTTGTACAGGTCTCTGTCCCTGAAGTGCTGGGGTTGTCCTGGTGTTTAACGGTGGAGTGCAGTGCTGGGTGTGTACAGGTCTGTGTGCTCACTGCACAGTGCTGAGAGTTTTATAGCTCTGTGTCTTCATGTTGAAGTACTTGGTATCTTAAAGTTCACTGTCCTTGTAGTCCACTGCTGTTTCTGTACAGTCCAGCGTGGGGGGGGGGGGTTTATACCAGAGATACCCCCTCCCCTCCTTCAGCATGGTGAGGGTGTAGCAGTCAGTGTCCCTGCAGGACTGTGCTTGGTTTCTACTTCTTCATCTCCCTGCTGTGCAGTCCCCGTGCAGTCCTGGGCTGGGTTGTACAGGTCTGTGTTCTTCCAGTGTAGGGGTGGCTGGGCTATGTGTGGTCTGTGTTGGGCTGTGACTTCACAGTGTAGTACAGGGGTTGTTCATGTTTTTATCTGTACAGCAGAAGGGTTGGTGCTGGAAATCTGTGGCCCCACAGAGCACTGCTGGTGTTGTTGGGATCTGTGTCCTTCCATTCTAGTGCTGTGTTCTCTCTGGGCTTGTCAAACAGAGCTGTGTATTTTATCAGCCTGTGTCCTTACACAATAGTGTGGGGTTTGTATTATTGTCTAATTTCAATTCATTGCAGGGCTTGTCCAGGTCTCTATTCACACAGTACAGTGCTAGTTAGTTTTCTGTGTATGATAAGAATCTGTGTCCTTCCTGTATTGTTCTGTGGCTGTGGAGGTCTTCATATGTGGTTGTTGTAAAGGTTGTATCCTTACAGTACAGTGCCAGCTGTTCTAAACCCTGTAGCTGCCACTTTCCATTGAAAGTCGAGTTTGTTGTCATTTGCAGAAGTCCATGTCCAAGTGCAATGAAAAGCATCAGAGGCACATACCACGTATAATCAGCATTCACAAGAACATCATCAATTAAACACAAATTATACACAGTTTTTACAAGATAAAAACACAATTAGAATATGATAATACAAAGTCCATGTTAGTGCAAAGTGATGAGATGAAGTGTTGAATAAGGTGGTGCAGGTTGGTTTGAGAACTGAATAGTTGAAGGGAAGTAGCTATCCTTGAACCTGGTGGTGTGGGACTTCAGGCTTCTGTACCTTCTGCCCAATGGGACCGGTCAGAAGATGGCCTGGCCCGGATGGTGGAATGTTTGATGACAGATGTTGCTGCCTTGAGGCAGCATCTGAGTGAACCCCTTTTGAACCTTCTCTAAAGCTTGTAATGTGGCGAGGAGAACTGCACACAGTACTCCAACTGTGTCCCAATCAAAGTTTTATCCAGCAGCAACGTGTGTTCCTGACTTTATTTTTACAGTAACTGATGACGACAAATATGCCGTGCACCTTCTGTACCACCCTCTCTCCTTGTCTTGCCACTTCCAGGGAGCAAAGGACTTGCAGCCCCAGGTCCCTCTGTACATCATTGCTTGAGGGACCTGTCATTTACTCTGTACTTTCCTCTCATACTTGTCTGGATTAAACTCCATCTGCTGTTTCTCTGCCCATATTTCCAGCTGGTCGATATCCTGCTGAATCCTTTGACAACCTTTCTCACCATCCACAACTCCAGCACTTTTTGTCATCTGCAAACTTATTAATCAACCCACCTACATTTTTGTCCAAATCATTTACATATATCACAGGCAACAGGTCCCAGCAGACCTCCAGACACAATAACCTACGCCACTACCTTCTGTATTCTGTGGACAAGACAGTTTTGAATCCACTAACCAATTCTCCATGGATTCCATCTACCTTTTACCTTCTGGATCAACCTGCCATGAGGGACCCTGTGGAAAACTTTACTGAAGTCCATGTATCCCTCACCCGCTGCCCTCCCTTCATCAATCATCTTCGTCACCTCACACACTCAAGTCTGTAAGATGTGACCTCCCCCACACAAAGCCACACTGACTGTCTTTCACATGTCCATGCTTTTCCACATGTGAGTAGATCTGATGCCTAAGGATCTTAGTCAATAATTTCAGCTAATATCAAGCTCACTGGCCTATAATTTCCTGGTTTGTCCCTGTGGCCCTCCTTAACCAAGAACAAAACTGGCTATTTTTAAATCCTCTGGGACCCCTCCTGTACCTGAAGATGATGCATCGACCTCCGTCAAGGCCCCAGATATCTCCTCTTTTCACTGTCAATAACCTGGGAAAGATCCCATCAGTCCTTGTGTGGAGTTATCCACCTCCATGCTCTTCAGGATACTCAACAGCACCTCCTACCTGATGTCAACATGCCCTGGATTATCACCGTTCCCCTCCCTGATCTCGCTGTTGACCATGCCCTTCTCTTTAATGAACACCGATGTGAAGTACTCATTTAGTGCCCCACTTCCTCTGGCTCCAGGCATAAATTCCCTCCTTTGTCCTTGAGTGGTCCTGCCCTCTCCCTAGTCACCCTATAGTTTGTAATGTGAGTGTAAAATGCCTCAGGATTGACTTTAATCCCACTCACGAAAGATCTTTTCCGGCCCCTGTTGACCTCCTGATTCCCAGCCTGAGCCCTTACTTCATCTGTGTTCCTCAAAGCCCTGTCCACTTTCAGCTTTCTGAACCTCACATCTGTTTACAGTCTTATTCTCATAAATAACTGTCTGGAAACTTATGATCACTGTTCCCCAAGACTTTCCCACTGAAGTTCTGCTCACCTGGCTGGACTCTCTCCCAACACAAGGTCAAGTATGTCCCCTACTCTGGTTTGACAGCTTATTTCAGGAAACCCTGCTGGAAGCACCTAACAAATTCTGTTGCATCTAAGCCTCAAGCACTGAGGGAGCCCAAGTCAATACTGGAGAATCTAAAGTCACCCACTGCAGCTACTGTTTTGTTTTTCTGTCTTTCCATAATCTGCCTGCGTGCCTGTTCCTCTATCTCCTGCTGGCTATTGGGAGGCCTACAGTGTAACCCCATCACAGTGACTGCACCTTGCTTATTCCTGAGCTCTCCCCACATTGCTTCCGTGGACGGGCCTCCAGTGTGTCTTCCCTCAGTGTCGCTGTGACATTCTCCCTCTGTACTGTGTCTCAAACATCTGAACCCTGGAACAGTGAACTGCTGCTCCTGCCCTTCTCTCAACCAAATCTGTGTAATGGCCACAACATCGCAGTACCATACCAACTCTAAGTCCATCTGCCTGAAATGTAACACTGCCTCCATTGAAACAACCACACTGTGATCATTAACCTGGCCCTGCCCGGACTTCCTTTCAGTGTTTGCTGACCACAACTCTCCTTCACATCAATGCCCCTTCCTACTTACTGCTCTGTTCCCCACCACTCCACCACGCCAGTTTAAACCCTCCTGAGTAGCACTAGTGAACCTCCCTGTAGGACATGGGTTTGAGGAAGTGAAGGGTTAAGCATTGCAATCATACCTATAACTGGGAAACAATATATATATATGCATTTATATTTCTTTAGCAAGGACTAGCAAGCTGCTGACCCAATAGTTAGGTTGGAATGTTAAGTATGTTAACTGCCTTTGTTTCGGGTACCGAACCATTCCGATATGTCAGACGGTGGCGATACTGAGTGTAATTAACATCGAGGTGAAGACTTGGTCTGAACAATGAAGGGTGATACCTGCCTTTGAAAGCCTTGATTATAACCCAATTATACTAAGACAAAAGGTGTGATAGATGTCTCGGGATCTCTATAGCTTGACCGAAACTCGCGGCGCCGTTTGCATGGGATGTGCGTGACAATTCCTGTATAAATGTCTGTCTGCTCTTTGTTCGGAGAGAACTCGGGAAGCGACTCTTAGTGAGTGCTGAAGAGAATTCTCCCAGCAGTGCACTGCTAATAAAGGTATTTGGTCGAATCGACCTTCTGGCTCTGTGTTATTTACAGCGGACGGAAAGGGAAATTCATTTCGGTATGACAATTTGGCGAGCCAGCCAGGAGTCCAAGACGAGGTTTCAGAAGAGGCGTGAGCGACGGACGGGGATAACGGCCACCTGAGACGGACGGGCCCACAAGGTACGATTCACCTTGATCCCTCTCAGGCAGTCGGACACCTGATCGATCCCTTCACTTACCGACAATCCTCTGACGGACTCCTCGCGAACCTGTCCGAGTGCCACAGGTAAGGAGGGGTTCGAGTCCCCAGTTAAGTTAATTTCTGTTCGGGGTTCGAGTTCCCAGTTTTGGGTTTGGGATTTTAAGTTGTGAATTTCAAGGTTTTGTGCTCTTAAGTTCTGAGATCGGTTCTCCGGTACTACCACCCTGCCTTAGACCGGTACTTAATAGGGGAAATCCCCCACGGGAAGGTCAGGAACCTGAAGTGGGTGAAGGAAAGAGACCGATCTTATAGGTAATCGCAGCGATTCGTACCGTCCGATCGGGTAGAATACAAAAATGGGACAAACGCTCGATAAGTCTGGGTCCAATACCCCACTATCTAAGTTATGTAAAGACGATCCGAAGAACGAGAGTAACTTCCGTAAATTATCAGCATGCCTCAATAAGAAATTGGGAAACGAAATATGGACATTGGGGGGAACTTGGGACGTAGATAAATGCCTAAAGGCAGAAAAGGCAATTTGGGAGCGGAATACAGGGGAAAAATGGAAAACATTAATGTCCTCTTGGAGAAAAACGGCCGAAGACCTAACACATAAATCTAAGCAGGCTAGCTGGGAACATAATGCGCTCAGAAGGGGAATTAGTGTGTGTGATGAACAGGGAAATCCTAAGAGTTGCGAAGTCCTGAAGTCTCAGTGCAGAGACCACGATGCTGAAAAGAGCAGAAGGGAGAGAGAAGAGGTAAATGAGGTGTATAAGCAGAAGAGCAGAAATAAAAATAAAAGTATTAAGGATACAGTGGAGGTGCCTCCCGACATGTCCGGCGTGCCCCTGTTGTTCAAAAGTAATGATACGGACGAAGAGGAGGAGGATTGGATGGTCCGACCCACAGCACCAACCTACCCTCCGGTTTCATTGCCGCCCCCATATAATGCGGCTAGCCCGCCAGCATTCCCGCCCTTACCACCAGCGACTGCTAGCCAAGTTCCACCCACAGAACAAGTCCATGGCCCTGTTGCGTCCCGAACCAGGATGCGGCTTAGTCGAAGGGAAAGCCCACAGACGGGTTGCTCTAAGGCCACAGACAAACGACGAAGCTTTTTAACAAGGGACAGTCCTTCAATAGATTCTCAGACGGACACCTACTCTGATTCTACCACTGATTATGGCGACCCTACAGGTCCCAGCCCACCAACCATGTTGAACGTGGTTAAGGGAGCCAAGGTTAAGAAACAATTCCCCAACGGGAGTGTTCCCAATCCTGATCCCGCCCAAGCCAGCGCTAATCCTACAATCCAAATTTACACCCCTTGGAGCCTCAGGATATGGGTTTAATCATGAGTCAGGCGCCCAACCGTAAAACCAACCCGGAGGATTTCATAAGATGATGTGATCTGAACAATTCAGATGCACCAGGCCGCCCACCAAGACCTTTTCAGTCTTTGTTGCATGGCCCTTACGACTAATGAGGTGGCACAGTGGAAAGAACACCTGAGGAACTATGCTGACTGGACAGCCTTTCAGGCAGCCGTCCGGCCTCAGGACTAGGTGGCCACTATTAGAACTGCGCTTCATAAAACCCTCCAACAGCCTATTGACATAACTAAAGTTTTAGAATGCCGACCGAAACAGGGTGAGGACGGCCCAGACTTTTGGGACCGTTTCTGTTCACTTTACGGTACCTATGCTGGGGATGATGCCTACAACAGAGGCAATACCTCCCCCCAGTTTAACTCCCTCCTATTACAATGCATCCCTGCGGGAGTGGCCTCAGCTATCCGCAATAATGACATGAACTGGCCTGACCACACACGACAAGCCATGAGGAGGGCGCTAGTCCACTTCTGGAGTAACGGGCGCGAGTCGAAAGCCACAAAGACAAAACAGAAAATGGTGCAGAGACCCTCTCGGCCCCAACCTTCCTATTCCGACAATACGGGCTATCAAATGGAGCGGCAATTTTGCGTTCCAGAAGGGGTTGACTGGTCCGGCAAAGGATACCTAGTGTACCCCAATGACAAGAGCCCCAGTGTACGGGCTCCCTTGTGGGCCACCACCACCACGCTCTCGTAATTACCTGGGACCCAGGGGACCCCAACAACCCACACCGGCGAGCGCCAGGCCGACGGGATGCTACCTTTGTGGGGCACCTGACCATTGGCGGAGGGACTGCCCCCACTACCGTCATCGGCAGACTGGACCCCCAGTAGCCGACAAACTTTTTCAACCAACAACCCGTTATCTGCCTGACTAGACGTGGAGAGAGCCTCTCCATGTACCCTGCCCTCACCGATAACCCGAACGATGAACCCATCGTTAATTTCTTAGTTGGAGGAAAGCCAATTCCCTTTATGATAGACACGGGAGCAAATACTTCGACCCTTGAAGCCCCTTGTATTACCCATCATGATTTTAAACTGTCCACTGCTTCAGTTCCATTGAACGGACTGGAGGGACAGGAAAGATCCTACTCCTTAACTGAACCCTTACAAGTTAAATTTGAAGATCGGGAATGCCTGATCCAGTTTGCGTTCACCACAAGCCTGGGAGTTAATCTAGCCGGGAGGGACCTGCTCTGCTCTTTCCAACTCAAAATACAATGCCTGGATGACGGTATTACCATTACTGGTCCTAAAAACCACAGGATCCTCTGGATTCACCAGCCTCCTCAGTGGTGGACGATGACCTTCACGAGCAGCGATTTTGACCCACCCTTGGAAACCACTGACCCGCATGTGACGCCAGCTTACGACCCCACCGGGGCCTCAAGGGAACTAGAAGGGTCGTATGCTCCTCTCCTGGGTAGAATGGTGACTGTCACTATTTTAGTGGAAGTAGTGGGAAAGGAGGGGCAGCACTTCTTGTCCAAGTGCCTGATGAATTGTGGAATCAGTCAGGCTTGATGTCCCCTCACATTACCCTCTCAGTTAACGAGGGACATAGACCAAAGGAACTGTGATTCCTATCCCACCTGCTTGAGGAGCAGGCAGACAAAGGTCTTTTCGGGGTTCCTCAGGCTCTGCCTTATTCCCTCGTTCCTTTCTCGGTGACGGGCTGTTTACACCATCACCGGCCCCATCGACTCCCTTCGGATGAACCCACCCCCGATTTATGGGCCGCATCGAAGTCCGAGGTAGGGAACACCCCAGTGACCCCAGTCCAGATCCGTGTAAGACCGGGAGCACAACTGCCTTCTGTCCCACAGTATCCCCTTCGGAGAGAGGCAGTCGACGGAATAACTCAGTTAATAGATTCGTTCCGCAAAAAAGTCATCCTGGTTCCTTGCCAATCACCTTGTAACACCCCAATTTGACCCGTCCCCAAACCTGGACGGACAGAGTGGCGCCTTGTACAAGACCTACGTAAGGTCAACGAGATAGAGGAGACACTACATCCCGTGGTCCCGAATCCAGCTACCATTCATTCTCAGCAGTATCCCTGCCGACTCTCGCATTTTTACCATTGTGGACTTGCAGCATGCATTTTTCGCAATTCCTCTCTCTCCCGACTCGCAGTACCTGTTTGCTTTCACCTTCCAAGGTCAGCAATACACTTGGACGCGCCTCCCGCAAGGTTTTATACACTCCCAGACTATCTTTTCCTAAGTTTTACATAATCAACTTCAAGGGTTGCACCTTTCTGATAAATCCACTGTTGTCCAGTATGTAGATGACCTTTTACTAGCAAGCCCCTCGGAGCCCGCCAAAATCGCGGACACGAATAGACTACTTAACGCGCTCCACACTTGGGGATACATACCTCCACAGAAAGTAAAACAAACCCAGCGCCAGGTGAAATTTCTGGGAACCCTCTTAAGGGTTACAGAGCGGCGGCTCACTCCAGGACGTATTGCACCCATCATTGCCACCCCACCGCCCAATACCCCAAAGGGTATGCGCGCCTTCCTAGGTTTAGTACATTTCTGCAGGCAGTGGCTACCTCATGTGGCGCTCCTTACTAAGCACCTCACACCCTTGGCCTCAAGCCAGTCCGTGGGACTACTTTGAACTTACCAAGCAACAAAGGGAGGCCTTTGATAGACCTCAAACAGGCCCTTGCCAGCGCACCGGCCCTGGGACGCCCTTTGTATGATCGCCCATTTCAGCTCTTCGTGAATGTCCTAGAGGACTGCGCTACAGCCATCCTTACTCAAACCCATGGGGATAAGAAAAGACCGGTTGGCATACTACACCACTCCGCTGGACCCAGTTGCAAGGGGACTTCCACCATGCTCACAGATGCTTCCAGCCATTTATTCCCTAGTAACAGCAGCCTCCAATATAACCCTGCAACAGGCAGTGATGTTTTATTCCTCCCACACTGTAATGGCACTCTTAACCTCTCACCAGACGCAACACCTTACCCACGCCCGCTGAAACAGATACGAGGTAGCACTCCTGAATAACCCACTCCTCACTTTTGCCTACTGTACGGCCATTAATCCTGCCACCTTCCTAGAGGCCCCACCTGAGGATCTTGCGGACCCACCTCATGACTGTCTAATGTGTAACCACTTTTTAACTGCACCCCGTCCGGACCTTTCAGATGAGGCCATCCAGTCAGCCGACTTAAACCTGTACTTCGACGGTAGTTCCTACATTTCTGAACAGGGCACCTGCCTTAGCGGCTATGCCGTAGTAAACGACTCTCAGAGTGTGGAATCTGCATCTCTGCAGCCCCCAGTCTCTGCCCAAAAAGCGGAACTCTTTGCCCTGACCCGAGCTTGCATTTTAGCCAAGGACAAAGTAGGTAATGTCTTCACTGACTCCCGCTATGCTTTTGGAGTTGCCAATGATTTTTGGCCAACTCTGGGCACACAGGGGATTTCTGACCTCTACAGGTAGCCCCATACAGAATGTGGTTTATGTAAAGAACCTCGTCCAAGCCATCCTCCTCCCAAACAAATTGGCCATCATTAAATGCTCCGCTCACCTTTCGCATGCCTCCCTAATAACCCAGGGAAATAACACGGCAGATATAGAAGCGAAATTGGCAGCACGCCAGGGCTCTAAAATCGTTTCCACTCTGGAAAAACAAGCAACGCCCGGCACCCCAGACATGGTCACTGTGCAGGACTTACAGGGGGACGCCCCTGACTCAGAAAAACACATGTGGAAGGTGCACGGGTGTACGCACTCTGCGCTACATGGCCTCTGGGTTACTCCAGTCGGTCAAGAATGTATACCTGATTCTTTGTTACCAATGCTTATTGACTGCCTACATTCTGACACCCACCTTGGCAAGGAGGGAATGAATAACATTTTACTACGTACCTGGTGGCACCCCAGATTGGAGGAAGCAGCACAAGGCAAAATACGGTCATGTTTGATACGTCAACAAACCAATGCTGCAAAAGGGGTGAAGTGCACCCCAGGCAAAAACCCCTTGCCAGGTGGTCCTTTTGAATGCATACAACTCGACTTTATTGAATTACCACGTGTATTTAGTAGATGGATTGAAACTTTTCCAACCACCAACAATAAGGCCTCAACGGTGGTAAAGTTATTGCTCACAGAGGTTATACCAAGGTTTGGGGTAGCCCGACGGATAAGTTCTGACAATGGGCCCCACTTCATAGGGAAAATAAATAAGGAATTGTGCGAGGCACTGCATATCGAACAGCAGTTCCTCTGCACCTACCACCCTTAGTCAGTGGGTGTAGTAGAGAGAGCTAACAGCACCCTTAAGAATAAACCAACCAAATTAGTGTCAGAGACAGGTCTAAAGTGGTTGAAGGTTCTCCCCTTAGCATTATACCATATGAGAATCACTCCCCACTCAGCCACCGGGGTATCGGCTGCTGAAATCGTCTATGGGCGTCCGGGAAGAACCCCATGGGATGCCGCCACGCAACCCCCTACACAGATTGACCTTAATATCATGGGGGATGAACTACAAAGGTATTTCAGACAACTTACGTCCTCTTTAAAGTTTCTTCATTCACAGGTGGAGAGTGCCTTTAAACTACCTGAAGGGCAAAACACGGAATTGCCTGACCTGGAGATTGGAGACTCTGTACTAATACGGGATTTGGAGCGCCCTAAACTGGGACCTCGGTGGAAAGGCCCCTTCCAGATATTACTCCAAACACTGACAGCCATGAAAGTAAAAGGCCAGGAACATTGGATTCATCTGAGTGACTGCAAACGATGACCACCGGAGGAAGGTTAATACCTTTTAAATTCGGACTTCTCACCATTACCAGTACTCTTGTGTGGGTGTTAGAGGATAATTTGTTTTACAGAATACATATGCTGCTACATGGGAATCGCACCATTTATTACCCCTTGGCAGAGTCAGTGGAAGGCCTTTTTATAGCCACACCAAGCTGGAGCCCCAGGGTCCTCTTAAAGTATGAATTTTCAAAAACAATGTGTGTTGGACAGACGGGAACTTACAGGAGGGTGCTGCCGGGTAAATGCTTGCATGGAACAGTAACAGGACCTAGTAGTACAGCCCACCACCAGTCCTCCCACTGTTTCACCAGCATAGGGAGGGGTTGTGGGCTAGCAATTGTACAGCATACAATAAGCATGTGCCGCCACTACCTGCACAGAGAGGAATTTCGGGTTTAAAGGGGGATGGTTTAGCTGTGAGTGCGCTGCCACTAGGTGTGCTACGTTACTTGCAGGAGAGCGATGGGTTTGTGGAGAAGGGAACGGGACCCACGTGAGATTGTCTAATGTCTCCTTAGAATGGCTAACCAGGGAGAATTACCTGAGGGACCATGGGAGAAATGTTGCTGGGATCTCTTGGTATTCTCAAATGCCCAGTCCACGGCAATCAGGTAATGTAACCTGCTGCGGGGCTAAGGAAGGGTATGTGTTCCTCTTTAATGGCACTTACACCACAGCCACCCCCACTCTGCCAGCCTGGTTTGCAATAGGAACGATCGGTCCGGTCATGGTCCCCTGCCCCCAGAAGGCTCATGTCCGATGAAGACTTGTGGTGTGGTCAGTTAGTGAGGAGTTCTGTGAGGATTGGAGGGATCCTATGTCATTGGGATCTCCCTTAGCATTGTTAGGCCATGGATTCCTGAGTACTCTCTCTCTGGGGGTTCGGCAGGAACTATAGCCACAAACAACTGGAATACCTTATTTGTGGACTGGCTTCACTGGGAAACAGTACTATGGAGGGCCTGAAGGTGGTGAACCGGGAACTGGCAGAGCTTCGACTTTATGCCCAGTGGACCCGGTATGCTGTGGACTACCAGCTGGCTCAGCAAGGAGGAATATGTGCTATAGTTGGGGACAAATGTATCACCAATGTGAGAGACGAGTCCTACAACATCTCCCATGCCATTCAGGACATTCAGACTCAAGTAGATAGCTTTAGACGGATTTACAGGAGGGACAAGTTGGTTGGGGTGGCTGCTAGGAGGGTCGTGGGCATCATACCTGCTGCATGGAGCTGTGGAACTAATTGTAATTATAATAGTATGCTGTGTGGTGCTGGCCTGTCTAAATACCTGTTGCAAGGTCCTTATTAATAAGCTCTCGGCCCCATTCTCAGTGCCGCTGTAGTTTATCATGAAATGATAAAAAGGAGGGAATGAGGAAGTGAAGGGTTAAGAATTGCAACCATACCTATAACTGGCAAACAAGATGTATATATGTGCATTTATATTTCTTTAGCAAGGACTAGCAAGCTGCTGACCCAACAGTTAGGTTGGAATGTTAAGTATGTTAACTGCCTTTGTTTCGCGTAATGAACCATTCCGATATGTCAGACGGTGGCGATACTGAGTGTAATTAACATCGAGGTGAAGACTTGGTCTGAGCAATGAAGGGTGATACCTGCCTTTGAAAGCCTGGATTATAACTCAATTATACTAAGATAAAAGGTGTGATAGCTGTCTCGGGATCTCCATAGCTTGACCAAAACTCATGGCGCCATTTGCTTGGGATGTGCGTGACAATTCCTGTGTAAATGTCTGTCTGCTCTTTGTTCGGAGAGAACTCGGGAAGCTACTCTTAGTGAGTGTTGAAGAGAATTCTCCTAGCGGTGCACTGCTAATAAAGGTATTTGTTCGAATCGACCTTCTGGCTCTGTGTTATTTACAGCAGACGGAAAGGGAAAATTGATTTCGGGAGGACAGGTTTATGTGCAACCTTCTTGTACACATTCCACCTGCCCTGGAAGAGAGCTAGATGATCCCAGTACCTGAAGCCGTCCCTCCTGCACCAGCTCCTTAGCCACACATGGAACTGTACTCTCTTCCTATTTCTTACCTCAACAGCATGTGGCACAGGGAGTAATCCTGGGACTGCCACCCTAGACATCCTGCTTAACTTTCTGCACAACTCCCTGAATAGTCTTTTCTCTTTGTCTCTCTCTGTTATTAGTACCAATAAGGACCACTGCCTCTGGCTGCTCACCCTCCCCTTTCTGACTATCCATGAACCTGGCACCAGGGAGATGACACACCATCCTGCAGTCTCACTCGTTCCTGTAGAACAACCTATCAAAAGAATTCCCGATCACTATTGCTCACCAAGAACATAGAACAGTACAGCACAGGAACAGGCCCTTGGGCTCACAATGTCTGTACCAATACAATGCCAAATAAAACTAAATCTCTTCTGCCTGCACCTGATTCATATCCCCCATTCCCTGTATATTCATGTGTCTATCTGAAAGCCTCTTAAATGCCTGTATTGTATCTGCTTCTACCAGTCCCCATGGCAGCACATTCCATGCCCTCAACTATTCTGTGTATTTAAAAAAAAATTGCCCTGCTTATTCCTTTAAAGTTGCGTCCTCTTACCTTAAAGCTGTGCTTTCCAGTTTTTGATATTTCCACCCTGGGAGAAAGATTGTGACTGTCCCACCCAGTCGCGTCTCCTCTCAGCCCCCTTCACTCCCAGGAAAACAGTCCCAGCTCATACAAACTCTCCTTGTACCTCCAGTCCTGGCAACATTCCTGTGAATCTTTTCAACACCCTTTCCAGCTGAATCACATCCTTCCCACAGTGTGCTGACCAGAACAGCACACTGTGCTCCAAACGTGGCCTATTTACTAATTTGTACAACTGTAACATGATGTCTCAACTCCTCTCAATGCCTCAGTCGATGAAAACAAGCATTGAGTGCACCACATTCACTGGCCTGTCTACCTGTGTCTTCACTTTCAGGGAACTATGTCCCTGTACCCCAAGGTCTCACTGTTCACTGACACTCCCCGGGACCCTCCCATTCACTGTGTGTGTCCTGACCACTGTAACAACACTTCTCTGTTTCTCCGCACCAACCAACCAGCAATAAATGTCAACATGCCATTTGCCTTCTGAACCACTTGCTGCACCTGTCCGTTACTTCCTTTGTAACTTGTGCAGGACAACACCTGGATCCCTCTCTATTTCAAACGTTTACACATTCTCTCCACATCCATAACAGTCTGCCCTTCGATTCCACATGGCAGTGCATGGCTGCACACTTTCCCATGTTAAACACTACTAACCAAGTTTTCTCCCACACACCCAACCCCTCTATATCCTGTTGCAGAGAACAAATGCCCACACCACAACATGTCCTCCTGCCTGTTCCCTGTCACTGACAGACTTGGATACTCTGCCCCCGCCTCCAGGTGATAAATATCAGCAGTAAATAATTGAGGGCCCAGAACTGATCCTTGGGACACTCTATTAGTTACATCCTCCCAGCCTGAAACAGACCGGTTTATTCTGTCTCTGTGTTTTATGTGATAACCAGTCTTCAGTCCATGTTAACACACCTCCCCCAGTACTGTGAGCTCTGGTTTTGTGGAAACTCGTCAAATGCCTTCTGAAAATCCAAACACACCACATCTACAGGCTCCCTTCTAACATCTCGAACAACTGTGGCATATTCGTCAAAGATGTGTTTCCCTTCACCAAACCAGGTGAGAGTGTTGGAAACCAGGTCGTTGGTCAACAGGGTGGTGAAGAAGGCTTTTGGCCCTTAGGAAAGATGCCATTGAGCTGGACAGAATACAGAGATTTACTTTGATGTTGCCAGGACTTGAGGGTCGAGCAGGTTGGCACTGTTTTCCTTGGAGTGGAGGAGAGTGGGTCATGATATTACAGAGGTGTATAAAATAATGAGGGACATCGATAGGATCAATATGCACAGTCTTTTTACCAGGGTTGGGGAATCAGGAACTAGACAGCCAAGGTTGAAGCTGAGAGGGGAGAGATTTACTGGGAACCTGTTGGGCTATTTTTTCACCCAGAGGGTGGTCAGTACATGGAATGAGCTGCCAGATGAAGTGATTGAGGCAGGTACATTAACAACATTTAAAATGTACTTGGACAGGTCCATGGATGGGAAAGGCTCAGAGGGATATGGGCCAAATGTAGGCAAATGGGACCGGCTTAGTTGTTAATCCTGGTTGGCATGGAGCAGATGGGCCGAAGGGCCTGTTCCCGTGCTGTGTGACTCTGTGGCTCTGAACCATGTGGACTCAGTTTGATGACGTTAAACTTTTCTAAATGAGCTGTTATTTCTCCATTGATTCCAAACTCCAGCACGGTGCCAACAACAGATGTGAAGTTAACAGCACCACAGTTCCCTGCTTTTTGTCTTCCACCCTTCTCCAACAATGGGGGTCACATCTGAGGTTCTGAAACCCACTGGGACCTTCCTGGAACACAGTGAGTTTTGACAAACTTCAACTCGTGTCTCCAACATCTCTCCGGCCACTTCCATTAAAACACTTGAGTGCAGGTTTTTGGGACCAGGTGACATAGAACATAGAATGTAGAACAATTATGGCACAATTCAGGCCCTTCAGCCCACAAAGCTGTGCAGAACATGTCCCTACCCTAGAAATTACTAGGCTTACCCATAGCCCTATATTTTACTCAGCTCCATATACCTATTTAACAGTCTCTTGAAAGACCCTATCGTATTAGCCTCCACCACCATTTCTGGCAGCCCATTCCACACATTCACCACTCTCTGAGTAAAAAAAAACTTACCCCTGACATCTCCTCTATATCTACTCCCCAGCATCTTAAACCTATGTCCTCTTGTGGCCACCAATTCAGCCCTGGTGAAAAACCTCTGACTATCTACCCTATCAATAACTCTCATCATCTTATACACCTCTATCAGGTCCCCCCCATCCTCCATCTCTCCAAGGAGAAAAGGCCGAATTCCCTCAACCTGCTTTCATAAAGCATGCTCCGCATTCCAGGCAGCATCCTAGTAAATCTCGTCTGCACCCTCCCTATGGCTTCCACATCTTTCCTGTAGTGAGGTGACCAGAACTGAGCACATTACTCCAAGTGGGGTCTGACCAGGGACCTACATAGCTGCAACAATACCTCTCGACTCCTAAATTCAATTCCCCGATTGATGAAGGACAATACACCATATACATACACCATGACGATTGCTTTTGGTCCCATTAGTTTTCCCCTCATAATGGAATTGTTACAGATGTTGAAATTTCACCCATCAGATATCTTTGGGATGTTTGCTGTGTCCCCATCATGAACACTGATCTCAGTGTTGAGTTAATCTATCTGCCATTTCCTTGTTAGTTTCAGTTTTTGAGTCTCTTGTCACAGGTTCCTGAGAACTCCCCAGGCCTCTGGTCCACCACCAGCCCTTGCCATTTAATGTGCTCCTGGATTATTATTTCCCTCAACCTCCTTTGTTGACCACAGAAGGTTCATCTTTCTCCTGGATCCCCCTGTCTAATTAGGATCAACATCTGCTGAGCACGATGAACCAGCTGTTTAAACATCTGCCACTGCTCACCCACTGCCCTGTCCCTATTTACCCCGTCCACCCCAGACAGCTCCACCCTCACACCCGTGGAACTGCCCTTATTCCTGTTGAGGACATTGATTCTGGAGCCGGGTGTTCACCCTCACACTGTGTCTGGAATTCTCCCACCTTGTGATCACTTCTTGCTCAGGGATCCTGCACCACAGGATCTCTCATTGATCCCACCTGATTACACAGACCCACATCTAACATGTCCTGTCTCTGGGTAGGTTGTATAACACACTGCTGTAAGGAACAGTCCCTGACCACTCCACACATTCCTCTCCCACGGCACCTTGTCAGTTTGATGAGCTTAATCAATACACAGATTAAACCACCCATGACAGTCACAGTTCCCTTCTCCCCTCCCTTTGATATTTCCCCACTCATGCTCTGTCCCATCGAGAGGCAACACCTGGGGGTCCAGAGACCACTCCCACCTATGCATTCTTTTCCATGCTGTTTACTATTTCCCCACAAGCCAATTCCCCATCACCGTCCCTACATCTACACCCCCCACCCCCACTTGATCAACAAGGCCACCCTCCTCTTTTCCCTTTTGCCTATTCCTGTGGAACACTGAATATCCTGGTATATTGAGTTCCCAGTCCCAGTCACCCTACAACTATGTCCCTGCAACAGCTCTTGGATTGAACACAGTCATCACTGTACAATATGGAACAGCACAACACAGAAACAGGCCCTTTGGCCCACAATGTGTGCACCAGCCATGATGCTAAACTAAACTACCTGTCTCCCTGCACATGATCCATTTCCCTACATGTTCCTGTGCCTGTCAAAATGCCTCAGAAATGCTGCTATCATGTCTGCTTCCACTCCCACCCCTGGCAGCTCATTCCAGGCACCAACTGCTCTCTGTGTAAAACAAAACCTTACCCGACACATCTCATTTAAACTTAAAGCTGTGCCCTTGAGTATTTAACATTTTTACCCCAGGGGAAAACCCGACCCCACCTCTGTGATCTCAACATGCCTGAGGTGATCAGCATTCCCCACACTGCTCTCACCATCCCCCATGTCCTTTTCCTTAGTGAACACCGATGTGAAGTACTCATTAGTGCCTCGTCCACATCCTCTGACTCCAGGCAGAAGTTCCCTGCTTTGATCTTGAGAGGTCCAACACTCGCCATAGCAACCATCTTGTTTTTAATGTGTGTATAAAATGCCCTTGGATTTCCCTTAATCCTACGCATCAAGGACATTTCATGGCCCGTTTACCCCTCCTCATTCCCTGCACGACCGCTCTCCTGCTTCCTTTATGTTCCTTTCAGGCCCTGTCTGATTTCAGCTTCCTGCACCTGACATCTGCTTCCTTTCTCTTCTGGATTAACTTCCCAACATCTCTCATCATCCAAGGTTCCCAAACATTGCCCCCCTTGTCTTTCCCCATGACTGGAACACACCAGTCCTGAATTCCCATCAGCTGGTCTTTAATCGACTCCCACATGCCAAATGTGGACTTGTCCACCAACAGCTGCTTCCAGTGTAGACCCCCAGCACCTGCCCAATAATATTGTAACTTTTCTTCCCCCAGTTTATCCCTCCCCCTCCTCCCCTGAGGTCCAGACTGATCCTTACTCATGTGTCTATAATTGTAAGAAGTTGTGGCCACATTTCCCAAAATGCTGCCCACTGAAATCCCAGTCACTTGGCCAGGCTCATTTCCCAATACAAGGTCCAGTCTGGTCCATCTTCCAGTGAACCATCTCCAGTTTGCTTCAAGAAACCCTTCAGAATGCACCAAACATATTCTGGAACATCTCAGCCTCTTGCACTGAGGAAGTCTTGGTCATTTATTGGGGAAGTTAAAATCTCTCACCATGACAAGCTTTTGCATCTTTCCATAACCTGGCCACATATCTGTGTCTCTCTGTCACACTGGCTGTTGGGAGGCCAACAGTAGAACCCCATCAGAATGAAAGCACCTTCTTTATTCCTGAGGTCTGCCCACATTGCCTTGGTGGATGAGCCCTCCAGTCTGTCCTCTCTGATTGCAGCTGTCACACTTTCCCTGATCACTGATGCACCTCCTCTTCTACCTTCCTCTCCATCACGTCTGAAACATCGATACCCTGGGATGCTGAGCTGCCAGTCCCATCCCTCTCACAACAAGGTCTCTGTACTGGTCACAGCATCACAGTTCCCTGCACCGATCCAGGCTCTGAGGCCACCTGCCTTACCCAAAGTGTCCCATCCCCTGAAACACACACACTTCAGCCGCTCAGTCCCACTGTGTTCATTTACCTGGCCCTACCCATCTTCCCCATCAGGCTGACTGTTCCCAACCATGACCTTCCCCTCAGTCCCCCCACCTGCTGACCTGCAGCTCTGTTCCCCAACCCCTGCCACACTGGTTTAAACCCTTCTGACTAGCACCAGTGAAACTCCCTGTGAGGGCATTGGTTCCTCTCCAGTTTAGGTGGAACCCGACCTCCTTGTCCCGGTCTCACCTGCCCTGGAAGAGAGCCCAATGATCCCTGTACCTGAAGCCCTCCCTCCTGCACCAGCTTCTTCACCACAACTGTAACTGCACTGTGGAACTCACCAGGAGCACAGATCTGCTTATAATTCCTGCCCCTTCCCATGACCACGATTTTTCATTCCCCCCTCACTATCTGGTACCACAACTCTCCCAGATTTATATTTAATGAATTAATCTTCACATCACTAGAGCTCTCTGCACCCTCCCCCACTAACTGCTGTGTGTGACGAGGGTGCACTGCCCTGTTCATGGGCCCAGGGAGGGACAGACATCACTCTCACCCGGTCCATCAAGTGTTTGTTTGTCAAACAGAGATGGATTTCTGATAATTCAGGAGCAGGAGAGGCAGTGAAACTGGGAAATCCTTCAACATGGACACGGTGTGTGAGAGAGTTTGTCCCGAGTGCTGTGTTTCCACTCTGCTGTGGGGAAACCATTGGAAATTGGTGGTTGTAGAAAAGTGGGGGTGGAACTGGAAGATGAGAAGCCGCTGTCCACTCTGTCTGCCTCCTCTCCTCTCCTTCCCACCCCTCTCTCTCTCTCTGTGCACCTTTCTCGGGCAGGTTGGTCCGCTGTGTATAAAAGGAGACAGCAGCAGTCGGTGTGTCATTGAACAGGTACTTGCGTGAAGCAGCATCATGTCTGGCAGAAGAAAAGGAGGCAAAGGACTAAGCAAAGGTGGAGCCAAGCAGCACCATAAAGTGCTCAGTGATGACATCCAGGGCATCACCAAATCAGCCATCTGGGCCTGGCTCAGCCTGGCAGCATCAAGCACATCTCGGGTCTGATCTACGAGGAGACCCATGGGGTGCTGAAGATTTTCCTGGAGAATATGATCAGGGATGCGGTCACCTACACTGAGCATGCCAAGAACAAGTTGGTCACTGCTGTGGATGTGGTGTATGCTCTGAAACACCAGGGCCACACTCTCTATGGCTTCAGTGGCTGAAGAACTTGCCCCTTTTTCCCAAGCACAACACAAAGGCTCTTCTTGGAGCCACCCACTCCCTCACAGAGGGAGCAGTGACCCAGAGATCTGATGAAATGTCATTGGCCTGAAATGTTAACACTTTCTTCCCAACAATATTCGATAATATTTCGGAGAACCAGGTGGATGAGATTTTTAGCCAATTATTGAAAATTCTGCAGGGATATGTGGTGGGAGGGTGGGTTTGTAGATAAATGTTAAGACACAAACATGAGCATCACTTGGTCACCGGTTGTTCTGTTTACACATCGGTAAAGTCCAGAGTCAAACGGCACTGTGGAACACAGACTGGGTGGCATCAGGTCAGAAAGAGCGGGGTTGTGACATTAATGGCTGGAAATTAAACTGCTCCTCTGTGGGTCAGTACTCTGGAAGTGGCAGCCGTTCTGAAGTTCCCCATTTCCCCACTCCGGGCCCAGTGAACCGGCTGTCTCTCCACTGGGAGAGAGCTTCATTCAGCTGGTGGAGTGGGGAATTGGGGCAGTGAAGTATACTGAAGTGAGGGGGATCGCTTTGTGAACAGTATACAAGACAAGTTTTTCACTGTACTTCAGAACACATGACAGTTAACAAACCAATTCCAATTCCTGGAAATCCCATCTCACTGATTTGATTGAATGTTTTCCAGAGGTGATGGTGCATACTAATGAGGGCAGCATTGTGCATGTCTGTATATGGGCTTCAGTGAGGACTTTCCAGGGACATGGTGGAAAGCCAGGAACAAATTGCTGGGGTGCTGGCCAAGATATTTGAACCATCATGAGCCATGGGTGAGGCCCTGGCAGAGGTATCTGTATCATCTTTAACTATGGGTGAGGTACCAGAAGACTGGAAGGGGGCTAATGTGCCAGTATTTAAGAAGGGCTGCAAGGACAAGTCAGGGAACCACCGGCCGGTGAGCCTGGCATCAGTGGTGGAAAGGTTACTGGAGGGGATTCTGAGGGACAGGATCTAACATACCTGCAGTTGGAAAGACAGGGACTGACTCAGGATAGTCAGCATGGCTGTGTGGGGGAAATCATGTCCTACGAGTTTTGAGTTTCAAAGAGGTGACCAAAAGAATTGACAAAGGCAGGACAAGGACTTCAGTGAGGCCTTTGACAAGGTGCTGCTGGTTGGTAGGTCAGATCACATGGGTCCAGGGTGAGCAACCTAACTGGATACAAAATTAGCTTGGTGGAAGGAGTCAGAGGGTGGTAGTGGAGGGTTCTTTTTGTTATTAGAGGCCTGTGACCAGTGATGTGCACAGAGATTGGTGACGGGTCCCCTGCTGTTTGACATCTATATTAATGATTTGGATGGGAATATAGATGGCAAACAACAGGGGGTCCATCACCAATCAGTGACTTCCTCAGTTAGTAAGTTTGCACAGACACCAAAAATGATGCTATACTGGACGGTGAAGAAGGTTCTCTGAGATTACAACAGGATCCAGATCAACTGGGAAAGTGAGTGCAGGAATGGCAGATTGGACGAGTGCAAAGTGTCTGGTAAGTGAAACCCTGTCAGGACTTACACAGTAAATGGCAGGGCCCTGGAGAGTGACGTAGGACTGAGACATCTCCGGGTACAAGTACATCATTCCCTGAAAGTGGCAACACAAGTGGACAGGGTGAAGGCGGTATATGACGTGCATGTTTTTATCACTGAGTGCAGGAGTCCATCACGTTACATCATTGTACAACAGCAAAGGTTAAAAGACATTTGGATAAGTACATGGATGGGGGGGGGGGGGGGCAGGGTTCAGAGGGATGTGGCCCAAAGATGGGCAAATGGGATTAGCTTAGATGGGCACCCTGGTCGGCACGGACGAGTTGGGTCAAAGGTCTGTTTCTGTGCTGTGTTACTCTGTGACTCGATAAGTCGAGTTTATGGCGATGTGCACAAGTTCATGTGTGCACAGGTGCAATGAAGAACTTACCTGCAGCAGCATCACACAGACGGAGCTTCAGATAAACAGCATTCTAAAGAAAAACATCAATTAAACATCAATTACACATAATTTTTCTAAGAAAGAACACAATTCAAACAAAAAATGAAGTTCACTTTAGTGCAAAGTGATCATCATGTTGTTGTACTGCAGTGATTGGGGTTGTGCTGGTGGGCGTACTGTGTGCAGTTCTGGCCACCAAGCTAGAATCCAGTGAAACTTGGCTGCGTGGATTCAGAATGTTAAGGTGATTGGAGGAAACTATAAGGGGGATGTCAGGGGTAAGTTTTTTTTTTACACAGAGAGTGGTGGGTGCATGGAATGCACTGCTGGCAGAGGTTGTAGGGGCAGATACATCAGGGACATTAAAGAGACTCTTAGATAGACACATGAATGATAGAGAAATAGGGGTCTATGCAGGAAGGAAGGGTGAGATAGATCTTAGAGCAGGATAAAATGTTGGCACAACATTGGGGGCTGAAGGGCCTGTACTGTGTTTTATGTTCCATGTACAAGAAGGATGTCCGTAAGCTGGAAAGGGTGCAGAAAAGATTCAAAAAGATGTTAACCTGTCTTGAGATGATGGGGCATTTTTGCCTGGAGCACAGGAGGCATAGGTTGTGGGGGCAGATACATCAGGGACGATCTATGAGGGGCATAGATGAGGTGGATGGTCACAACCTTTCTCCCCAGGGTAGGGGAGGCTAAAACTGGAGAGCAGAATTTTAAGGTGGGGGGGGGATTTAAATGGGTCATGAGAAGCAAATTTTTCCCCACACAAAGGGTGGTGGGTATAGGGAATGAGCTGCCAGAGGAAGTGGCATAGGTGGGTACAATTACAGCATTTAAAATACATTTGGACAGGTCCATGGATGGGAAAGGTTTCGAGGGATATGGCCAAATACAGGCAAATGAAACTAGCTCAAGGAGGCAAAGGTTCAGCACAGATAAGTTGCGCCAAAGGACTGTTTCCCTGCTGTATAACTCTCCGACTCTGTGACATTTCAGCCATGGAAGGTTGGCTCAGAAAGTTATAGCCCATGGGATCCGAGGCACGTTGGCAAATTGGATCTAAAATGAGCTTGTTGATAGGATGCAGAGAGAGGTGGTGGAGGGTTGGTTTTCCCAGTGGAAGTCTGGGACCAGTGGTGTCCCACAGAGGTTGGTGCTGCCATCACTGATGGCTGTGATACACACCAAGGAACAACTTGGCTGTGAATGTAGGAGGGGTGATCAGTCATTCTGTGGCTGACACAAACATCTGTGGTGATGTCGACGGTGAGGAGGATGGTCTCAGACCACAACATGAGATTCAGCAGCTGGAACATCAGGTAGAGGAACGGCAGATAGACTTTAATCCTGACACGAGTGGGGTGATGCACTGGGGAAGTTTAACTGGAGTCAGACGTACCAATTAAATGGTGGGGCCCCTGGGAGTGTCAGGTAACAGAGGGACCACAGATCCCTGAAAGTGGCAGCACAGGTAGATGGGATGGTGAAGGATGTACATAGGATGTTTGCCTTCATCAGCTGCTGCAGAGACCAGAAGAGCAGGGACAGCAGGTAACAGCTTCATCCACCATTGGGAAGGGGACAGCTGGAGCACTGGGTGCAGTTCTGGTCACCACACAGAGGGAAGGGACTGCACTGGAGGGGGTGCAGGTGAGATGGTGTCTGGATTGGAGTATTTCAGGTACAAGTAGACCTTGATTGTACTGGGTTCATTGTTCCTGGAGGGGAGGAGGAAGAGGGGTGATCTGATAGAGGGACACAAAAGTATGAGCAGGAACAATAAAGTAAATAGAAAGAATATTTTCCCTATGTGGGGGAGTCTGAATCCACAGAGCGGAGGTGAAGTGTGAGAGGGAGGAGGTTCAGAGGGGACCCGAGGGTGATATCCCTCACATACAGAGAGCAGAAGGAATCAGGAATGTGCCGCCTGAGGAGATGGAGGCAGGTTCACCCACAACATTTTACATGTACCCAGACCAGCCCCTGAATCACCAAGGCAGAGGAGGATATGGAACAAATGGGGTCACTGGGACCAGGATGGAGAAGTACAATGGTGGGCATGGACACGATGGGCTGAAAGGGCTGTGTCTGTGCTGCACCCCTCAGTAACTCTGTCAACATCAACAGCTGGGCAACTTTGACCAATATGCCAGAGTTGTTCGAGATGTTAGAAGGGAACCTGTAGATGTGGTGTGTTTGGATTTCTGGAAGGCACTTGACAAAGTGCCACATAAAAGGCTGGTGCACAAGACCAGAGCTCACAGTGCTGGGGATGTGTGTTAACATGGGCTGAAGACTGGTTATCACACAGAAGACAGAGATGGAATAAGCAGGTGTGTTTCAGGCTGGGAGGATGTAACCAGTGGAGTGTCCCAAGGATCAGTTCTGGGTCCTCAATTACTTACCATCAATATTAATCACCTGGAGGAGGGAGCAGAGGGTGAGGTATCCAAGTCTGTCAGCAAAAGGGAAACAGGTGGGAGGGCATGTTGTGGTGGGGACATTTGGTCTCTGCAGCAGGATAGAGAGAAGTTGGTGTGTGGGAGAACACTTGGTCAATGGAGTTTAATGTGGGGAAGTGTGAGGTCATAGACTTCAGTCATAGGAATCAAGGGGCAGGTTGTGATCTAAATGGGGAGACGTTATAGAGGGGTGAGGTACAGAGGGATCTAGGTTTTCTCGTGTGAATCACTGCAGTTCAGTAGCTGGGTGCAGCAAGCAGTACGGGAGGGAAATGGTCTGTTGGTATTTGTGATGGGAGGGTTGGAGATTAGAAATAGGGAAGTGTTGTTGCAGTTGTACAGGGAGTTGGTGAGGCCACACCTGGAGTACTGGGCACAGTTCTGGTCCCCTTACTGAAGAACGGCTCTGCTGGCATTGGGGTCAGTCCCAAAGGGATTCAACAGGATAATCCTTGGGATCAGAGGGTTGTCCGATCCCAAGGTTCTGGAGAAAGTAGATCCAAGTTCTTTGGGGTTTAAGAAAATGAGAGGTGATATCACTGAAACACTCACGGCCCATCCAGGTGAAGACAGGGGAGGTGGTGAGGTGTTTCCACCAGTGGGAGCACCTGGAATGAGGGGACAGAGTTACACGGTCAGGGAGGGGCCATTTAAAGCTGATGTGCAGCAACTTCTCGCAGAGGGTGGGGAATGTTTGGGATTCTCTGCCCCGGAGCGGATGGAGGCTGGATGACTGGAGAGATGGAAAGAGGAGGAAGATACATGGTGGAAAGATGAGGGAAGTGAGGGGGATGTGGAATTGGAACAGAAGGGGAGTTGTGGCCTGGGACAGATCAGCCCCGGTCACAGTGAATGTTGGGGCAGGTGTGAGGGGCCAGGTGGGCAACTCCTGCTCCTGTTGTCTTGTGTTCTTCTGAGTGTGGTTCTCATCTGGGGCTCACTGCCTGCAGGGGTGGTGGGAACACCCAAACAGCGTGTTCAAAGGGGAATTGGACAGTTCCTTCTGGGGAAATAACTGGCAGAGCTATGGGGAAAGAGTGGGGAATGGGACTGATGGGGTTGTTGTACCGGGAGGCAGCACAACTCGATGGGTCAAATGGTCTCTTCCTCTCCTTTCCTCCACCACCTGTGTTTAAATTCCAGGGTGAGACAGTGTTTGTGTAACAAGGACACACTTCTGTAAAAACACTGTAATGTATCCCAAGCACACTGTGCTGCCAGAGCACAGCACCGGCCAGTGAGGACACAGACCAGTACAACACCCAGCTCTCTAATACAGGGGCAGAGATTTAACAAAACACAACACTGGACAATCCCAGCATCGCACTGTAACTCTGACCTATAAACATCATCAGCACTGTACTGTAAGGGCACAGACCTTTATTACAGCCAGCACTGTACTGTAAGGGCACAGAGTTTTACAACAGCTGGCACTGTACTGTAAGGGCACAGAACCTTACAACTGTTTATACAAATAAACAAGAATGAAATTCAAATATGGAAATGCTGGAAATCAAAAATAAAAACAGAAAATGCTCAAAGTACTGATGTCAGCCTGCATCCAGTGAGTATTTCCAGCATTTTCTGGATTTACATTGGTCACACAGACACCCAGCCATCCACAAACTGTACCAGTGGGGGACACCTGCATCTTACACAACAGGTAACTGACACTGCATTGTGTGACCTGTACATCACTACAGTGAACTGACAGGAAACAAGACTAAATCCCTGCACTGTACTGTAAGGGCACAGTCCTGTAAAACACTGTTTGACTGTATGGCAAGCACTACAATTCTCTACCCAAGAGGGACAGGGAGGCTGGATCACTGGAGGGATATAAAGAGGAGGGAGGTAAATGTTTGAAACATTGGAGAACTGAGTCCAAGTGTGACTGACATGGAAGAGGAGGCTTGGGGCAGGTCAGCCATCATATGTAATCATGGCCTAGTCTTGAGGGACCCTGTGATCAACTCCTGCTCCTGTTCCCTTGTGTTTTTTGTGGTAATGTGTGGGCAGAGGTCTTCACAACATGGATCATTGCAGTGTGAGAACACAGACCTTTACAACAGGAGTGTTGTGCTGTGAGGGCACAGACCTTTACAACACAGAACGTTGCACCATGAGCACACAGAAATTTACAACATGGAGCATTGCACTGGGAGGACACAGGGTGGGACATACAGCAGCAGTGGATCCTATGGACACAGCCACTTACAATCCCAGTACAGCAGGGACACAGGACTTTACAACTCCCAGCATGGTGCAGACACAAATGTCACCATCAGAGCAGTGTAGTCTGAGGGGACAGAATGATACAACACCCAGAACTGCACTGCAGAGTGTACAAACCACAGCCCTGCACCTTCATGACACAGCCACATAAACCCCCCACACTGCACTGTACAGAAACAGTCCACAGTGGACTACAAGGAGAGTGAACTTTACAACACCAAGTCCTTTACCATAGGGACACAGACTGATACAACTCTCAGCACTGTGCAGTGAACACACAGATCTGTACTCCACTGTTAAGCAGCAGGACAGCCCCAACACTCCCCTGTGATTCATGGAACTGATCAGAGAAGAGCAGAGGCTCTTACTTCCCCTGGTGGGAGAGTTCAGAAAAAGGGGGAATGGCCAGAGAATTAGAGCCAGGCTGTGCTCTGGGGATGTCAGGAAGCACTTCTTCCCACTCAGCTGGGTCAGTGCAGTGGGCAGAGCAGATATGGGCCTGACCTGGGAGGGGTGGAAGGGGAAATTGAATCCATTTTAATGCACTGGTGAAGCAGATGGACTGAGAGAGTTGATCAGCAGGAGAGGGTGTGGCAGTGTTGCAGTCAGAGACAAGGCCTTTCAGAGGAGAGAATATTCAGGTGGATAAATCCCCAGGACATGATCAATTGTATCCTAGGACACTGTGGGAAGCTTTGCAAGCAATTGCAGGAGCCCTGGCAGAGATATTTGCATCAGCTTCAGCCATGGGTGAGGTACGGGGAGACGGGAGAGTGGCTAACGTTGTGTCTTTTTTGAAGAAGGGCTGCAAGGAAAAACCATGGAATAACAGGCTGGTGAGCCTGACATCAGTGGCTACAGCATTGACCTGCAGGAAGGAGACAGAGGGGGGCAGTGGGGGCGGTTGTTGTTAAGACTGGAGACCTGTGACCAGTGGTGTTCACAGGGATTGGTGCTGGGTGCACTGTTGTTTGTCATCTATATTAACAATTTGGATGATAACATGGTTAGTACATTTGTGGATGACACCAAAATCAGTGGTACAGTGGACAGTGAAGGTTATCCAAGACTGTAAGTGCATCTTGATGAACTGGGGATGTGGGCTAAGGAATTGCAGATGGAATTTAACTGGGACAAGTGTGAGGTGTTGCATTTTGAGAAGTTAAGTGTTGCATTTTGAGAAGTTAAACCAGGGCGGGACTTGCACAGGAAATGGCAAGGCCCTGGGCAGTGTTGTAAACACAGGTAGACAGGATGATGAAGGTGTTTGGCATGCTTGCCTTCATCGGTGAGGGCACTGAGTACAGGAGTTGGGATGTTGTGTTACTCCTGCACATGTCATTGGTGAGACCACACTGTACTTTATGCAGATCTGGTCGCCCAGCTGTAGGCAGACTGCAGTTAAGCTGGAAAGGGTGCAGCAAAGACTAACAAGCATGTTACTGGGACTGAGGGCTTGAGTTATAAGGAGAGACTGGAGAGGTCTTGATTGTTTTATTTTCCTGGAGGTTAGGAGGCAGAGGAACCTTATAGAAATTTATAACATCCTGGGGTGCATCGATCACTGACTTTTTCCCAGGGTCGGAGAGTCTAAAACTAGGGGACATGGATTTGTGAAAGAGGAAAGATTTAATGGGGACCTGAAGGGCAACTTTTTCCACACAGAGTGCGGGGGGTATATGGAATGAGCTGCCAGAGGAAGCTGTAGAGGTGGGGACAAACACAATGTTTAAAACAAAATGTGGCTTTCCTCCCTGTCACATGAACCTTCTGCACCCTGGACACTCTCCACCCTGGGGTGTAGAGTGTTCACACATAGTAGGGAGGGACGTAAAAGAGGAGATTACAAGATTGGTTAAGAACAGCATCAGTACAGTAATGAAGAGGGATGTTTCTGAAGGCTCTTCACTTGAGGCCGTGTGTGCAAATCTTAGAAATAAAAGGGCATTCCCATTGCTGGGTTTATACTGCAGGCCTCCCATAGTTGGTGGGAGATTGAGGAGCAGATCTGTGGGCAAATCACATCGAGGTGTAATGGAAATACGGTTACAGCAGTTGGAGCATTTCATCTTCCCCAACATTAACTGGATCCATTTTGTGTGAAAGGATCAGATATGGGATTTATAAAGTGCATCCAGGAGAGCTTTCTATGCCAGTACATTGATAGTCCAACTGGGTACAGGGCAGGGATGTGATGGAAGTGTCAGTGGACGAGGACTTTGAGGCGAGTGAGCATAACTCAGAAAGTTTCAAAGTAGTTCTGGAAAATGGAGATTTCTAGGGGATGCAGTAGGGCAAGTGGCGGTGAGCACTTTGGGTTCAGTGACCATAATTCTGTTAGTTTTAAAGCAGTTACAGAGAAGAATAGGGTCAGTTCACATGTTAAGGTCCTGAACTGGGGCAGAGCAAATTTTGGAGCCATTAGGCAGGATCTTGCAGTTGTCGACTGGGTGAGATTGTTTGCAGGGAAAGGAGCATCTGCCAGGTCGGAGGCTTTTAAAAGTGGGATATCATGTGTTCAGGGCCTGCATGTTCCTGTTAGGGTGAAGAGCAAGGCTGGCAGGTTTAAGTAACCCTGGCTGATGAGAAATATTGAGGCTTAGAGAAATAGAGGGAGGTATACACTGCATATAAGCAATTGGAAACTAGTGAATCTCTTAATGACTGCAAGAAGTGTTGGGGTGCACTTTAAGACAGAAGTTAGGAGGAAAAAAAGGATATTTGAAGGATCTGGAAGGCAAGGTGAGGCAAAGTCCCAAGAGATTCTACAGGTATATTCAGAGTAAAAGGGTAGCTAGGGAGAGAATAGGTCCCCTTAAAGATCAGCATGTCCGTCTGTGTGTGCAACCAAAGGAAATGGGTGAGGTTTTTAATTGAATGTTTCTCTTCAGTTTTTAATGTGGAGAAAATGATGGAAGTGAAGGAAATGGGGGAGACAAGTGCTGATGTCTTGGACCACATACGGATTAGCAGCGAGGAAGTGTAGGAGGGCTTAAAGTTCATTAAGATGGATAAATCCCCAGGGCTTGACCTAGTGCATTCTTGAACCATGTGGGGAGCTACAGAACAAATTATGGAGGCCCTTCCAGGGATTTTTGCTTCACCTCTGGCCACAGGTGAGGTTCTGGATGACTGGAGAGTGGCTAATGTGGTACTATTGTTAAAAAAGGCCAGTAAAGGCAAGTCAGGAAACTACAGACTGGTGAGCTTGACATGGATGGTGGGTAAATTGCTGGAGAGAATTCTGACAGACAGGATCCACCAGCATTTGGTCTGCTTCAGGACAGTCAGCACAGCTTTGTGCCTGGGAAGTCGTGTCTGAGTTCTTCAAGGAGGTACCTAAGAGTGCAGACGAGGGTAGGGCAGTGGACGTTGTGTGTATGGAGTTAGCAAGGCTTTTGACAAAGTTCCTCAGTCTGAAAGGTTAGATCACATGGGATCCAGGGGGAGAGAGCAGATTAGATTCAGAATGGCCTCAGTGGAAGGAAGCAGAGGGTGATGGTCAAGGGTTGTTTCTCAGACTGGAGATCTGTGTCTAGTGGAGTGCCACAGGGGTCAGTTCTGGGGCCTTTGATGTTTATAATTCATATGAATGATTTAGATGTGAATGTTCAAGGCACAGTTGGTTAGTTTGCAAATGATACCATATTAGATGGTGTTGTAGATCGTGCAGAAGATTAAGAAAAATTAAAGGGGATCTTGATCAGCAAGGTATGTCAGGTGAACCATAGAACAATACAGCACAATACAGGCCCTTCAGCCCACCATGTTGTGCTGACCTTCAAAGCACTCCTAAGACTATCTAACCCCTTCCTCCCACATCCCACTGGTCAGAATTGTCAAATGGATTTCAATCCAGGTAAATGTGTGTAGTATTGCTTTTTGGAAGATCAAACCAGTGTAAGATTTGAACAGTGAACTTGGGAAGTGTTATGGAACAGAGGGACCTCAGAGTGCAAGTGCATGGCTCACTGAAAGCAGTGTCTAACGGAGAGAGGGTGGTGAAGGGGTTCAGCACACTGGCCTTCATCAGTCAGGACACTGAGTACAGGAGTTGGGAAGTTATGTTGGTGAAGCCTCACTTGGACAGTTTTGGTCACCCTGTTATAGGATAGATGTTAATAAACTAGAACGAGTGCAGAAAAGATTTACCAGGATGTTGCCTGGACATAGGGCCCTGAGTTACAAGAGAGTTGATTGACAAGGATTTTATTCCCTGGAATGTAGAAGATTGAGGGGTGACCTGATAGAGCTAGATGAGATCCTGAGGAGCAGAGAGAGGGTGAAAGTACATTGTCATTAGAGGGGGTGAGAAAAACAGGAGGGCATAAGTTTCAGATCAGATGTGAGAGATTTAAAGGGGACATCAGGGGCAACTTCTGCATGCAAAAGCTGACACTCACCATGGGGGTGGACCAGGGGACCCTGCAGAGCTCAGGCAGTGACAGTGACTCCAGGGTGGATGGGGGCCCTGTGGAACCCAGGTCTGTGACACACACCTTGGGGGCCCGGACTGGGAGACCCCGTGGACCCAGGTCAGTGACAGTGACCCTCCCACTGCCGACACTAAGTCCCAAGAATACTACATGGCATCCCAGCAGTGCAGGGGCGGGATTGATGTTTGTTCCCGGGAAGTGTGGAGGGTTCAGAATGTGACGGGTGTGCAACTGGGACTCGGTGTCACTGGGTGGGTGTGTTGTTGGAAATAAAGTCTCCGTGTACGTCTGCAGTGATGGTGTCACCCTGTCACTGAGCACCCAATGAGAGTGTGGATTACAGCACAGGTACTGTTGGGATGGATGGTGTGTGAGTCCTGCACAGCATGATCCCACAGACAGTGCTGACCACAGGGTGATCTGTTCCTGGGGTGGGACTGGGGATCAGTTATTGGTGGGACACCAGGGAAACGTCCCTTGCTCCTACTCAAGTGCTCCCCTGGGCTGGGACAAGGACACCCCAGTCCCTGTGAACATCTGCACTCCCCACTTGCTCCCAATTTAAAATAAACCCCTTGCCCTGTGCATCAAAGTGGAGAACAACATGTTTCATCAGTCACAGAGTCACAGAGTTGTGCAGCACAGACACAGGCCCTTATGCCCATTGGCTCTGTGCCAACCATCACACCTCTCTGCACCAATCCCACTGCCTGCATGAATTCCACATCCCTCTGCGCCCTGCTCACTCACCAACCTGTCCCGACGTCTCTGCCTGTTGTCACTGTTCCTGCCTCCAGCAGCTCCCCGCCGCTCATTCCTGATCCCAACTACTCCATGAAAACTGTCCCCCTCGCATCCTTTGAAGCTCCTCCCTCTCAGCTTCATCCTCTGCCCACTCGGTCAGACACCCCCACCCTGGGGAACAGACTCTGCCCTTCCACCCTGTCTCTGTCCCTTGTTATTATTTGCACCTCCATCATGTCACCTCTCAACCTCCTTTGCTCCAGGGAAACGGACTCGGCCTCTCCCATCTTTCCTGGTAACTCCAGCCCTCCAGTCCAGGCAACATCCTTGTGGATGTTTTCTGCACCACTTCCAGCTGAATCCAAGTGCTTCTTCAATGCCTGTATCATATCTGCCTCCCCCACTACCACCCTGGCAGCACATTCCAGGCACCCAGCACTCTCTGTGTGAAAATACTTACCCACACATCTCCTTTGAACTTAACCCCTCTCACCTTAAATACATGCCCTTGAGTATTAGATGTTTTGATCCTGGGAATAACATACCAGCTGTCAAATCCATCTATGCCTCTCATAATCTTATGAATTTTGATCAAGTCTCCCCTCAGTCTCCACCGCTCCAGAGAAAACAACCCAGGTTTGTTCACTGTACCTCAGTACATGTGACAATAATAAACCAATATATCAATATAGCACATGCCCTCTAATCCAGGCAGCATCCTGGTAAATCTGCACCCTCTCCAAAGCCTCCACATCCTTCCTGTAATGGGCTGACCAGAATTGAATGCAATACTCCAGATGCAGCCTAGCCAGAGTTTTATAAAGTGCAAAATAACTTCCCATCTCTTGAATTCACTGCCATACACCTTCTTTACAACCCTGTCAACCTGTGCAGCCACTTTCAGGTAGTTATGGTCTTGGGCCCCAAGGTTCCTCTGTACATCAATACTGCTAAGGGCTCTGCCATTAAGCAGTAGAGTATCCCTTCACACGTGATCTCCCAAAGCACAACACCTCACACTTGGCCAGATTCAACTCCATCTGCTGATTCTCCACCCACATCTGTAACTGATCTATATCTCACTGTATCCTTCGGCAATCTTCTGCACTATCCACAATGCCAGTGATCTTTGTATCATCTGTGAACTTACTAAGCCACCCATCCACTTTTCCAGCCAAGTCACAGACCTCCCACCAGAACAAGCCCTATCGACCACCACCCTCTGTCTTCCATGGACAAGCCCACTCTGAATCCAAGAACCCATTCCTGTGCTGCTGTCAGTGGTGATTCCTGCCATCCCTCAGAACTCCCCCCAGTAATTCCGCCGCATCTGCTGTGAAGGTAACCAAACCGTAATAACTCAGTCTGTTCCTGTCTCCCTCTGTAACCACCGATACCATGTCAGAGCATTCCATCCTCCAGCACCCCACCTGTAGACAGAGAGGGCTGGGAAATGATGGACAGGGTCTCTGCTACTTCCCCCCACGCTGCTCTGAACCATCTTCTGATGAAGGAAGAAGCTTCTGGACTTTGTCCTTGAAGATCCAACCCCTCATTCTGAGACTGTGACCCTTCACTACAGACTCCTCAGACAGCAGAAACACCCTCCCTGTATCCGGTCTGTCACACCCGCCAACAATTCTGCAAGTCTCCATTGGATCTCCCCTTCTTCTCCTTAACCCCAGACAATACAGGCCCAGCCCACTCACTGTCCCCTCACACAGGGGAACTGCCCTCCCTGGAACAAGTCCAGTCACAGAACAGTCACTGCTCCCTCTATTGCAGGTAGATCATTCCTGAGGTAGTGTGACCAGAAGTGGACACAATGTTCAAGGTGCGCTCTCACCAGGGCCTTATATAACCCCAGTGGGACATCTCTAGTCCTGCTCTCCAATCCTCCTGCATCACAGGACAGAATCCTCTTGGCCTCCTGAATTCTCTGCTGTCCCTGCGTGGTCACTTTGAGTGGTTTGTTTACAAGGACACCCAGGTCCCTCTGAACATTTCACTCTGTCCCCATGGAAAAAGATCTCTTCTTTTCTCTGTTTCCTCTGGGAGTGGATGACCTCACATTTCCCCACATTCTGTTCCATATGACCTGTCCTCACCCATTCACTTATCCTGTCTACACCCCCAAACCCTCTCTGCAACCTTCTCACTGCTGACACTGCCCCCCAGCTCTGGAACACCAGCAGACTTAGAGTCACAGAGTTATACAGCACGGAAACACACCCTTAAGCCCAACTCATCCATGCCGACCAAGTGACCTTCCTGAACTTTTCCAATTTGCCTACATTTGGCCCACATCTCTGTAAACTTTTCCTCTCCATGGAACTGTCCAAATGCTTTTTAATTGTTGTAACCGCCTGTACCACCTCTTCTGGCAGCTTGTTCCATATATGCACCACGTTCTGTGTGATAAACCTGCCCCCAGGTCCCTTTTAAATCTTTCCTCTCTCACTTTAAACCTGTGCCTCTGGTATTGGACTCCTCTGCCTGGGGAAAAGACTTTGGCTGCTCATCTGACCTAAGTCCGTCATGGTTTTATAAACATCTCTGAGGTTACGTACGTTCCAGGGAAATAAATAGAAACATAGAAAACCTACAGCGCAATTCAGGCCCTTTGGCCCACAAAGCTGTGCCGAACATGTCCCTACTCTAGAAATTACTAGGCTTACCTGCAGCTCTCTATTTTTCTCAGATCCATGTACCTATCTAGCAGTCTCTTGAAAGACCCTATCATATCCACCTCCACCACCATTTCCGGCAGCCCATTCCACACACTCACCACTCTCTGAGTAAAAAACTTATCCCTGACATCTCCTCTATACCTACTCCTCAGCACCTTAAACCTGTGTCCTCTTGTGGAAACCATTTCAGCCCTGGGGAGAAGCCTCCGACTATCTACCCGATCAATGCCTCTCATCATCTTATATACCTCTATCAGGTCCCCCCTCATCCTCTGTCACTCCAGGGAGAAAAGGCCATGTTCCCTCAACCTGCTTTCATAATGTATGTTCCACATTCCAGGCAGCATCCTTGTAAATCTCCTCTGCACCCTTTCTATGGCTTCCACATCCATCCCGTAGTGAGGTGACAAGAACTGAGCACAGTACTCCAAGTGGGGTCTGACCAGGGTCCTATCTAGCCGCAGCATTACCTCTCAGCTCCTAAGTTCAATTGCATGATTGATTAAGGACAATACACCATTTGAGTTCTTAACCACAAAGTCAACCTCTGCAGCTGCTTTGAGCATCCTATGAATCTTCACCCATCCAACCTCTCCTCATCACCCAAGCCCCCCAGTCCCAGAAACATCCCCAAATCTCTTTTGTAGCCTCTCCAGTTGAATGACCTCTGTCTGACAGCAGGACACCCAGAATTGTACACAGTGCTCCAAATGCAGCTTTCCCAGTGGTGTGTACAGCTGTAACATGACATCCCAGTTCTGGTGCCCAATACTTTGACCGATGAAGGCAAGCATGTCAAACGCCTTCTTCACCAACCTGTCTGCCTGTGTTTCCACTTTGAAGGAATGAGGTACCTGGACCCCCAGGTCTCTCCATTCTACAACACTCCCAGGGCCTGAACACTTACTGCATCAGTCCTGCCCTGGTTTGTCTTGCCAAGATGCAACATCTCACATTTATCTGCCATTCCTCAGCTCACTGACCTAGTTGATCAAAATCACTTTAGAATCTCAGATAAATTTCTTCACTGTCCACTATACCACCCAGTTAGTATCCTCTTCAAACTTACTGACCATGCCACTGTATTCTCATCAAAATCTTTCACATAAATAATTATGATATGAACAACAGCAGACACAGCACTGGTCCCTGTGGTGAACCTCTGGTCACAGGCCTCCGCTCTGAAAAATGACCCTTTGTCTCCTACCATGAAGTCAATATTGTGTCCAATTGACCAGCTCAGCCAGGATCCCATGTGATCTAACTTTCCAGACCAGACAACCATGTGGGACCTTGTCAAAGGCCTTGCTGAAGTCCATGTAGACAACATCTACCACTATACCCTCATCTATCTTCTTGGTCACCTCTTCAAAAAAAGCTTGACCAAATTTGAGGGACCAAATTTCCAATAGACAGAGCCATGCTGACATCCATAATCAGTCCTTGCCTTTCCCAGTGCAGATAGATCCTGTCTCTCAGAAACTCCTCCAATAACTGTCCCACCACTGACGTTATCCCCACCAGTCTGTAGCTCCCAGGCTTTTCCTTGCAGTCCTTCTTAAATTGCAGCACAACATGAGCCACCCTCCATCTTCTGGTCCCTCACCCGTGGCTATCGATGATACAAGTATCTCCACAAGGGGCCACACAATGTCTTCCTGACCTTCCCACAATGCCCCAGGATACACTTGGTCAGGCCTCAGGGCTTTATCCCCCATTGTGCATTGTAAGACCTCCAGCACCTCCTCCACATCTCTGTCCCGAGTTCCCTGCCATTCATGTCCTTCTCCATGGTAAATAAAAATGTGAAATGTGATCAGGACCTCACCCATATACTATGGTTCCAAATATAGATCACCTTGTTGATCGTTAAGGAGCCCTGTTCACTCCTACTGTTTAACTGTTGTATTGGAAATTTTTGTCTGGGTCTTGGGCTCAATGTGGGACTGAACGTCTCTGCTGTCTGATACTGTGGAACTGATGAGCTGTCGGTGTCTCTGTGCACTGTAACATAACTTGTGTATGAGAGACGGAGTGTCTGCTCTGTCCCTTGTGCCTCGGGAGAAACAACAGAGTTGATTGAAGTCTCTCCATGTGGGAAGAGGAAGGAAAAGGAAACGGAATCATTGAGGGAGAGGTAAAAGGCAGACGGCTGTGTGAAGCGGCCGGTGCAGCCAGTGCCAGTGTGTGAGGCCGCTGCAGGGCTGCAGCTTTCAGCTTCTGCCGACCAGCAGAGGGCGGCAGCTCCACACCAAGTGAGGGACATACACACCGCCACATCCCGGCACGGATCCGGGAATGGGACTGCCCATGGAGCAGGGAGATTTACACAGATCGCAGTTCCACTTGCCTCTCCCGTGGGACTCCCCACTCAACCGGAACCAAACCGCCTCTGTTTAAACTGTGTCCCCTACACTTCTCACTGGGAGCCTGCAACTGACGATCTTTGTAAAACTACCCCCACCCTGAGTGTCCGGCTCCGTGTCCACTGCTCACTGTTCAGTATCAACGCACACGGAGAGAGAGGAACCAAACCGGGGACTTTCCCTCTTGGTCTGGGGAGAAGGAAGCAGCAGTGGCCGTCACCGGCAGCGCCTTTCCACTCCGGCTCCCCCGCCCTACCAACCCGCAGCCCGGGAACGGCCTCTCCCTCCACACTCACTCCATTTCCCGGGCCTAATCACTGCTCCACTCCGCCTCTTCCCCCCAGCCGCCGCTTCCACTGCACCGGGGCCGTGCTCAATGCCGATCCCTTAGCCCATCTGCGGAGCGGCTCCCAGAGCGATGCGCTGCTGGAAGGAGGATGCTGTCAGCGCTCAACCCCTGGGCCCGGTAGCTCTCCATTCCCGGCTGCTGTAAACCCGCTCCCACCGCTTGGTGAGGGAATGGCGCTCACAGCCAGAGCTGCAGCACACGGCGAATATGGTCTGCCGCCTGCTGTCAATCAGGGCTGGGGCGGGACTACGCGGCGCATGCGCTCCTGTCCTCCTGACGTCACAGAACAAAGCTCAGCCGGATCTTTGCCCAGATCGCTTTGATCAGAGCGTAGGGTCCGGGACTGTGGGAGGGACAGGGTGGCTTTAAACTCGGGACCTGTCCGCTTTTAAAGCATCCACTTGGGATCGTTCTCTGCAAAATTGTTCCTGAGGCTGAACACAAAGTCCCTTCTTCTCGGGAGATTCTCCCGTCCTGGGCTCACTGCAGTCCGGGTTGTTCCACATTCCGAATATAATAGGATCTAATCACTGCGATTTTTTACTGCAAAAAAAAATTCTGGTATTTCCAGTTAACTTTGAAAGCAAAAAGTCCATCTCCCCGTCGGGGAATTGAACCCCGGTCTCCCGCGTGACAGGCGGGGATACTAACCACTATACTAACGAGGAACCGACAGGACTCCGAGCTCTATCATGTGCATTTCAGGGTATCTGAGGGTTCACAGGATCATCCCCGTGTTTGTTCGTTGACTGTGAACCCGCATCATTCAGACACCCACCTCACTGTGTGACTGGAGGCGTCTCAGGATTCCCCAGCTATTCAGTAACTTATTGTGTTCAAGGACTGGCCGGACGTGGGACACCCATTAGGCCCGAGCTGAGTGTGGTTGGAAAGGACATTTCTAATCATGATTTTTTTCTAGTTGTGTGATTATGAGGCAGGAAACGATTTGTAGCCCTTACACTATCTCAGGGATCGACTCTTACTTCAGTCCGATCCCGGGTGAATAATCACTCGGTGTTATGTGACTCTGGTCTGTTGGAGGGTGGCGACAGCAACTGGACGGGACAGGAACTGCAGCAGAATGAGGAATGATCCTTCAGAGAGCAGCTCGGGGATCGAGTCATAGAGTCAAACAGCACTGGAGACGGCTCAGTACCCGAATCTCCTGCAGCATCATGGAGCGATGGTGAGCATAGCTGCCTTCCAAGCATTTGAACCGGGTTCCGCTCCCGGCCATCACAGGTTGGGACTATCAGAAATGAACTTCTCAAAGTTCAACGGTCTGTATAGAATGGAAGAACCGAGTGGTCTACTCAGGCTAACCTGCTGCATTCATGTAGATTGAAGGGTGAGTGTAAGAGAGATCCCATTGCTGTTTCATTAATTATCATTTACTGTGAGCAGGTCAGTGGGTCAGGGAAGCAATTTCCTTCCCTCACCTTTTTCCAGGTAAATCAATGAACAGATCGTTGCAGCTACCTGCTCTCACTCTGTCCCAGATTCCCACAGTAAACTGGGACACATGCGGTCGCTCGATTACAGGAAGGACATGGAGGATTTGGAAAAGATGCAGAAGAGGTTTACCGGGAGGTTGCCGGAATTGGAAGTTATAAGGAGAGGTTGGACGAACGTGAGTTGTTTTCTTTGAAGCGTCAGGGGCTGAGGGGAAATCAGATGGAGCTTTATAAAACTATGAGAGGCATGGATAGGGCAGTGAGTCAGAATATTTTTACCAGGGTAGAAATGTAAAATACTGGAGGGCCTGCATTTTACGTGAGAGTTGGACCTTCAAAGAACATGGGTGTGGCAAGTGTTTTACACAGAGAGCGATTGGTGCCTGGAACGGCCTGCCAGCTGTAGAGCTGGAAACAGACACGACAGCAACGTTTAAGAGGGTATTAGATAGACGCATGAATCTGCAGGGAGTGGAGGGATATGGATCAAGTAAAGGCAGAAGAGTTTAGTCTAATTCGGCATCGAGTTCTGCACAGACATGGTGGGCAGAGGGGCCTGTTCCTGTGCTGTACTGCTCTCTGTTCTATGATCCCAGCATGTCCCAGATGACGTGTTCACACTGAGTGACGTCAGTTACTCACCCCATGCTGCCTGTCTATATTTACCCCGTGCAATCTCTCCCCTCACTCCCCCTCCGTTCTGACACGTACTTGTCCCACAAACCTATCTGCCTCAGCGATTTAAATATTAATCTGGCTACTTCATCAATGTTGTGAGATTTCCTGCCTCCGCCACCCCCTCAGGTCCTACGTTCCAGACACCAACCACCCGTTGGATGAAAAACCTTCCTCAGACCGTCTCCAAACCCCTTCACCCTGTCTCGGAACTGGACATTTCTGCCCGTCACCAGTTTGTCATTGTGGCTCCGTGTTTCCCCTTACCAGAGGTAAAACCAGCCCGTACTATGTGTCCCACAGCCCCGTCACGTGATGTGTTTGGTCTCACCCTGTCAGAGATGTTCCCCTTGTTCTCCCCACTGCTCACTCCCCACCTTCTCTGCTACCGAACATTCACTTGTTCTCTCTCTGTCCCGGTTCTAATGACGGGTCCCGGGACTGAAACGTAAACGCGCTTTCTATTTCCACAGACGCTGCCTGAGCTGCTGAGTGTGTACAGCATTTTCTGTTCTATAGCAGGTCACAGCCTTTCACAACATTCTGCAATGTGTACTAGACTGTAGCTGAGCACAACAGGGACAGTCGTTCGCCTCTACGGACCTGTGCGCATAAGATGATGAAATGAAAGGAACTTTGATATTGAAATGCGTGATTTTCAGAGCAAGTGAAGCGAAATGTATATTGTGGGGATGTGTGACGTGACAGTGTCCTGTTGTAAAATGTTCAGCCCAGAAATGATTTCGATCCATCGACCTCTCGGTTATGGGCCCAGCACCCTTCCGCTGCGCCACTCTGCTGTTACACAAGCAAAGTGCATCTTTCTGTATTCCCTCTTTTATTCTCTTTTGCCGTTTTCTTGTCCGACTTTACACTGTTTCTTTTGCTGGTTTCTCTTTTCTTCCCACTCACTTACTACTTCATCTCTTCCCGTAAACTCCCTCTCTGTCTGTCTGTCTCTGGCTCTCTCTCTCTCTTTCTCTCTCCCTCCCCCCCCCCCCGTCTCTCTCTCTCCCCTTCCTTTCTTTGCTCCTTACTCCCTGTCCCTTCCCGTTACCATCCCCGTGCTGTCTGTACTCTGGTCAGGTCGGATCCTCGTTCCCAACATTTCAGCAATAACCGTGTTTGACATTATTTAATTATACCTGTTCCTGTGACCCAGCAGACGGACATCCTGTTTCTCTTCCTCTGTGTCTCTTTTGCTTTCTTTGGGTGAAATAGAACCAGATAACCATAGAACACTACAGCACAGGAAAACAGGCCATTCGACCCTCCTAGTCTGTGCCGAAACGTTATTCCGCTCATCCCACTTGCCTGCACCCAGTCCATAACCCTCCAGACCTGTCCCGTCCATGTATCTATCCAACTTACTCTTAAAACTCAAGGGTGAGCCCGCATTTACTACATCAGTAAATGCTGCTGTATGAGGCTGTGACCTACTATAGAACAGAAAATGCTGGACACACTCAGCAGCTCAGACAGCGTCTGTGGAAATAGAAAGCAAGTTAACGTTTCAGTCCCGGGACCCGTTCCGCACTCCCACCACTCTCTGTGTGAAGAAATTCCTCCTAATGTTCCCCCTAAACCTTTCCCTTTTCACCCTAAAACCATGTCCTCTCGTACTTCTCTCTCCTAACCTAGGTGGAAAGAGCCTACTCGCATTAACTCTGGTTATGCCCCTCATAATTTTGCAAACCTCAATCAGATCTGCCCTCATTCTTCTGCGCTCCAAGGAATAAAGTCCTAACCTGTTCAATCTTTCCCTGTAACTCAACTCCTGAAGACCCGGCAACATTCCAATAAATCTCCTCTGCACTCTTTCAATCTTATTGATATTCTTCCTATAGTTAAGTGACAAGAACTGCACACAATACTCCAAACTTGGCCTCACCGATGACTTATACAACCTCACCATAACATTCCAACTCCTATACTCAATACTTTGATTTATGAATGCCAGGATGCCAAAAGACCTTTTTACAACCCTGTCTACCTGTGACGCCACTTTCAGGGAATTATGTATCTGAACTCCCAGATCCTTTTGTTCCTCCGCACTCCCCAGTGCCCTACCATTTACTGTGTATGTCCTACCTTGCTTCGTCTCCAAAATGCAACACCTCACACTTGTCTGCATTAAATTCCATCTGCCATTTTCTGGCCCATTCTTCCGGTTGGTTCAGATCACTCCGCAAGCTTTGAAAGCCTTCCTCGCTGTCCACTACGCCTCCATTCTTAGTGTTATCAGCAAACTTGCTGATCCAATTTACCACATTATCATCGAGATCATTGTTATAGACAACAAATAACAATGGCCTCAGCACAGATCCCTGAGGCACGCCACTAGTCACAGGCCTCCAGTTTGAAAAACAATCGTACACTACCACTCTTCTCCCACACAGCCAATTTGGAATCCAGTTTACAACCTTTCCATGGATACCTAGTGACTGAATCTTCTGAACTAACCTCCCATGTGGGACCTTGTCAAAGGCCTTACTAAAGTCCATGTAGACAATATCCACAGCCTTTCCTTCATCTACTTTCTTGGTAACCTCCTCAAAAAGCTCTACAAGATTCGTTAAACACGATCTACCACGCACAAAGCCATGCTGACTATCTTTAATCAGCCCTTGGCTGTCCAAATACTTGTGTATCCGATCTCTCAGATAATTTATATCCAATAATTTACCTACAACTGATGTCAGGCTCACCGGCCTGTAATTACCTGGTTTACTTTTAGATCCTTTTTTAAACAACAGAACAACATGAGCTGCCCTCCAGTCCTCCGGCACCACACCCGTGGTTAAGGACATTTTAAATATATCTGCCAGGGGTCCTGCAATTTCTACACTAGTCTCTCAAGGTCCGAGGAAATATCTTGCCAGGCTCGGGGGATTTATCTACCTTTATTCGTTGTAAAGCAGCAAGCGCCTCCTCTTCTTTAATCTCTATATGTTCCATGACCCTACTGCTTGTTTCCCTTGCTTCCATATCCACTATGCCCGTTTCCTGAGTAAATACTGATGCAAAAAACTGTTTAAGATCTCCCCCATCTCCTGACGCTCCACGCATATATGAGCACTCTGATCTTCTAGGGGACCAATTTTGTCCCTTACTATCCGTTTACTCTTCATATACTTGTAGAAACCCTTCGGGTTTACCTTCACATTATTTGCCAAAGCAACCTTGTGTCTTCTTTTTGCCTTCCTGCTTTCCTTTTTTAGCATTTTCTTACATTTTCTATACTGTTCAAGTACCTCATTTGTTCCCAGTTGCCTATACTTGCTATAGACCTCTCTCTTTTTCTTAACCAGAGTACCAATATCTTTTAAAAACCAAGGTTCCCTATGCTTGTTAACTTTGCCTTTATGCCTGGCAGGAACATGCAAACTCTGCACTCTCAAAATTTCGTCCTTGAAGGCCTTCCACTTACTGAAAACGTCCTTGCCAGAAAACAACATCCCAATCAACTCTTCCCAGATTCTTTCTCATTTCCACAAAATTTGCCTTTCTCCAATTTAGAACGTCAACTCAAGGACCGGACCTGTCCTTATCCAGAATTAACTTGAAACTAATGACATTATGGTCACTGGACCCAAAATGCTCACCTACGCATACTTCTGTCACCTGACTTGTCTGGTTCCCTAATAAGAGATCAAGTATTGCATTCTCTCTCGTTGGTACCTCTATATATTGATTTAGAAAACTTTCGTGAACACATTTGACAAATTTCAAGCCATCCAGCCCTTTCGCAGTGTGGGAGTCCCAGTCAATATATGGAAAGTAAAATCCCCCACTGTGACTCCTTTCTGTTTCTTACATCGGTCTGTTATCTCACTACAGATTTGTTCCTCCAATTCTCTCTGACTATTGGGCGGTCTATAATACAACCCTAATAGTGTAACCACACCTTTCCTGTTCCTCAGCTCCACCCATATGGCCTCTGTAGACGAGCCCTCCGGGCTGTCCTACGCGCAGCTGTGATATTTTCCCTGACTAGTAATGCCACTCCTCCCCCTTTCATCCCTCCCCCTCTATCACGTCTGAAACAACGGAATCCAGGAACATTAAGCTGCCAGTCCTGCCCCTCCTGCAACCAGGTCTCACTAACAGCAATAATGTCGTAATCTCAGGTGCCAATCCACGCCTGAAACTCATCTGCCTTATCTACAATACTCCTTGCATTGAAATAGATGCACTTTAAGACATTTCTATCATGTACAAAGCTTTGATTTTTGTCCATACCTGCACTCCTTGCTTGACAATTTTCCCCCGTCACCTCACTATCTGCTCGATCACTCCGGGTCCCCTCCCCTGCAAATCTAGTTTAAACCCCCCGGAGCAGCACTAGCAAACCTACGCGCAAGTATGTTAGTCCACCTCCAGTTCAGGTGCAAAACGTCCCGTCGGAACAGGTCCCACCTTCCCTGGAACAAGGCCCAATTGTCTAGGATCATGAAGCCCTTCCTCCTGCACCATCTCCTTAGCCACGTATTTAGCTGCATAACGCTCCTATTTCTAGCCTCACCAGCTCGTGGAATGGATAGCAATCCTGAGATTGAAACCTTGGAGGTCCTGTCCTTCAATTTTGCACCTAATTCTCTAAACTCTCTTTGCAGGATCTCCTCCTCCTTCCTATCCACGTCATTGGTCCCTACGTGGAACACGACATCTGGCTGCTCACCCTCCCTCCTAAGAATATCGAGAACTCGATCCGAGATATCAAGGACCCTGGCACCAGGGAGGCAACAGACCATCGGGATTCTCGATCTCTCCCACAGAACCTCCTATCTGTCCCCGAACTGTCGAATCCCCTATCACTACTACTCTCCTCTTTTCCTTCCTTCATTTCTGAGCTGAAGGTACCACCTCGGTGCCAGAGATGTGACCGCTACAACTTGTCCCTGGTAGGTTGTCCCCACCAGCCGTATCCAAAACGGTATACTTATTGTTGATGGGAATGCCAGAGGGGTGCTCTGCTCTTTCTGTCTATACCTCTTCCCTTTCCTGACAGTCACCCAGCTACCTGCTTCCTGACTTTTAGTGGTGACTATCTCCCTGAAACTCCTGTCTATGTCTGCCTCCGCTTCACGAATGTATAGAGCGGAGGGCACGGGCTGTGCTGCAGTGGGGGATGACCTGGGGACACTTCAGTCACTCCGCGGGACAGCATGCATTGGTTTCACCAACACCTGGTGGTAGCTCATTTTGGGTAGCTTCCCAAACCTGTTACTGTAACTGAATAATTGTCAGATTTCCTTCTTGTTGAAGGGACAGCAGCTCACTTTGTCACTTTGTGACCTTCCTGATGCAGGTTTTCAACCCGAAACGTCGACAATTCCTTACCTCCCACAGAAGAAGACTGACCCACTGAGCTCCTCCAACATAGAACAGTACTAGACAGGAACAGGCCCTTCGGCCCACAACCATGTGCCGAACTATTTAAATTAGTATTCGAATACCCAACTAAACTAATCCCTTCTGCCTACACAATGTCCATATCCTTCCACTTCCTGCACATCCATGCTTGTATCTAAGAGCCTGTTGAAAGCCCCTTTCGTGTTTGTCTCCAACACCACCCCAAGCAGCGCATTCCACGCACCCGCAACACTCTGTGTAAAAAAAATGCCCCGCACATCTCCTTTGAACTTACCCGTCTCACCTTAAGTGCACATCCTCTGGTATTGGACAAGGTAAGATTAAGAGGCGCATCTCTGGCAGTTGCGATGGAGATAGTAGAGGTGAGTTATCCATGTTAGATGTCACTTTCCCAGCTCTCCTTGGCTCGAGCCCACATCAGGTTCGGATTTTACTGTCCAAGTCCATTCTAAAGTCAGTCGGAAATCTTCCCAGGGACTTGCACGGGGTATTGTTCAAAATTCAAGATCATCAGCATGGAGATGCCGGCGATTGAACCCGGGACATCATATTTGCAAAGCATGAGCTCCTCCACTGAGCTACATCCCCACGGCCACACCGTAATTTCGAAAGGCCGCTGCCTGCCGTGTATCGCCCGTTGAGCAAAAGACGTAGACATTGGAACATAGAGAATAGGGCTGCAATCGGCCATTCGGCCCTTCCACTCCACCGTTCAGTGCGATCATGGTTGATCAATCCCCTGTCCCGTTCTCTCCCCAGACCCCGTGGGAAGCAACTATTTAGACCCCAACTGAATGATCGAAGAGGCAAAATTAAGTCAAAACACGGCAGTAGTCCTGGCAAGTCCGTCGGTTCCAACGATATCGCCGAAGGAAGCACACACACAGATTCTGCTCTAACTCCATCTACAAGTTTGCAGATGATACCACCGTTGCAGGCCGTATCTCAAACAGCGATGAGTCGGAGTACAGGAAGGAGATAGAGAGCTTAGTGGAATGGTGTCATGACAACAACCTTTCCCTCAATGTCAACAAAACTAAAGAGCTGCTCATTGTCTTCAGGAAAGGGTGCTGTGTACATGCACCTGCCTACATCAATGGTGCTGAGGTCGAGAGGGTGGAGAGCTTCAATTTCCTGGGAGTGAACATGACCAACAGCCTGTCCTGGTCAAATCACGTAGATGCCACAGTCAGGGAAGCTCACCAGCGCCTCTACTTCCTCAGAAGGCTAAAGAAATTTGGTTTGTCCCCTTTGACTCTCACCAACTTTTACCGATGCACCATAGAAAGCATCCCATCTGGATGTATCACGGCTTGGTTCGGCAACTTCTCTGCCCAGGACCGCAAGGAGCTGCAGAGAGTTGTGACACAGCCCAGAGCATCACGGAAACCAGCCTCCCCTCCTTGGACTCTTGTATTTACCTCTCGCTGTCTTGGTGGAGCAGCCAGCATAATCAAAGACCCCACCCACCCGGGACATTCTCTCTTCTTTCCTCTTCCATCGGGTAGAAAATACAGGCGCCTGAGGGCACGTACCACCAGACTTAAGCACAGCTTCTACCCCACCGTGATAAGACTATTGAACGGTTCCCTTATACAATGAATGTACTATGACCTCACGATCTACCTTGTTATGACCTTGCACCTTATTGCACTGAACTTTTTCTGTAGCTATGACACTTTACTCTGTACTGTTACTGTTTGTACCTGTACTACCTCAATGCACGTTGTACTAGCTCAATGTAACTGCACTGTGTAATGAATTGACCTGTATGATCTGTTTATAAGACGAGATTTTCACTGTACCTCGGTACAAATGACAATAATAAACCAATACCAATACCAATACATTCCGGTGAAAAGGAAGCAAAACATCGGGACTCCTGGGTTGAGATCCCACTGAGCCCAGTGAGGCAGCAGCAGCCTCCGGACAGCTCAGTGTTACCCAGCTGATAATGACATGCACAGCAAAAGCTGCCGGATCGCCAGCGTCCCTGGGTGGGCTCGAACCACCAACCTTTCGGTTAACAGCCGAACGCGCTGACCGATTGCGCCACAGAGACAAGCTGAAGGAAGTGAGCCGACAATCTCTGAAGTTCAGTGAATGGGAGGTGATCTCATTGCTACTCACACTCTCTGGACCGACATGTAGGTGTCAGCAGCGATTAATGACTTTTAGATCTGATAGGAAGTGAAAATTAAAGAAAACCCTCATATTACATAAATAGGAAACAGACGGGAAATGCTGAAATGCTGTGCAGATAAGGCCACGTCTGTGGGAAGAGAAAGGAGTTAATATTTCAGATCAAAATCCTTTCCTGCATCTTGCAGGCGTTTCCTGTTCCCTGTTCAGTTCTGACGAAGGGGGTTTGACCTGAAACTCTGTTCCTCTTCCCACAGGTGCTCAGTAGTTCCTGCACATCATTATTTTTGTTTTGCAGCTCAGCAACGAGACCATTCGGCTCATCGCGTCCATGTCGTCCACAGATAATCAGTCGACTTCTGGGAACAATCAAGACAACTGCGCAGGAGAGAATTTCCAAAATAGAATTGAAATATTACCAGAAGGTTAATTGGTCCTTTAAAATGCTCCTCGGGTGCAAGGGAGTGGAGGAGTTGATGGGAATGTTGTGAGAATAAAATGGGATCAACGTAAACTGGTGATTGATGTGTGGACCCAGTGTGTTGAATGGTCAGTTTCTGTGCTCCGTGACTCCATGACCATGACCCTGTCACACAAGAGCTCAGATTGCAGTGACAAAGGAGAGCGATTCATGAAACTATTGGCAGCACTGCGATATTTTACCTGTGGAGGAAAAACATGGAGAAGCGGAGGTAACTTTTTGTCTCTAGACCAGAGAAAGCTTCAGGGAGCGGTAACGGTCGTTTGCCGCCATTTATAAAACAGCTAAATTTTGCAAACAGAAGTTAGTTCGAGGGAGAAAGAGAAGGCATTGGGCATTATAGAGAGCTGGGGGGGGGGGATAAAGATGGGGGGGAGAAAGAGAGAGAGAGTGACAGAGAGAGATAAAGAGAAAAGAAAAAAAAAGACGGTGAAGAAAAGGAGCTGGTCATGACGGGAGCAAGAGAGGGCAGAGAGAGAGCCGAGAAAAATACTGCAAGTGCACAACAGATCAGACAATATTAGTGGAAAGAGAAACGGGGTTAACTCTCCAGGTCGAAAATGCGTTGTCAGAACCAGGGAACAGGAGTAAGAGTTCGTATCAAGCTGAAAGGTGAGTGGGGAAGGGAGGTTGGGATAAAGGGGGGATCTCTGGGATGGTGAGAACGGGCTGCTGACAGGATCAGCTGCCACTGTTATTGCAGAACTCCGTTCATAACACAATTTCTACTTCCACAAGTGGAGGATGTACGGTTGGGAGCAGGTCGGCAGATTTAATTATAATGTTTCATACCATTTATTTCTAAGTTTAATGATTTTCACAATCCGATTCAGCGGGTATTTCACCGCGTTCTTCAGTTCCTGTCGGAATTTGCTCTGAGACACGGCGTAATTACAAATGTTGGTGCAGGTACTGAGAACGTGCAGCATTCCCGGTGTGAATTCTGTGATATAACGAGGATCAGTGGAAGTAGAACTGGGAATCTTTGAAATTCGATGACAGATGTGAAACCTCACCTGTGTTATCCACAACGGAATAAAACTGCCAGTAATACTGAAGAGTAAAACGATGGATTTCCTTCTGTTTTTCATCTTCGGGACGTTGTCATCCTCTCCACTTCTGCGACGGCGGAGCCCCCTCCGGAATCTACTGGCCGCTAAAATCCGTTTGACTGTGAGAACACTGAGCAGAAAAATCAGAAGGAACGGGACACAAGGAGTTAAATGCGGCTTAACAACTCAAATGCCGCCCATGCGGGGTGTCTTGAAGCTCAGGTTAACAAAACAGTTCCAAGGAATATCGTCAATTATTTCTTCAGGCTCGTATGAAATGTACCTTTGGACAGTCTTCAAACAGCCGAGCATACTCACTGTCCCTATAACCACAGCGGCCGTTCTCTTGGTGGAATATTTTGCTTTCAGCTTCTGACAACAAATGGCTCAGGCACTAGGTATCCATGGAGAGGTTGTAAACTGGATTCCAATCTGGCTGTGTGGGAGAAAACAGAGAGTGGTAGTGGATGATTGTTTCTCAGACTGGTGGCCTGTGACTAGTGTTTTGCCTCAGGGATCTGTGCTGGGACCATTGTTGTTTGTTGTCTATATCAATGATCTCCATGACAATGTGGTAAATTGGATCAGCAAATTTGCTGATAACACTAAAATTGGAGGCGTAGTGGACAGCGAGGAAGGCTTTCAAATTTTGCAGAGGTATCTGGACCAACTTGAAAAATGGGCCAGAAAATGGCAGATGGAACTTAATGCAGACAAGTGTGAGGTGTTGCATTTTGGAAAGACAAATCACGGTAGGACATACACAGTACACGGTAGGGCACTGAGGAGTGTAGAGAAACAAAGGGATCTGGGAGTTCAGATACATAATTCCCTGAAAGTGCCGTCACGGGTAGACAGGATTGTAAAAAAGACTTTTGGCATCCTGGCATTCATAAATCAAAGTATTGAGTATCGGAGTTGGGATGTTATTGTGAGGTTGTATAAGACAGTAGTGAGGCTAAATTTGGAGTATTGTGTGCAGTTCTGGTCACCTAACTATAGGAAGGATATCAGTAAGATTGAAAGAGTGCAGAGGAAATTTACTAAAATGTTGCCGGGTCCTCCGGAGCTGTGTTACAGGGAGAGATTGAACAGGTTAGGACTTTATTCCTTGGAGCGCAGAAGAATGAGGGGAGATCTGATAGGGGTTTACAAAATTTTGAGGGGTATAGACAGGGTAAATGCGAGTAGGCTTTTCCCACCTAGATTAGGAGAGATAAGCACGATAAGACATGGCTTTAGGCTGAAAGGGGAAAGGTTTAGGGGGAAAATCTTCACTTAGAGAGTGGTGGGAGTATGGAACGGGCTGCCATCTGATGTAGTAAATGTGGGCTCACTCTTAAGTTTTAAGAATAAATTAGATAGATACATGGACGGGAGAGGTCTGGAGGGTTCTGGACTGGGTGCAGGTCAATGGGACTAGCGGAATAAAGTTTCGTCACAGACTAGAAGGGCCGAATTGCCTGTTTTCTGTGCTGTGGTGTTCTATGGTTCTATGGCTACAAATCGATCGACGGTGAACGCGACTGTCAGCCAGACAGAGACCGCAGTTCTTGCAAACACCAGACACACAACGAGACAGCACACAGGAGTGATGCGGAGGACTGATCATGGAAAATAAATCACAACCGTCCACGTCAGCAGGGGGTCCGAGGTAACGACGATGAGATCGGCCGCTGCCATTCCCACCAGGTAGCGAGTGATACATTTCGACAGAGCGCACTTTCGGCGAGACGGTAAAACATTCGCCACCAGGTTAACTGGAAGAACGAGAAAAAGAAGCAAAGAAATTACTGACCAGACCCGAAACCAATGCAGGATTTTGACAGGTCCCGGTGACAGCTCCACTATGTTACTGCGTTGAGTGGTGCAAACTCGTTCCTGTCTCCTTCGAAGCATTCAGTGAGGGCGCAGAGCCGTTATGGACACAGAAGGAGATTATGGCATCTTGTAAGATGTGTCCGATCTGGATTAGGATTCCTAAATTCTGATTTAACTTAGTAGTAGCGTGGAAGCTCCAGCTGGACAACTGCCTCCATAGAGGCAAAAATGGATGGATCAGCTTCACCGGCGCCGTCCGTGTATTATGCTGAATGAAATTAATAAATAAGGCAGTGGAATGCGGCGTTGTTCCAACAGCCAAACATAATCTACGTCCCTTCGCCTCCCTCCATGTCAGTGACGGAACAAATAAACAAGGGATGAAAAACAGGAAAACCTGGAAGCACTCAACCAGACAAGCAGCAAATCTGGTAAGGGAAACCGGTTAATGCTTTGTGTCCGTGACACTTCCCAAGAACTGTTCTGGGAAAGACCCGTGACCTGAATCGTTCAATGTTTTCTCGTTCCAGACACGCTACTTGCCGGGCTGAGTTATCCCCGCATTTTCTGTTTGCGTTTCACATCTTCTCATTTGCCATTTTGTTGGTTTTACAATAGAAGGTCGGCTAACTTCAACCGGTGCAGTGCGGACTGACACACCCTGACAGCCAGACGTGTCGTCTCCCACTGAATCTATCACAACGAGGCAATGGAGAGGGTTTCAGCAACCAGCAGAAGTCTCAATGCAGCAGTCTGGAGATTTGTTCAATGCAGATATAACATAAATATATTTTACAATATTGATAACGGTTAATCACAATGTTAGCTCTGACGCCAGGAGTATCTCCCTGAATTCTTCATAAATTGTCACATATTCAGTCATTGCACACTTAATTATTTTTAAGAATCAACAACAGCTTCATTCTCCAACATGGATTTCTTCACAGCTACTCAACTATTGCCACCTGTCAATTATCCGATTCCCGTCTTTAACCCGCACAACCACTCCCAGCACAGACAAACATCCTGTGTCACTTCCCGGCCTGTGTAAACAGAATCACAGCAAATGCAGTGCAGCTGCTACAAGACCAAAGGCGCAGAGACCGTGCACATCCCATTATTGAGAAAACAAACTGCTGGAGGAAAGCAGTGGGTCAGGCTGCATCTGTCCGAGCTGTTGAGTTCCACGGATGTAGCTTGATCTGCTGAGTTCCTCCAGCAGATTTTTTTACTCCAGATATCAGACGTCGTTTGCATCTCCATTTCATTCTTAAAATACTGCGACTGGACAGGTGACAGATGGCTGTGCAAAATCGCAGAGAGAGAAACAATTCCGAACTTTGGAATTAGTCATCAATTTTCACCATCGGCGGCTGACACAGCGGCTTACCGCGAATACCAGCGGCTGAAATAACAGGATAGTAAATGTCTTGTATCCGCCAAAATACCGGATATCCCATTTCAGTGAGAAGCTGTGACCTGTTGCTCCGGAATCCACAGCTCCGGCAGACACTCTGACCTGATGTACTCCAACAAGTCTGATTTATAGAGCATCAGTATCCAAGGACATTGTTATATTGTTATAACCTTAACCACTGTTCTTAGTTACAGTCACTTGAACAAACAAATTATATTATCACTAATATATCTATTGCAACTATTGTGGCGATTTAACACAAATATGTCCAAGTCCCCGACATTACCTCAGTCCTTTCTCTTTTGCAATTAGTACCAGTAGATTTGAGCACACCTGACTGATCGTTTTCCGTTGGCCGCTGCATTTGCAGCTTTCACACTGTTGTATTCGAAGCTAATTCATCCACACTTGTAACTGATTTCTCCCGAGTATGCAGTGAATCCAGAGGCACAATACGACCCCTGTCCTCTGTCCCTGTAGTTTCGCAGTGAGAACTCCTTCCTTCAGCTCCTTCCTGGCCGCACCCCCAGCCGCCACGCTCCGTATGGGTTACAGATCCAAACTACCACTCTCCCTGCCCAGCGGACTACAGGTCCTGTTCTCCATCACCGCCTCCTTCACTCCCCTGTTATCTGATGATTTCTTTTCTTTGCAGATATATTCATTGCTGTATGACGTGCAACAATGTTTCAAGACTTTCCTCACAATTTAGCTGATTTTATATTTCCTGGATGTCTGATGTTCTAAGTAGTTGATAATTGTGTAACGGCCCTGACTAATGTGTAACGTAGAACAGATGGGATGAACGGGTAGAGAGTCAAAGATATCCTCCGCCAAGTACAGATTTCGCGCTGTACACAGATGTCTAATTGTGCTGCTTGTTTTCTCGCTGTGACCATTTGCCCGATATCCCTGCGCTGAAGTGCTGGTCCTGTGGTGCAGAAGCGGCGCAGCAGAAATGGTTACCAGAAGGTCCGCAAGGTTGGGGCGATTTCAGTGATCGGAGCCTTTGCTGCTGAGCGAATGAAGGTCATATTTCGGGTGTGTTCTGGGTTGGAATGTTTACCCGACATATGAAGGTGGAATGAGCGTGCATGTGACCTGATAGTTTTGCGCGAAAGAGTCGAATAGGAAAATCGGAAATGACAACGCAAATTGCAGAACCGTTTCATTCCTGGATCCCTGGGGCATCTGCTAAACAATGCAACACAGTGCTTCCTGAAATAACCTCTCTGCAGCAACCTGTTAGCTGTCCAGTTAACACCCGTGCTGAATCTCCTCTGAAGCTCCTCCAGCCCTGTCACATCCTTCCCATATTGGGGCGCCCAGAACTGTACACAGGATTCCAGCTGTGGATTAACTCATAATTTATTCAGTTGTAACATAAACCCCTTATTCTAAAACTTCACGTCACGACAATTGAAAGCAAATAGTATGCACATAACGTCTGAAAAACTGAGACTATCCTTTCACAATTGAGAAATTCCGACAAAAATCGGAATGATAGCTAACAGCAGACCGGCAATAGTGTAATTAATAGTTTCATCAACATTAATTCGACGAATGACCTCTTCCCATCCTCACGTTGATTGTTTTTATTACTTTTTATCCAGATGGCTGAACGCTTGACCGTCCGTTCATGGCAGAGGGAAGGCGGATAAGCAACAGATTGCAAAAATAGGAAGTGTCAGTTCGGTGAGCAGCCGGTCAGGTGGAGGTGGCGGAGCAAATTTCGTATTGTGGCTCCACATGAGTTTTCAGAGTTATGGAGAGATGGAGGAATGGGGATTGAAGGCAGAAAGGAATCGTCGGTGTTTCAGGATCCTTCATCCATTGTGGGGCAGATAGTGGGATGACTGGTGAGACTGGCCGGGCTGTGGACAAACTACATGCAGCAGGGCCTTGTATAAGCAAACATAAGTAGGTTCAGTGGCAGTGGATGAACCGGATGTCCATTGGTGTTAGTGAGGCAGGGTGTGAGAATGACACCGGTTTGCTTCATCGACCTGGGAATTATCAGCCCAGTAACAGTCCACTCTCCTGTCTCAATTAACCTCCCTGCAGCAACATGGTCAACGAGTGATTTTAACTTCGCCATAGCTACCATACATTCGTGGGATTCACGGCCTATGTTTCTGTTCTTTTCTGTAATCCAATGCACAGAATTCACCTCAGATAACGCGTGTGTTTCCACACTCAGCCGCCACATCCATTCTCACGATCTGCAATAGGGCGTGCACACAGCCACAACACCAAACTGGAAACCCATGATCACCGCACACAGACAGAGACACAGACACTCACACACATACGGCCAGTAGGACAGAAACACGGACACAGGGCCTGATACAAGCAAAGAAACCGACAGGCACAGAGAAGAGGAAACCTGCAACAATGAGCGGCTCCCTTTACAATTTCTATACAGCTGTGCTGTACGTTCATCCATAAACCTAACGCGTTTAACATCCCGCAACCCTTATCCGGAATAACCCAGCCCACCAGAGCTCGAACAACATAGCCCCGGCCGTCACTGATTTTGATACAAACACACAGACACACACACACACACACACACACACACGCCGAGACACACAGACACACACAGACAGACGCGCACATACAGACACACACATACACGCACACACACGCACACACGGACACACACATACACACATACAGACGCGCATACACACAGACACACAGACGCACACACACATAAACACACACACACACAGAGGCACACACAGAAACGCGCACACAAACACACACACACACACACATAGACTCACACACAGAGTCCAAAAATTCGGAGAGCCAGGATACAAAAGCTGGAGACATTTGCGAATGAATTGAAGCCAATAACTACAAAGGAATAATTGAAGGAAGCATTCAGTCTGTCAGAGATCAAAATAAAAATGAATTGGAATTAGCCAATTGCAAGAGGAAGGAAGGGGATAGAGGAATAATAAACAAAACATAACTAACTGAGTAAAGGAACAGACGTAAGTTAGCCATAACTCGGTGGAAAAAAAGATGCATAAAATACATGACAGAGAGAGAGAGAGAGAGAGAGAGAGAGAGAGAGAGAGAAAGCAGACAGAGAGAGAGAGACGGCAACAGACACGTGAAGTCTCATTCTGTTCCTGTTTGCCTCTGGTAGTGTGAGAGCGTGGGGTTAATTCTGTGCCTGTCAGTCTCTAGGACAGTGTGAGTGTGTGGAGTTAATTGGAGTTTATACTATTTTCTTATTTGTGTTCCACAAATACGTTACTGAATAGCTTTATATGATTATCTACGCTTGTTGTTCTAACTATATTTAAGACAACTATACTTAGTCACCTTTGGATGATTCTTAAATTACATTATCTTCAGTGCAAGCTTGAATGATGTTGGTTATAATGGAGTAGTACTCCGAGATTCATAGAGTCAGGCAGCTCAGAATCAGGTCATTCGGCCCATTCTGCGCATGCAGATCATTGATTATACACCTTCACTAATTCCAATGAATAAACTTGGTTTATCTCTTATATATCTTGGGCGTTCCTGTTCTCGATTGGATAATCGTTAAATGTAGTGTTGGCTTCAACCAGCTACTGGAATGGCGTGTCCCAGATTCCAAGCGCTTTCTGGGCGAAAGAAAATCTCCCGCAGATACTTTATAATCCTCCTGTCCCCTGGCGTTACTCCTGGTAATCTGATTTTCACAGATCTGCAAAGAGAATGATTTTCCTGCTAGCTATCCTATCACTGCTTCAATGCAGATCAGAACATGACTCTTTGATTGAATCGTGCGCGAGTGATAAATAATGCAACACAGGCTGACACGGTATACGAATGTTGGACTGGCCTGCAATATAATTGAGACTGTATTGTTCTGGGTAGCACTGCACCTCCTCCTCACTGACCACCTCAGGGCTCCTGTCTAACCCATGATCTACTCTCTCTCTATACCTTCGACTGTGATGCGAAGCATAGATCCAACGCCATCTGCATAATGGCCAATGACACCAATGTTGTTGGCAGAATCAGGGTTCGGGACGCGGAGACGTTCAGGAGTGAGATGGATCAGCCGGTTTAGTGGCAACAGCCTGTGCTCAACTTCAGCAAAACGAAGGAACTGATTGTGGTCTTTAAGAAGGGGAAGTCAGGCGAACACACACCAGTCCTCATGGAAGGATCTGGGAGTGAAAGGGTCAGCAGCTTCAAATTGCTGAGTATCAACATCTCGAACGATCTACTTTGGGCCTGGCACAGAGATACAGCCATGAAGAAGGCACGCCAGCGTCTCAACTTTCTTAAAATTTTAAGGAGATTCGGCATGTCATCGAAGACTCTGCCAAACTTCTGCAGATATTTTGATAGGTTGCATCGCAGCGTAGTATGAGAACTCTAATGCACAGGAACACAACGGGCTACAAGGAGTGGTGACTCAGTCCGTTCCATCACGGGTACAGCTCTACCCACCATCAAGGACATCAACAAATGTCGACGGCTTAGGAAGGTGATATCCGTCATCAACGACCCCTATCATCTGGGCCATGCCTTCTGCCATCAGGCAGGAGGTACAGGAGCCTGACGACTCGCAATTTAAGATTCAAAAATATCCCCCCCCCCCCCCCGACTGGCATTGGGTTCTTGAACCGACATGAAATATCCTAATTCTACTTTATACTATATTTCTCCCAACTTGAACTGAGGTCGTTCTGTTATTTTTGTTAATTGTGTTCTATAGGTTCTGTGTAATTTATGCTAATTTAATTTTAAGTAACTTATATTTGTCATGTTTGCAATGCACTGTGCTATTTCTGCAAGAAGTTACTTTTCCATGCCATTTATATATCGCCATGACAATAAACTTGAACGAGTCGGATTATGAGGGCAGATCTGGGTCGAACAGAAATGACCCTGGATCTCACATTGCAGAATGTGGGTGATTGATGAACTCCTAGTAAATCAGCACCGCGGGTGAAACCAGCTTTAAATCGTCGCCACATACTCCCAACTGTCTGTCAGATCCTGTGATATTGACATATTGTCACCATATTATTTTCATGATAAGAGACTGTAGATCTTGGAGATCAGGGAGACGGGTGTCCTGGTGAAAAATTCATAAAAAGGCTCGTGTGCAGGTACAGCAAGTTATGAGGAAAGTTACAGGAGTGCACAGAATGTCGAACGTAGAATTGAATCCATCATAAGAAGTCAATGTTTCAGTTCTGTGGACGACTGTGGAGGCCATTTCGCAAACAAACGAAGCATTACTCTATTTCAGGATATTATCCTGTTGAAGTTGACTCGACTAATAACAGGAATACACAGGTTATTTTATAAAATAGGGTTGGAGAGTTTGGATTTGTATCCGCCAGTGTCTAGAAGACGAAGAGGTTATTTGTTGAAATACATGAAATCAGTAAGTCTTGAACGTATATGCATTGGAAGGATGTTTCCACTGGGGAGAAAATCTATAATTCGTGGCTCTTGTCTAAAATAAGCGGTCATTTATTATTTAAGTGTGAAATATCTTCCGTCAGTCGTTCGTTAGGCCACGGAACTCTCTTCCGCTAAGGGACATGGATGCCGAGATTTGAATATCTTTCAGGCTGTTGTCGACAGATACTTAATAATCAACGGAGTGAAATATAACCGTGGGTACATGGGAACGCGGAGCTAGTGTTCAAATGAGATGATGGTTCATCTGACTGAATGGAGGAGTGCGCTTGCGCAGCTGAGTAGGGCTCCTGCTCCTTGTTCCGTGTTGGTGTGTCTGCATGTTCCCCTGGTGTGATAACCAGGGCTGTAAACAGCGCTCCCGCTGTGGCGAATTTGTGTTCAAACAGTTCAAGCAGAACTCGCTACTCTGGAATTCTGTTCCTTCAGCCAAGAAAGGTAAGACTCCCATCCGCTTTCCTAACTGATGACGGCCCGACCTGTTTCCTACCTTCAGGGATCTGTCCACATGTTCACCGAATTCCCACGGCTCCTTTATTCTTCATGATCTACCATTGATTGTGTGTCCCTTGGTCTTGTTTAGACTCTCCGCCAGCATTACCTCACTTCCACGGATTGAAGATGTGTCCTCTCGCTTTAAATATCTCGCTGTATGGCATGGTGTCCTGTTCTCTCCCTATCATTGTCATAATATGTGCACAACAAACCGTCCCCCCAACACTAAGCCTCTTCCACTCCAATGAAAACGAAGACAGCGGAGCCAATCTCACCTTATAGAAGGTCGGCGACATCTCGGTGAATCTTCTCTGCACAGATCCCGATATCACCACGTCCTCTGCATAATGTGGGGAACAGAACTTTTCTTACACTCAGTCCCTCCCAACTGCTCACTCTCGGGTAAGAAAACCCACCGTCCTCACTCGCTCTGGACTGCATGTGACTCCAGCCCAGACCAAGCTGGTCGCCTCGCGACTGCCGCCTGAAGGGGCCCAGCAAGCATGTCGGATGGATCAGAAGGGGAGTGAAACCACTCCGGCCGTCCAGCACAGGCCACCCTGCAGTGTCCCCCGATCACCACTACTACCTTGGAGTCGGGTCAGGATCCTGGAGCCCCGTCACTGACAGCCCAGTTGGAGCTCCATCACCACACGGAACACAGCGGCCCGAGAAGGCGACCAGGCACCCCTTCCTCCAGGGCAGTTGGGGAACGGCAATTACCGCTTTCTCTGCTGCTGTTGCCCGCATTTAGAGATTGAGAGCAAAAAGGGAGGTTTGATGGCGGGTGAGAAAACCCATCCCGCTCTGAGTGAGACTCCCTCCGTCCAACTCATCGTGCACAGTTCAGAGTGAAAGGTCATAGACTTGGAAGGTTATCCCAATTTCTCCCTTCACAGACGCTGCCTGACCTATGAGGTGTTTCCAGCAGTTTCTGTTTTAAGTTCAGGATCAGTCCTGTTTCTCTAATTCCGGGTTCGGTGCCGTTCACTTTCGTCTTGGGACACACAAAGCATCCCATGGAAAATTTCCTTCTGCTTACCGTAGTCGAGGCCGCATGTTTAGCCCGACAGACTAGATATTCATTCGGGACTCCCCTCGCAGTCTAGAATGCTGCCGACGGCAGTAGCAGGTTTGGTTGGAGTACATGGTGTGTGTGGGATTTTGGAGGGTCTGTTGATTTGTGCTTCCAGAGGAAGAAGACTATGGGATAAATATTACTGCGTTTACTACTGTTCAGTGCTTCCGTTATGAATTTTGGACGTTGGGTTGGAAATGCTGTCACTGCAGTGGTCCTCGTTCCTCCAAAATGTCGACTGATCATCTATCGCCGATGTGAACGCTATGGGCCAAATAGTTTACTTGCCGAGCAGCACATTGCCATTATTGGCTCCGGCCCCGAATTTCGGGACCTGGACTGTGTGAGGAGAAACGAGATAACTTCTCACTCACTGAATTCCAGAGAAAATGCGCCCACGCTGCTGCACCTCCAATCACAGGACACCCCGGTGAACTTTGAATTCACCTCCTCGGTCAGACCAATACCTCAGGTAAGAGCCAGGACCTGTACCCAGGGGACTGTCGGTCTTTGTAACTCCCTTCCTCAGAGGGCAGATGGAGCAGAGTCTGTGAATATTTTAGAAGATAGTTTCTGAGAAGCCGGGTTCCAGCACTGATCCCTGGTCACCGGCTCCCGACCCGGGAATGGCCCATTTCGTCGAGCTTCCGGATTTATTCAAGGATCAGAGGAGCGCAGGTTAGCGGCACACGGAGTCTTTCCAATCACTGATACTCTTCACTGATACCTGGGGCTCAGTACCCAACGATTTTGCCTGGATATCAGGACTTTGATGATAGGAAGAGATATGATAGGCTTGTCGTTTTTGTTATGGAGCGAAGGAGGCAGAGTGGTGATCTGATAACGGTGCATAAATTTATCGGTAGCATAGGTCGCGTGGAAAGTCAGAAACTTCCCTGGAAGTAGAGGTATAATAAACATAAGATCATGGTTTCAAAGTAAGGGATGTGTGTTTCAACGGCGTTTAAGCAGACACTTAAATCGGCACAGCAGAGAAGGATGCGCTCTTCATGCGGACAAATGAGATTTGTGCAGATGGGCAAAAAGCGCGGCATGGACATGATGGACAGAAGGGCCGTTTCTGTGTTGAACGAATCTATGACATGACTCTATGACGCACTGCAAACCATGGTCATTCATGCCAATGGATGCAAAAAAAAAATTCCAGCGAGAGATGTCACTTCTGATATGGCTGGACCCGATTCATAGCGGTTCGATGCAGTCATTGATTTTGTTGATAATAATGAAATAACCTGGTAAAATATATCGTAAAGCATTAAATGGAGGTATTGTCTCTGCAGGCAGTCAACGTTTCATTCATCGTCGCGTGATCCAGCATCTTTTAGCTGACCCATTTACAGTATCCATATTGTTCTATTGTTCGGGGTCACTCATGCTGAATGATGAACAGACATTAACGATTTCTGCTCAGTACGATCTGAATCCCGGGTTACAAAGGGGCCACTTTCACTCTGGTCCTGCCGCTACCAGTTGCAATGTGAACGTTGGCAGGATGACACGGGGACAATTGAACGCAAGAATAAAAACATAAAAACATTATTCCTGGAATGAAAGGGCTTACATATAATGAGCGTTTGTCGGCTTTTGGACTGTACTCACTGGACTACAGAAGAATGAGAGGGGACCTCATAGAAACATTTAAGATGTTGAAAGGACTGGACAGAGTAGAAGTGGCCAGGCTGTTTATCTTGGTGGGTGAGTCCAGGACCAGAGGGCACAATCTAAGAATTAGAGGGTACAGGTTTAAAACAGAGAACAGGAGGAATTTCCTTAGCCAGAGGGTATTAATTTATGGAATTCCTTGCCAGGTACCGCAGTGGAGGCCAGATCATTGGAGGTGTTTAAGGAGATTGATAGATAGATATCTAATTAGTCAAGGTATCAAGGGATATGGGGCTGGAAATTGGGGCTAGAATAGTTTGTCCCAATTTCTCATTTTGTTCTTCTTTTTCCCTTTTTTTCCTTTCCCTTTTTTCTTTGGAGCAGACTCTATAGGCCAAATGGCCTAGTTCTACTCACTTGTCTTGTGATCTTGTGCCTTGTGAACTTAGGCAGTGATGGTTAAGCAGGGAAATGCAGAACTGACGTCGATTGTGTAGGTATAGCGAATAACGGCACAGTGGAGCAGAGAGCGCAGCTGCTGTCTCACAGCTCCTGCGGCTCGAGTTAGATCCAGAGCACCGATACTGACAGTGTGGAGTTTTTATCCTCTGAGGCCGTGGGTCCCAGGATGCTGCGGTTGCGGGCCACACCATCGTACCGTTTGGTAGATGAACTATCCATTGTAAATTACCCATAGTGTGACGGTGAGTGGTGTAAACTGGCGAGAGTTGATGAAAAATTCAGTAGGTCGCAGTGGAAATATCCAGTGTCACAGGAGCAAATACCAGTACTGGTTTAACACTGCTGTTTGGATGGAGGGGCACCCTGTCAGAGCTACAGATATCAGTGCTGGTTTAACGCTGCTGCGTGTGTAAGGAGGGGCCCACTGTCACAGGGACTGGGAGCAGTACTGGTTTAGTACTGCGAGGAGCGGACCTAGGGGCCAGTGTCACAGGGTCAGATAGCAGTACTGGTATAGCACCGTGAGGTGTGGAGAGAGGGGCCAGTGTCACAGGGTCAGATAGCAGTACTGGTGCAGCACTGCGAGGTGTGGAGAGAGGGGCCAGTGTCACAGGGACAAATACCAGTGTTGGTGTAGCACTGCGAGGTGTGGAGGCGAGATTACATTGCAAAATACAATAGACAGCTGAGACTGCACAATGCGATCCATAAATTCACACACAAACCTCCAGCATCCTATCGCCAATTAACCAAACTCATACTCTGGTCGCCATTGCTGATTCAGCTACATGGACAGCGCACTCGAGAAAAATGTCATTGAAACTGACTGAGGAGATGAATGACAGGATACTTGTAATGGGGCAATGAGAATTGAAAACAGCATTGTTGTACGAATTTAATCGGTAAAACCTGTTCCAAATATCAGTGCAAATGTTATCAAGCAACGTGTCTTCAGGTCAAATGGAGGATGTGTCAGTGTGTGCGTGTCATGGCAATCAGTCCAGTGGATTTAACGCACACCCACCTCAGTACATTTGGTAAACACTATACGTCGCTGTGACATCTATGAAATTGTATTGAGATGGAGTTATTAAACAAATAACCACTCAGAGAATCGAAGACAAGGGATCTCTTATGACTTCCAGAACTCTGGCCTGAATGGGATTCAGGACACGCAATTGATTATCCGATGTATTTTGGCAGTAACCAAAAAATAAATTCCACTATTACCAGAACCCTCTTCCTGGAAAATGAATCAAATCGGAAAGTAATATTCATCAGTTCAGCGAACATCTATGGGTAGAGAAACACAGTCACCTGTTCAAATATTTCAGCGAAAGAAAACAAGCTTAAAGTTGTATGAAGCGGAAAGAAGGGGCAGAAATAGCTGGAAAATGAAAGGGTGACCGTGTTGAGGATATTCGCTCTTCTCACCTCGGATCATCATCTGAAATGGAGAAATTGAGCATCGAGTCTATAACTCAGTTATGTCCCAAGTCGGAACATTGCAAGTTGTTCATCCAAATTACCTTGGGCTCAGGTGGAGATACCAATGATGATGCGGTTAAATGGAGTGTGCTGTTGCACCAAATCAGATTGGAAATGTGATGGAAAATTATTATGATTGGTTAATTTTATTGGCTGAATGTTGAAAGATATTTGAAAATTGCCTAAAGATTTAATTCTATGGTTGTCGTTGCATTTGGCCGCCAGTTATTGTATGTCGCGTTCACGCTTGTACACGTAAGCATTGATTATGCATTAGATTTCTGACTGGATTAATGGTGCAAAAAATACCCAGGGCCAGATGAGATGTGCTTCACGATGCGAGTGAGGTGATTGATGGGGAACTGAGATAAACCTCCTTCTCACGCGATATGACCCCTGTTACGATGCCCTCAGGATTCTATAGATCTCAAACAAGTTACATTTCCCTCTTCTAAACTCAAGCCTGTACAAGCTCAGACTGTCCGTCTTACCTTACCGGAACACTATCAAAAATCTGGGATGCGATATCTTCTAAACGTGATTGTTAGGAGAAAATAGAAACCCTGTCTTCAGATGTTATGCGAAAACAAAAACAATTGTATCTATTACCTGACACACAGAGACACAAGGCGTTACCATTGTTTTACTGGTAGAAATGAAAATGAAAGGATCGTCTCCTAGCGATGGAGCAATGTTGATGTCCTCCAGTTAGATAATAAAGAGAAATGGAATCCAAAATATGCAAACGTTTCAATATGAAACAGAAACAGAAATGCTGGAATAACGCAGGCAATGGAAAGATGTTGGTAATCGTATTGGTTTACTCTTGTCACTTGTACCGAGGTACAGAAAAAATCTTGTCTTGCGCGCCTCTCGTACAGGTCAATTCATTACTCAGTGCAGTTACATTGAGTTAGGTCAGAGTGCATTGAAGTAGGACAGGTAAAAACAATAAAGTGTCACAGATACAGAGAAAGTGCAGTGTAATAAGGTGCAAGGTCAGAGTCCATCTCAATAGTCTTATCACAGTAGGGTAGAAGCTGTCCTTAAACTTGGTGGTACCTGCCCTCAGGCTCCTGTATCTTCTACCTGAAGGCAGAAGAGGGAAGCGAAAATAACCAGGGTCAGTGGGGTCTTTGATTATGCTGGCTGCTTCACCAATGCAGCGGGAGGTAAAGATAGAGTCCAAGGAGGGGGGTCTTGATTCCGTGACAAGTTTCCGTGTCCACAACTCTCTGCAGTTTCTTGCGGTCCTAGGCAGAGCAGTTGCCGTCCCAAGCCATGATGCATCCATATAAGATGCTTTCTATGGAGCATCGATAAAACTTGGTGAGTGTCAAAGTAGACATACCGAATTTCTTCAGCCTCCTGAGGAAGCAGAGGTGTTGGTGAGCTTTCTTGGCCGTAGCATCTACATGATTTGACCAAGACAGGCTGTTGGTGATGTTCAGTCCGAGGAACTTGAATTTCTCAACCCTGTCGGCCTCGGCACCGTTGATGTAGACAGGGGCATGTGCACCACCCCCTTTCCTGAAGTCAATGACCAGCTCTTTTGTTTTGTTGACATTGAGGGAAAGGTTTTTGTCATGACACTATGCCACTAAGCTCTCTAGCTCCTTCCTGTACTCTGACTCATCGCTGTTTGAGATACGGCCTTGAAACTCTGGTATCAGTTGCAAACTTGTAGATAGAGTTAGAGCAGAATCTGGCCACGCAGTCATGAGTGTATAGGGAATAGAGTAGATGGCTGAGGACGCAGTCTTGTTGGGAACCAGTGTTGAGAATAATCGTGCCGGAGGTATTAGTATCTATCCTCATTGATTGCGGTATGTTGGTTAGAAAGTCAAGGATCCAGTTACAGAGGGAGTTGTTGAGTCCTAGGTTTCGAGTTTGGTGACAAGTTTGTTTGGGATTATTCTACTGAAGACAGAGCTGTAGTCAATAAACAATCGTCTAACGGAGGTGTCCTTACTGTCCAGATGCTCCAGAGCAGAGTGCAGGACCAGGGAGATGGCGTCTACTGTAGATCTGTTTCGGCGATAGGGGAACTGAAGTGAGTCGAGATTGTCCGGGAAGCTGGAGTTGATAGGTGCCATGACCAGCATCTCAAAGCATTTCATGATGGTCGGTGTCAGAGCCACTGGAAGGTTGTCGTTGAGGCACGTTACCTTGCTTTTCTTCGGTACCGGGATGATAGTGATCTTCATAAAACAGATGGGAACCTGATAATGAAGCAAGGAGAGAATAAATATGTCTGCAAATACTTCTTCCAGCTGATCAGCACAAGATCTGAGCTCACGGCCGGGGACACTATTTGGGCCAAATGCTTTCCTCGTGTTCACTCTCTGAAGGACTGATCCTACGTCCTCAACGGTGACCACGGGTTCAGTTGCGTTGGAGGCTGTCAGGGTGGGCAGTGGCAATTCTACTTTCCCTCTGTTCAAAATGCGCATTGAATGCGTTAAGTTCATCAGGAAGGGATGCGCTGTTTTTAACTATGAAGCACGTCTTCGTCTTGTTGCCTGTTAGGGCATGTAAGTCCTGCCATAAATGACGGCTGGTCTGGGACTCTAGTTTGAGTTGGTGTTTCCCTTTGGCATTCCTGATAGCTTCCCGAAGGTCATATCTCGATTTCTTGTAAAGGTCAGGATCACCAGATTTGTGTGCAGCAGTCCTCGACTTCAGTAGGGAGTGGATCTTCCGGTTCATCCATGGTTTCCTGTTTGGGAACACCCGTATTGTCCTCTGTGATATACAGTCCTCAACACATTTGCTGATAAAGTCTGTGATGGTGGTGGCATACTCATCATATAGGCTGGCAGCTGAGTCTTTGAACATGGATTGTCTCAAAGCTGTTGCGTAGAAGCTCATAAGATTCCTCAGACCAGCACTGCACGACTATCTGTACCGATTCCTCCCGTTTCAGTTTCCGTTTGCATGCAGGGAGAAGGAGCGCAGCATGATGATCTGATTTCCCAAATTGTGGGCGAGGGGTGGCCCGGAAGGCAACTTTGAAGGTTATATAGCCATAAAAAGTTAAACCAGTTAACCTTTCAGATCGAAAACCCTCCATCGGACTTGAGAAAGGAGGAAAGCAACTTCGTCTAACTGACAGAAAGAAAAAAACGGCGAGGGCAATTGGTGAACAGAGATTGTGTCTGCTATGGAGTGAAGTAATTGTCGACTGTTGAATAGAGGGTTAACCCCCTTTTCCTGTCTAATGTGCTGCTCGTGATTTAAATTCTGGGTGAAGTTCTATTGTCTGACCAATTGCGGCGTTCTCATCAGGTCGGAATATAAAAAGGAAGGGAAATAAATGGGGAACGGAGTGGTATAATAATCATCACCGCAGAGAGAAAGATGCGAAAAAAGGCAATGAAATATCCTCGGTGAGTAAGGTTATTGAGAATCCTAGACATTTCGTACACACATCAAAATAAAAGGGTAACGGAGAGGGGAGGGCAAGTCAAGAACAAAGAAAGGAATTTATGCACGGAGCCACAGGCAATGAGCAAAATACTGAATGAGGCTTCGCATCGGTAGTCACCAAGGAAAAGTTCATGATATTGTGAGCATAGGGTGGGGTTTGCTGATATTCTGGAACATGTCTTCATCAGCAAGGAGGTGGTCTCTTCAAGGACATTAAGTCGGGTAAGTGCGCAGACCCTGATGGGATGTATACCAGATTATTTAGAGAGATATGGGAGGAGTTTCCCGTGGACATTGATCTTTGCATCCGCTTTAGCCACATACGAGGCCCCAGAGGACGGACAACAGCCAAAGCTGCTTCTTTGTTTAAGAAGAGCAATGTAGACAAATCAGGACATTTTAGGCCGGGGAGTCTTACAGCAGCGGTAGGAAACTCATAGGGGACGCTTCATAAGGATAGGATCCACTCCCGTTTGGAAAACGCATAGACTTATTAAGGGATAGTCAACATTACTTTGTGTGGGGAGGTCACGTCTTAGAAACTTGATTGAACTTTTGAGAGGTGACGAAGATGATTGGTGAGGGGAGGACAGTGGATTTGTGGATGTTGTATGCAGGTTTTTAGAGAAGCTTTTCAGAAGTTCCCTCACCGTCAGCTGATCGAAAACATGAAGGCACATGGGGTCCATGCAGAATTGATTTGAGCGGGTTTAAAATTGGCAAGGCCACTGAAGCCAGAAGGTAGTGGTGGAGGAGAGTTATTTTGATTGGAGGTGCGTGGCGAGCTGTGTTCCGCAGGCATTAGTGCTGCGACCCATCGAAATGATTTGAACAAATATCAGGCGGACTAATTAGTCAGTATTCAGACGACGCAAAAATAGGTGGAATTGTGGATGGTGAGTAAGGTTGTAAAAAGAGTCACCAAGGAATAGAACTGAAAATGTGTGCAGAGAAAAACTACAGATTGAGTTCAATCCCGATAATGTGTGGTGCTGCATTTTGGGAAGCCAAATTATAGAGAGCAGTAAGTGGTAAATGACAGCACAATTGGAAGCACTGATGTACAGAGGGATGTTGGGGTGTAAGTCTAGAGTTCTGTGAAAATGGCAACACAAGTAGATAGGGTGGTCAAGAATACGTACAACATGCTTACCTTCATCTATCGGTTTGTTGAATGTACCAGTCGGGAGGTAATGTTGCAACTGTATGAAACATTGGTTAGGCTACAGTTAGAGAATTCTATGTAGTTCTGGTCGCCGCTAGATGGGGAGGCCTTGCACAGGGTGTAGAAGATATTCAGCAGGATGTTGCATGGATTGGAGACTATTGGTGAGAAGGAAAGGTTGGACAAAATGGATTGTTTTCTCTGAAGCGTCGGAGGCTGAGGTCAACCTAACAGACGTTCATAAACTTATGAGAGGCAGAAATGGTGTAAATGATCCCAGGACAAAACGATTCCAGGATAAAAAGATATCAAATATGAGAGAGCATGGCTTTACGTGGAGGGGGAAAGCTTATCGGAAATTCACGATGCAGAGTGGTAGGTCCCTGGAACGCAGTGCCAGGGGAATTGATGGAAGCAGATGCTATAGCAACGTTTATGAAGTTTTTATACAGACACATGAACAGGCAGGAAATGGAGGGACATCGTCCATGTGCAAGTTAAATTGCCATTATGGTCGGCACATACATCGTGGTTCGGAGAGCCTGTTCCTGTTCTGTGCCGTTCTATGCTCCGTGTATATCGGAACAGAGACTATATTAGAGGTAAGGAATTATTCCCCTTTCCAGAAGTTTCAAAAACTAAAACACAAAGATTGAGGATAAGGTGTGGGAAAAATAGAGGAGATTTACCGGAGACTTTTCCATCCAGAAGGCTACTGGAATCTCAGTCGCACTACATCAGTGACTGGTTGAAGCAGGGAAGCTCACGGTATTGAAGAACGCAGGCGAGCAGCTGAATGGCCGACACAAAATGCTGAAGAGCAAAGGCTGTTCATTGGGATTGGTGCTGATGGGTAATGGATGGTCGGCATGGTAACGGTTTGTTTATGTTCTGTTTGACAGTATGACTCTACTGCTTCTATACAAGCTGCACGAGGCAGGCTTGACTTGTGCCTGGTATTATGTATATTTCAGTATACCGTTGCGATAAATCTTGTTTGAACAATAAATGTGGACTAAATATAGACTGAGTTTTAGATTTATCCAAGAGCAGGAAAGAGAGGGAAACAACTTCAAACTCTCATGCTGGTTGACGAGTTCTCGCTCACTCCCTCTTTCGGTGGCTTTCTCTGTCGCTCTTGGATACGGAGCTACAGGTGTAGAAGGAGCATTTATATGTGTGTGCGTTTGTGTGAGCCTGTGTCTCTATGTCTGTATCTGCATCACTGTTTACACGGCTGTGCTGGTGTGCTTTTGTGTGCATGGTTTGGGCACTCATGTTTTGTCTACGGTTGTGCACCTGTGAATATGTGCGGCTGTGGGCGGCTGTGTACGTGAGTGTGAGTGTGTGTGTGTGTATGTGTGTATGTGTGTGCGTGTGTGTGTGTGTGTGCGTGCGCGCGCGTGTGTGTGTGTGTCTGTGTGTGATTGCGAGTGTGCATTCCTGTGAGGTGTGTGTTTCGTGTATGTCCATATGTAAGTTTTGATGTGTCTGCATGTGTGATTTTTATGAGCGTGTTTCTCTGTGCGTGTATGTTGGTGTGCTTGTGAGTGTGGCACCGTGTTTCTGTGTGTGAATGTGCTGCATGTTTGTTTCTTATATGTTTGCGAATTTGATTGTCTTGTGTCTGTATCTGTTTGAATCTATGAATAACGGCGGCTCTGCACATCTAGTGACGTTTGTGTATGTGAGCGTGTTCATATATGTGGGTTTATGAGTGTGTTTGTGAGTGTCCGTCCATGTGTTTGTGTGCATATATATTTATGAATAAAAGTGTGTCGGAAGGTGAATGTGAATGAGTGTGCTGTGTAACTGTTTTTGTTGACTTAAACTGCTTGTTTCTTTTGTGTCTGTTTGCACTTGTGTGTGTGTGTGTGTGTGTGTGTGTGTGTGTGTGTGTGTGTGTGTGTGTGTGTGTGTGTGTGTGTGTGTGTGTGTGTGTTAGGCTGTACAATAAACACATCAGTCAACGAAGACGGAGGGAGCAGCGGTCGGGATCTAAGGCAAGCTGGACACGGACAGCGGGTTGTGAATTTATTTATTTATTTATTTCTTGTCTTGATGAGCTATATGTTTCCTGTTTGGAACACGGGACACACACGGGATAATTGCGTGGCTGGCCGTTGTCAGATAAACTTCACGTCTCGGATTGCATATTTCTACAACATTGCAGTGAACTCGTTTGGATTGTATTCTTGGAAACGGTGAGTTATATTTGGTAAGAGTCCGGCAGTAAAATCGACGCCCGATTATCTGCATGCAATCAGTGAACATCCGTTCAGGTGTCGGATATTTGAACAATCAAACTGCATCTATGATTTGATTAATTTAACAATGAGATTCACTGGGTACTTGACCGCATTATTCAGCTCCTGTCGGAATTTCCTCTGGGTCACAACATAAATCCCCGTGTTGATGCAGGTACTCAGTGTTTGGAGCATGAATGCAGCTGAAAGAAAGTCACTACCCTCGCTGTAATGAGCGCCCAGAAAACGATGAGACACAACATATCCGACCTCAGTGCTCCACAACAATATGAAACAGCCGGATATACTGAAGAGTAAAACGATGGATTTCCTTCGGTTTGCCAACTCCGGGTCTTTGTCATTATCTCCATTGCTGCGGCTCCGCAGCCCCCTGCGGATTCTACCAGATATTATAATGTACCTGGTGGTCATTGAATTCAGCAACAATAACAAAAAGAAGGGGAGGCAAGGGGTTAGAGAAAACATCAATAATTCAAAAGACGCCCATGCGAGTGAATGTAAAAAATCCCTTTTCCAGATACACATAAGGGGTACATTGCCTATGAGATATTCGGGTTCCAATGTAAAATACCATGGGATGCTAATTAAACAGCTAAGCGCAGTTACTGTTCCGAGGATTACAGTCGCCGTTCTCTCGGTGCAATATTTTTTTCTCAGCGTCTGACAACATATGGCCACAAATCGGTCAAATGTGAAACCAACCGTGAACCAGACGGAGTTAACCGTTGCTGCAGACATCAGGACAATGTTAAGGGAGCACACGGGGGTGATGGTCAGGAATGAAAGAGGGAAATATATTTCAGCAATGGTCCTTAATATGACGTCAGTGATGACGACCAGGAGATCGGCCGCTGCCATTCCCACCAGGTAGCGAGTGATACATTTGGAGAGGCCACATTTTCCCCGGGACAGGATCACAATCGCCACCAAGTTAACTATAAGGGGGGGGGGGGCGAGAGAGAGAGAGAGAGAGAGAGAGAGAGAGAGAGAGAGAGAGAGAGAGAGAGAGAGAGAGAGAAAGGAAGTTAATATGAGATAAACAAAAAGGCATTGCTGTGAACGAATTTCGGGTAACATTAATAATTGAGATTTCAGAATAAAAATGAAATTACAATAATTATTAAGGGAGATCTAAGAAAAATGATCACGCATTCCGCAAAGTTGCATGGATGTCGGTTCCATCCTCTCCTCGGCTGCTGATTGTGTGGAGTTTGCATCTTCTCCGCGTGACTGGGTGGGATTCTCCCGGGACTTCGGTTTCCTGCTGCATCGCAAAGACATTTCAGAGTGTTAACTGCCTGCTGTGAATTACCCCACAGAGCGGGGGAATGGCAACAGGACCAGCCATGAGGGGTGCATATGTGAAGGAGAATAAGCTGCAGCACTGCAGTGAATGAGATCAGAAAATGGCTGACGGGATTCTTCATTTGGTGACGTCAACTCGATTGGCCGAATGGCTTCCTCTGTGTGGGAATAAGTACCGAAAATGTAATGTAATTAATGGAGCAGAAGCTCTTGTGCGGTCAAAGGACAAAACTCTCCCATCAATGAATCTACTGAGAGCAGAGACGGAAGAAGCCTACTGGTCGTTAAAGGAGTAACAGCTACGTGCCGTTGCTCTTACTTTTTGTAACTCTTTCAACCCGGTTTGAAATCCTTTTTTTTCATCCTCAGTAATAATTTTAAACCTGATTTTACTTTATTATGACTGCAAGGAATGCCAAAGCTATGCAAACTACTACGGAAGTTGATCCTCCTGTAGATTTGGAATTTATTTTCCATTAGCTTCGAAAACACATAGATGAATCTTTTGAGCAGCTTCGACAGCTTAATTCCAACTTGGACTCTATTCAAAAAACCTTCCTGATCATGGCAAATGAATTAAAGTGAATGAAGCGTCTCTTTCGATTTTGGATGGGAAAATTGATGACTTAGACAACCTTTGTAATAAGCAAGCAAATTCTAATGAAAAATTAAAGCAGAAGATTACCGACTTAGGAAACAGAAGCAGAAGAAACAATCTTCGTGTTTTGGGTCTTAAAGAATCTATTGAAGGTAACCAGACGACGGAATTCTTTGCAAACCATTGGCTCAATTGTTTCCTACTATTTAAAAATCTCTGCCTAAGGTTGATGGAGCACGTAGATCACCGTTGTACAAACTCTCTACGTCAATCATCATTTCTCTGCATGATTTCCAAATTAAGGAGCTTCTAATTCGTGATTCCCGTCAAAGAGGAATGATTGGTTACCAAGATTACAAGATCAGGATTGTTGAAGACTACTCACCCGAGGTTATGAATGAACGCGTTAAATTTAAAAGAGTCATGTTGGAACTCTATCATAAAGGCTTTAAGACTTCTCTCCGTTACCCTGCAAGACTTAGAATTATTCTGAAAAATGGCTGTCAGAAGTGGCTTATTTCGCCCGAAGAATCTCAACATTTTCTGGAAGCTGAAGCGTGAATGATTCTGTATTTTTTTCCATGAACATTTATTGTTTTTCCCTCTTGGTAACCCCTTACTAATACTTTGAATGTCTATGTATTTTGATTTTTTGATTGTTTTTGAAATGACACTTTATATATACTCTTTTGAGTTTTTTACAAACAAGATTCTAGAAGGATACTTGCTATTTTACAATTTTGTAACCGTTTTTTTTCAATACATTGTTTTTCCTGGGTTGTAAATACCTAACCTTGAAACTTAGAGTGCAGGATTCTTGAATTTAAACTGTCTGCAGTTAACCGTCGGTCGCCTATTGGCCGGCATTCTGTCTTTGGTCGGTGGGTGGGGATTGGTTCTCCCTTTGGAAGCTGTTTTGAGCTCTCAGCCAACTCTGTTGCTTGGGTACCTTATCTGAAAGTTCACAGTTTGGTTTGAATCGTCATTCCATTATGGTTTGTTCATTATCTTGTTTTTTAACTTGCATTTAAACAATATTAAAATTGATCGAGTTATTAATTTAGTTAGTTTCAACGTGAAAGGTTTAAATCACCCCGTTAAACGTAATAAGATTTTTGCCTATATAAAAAAAATCAAGGCCCCTATTACCTTTTTACAAGAAACATATAACGCAACTGTGATATCTCACGGTTTTTTAGTCCACGGAAAGGGCTGCAATTTCATTCCTCTTTCCGAGCTAAATCTAGGGGGTCTCAATCTTTGTAGATAATACAGTTTCATTTCATCAACATAAGGTAATAATTGACACTAATGGTCGCTTTGTTATAGTATCAGGAAAAATAGATAATAGATTAATGCTACTTTCCAATATTTATACTCCAAACACGATGACCCAGGATTTTTAGAAAGACTTTTTTGCACTTTTGCCAGATTTGAATCCTTATTCTCTGGTTTTAGGAGGAGACTTTAATTGTTGGTTAAATCAAGGTTAGATTGGTCATCTACTAAACCAGCAGCTCTCAATAAATCAGCTTTATTTCTTCAATTGTTTTTAACGAAATCTGGCGTCACTGATGATTGGCGTTCTTTACATCCAGAAGGTAGGGAATATTGGTTTTTCTCACATGTTCATCATACATATTCAAGAATGGACTATTTTTTTTATTGATAATCAAATCAAGGAATTGGCTTGCATGTAGAAAGCAGAGGGTTGTGGTGGAAGGAATGCCCTCGGATTGGAAGGCTGTGACTAGTGGTGTCCCGCAGGGATCGGTTCTGGGTCCTCTACTTTTTGTGATATTTATAGATGACTCAGATGAGTGGGTGGAGGGCTGGGTTAGTAAATTTGCGGACGACACTAAGATAGGCGGTGTTGTGGATAGTGTGGAGGGCTGTCGGAGCTGACAGAGGGATATTGATAGGATGCAGAGCTGGGCTGACAAGTGGCAGATCAATCCGGAGAAGTGTGAGGTGGTACACTTTGGAAAGACAAACTCCAGGGCGGAGTACTGGGTAAATGGCAAGGTACTTGGCAGTGTAGAGAAGCAGAGGGATCTGGGGGTTCATATTCACAGTTCATTGAAAGTTGCCTCACAGGTTAAAGAGCAGTTAAGAAGGCCAATAGGATGTTGGCTTTCATAAATCGCGGGATTGACTTTAAGAGCCGCGAGGTTATGATGCAGCTTTACAAAGCACTAGCTAGGCCACTCTTAGAGTACTGTGTTCAGTTCTGGTCGCCTCATTATAGGAAGGATGTGGAGGCATTGGAGAGGGTGCAGAGGAGATTTACCAGGATGCTGCCTGGATTAGAGAGTATTGAATATGAGGAGAGGCTTAAGGTGCTCGGGCTTTATTCACTGGAAAGGAGAGGGTAAGAGGAGACATGATAGAGGTATATAAAATACTGAGAGGAATAGATAGAGTAGACAGTCAGCGCCTCCTTCCTAGGGCACCAATGCTCAAGACGAGAGGGCATGGCTTTAAGTTTATGGCTGGGAAGTTCAGGGGAGATGTCAGGGGGAGGTCTTTCACCCAGAGAGTGGAATGCACTGCCTGGGGTGGTGGTGGAGACAGATACATTGGACAGGTTCAAGAGCTTGTTAGATAGGAATATGGAGGAGTGTGGGATGGGGGGATATGCGGGAGGAAGGGGTTAGGTAGTGTGCGGGTGTTTTGATGGACGGCACAACATGGTGGGCCGAAGGGCCTGTTTTGTGCTGTATGTTTCTATGGTGCTATGGTTCTATTACATCAGTTCGAACTGTGAATATAAAGAGATTTCTTTTTCAGATCATGCTCTTGTGTTTTTATCTTTAAATCTTCCCGTATTCCCTCAAACAAACAGATTCCGGCGTTTTAATCTAACTTTGTTATCTAATAAAGACTTTCTAAATATTTTGGAGAAACAATTTACTCTTCTTTAAAAAGAACACGCCGGAAGAGACTTCTAGTCTTATTTTATGCGGTGCTTTTAAGTACTTTATTGGAGGACAAATTATTTCTTATACGGCAAGCATTAAGGAAAAAAAACTAACAGAGGGGGAGTTGATTTAGCTAATCAGTTGAAACTGCTAGACCAAAATATGCCTTGTATCCAGATCCTGCTTTATATATAAAGGCGAGTTGAAATTAAAACTAAATACGATCTTCTTTTAACATATCCAATTGAAAGTCGACTTTTAAAAGATAAAAGTCAATTTTATATTCATGTAGTCAAAACAGGTAAATTACTGGCTAACCAATTAAAAACCTCTATTGCTAGACGGTAAATTAAAGAAATTTGCAAAGCTAATGGTGAGAGGAGAACTGCTCATTTAGAAATAAATAATACTTCTAGAGAGTTTTATTCTAAACTTCATAGTTCTGATTTTCCTGAAGATGATACCGTAATGAATATTTTTTTGACTAATTAAACTTTTCTACCCTCTGCCTATAACCGAAAACAGTTGGATCAATCGCCGAGGTTGTATGTTCGTTGCACTATGGAAAGACTCCGGGTCCTGATGGATATCCTGGAGAATTTTATAAGGCCTTTTCCTCTTTACTTATACTTTAGTTATATTCTGTTTTTTTTCGGACTCAAAATTGGGGATGTTACCACAATCTTTCGATGAAGCTTCTATTTTACACATTCTTAAGAAAAATAAGAACCCAACGGAATGTTCTTCGTACAGACCAATTTCTTTACTTAACCGTGGATGTTAAAATTTTATCTAAAATTCTGGCTCGTAGATTGGAAAATATTTTACTATCAATTTTTTCCGATGATCAGACTAGTTTTATGAAAAATCGTTATTCTCATTTTAATATACGTCGTTTATTGAATATTATCTATTCTCCCTCTAAGGAAATATCGGAATGTGTGATATCTCTGGATGCTGAGAAGGCCTTTGATCGGGTTGAATGGAGTTATTATTTAAAACTTTAGAGAAATTTAACTTTGGGACCGATTTCATTCAATGGATTAAATTACTTTAGTTATCCCACTCTGCTCGTGTCCTTACCAACTTCCAGAATTCCAAACCTTTTAAACTTCAACTTGGAACCAGAAAGGGATGCCCTTTGAGTCTTTTGCTCTTTGATCTGGATCTAGAACCTTTGGCTATTTTTTTTGCAAGAATCTAGAGATATCGCTGGAATCTAGAGATATCGCTGGTACCCACTTCGTTTCGTTTTTGTTGATCAGTTATTACTTTTTATTACCAATGTTGAGACCTTGTTACCTCCTATGCTTTCCTGTTTTTGCTAGTTTTCAGGATATCAGTTGAATTTACACAACAGTGAGCTTTTCTCTTTGAATAATCTGATATCATTTGATATTAACTTTCCTTTTAGAATCGTAAGAAATCATTTTACCTATTTGGGCGTAAGAATTACTAAAAACTATAAACACTTACTTTTTAAAAAAAATCTTACTTTAGTGAACTATGTGAAAAGGGTATTATCAAAAGGATTTTATCCTTATATCGTTAATTGGCCAAATTAATTCTATTAAAATTATTATTCTACCTAAAGGTATATACATATTTCAGGCCTTACTTGTTTTTATTCCTCAGTCCTTTTTTGATTCTCTTTATTCAATTATATCTTCTTACATATGGGAAAACAAACATCATAGATTAAATAAAGCTCACCTTCAGAAAGTTAAAAAGAATGGAAGTTTAGCTTTGCCTAATTCTAGATTCTCTTACTGGGCAGTCAATTATACGAAATCTTACGTTTTGGTTACATTACATTATTCATAAGGCTTGTCCAGTATGGGTTTCTTTGGAAGCTAATTCTGTTAAAAATCCATTATTTCTTTGCTTGGCTCTTCACTTCCTTTATCATTAAATAAACTAACAGGTAATCTAGTAGTTAAACATGTTTTGAGGATTTGGTTACAATTTAGAAAATATTTTGGCTTATCGAGATCTTGCTTGTCTAGTCCCATTTTTTTCCAATTGCTTTTTTAAACCTTCTATGAATGATGTAGTTTTTAAAGAGTGGGACAAATCAGGTATTACTTGTTTTCAGGATCTGTTTGTTGGAGGAAATCTTTCTTCACTTGAACAATTGTCGACGGAATAGAGTTTACCAAAAACTCATTTCCCCCCGATATTTACAAATTAGAGACTTCCTCCGACTTCAATTACACACATTTCCTGTGAGTCCTGATAAGAACTTATTGGATATAATTTTTAATTTGAAGCCTTTTTATGATGGCTTAATATCTAATATTTATGACAGGTTATTAGGAATGAGCAAGGATCCTTCAGATAAAATTAAAGATGCTTGGGAACAAGACTTGCAGATTTCAATTTCGGAGGAAACTTGGAATGAAATTTTTAAATTGGCCAATACTTCATAATTATGCGCCCGTCACTCTCTCCTTCAATGTCAAGTGGTCCATAGAGCTCACTTGTCCAAAGACAAGCTAGCCCGTTTTTACTGGGTATATCTCCTTATTGTGATAAATACAATAATGGAGAGGCTTCTTAAATTCCGATGTTTTGTACATTTCCGAATCTTTAAAAAGTACTGGACATAGGTGTTTCAAACTTGAATCTACTTAGAGCAGAGACTGTAACTGAGTCAATAAACAAACCCAAAACCAGTTCATCGCCTGTTTCTATTTGAAATCTCCCGGCCTCCTGAATTCCTTTTGTGGTCTGACGAACGTCACAATGATATTCATAGGATTCTATCTGCGCTGTTCAGCTGCTCTCAGGATTACCCTGGTCCAGGACATAAATCGTAGTCCTGGTACGCATGCCCGGTATCTGCGCTTGAACGCACCTGAGACCGTGAGTGTGAGGTCTGAAGGTCGGAGAGAGGAAGGGACACAACACAGCCCACTGCTGCGCTTCACGACGATATGAAACTGCATTCCTGGAAATTTAACTTTTTCTCATGAGGGCGAACCAGAGTCTCCTGCGGACACTCCACAACACTCCTGCTAAACGGCGACGATGAAGTTATAATTGCTAGAAATGCTGGGGGTAAAGAGGACACATCCATGATGATTGGCCCATCAACTCATTCCTGAAACTTATTCCTGGGTCCTCTCTGACACCAAACGGCATTGACAAGCACCGCAACCTCCAGGCTCAAGTGTCCCGCGGTTCACAGACCCATTCCCAACTGGAACAGGTGCTGCCTTTCTCCAATAACGTTGGGTCACAGACCAGGGATTACTCACCACACACTGCTGTGGTAGAACGGACACCCACAAGGCGACAACGGTTCAACAGCCCGTCTTCGGTCAGCTGCTGTGAGGGATGTAGAAACACAACAGTTCCCCTCACAGAGCAACGCGTGATGGAGAGCAGACACGGACTTCCGCCCAGCCGTCACCCAAGTCCACTTCCCAATACACTGATTTGATCTCAGATTCGGGAACACTCTGGACAAGGATTGAAACGTGTTCAGTCCAGGAAGTAATGTTGCAACATCTCTCCGGACCGCAGTCTGAAATTTACCTTAACGAGGAACAATCAAGCACGAACAACACTGCAAGGTAGAAAGGGGAAAGGAAAACTGCTCCATTCTTAGAGACGGAGCATCACAACCACAGACCAGCGGGGAATAAAGTAAATTAAATGTGGATGCTGGAAATCTGAAATAAAAGAGAAAATGCTGGAAAAAACTTTAAATGATGCAACCTGCTTGTCAGGTCCCTGTCGGTCAGACGGTAAAACCTCAGTCAGACTTCACAACATAAGCAACACATTACACAGAAAAAAAGGGGTCACCTCTCCATTCAATTGCAATATCATCTCACTCTGCTTCAGGCATCCCCCGTGTTCCACCCATTGTCAACGTCTTACTCTGCAAATTAAACTAGCTTTCTTTCTCCTTTTCCCAGTTCTGTTGGAGATTCTTCGAGCTGAAACCCTGACGCTTTTGTTTCTCCGCAGAAGTTGCCTGACCTGCTGAGGTTTCCAGTATTTTCCGGTTTTATTACAGACCAGCGGAGATTTATTCCTGGATGTGGAAATATTCCACGCCGCCTGCGAATAAAGGAAGTGAGTGAAAGTAAAACTCGAGCGTCTCTCGGGCAGCCGAACGACAACGCGGTGTCCCACTCAGGCGGGGGCATTAACAGCTGATCTATAGTCTGTGAAAGGGAAAGAACATCATTGACGGCAGGTTAGTTTCACCGAATGCTGTACCAACCGGGAGAACCAGGAACACTCATCCTGGGATAGAGTCACAGAGTCATGCATCACGAAAACTGGTACTTCGGTCCAACTCGTCCATGCCGACCACAGTGTCTATCTGTGCTGGTCCCTTAAGCCTGCGTTTGACCCATATCCATGTGAACATTTCCTATCCATTATTTCAAGGTGTATTTCACAGACTGGGACCATAAGCGTGTTAATCCTCTCTGCCCACACACCAAAAAATGTACACTATAAACTCACACCGTTACTGCTGACCTGACACTGGCGCCTGGTTTACACATCACACTGCACCACCTTCAGGGTCAGAAGGAAAAAATAAACACGATATCATTGCCTCTAATCACTGTTTGGATGAAAGTAACAGAGACTTCTAAAGCAGCAACAGGTTTACGCAAATATCCAAGAAGTACTACAACAGTGAGTCTTAAAAGCCATCAATTTGTTCGACACACAACACCAGCACCAACACTGACAAAGAAGGATACCATGGGTACCTGTGAGTAACCACTCACCAGGAACACCGATAGATGCCAGAATTGGATAGTAAATGGCCAGGATTTGTCCAAGTAGCCGGGCTCCCATGCTCTTGGAGAAGTTACGATTCCTCTGTCGATGCCACACACCAGGTTCGTTTCCAAAATATTGGTGAAATGTGCACGGCATCTCTTATAGAGGAGAGAACTCTCCAGCGGCACCAGTGTACTGATCAGTAATGTTAGTTCCACTCAACGAACAAACAGGTTACGTCGGCTGGTACCAGAATAACACTGCTGTGAGAAGTGCAGACTTGGTGTGACATGCCAAATATCAGATTGCAATCTTTGGGTAACGGGTCAAAGAGCACTAGGTAAGGAGTTCAGGGGCTGTGTCAGGGTAGGGGAGGACTCAGTGAGTACCCCGTTGATTCACTATTTGGGGCCTATACTGTTTGCGACTGTGTGCTGCTCTGGTCACACCAGGGTTTGAGGTCCATGGTGACTGAGATTGAATGAACCCATTCTAGCCCTACAACTGTGAGAATGGGAAACAAGGGGGCACCTTTTGGAACATAGTGGAAGGTTGAACGGAGACAGATATAGCAAATCCCACATTACATATTCATCCTCTGTCCACGAGGGAAGGACAGCTGCCATCCTTACCTGGCCTGGTCGCTACGTGACTCTGGTCCTTCAATGTGGTTGTGCTTGCAGTGACCGTCTGATGTTGTTGGTTGTATCAGTGCCCCAGAATAGATAATTACTCTGATGATAGTACTCAGATTAATTCAGGGTTCAGATCAGCACAGGTCAGCGATACGCACTGTACTGTCACTCTCTGGTCCTCCTCACAGATACCCGGGGCTCAATTCACCAGTTCAAATAACCTTCACACAAATAAGACAAGAAGCCGCCAATGCAGATCTCCCTGCATATTATTATCCACACCGACTTACTTCAGACAATCCAATGCGCGGCATCCCCAACAGTTCGACGCGCCCACTGGACAGGAGAACGAGCCAGAAGTAACATTCCTGGTAGTCCTCAATATGGACTCCAGTCCCCAGGAAGTATCAGAGATCGTCCGCATTGTCCCTCCCCCATAACGATAAGAAAAGGGTTTAAGTTCCACTGTGAACAACACTTGAGGTAAGGGCTGGGCGGAGCAAGGACACCAGGTGAAATGTCTGTGCCCTGAGGGAGAACTTCACTCTTCCTTCAGAGTGGCGGCAATCTGACCAGTGACCAAGCCGGTCTACTACTGGAGGGTGCATCTGCCAGACCGGGTTTCTGGAGATGCAAGAGCGAACACGGGGGAGTCACTGACAGGTCCTGGTCCTTTCCTCACGTATGTACCGGTCACAGCTGCAAGTGTCCATGGTGACACTGGTGGGGTGTCGACATATGAGACATCGGTACCGCCCGACACTGGGGGCATGCTCCATCTTGTCATTGAGTACCAGATATGTTAGATAGATCAACGAGAGACCAGCAGCTTGGAACATAACCTCCATGATGCTCCGTGTGTGGAAGCAACATCATTGGATCCCACCACAACCGATGGTCTCGGAGATGGACCTCGCTTAGCTCGCACCATCTTCTCAAGTGCAATGAACCTTGTCCAAGAGGCACAGACCCAACAGCCGAATAATAACAAATGAACTCTGGGCAATGAATAACTTGATGGGCCGTGGATTATCCCCGAATATTCCCATTCCCAATACAGGCAGAACACGTGAGCCAATGGAACAAACCGGAGCGACTGCCGCTATTCCCGGCCTTAAGAGCCAAATGGTGGATTCATTCCTTACTCTCCCAAGGTCCTTCCACACCTCCTGCCCGACCATCCATTTGGTTTCACGGAAACCTATCGGGAATTGTCTGAACGGGCGAGGCACAGGAAAAGCGGTAGATCAGCAAACCTGTGACTCAGCCAGTTGCAAATCTAACCAGTCTCTTCCCGGCAACCCACCGCATTCACACCTGAACACAGTGTACTGTTATCCAATGTCTTGTCCACCAACAGTAGGATACACAGAACCTGGACAATTACCGCAGCACACCCTGCTCATTGTCAGCAATAGTGAGGTTGAGCTTGTGATACACTACCCCAAATGGCAGCACTGGCTCACCACTGTGTGAGCTGGGGCTTCATTGGCCGCACTCCAACGTGAATCCATCCCTTCAGGACCAGGCCTGAAACCGTCAGATAAGGACACGGACCAAGGGACGAGCATTCCAGGACAAGGGAACAGGATAAGAAGCAGTTCAGCTACTCACTCACAGGCCTGTAAAGCACAGACAATCTCCCTCCCCCCCGTCTTTCTCTCTCTCTCTCTCTCTCTCATGAGCGAGTATTATGTTGCAATCTTACAAAACGCCGGTCAAGACACATTTGCAGTGTCGTCTGCAGCTCTGGCTGTCACGCTGTAACAAGTGTACGTTTGTACTGGAGAGGGTGCCGAAAGATTCACCGCGATGTTGCCTGCATCAGAGGAGTTTAGTTATGGGGGATATTGGATGCTTGGCTTGTGGTCCATAGAGCAAAGGAGGGTGTAGTTGACCTTACAAGGGAATATAAAATTATAGGAGGCATTGATAGGGCAGATAGACACAAGCGTTTTCCGGTGGGTACGAATTAAAAGGAGAGTATGGTTTGAGGGTCAGGGGCAGGAGGTTTCATGGCGATGTATGAGGTATTTAGACCGAATTTACATAGGCAAAACATGAAGGAATACATTGCTAATGAGGGCAAATGGGATTAGTGTAGAAGGACAAATAGGCTGCATGGATGTGCTGAGGCGAAGATGCAGGATTCTGTGCTGTAGGAATCTATGATATAAATCTGTGACGCACTGCAAACTGGTCATGCACGCTTATGGATGCAAAGAATATATAGCGAGATTCGTTACGTTTGCCATTGCTGTACCCTGTACATTGAGATTCGATACAGTCGTTGTGTTTGTTGTTAATAATGTAATAACCTGGTAAAATATATCGTACTGCGTTAAATGCACGCAATTGTCTCCCGGCAGTGAGCCAAAGCTGCAGCTATATCATTCACAATTAGCTTGCCTGAATTCAGAATTGGCTTGCCTGTAGAAAGCAGAGGGTTGTGGTGGAGGGAGTGCATTCGAATTGTAGGGCTGTGACTAGCTGTGTCCCACAGGGATCGGTTCTGGGACCACTGCTTTTCGTGATTTTTATTAATGACGAATGAGGGGGTAGCAGGGTGGGTTGGCAAGTATGCAGACGACACAAAGCTTGGTAGTGTTGTGAATAGTGTAGAGGATTGTTGAAGATTGCAGAGGGACATCGATAGGATGCAGAGATGGGCTGAGAAGTGGCAGATGGATTTCAATCCGGAGAAGTGTGAGGTGGTATACTTAGGAAGGAAAAATTCCAAGGCTGAGTACAAAGTTAATGGCAGGATCCTTGATAGTGTGGAGGAGCAGAGGGATCTGGGGGGTCAATATCCACAGATCCCTGAAAGTTGCCTCACAAGGCGGACAAGTTAGTTAGGAAATCTTATGGGGTGTTAGCTTTCATCGGTCGAGGCATCTATTTTAAGAACCGCGAGGCAATGATGCAGCGCTATGAAACTCTGTTTAGACCTCACTTGGAGTACTGTGTCCAGTTCTGGTCGCCTCATTATAGGAAGAATGTGGAGGTGTTGGAAAGGGTGAAGAGGAGATTTCCCAGGATGCTGCCTGGTTTAGAAAGTATGCACTATGAGGAGAGACTAAGGGAGCTAAGGCTTTACTCTTTGGACAGAAAGAAGATGAGAGGAGACATGATAGAGGTGTACAAAATATTAAGAGGAATAGATAGATTGGACAGCCGACGCCTCTTTTCCAGGGCACCAATGCTCAATACAAAAGGGCATGGCTTTAAAGTAATGGGTGGGATGTTCAAGGGATACATCAGAGGAAGTTTTCTTTTACCCAGTGAGTGGTTGGTGCCTGGGGTGGTGGTGGAGGCAGGTATATTGGTCAAATTCAAGAGATTACCAGATAAGCATATGGAGGAATTTAAAAAGGGATATATGGGAAGATAGATAGTCTGAGCTGAGGTTTAAAGGCCGGCTCAACGTTGTGGGCCGAAGGGCCTATATTGTGATGTACTGTGTTATGTTATGCATTCTATATCAACGTGATCCAGCATCTTCGAGCTGATCAATTTACAGTAATTCTATTGTTCGGGGTCACTCATGCTGAATGATTAACGATTTATGTGCAGTACGATTTGAATCCAGAGCTGCAACTCACAATGTAAACATTGACAGGTTGACACGGGGACACTTGAACGCAAGAATACAAAAACATAATTTTCATTGTGAACCACCAAACTTGCACTGAAACCAATAGTTCTCCCACAACAAAGCACGAAAATGTGTTAAACACCACAATATTTGGGACTTACCTGCACGAGAAGGGACAACTAATGGTTTAATGAGAAAATAACATTGACAGCAATATGTAAGAAGGGAATTGCACTGCTGGAGCCGTCTGTGTCGGTGTACAGAATAGCGGGACAGTGGCAGAGATTGCAGAGCTGCTGCCTCACAGATCCAGCGACTCGGCACGATTCTGACATCCGGTGTTGACTGTGTGGTGTTCGCATGTTTATCTTGTCACAGAGTGGGTTCCCAGGATGCTTAGGGTTCAGGTCACAATCTTCGTGCTGCTTGGGAGATGAACTGGCCATTGCAAGTTATCCGTCGTGTGTCGCCGAATAGTGAAAACTGGAGGGTGTAAATGGAAATGTGAGAAGTGAGATAGGTTGCAGCGAAAGGACCCAGTGTCACAGCGAGAGATACTAGTGCTGCTTTAACATTGTTTTATGTCGACGGAGGGGCACAGTGTCACAGGGACATAAACCATCCTGGTTTAACACTGCAATGTGTGGTGGGTGAGGCCCAGTGTCACAGGGACAGATACCATACCTAGTTTAACACTGCGATGTGTAGTGGGTGGTGCCCAGTGTCACATAAACAGATACCAGACCTCGTTTAAAACTACTGTGTGTGGAGGGAGGGGCCCAGAATCACAGGTAAATAGATACCAGTGCTGGTTTAACACTGGTGTTTGTGGTGGTGAAGCTTTCCGGCATAACGTAACGGACGGCTGCAAGTGCAGACGATCCAGAAACACTCCCTAACCGTCTCCACTCCCACCATCAATGATCGGTTAGAATGATCACTTACCATCCTACCACCTCTTCATCCATCCAAAATTGACTATCCACCCGTACTCTACAATGACACATTTGCAGCGTTGCAGCGTACAAAAGCCCGAGTACCTAGGGCAGAAACTAAAGTTTTGTCTGCGGCAGCAGCATTTTATGGTGACATTAACTTTTACAATAACGTTTTATGTTGACACTGATTATTGAAATCACAACCCTGCAGACTCTTGCAACTCAGGATCATCCCGCAAGGCCGCGCGTATTTACTAAAACCGGGTCTGATGAAAAAGACAAAGTTCTTCCATCAGAGTCTCCTCTCCCAACAAACAACATGAGCATTCACATCCAGGGGATTGTATCAGACTATAACCACCGAGTACTGCACCAGCAGGACGCCGCTCTGTACTTCAGTTCACGGAAACAATAGAGTTCAGTAGGACAAAGACCTGTACAGCAAAGACATTCCATGTACTCTTGCAATATTGAACCATTCGGTAGGGACACGAATATCTTGCATAAGGGTAGATAATCGTTCAGGATACAGCATGATGCTGATGTGAATCCATGGGCTTATGTAAACTTCAACTACACTCATCAGGGATAGCGAAGTATCTTGTATTTCAACAAGTCAAACATACGAAGGCACACAGACCAGTACACCCCCGACAGCACATTTACACAGGTAATAAAGTCAACACGACCCTGAATCACAGAGATGGGAAACTGATATATCAGCAGCCTGGACCTGTAGAAAAACGCGCATTGTGGCATTTGAGGACAATGAGGAAATTAGACAGCCAATGATCAGTCATGTAATGGTGCTATATAGACCATGTACAAGCAGAACGGATTATAATTTAATTTATTGTCACGAAGGGCACGAAGAGCCTATTCCGTGCTGTACTGTTCTTTGATATGTGTTCCATGTTCACATTCTTTTCAACTTGACCCCAGAATCGAGAACTCACCTTCACAGAGGGCATAGTTTAATATAACCGAAGTTTTATATGTGATACAGTACCTTTGCGTAAGAAAGGCTGCAGGGATAAGACTTGTAACTGCATGTCTGGAAGGAGAATACCAGTGATAAAAAAAATGCATTCGAAAAATGATGAATGGCAGGACTAATCTATACTAGAAAAGATAGGGCTTAGTCACAAATACTTTTCAATGGATTTGTTGCGGGAAATTACCCTAGACAGATGTGAGTGATTTTTTGAACAGGCAACAAAAGATGTTAATGCTGACAGTGCGTTCTATTCCGACTACATGGAATTCATTCAGACCTTTAACAAGATCCCACATGGCAGCATGGCAGGTTGGTCCAAAAGTTTAGAATGCACAGCACCCAAGGCAAGTTTTCAACTGCATCCAAAATTGGCTTCGTAATAAAAGTTAGGGAGTGATCGTGAATGGATATTCTTGTGACCAGTGGTGACCTTTTGGATTCGTGGATACGTTCCTTTATGTTGGTGATAATACATTAAAGATTTGACTTGGGGCGTAGGTGGTATTATGAACGGTTGACGTGAACACAGATAGTGCTGAAGACAGCGAGGAGCACTGTAGGATTTACAGGACGCTATTGATTATTTGGTTAGATGAGCAGAACAAAGGCACATTGAATTCAATCATGATCAGTGTAAGGTCGTGTTCTTTGGAAGTGTTGGGCGTAATCAATGAATGGTTGGACTTAACTGAGGAACTAGGTGTCCAAGTACATTGGATCCCTGAAAGCGGGGTTCAAAACGCAACAGGGCACTATCATGTATTCACCGGGCCATATCTGATTTTAAAAAAAAGTTGCTGTAAGTAAATATTGTGCATACATGTACTTGTGAAAATGAAAACAAACTCGACAGGTTATGATATTGCTTTATACAATAGTGGTTAGGCCACAACTGTACAGTCTACATTTCAGATCTCCGAATGATGCGAATTGCGTGATTACACCGGAGAAGTTGCAGAGAAGGTTCATAAGGACATTCCCTGGAATGGTACGTTTCAGATGTGGGGATACTCAATAGGCCAGGTTCGTTCTCCTTGCTGCAGAGTAGGATAAAGGCAAAGGTACGTCTCTTACGTGCAGGCAAAATAAATCAGGGGATGTGTTCCAGGAGTGGTTATCAAGATGACAAATTCTCCGTTCCTGGACTCGGATCCTCCTGGAATAATTTCTGAGATACAGGTTAACATTGAAAAGGCTATACTTGAATTTTAATATTCAGAGGTCAGGAACAGGAAGGAATTGGCCCACTCTGAGTGCAAAAGGATTTCAATTTCTCCTTATTTAATGGAATATATCTCATAATGTTAGCATAAAAGAAGTAAAAATAAGGTCTGGTGAAATTTCATGATTCAGCAAGGGACCCAGGCATTTTAAAAAAGGATGGAGGGAAAACAAGAAAGTAATTTCGCAGAAAAATTGACAGCATACATCGGTAACCTTTGTAAATATGCAGATTTATCGGATTAATGGAAGTTAATATGGATCCATTACGGACTAAGAGGGGGAAATTAGAATTTGGTATCGTAGTTTTAAAATAGGTTCGGTCATTTAGAACATAGAACATAGTAAAACTACAGCACAATTCAGGCCCTTCAGCCCACAAAGCTGTGCCGATTCAGAGATGATGAAATTTGTTTTTTTTTTCTGCACTGTTCCAAATCTTTGGCCTATCCTCCTCAAAGAGGCTCCATCTAGACTGGGAAAGAAAGAAAGTAACGTAATCCAAGCAACGAAGGCGATCCGAAATGGCAATGGATGGAACAAAGCCAGCATCTGTTGTCCGGTGAAGTAATGCTCGACCTTTGAATGGGCAGTGAACAACCTTTTCATCTATAGTGCGCTGCTGCTGTAATAAATTCTGGAACGCCTGGCGTACTGGGACGTTTTGTGCAGGTTGGGATATACATGAGAAAAAAAGGGAAAATAAATCGCATCAAAAGTGACGGTCATGGGACGAGAAGAAGGCTGAAAGTGTATCTCAAATGTCCTTGTTGATATGAATTAAAGAGAGTCCCAATGCGTCTGGTACATTTGTGAAAAGAAGAGAATAAATAGGGCGATTGGAGCAGCACTGAGGACAAAGGAATGAATTTATGTGTGGCGCCAGAGGAAGTGAGTAAAATATCAAATGAGGTTTTCGCATCGGCATCCATCAATGACAAGGGCATGAAGCTGCGTGATTAGGGAGGGGTTTGCTGATATTCTGGGACATGTTTGCGGGAAACTCTGTGTGTAATGAGAGGAGTTTAGTGACATGGTTTGATGATTGCTGTATAATATGTTCGGGTGAAACTAAAACAAAAACGTGTGTGGCTGGAAACTCTGGGGCTCGATGGAGGCATAGTTAGTAAGACAAGCAAGGACGTTGGACTCAGCTACGTTATGTTTAATGTAGCAAGTAAAATTGAATGTATAGAAAGTCTAGGCGTGAAATTGAAACGAAATTTAAGAAAGAAAAAGGAAACAGAATATGCTGACGATTGAAGTCAAAGGAAATCCTTATGCTTTATCAAAGGTTTCATGCAGGCAAAACAAAAGGATAGTGAAGGAAATGTAGGGTACGCTGGGGACGAAGTTATTCCGTGCGTTGAGGTGGACCATGTGGCGAAAATATTTACTATCTGCATAAAGGTTGTCTTCAACAAAGGTGGGGATTGAGAAAAAAAGTTATACTTGAGAGGACGTGTGAAACATTCGACAGAATAAACCTGGAAATATTAACAAGTGAACATTTTTGTCAACTGGTCAATGACAATGTCTGGACAAAATAGATTCCAGGTCGCTAAAACAATCAAAAGAGGAAACTATCGAGTCTTTCTCGACATTTTTTTCAATTATTTCTATTCTCAGGAATAGTGCCAAATGATTGAGGTACCATTACCGAAAGTGGGAGCAAGCGTGACGTCAGTGAATTACAAGTCAAATCGTTCAATGTCACCGCGGGACCATAAGCGGATTCCATTCTTAGCGATATTGTAAACCTCAGAAATTCACAGGATAATCCGAGAAGGTCCGAATGGAGCTGTAATCGATGTTCATCATTTACAGACTGTTGTTGCTCTTTAAAGAAGTTTGACTGTGATGTGGATAACAAACTTCGGATTCATGTAATCTACCAAGATTTGAGAAAATGTTCGAGATTAAATGACAAGCCGACGAAAATGGTGAATGCCCATTGGATCCAAGGAACAAAGATTGGAGTAAAATTGATCCAGTGGCAGAGCGCTCTCACTGAGGGGTTGCATATCGTTCAAAATAAGCTCGCTTGCTTTCTGTTCGTTTGTTTCCCTGGGAAATGGGAAGTGAAGGGCGGACGGTTTTTGTGTTGGACAAAATTAACAGGGACGTAGAGACAGTAAGAAGGGATGGCAGATTTCCCGATTTCCCTGAGCAGTGGACTCACACTACTCTGGGCACGGAATTATCACTGTAACACCAGAGGGATGCTGGGAATAGAAAATCACTGCCTTAGAGATGATTGTGGCAGAACGTCTCATCACATTGAAAAATTACTTCGCTGGTTACCCGAGCAATCGGGACCTATGGAACCGCGAGTCAGCTACGGGAAACAGGATACTGGTGGCTGTTTCTTACACAAAATCCATTTATAGAGTGGACAGAAAGGCCTTTAATTATTGACTTGACAACCATCTTATCAAATCTCCCAAACAACAAGGCGGCTGACCACAATAAGCATGCGTTCTACAAGCATTTAAATATAAGAGTAAAACGTGACAATCGTTTGAAGGAGTCAAAAGGATGTGGTGGAAGTTTCTTCAGTTTTGTAAGTGAGGGAAAGTTTGTTCCTTGCAGCCACGAGTTTAAATGCTTTAGCTCTCCTGTACCAACATCTGCACATGGTTGGAAACCCCTTCCAGTGTGATGGGACATATCCATATGTCGATGTAACCAAACACATAAACATACAATGAAGGAGCTCGCGTCCAAATTGTAAAGGAGAAGAACAAAGTTTTCTTTTTCATTAAAGTGGCACTGACATCACGACTAGGGAATGGAGATGAACGTTTTAATTCAGTAAACAAAACAATAAGTAAAAATAATTTCTGTGGACCGAAGAGAGAACGAGGGACACTATCGTTGTGACAGTTATAGTTAGTGCCGCACACTGTATTGTGATTTGAGTATAAATTAGGAAACTAGTAGACTGTGTGAGGACAGTACTGCCATAATTCGTCGATGTCGCAAATGGACAAACTAAATTACCAGTAACAACATGGAGGACGAATTTTGGAGGGTCTTTTTGGGAGATATCTTAAGAAAGCAGGAAGCAACAATATGTTTTAGATCCAGATTGTGTTAAAAGAAGGGGTTAGTGTTGATGGTGTTACATAAACGCCGTAATGTAAAGTGAACATAACATAAGGGAATTTTGTGCGCAAGGAATGAAAACCATTTAATCCAGTCTGAAACTAGGATCTTAAGTGTGACATCGAGGGCATGAGATATGATTTAGCAATGGAATGCTAGGTATGAATGAAAATAAGCGACGATTGGAATACATGTAATTGCGAGAAAACACACAGGTGCTACATACTACGTTACGACAAAATAAAGGAGAAAATATGGTGCATCTGTGGCTGCCAAAAGAGGATAAAGCGTCTCCAGTGTTGCTGTCATATCTTATTAAATTAATGACCAATCAATGGTTTATATCCAATCTGATGTTAACATTCACAGAAACATATGCCGAATAAACACTAATCTCTCACTGCCAAAACATTTTTACCATTCCTTTTTGTTCTTCAAAGCAACAGGCTTGACGACTGGAGACGTTACATAATTCATCGTACGACCCAGGCATTGTCGGGAAAGGGAAAGAAAAACGAATAGTTAAAATGAGTCAAGATATAAAAGTCAACAGCAAAATTTTCCATGAGCTTTCAGAGAAAGTAAGTGAAAAGCTGAAGTCACTATGGGTCATTTACAGACTAAAACGAAAGTTCTGTTTTAAAAGTAAGGGAACACCCATTTTCTGGTTAAACGGCGGAACAAGCTTGAGGGGCAGAGTGAGCTTCTTCTGCGCTTCGTTCATAATTTTTATGGAAACCAGAGCCCAGTAGGTCTGACCTCATCATAAAGGCTTTCTCGTTGGTAACGTTTCATTATATGTCCATTATTTCAACTGATTTTACTTTTATCTCCACCAAGAGTTTTTACTTTATTATGGACTCACATGAGGAATGGCATTAATGTGTTGTGCGAAGCAAAGACACAAATACCGCTGAAATTACTTCCACACGCTCTTCATTGTACGAAACCAGTGTCTGACGATTCTAGATTTTTCCACAAGGGAAAATATTTGAACCACATCCACCCTGTCAGCCACTCCCCAATCAGCGCTAACTTTTAATTCCAGCCGAATCATTAGATCTCCAACGTTTCCAGCAGATATGGCATCTCAAGGGTCAAGGGCCGTGCTAAAGCATACATAATGGTCATTTTATCCCACAGACACAAAATAATCCGTCACAGTTTTCCCCGTTCCATGTAAAAATACGGGATTCGTCACACTGGCCATGGAGGAACGTTTTCTGCCATAAAATTAACCATAGAACTGCTGAACAATACAGCACAATCCAGTCCCTTCGGCCCACGATGTTGTGGCGACCTTCAAACCACTCCTAAGACTATCTAACCCCTTCCTCCCATATGTACCGCTATCTCAAATTCCTCCATATGCTTAGTCAACAATCTCTTGAACCTGCCGAACGTATCAGCCTCCGCCACCACCTCCGGCATCGCATTCCTTGCACCAACCACTCTCTGGGTGAAAAACCTCCCTCTGAAATCTCCCTTGAACTTCCCACCCATTACCTTAAAACCATGCCCTCTTGTATTGAGCATTGGTGCGCTGGGAAAGAGGAGCTGGCTGTCACTCCATCTGTTCCTCTTAATATTTTGTATAGCTCTATCATGTCTCCCTTCATCCGCCTTCTCTACAATGAGTAAATCCCTAGCTCCCTTAGTCTCTCGTTATAATCCATACTCTCTAATCCAGGCAGCATCCTGGCAAATCTTTTCTGCACCCTTTCCAACGCCTCCACATCTTTCCTATAATGAGCCGTCCAGAACTGGACACAGTACTCCAAGTGTGGTCTAACCAGAGTTTTGTAAAGCTGCATCATTACGTCGCGGCTCTTAAACTTGATCCCATGACTTATGAAAGCTAACATCCCATAAACTTTCTTAACTACCCTATCCACCTGTGTGGCAACTTTCAGTGATCTATGGATATGAACCCCTCGATCCCTCTGCTCCTCTACACTGTCCAGAATCCTGCCATTTACCTTGTATTGCGCCTTGGAGTTTGTCCTTCCAAAGAATACCACCTCATACTTCTCCGGATTGAATTTATTCTGGTGATAAAGAAACAAAATAACCTAGTGAACCTCAAAGCAAATCCACATTAATAAAGTAAATCTGCAGAGGCTGGAATTTAGAATAGAAACGAACAAAATTCTGGAAATATAAAACACGTCAGACATCACCTGTGGGGAGAAACAGAACTGACTTTTCGTCATATCATGGAACTAGACGCATTGAAGCAGATCCCCATATTTACCCAACCTAATTTGGGCAAGCACGGCAGTGTAGTGGTTAGCGTAACACTTTATAGCGCCAGCATCCTGAGTTCAACTTATGAGTCGCTGTCCGTAACGAGTTTGTACGTTCTCCCCGTGTCTGCGTGAGTTTCCTCCGGGTGCTCTAGTTTCCTCCCACATTCCAGAGACGTACAGGTTAGGAAGTTGTGGGTATGCTATTTTGGCGGTTGCGGGCTTCCCTCGTAACACTGCGCAAAAGATGTATTTCACTGTGTGCTTCGATGCACATGTGACTAATAAATATACTCATGGAGCCCTGCGACTTCCAGAGTGCCCTCTTTACGTACATAATGACACTAATCTGTAAACAGATTCCATGGCAATTAATTAATCTTTGTTGGAAATCTAAATAAATTCCTGGTCCAAAACGGCGGAGAAAAGATGCATGACTGAAGAAGTGTGGATACGATTACCCAGTGCCGCTGGCGAAGAGTTTCGTGGAAAAAATCAGATCGGTGATATCCTCCACCCTCGCCCCCACCCCCATCCCTATAATCGTTAGTCAGTGATGGCGTTATGTGAGGGGAAGATTGCTTTCATGGCAGACCCTCCCACTTTCTGCGTACAGCAAGTGCTGAAATACATGACCATATCTTGATCAGACCAGGGTTTTGTTTGCTTGCTGTGACACATTTTGGTTGTATTATTGACGGCTAGTTTACCGAATGAAGACATACGAGATAACATTTTATTATACTACTTCTACGAATATCCGACTTATTCCTGATAACCTTATCTGACATCGGCTTTCCATTCCTAATACATTTATCCAATTGCCACAGTCGATGTACACCCATGGTCCAGAGGTCGATAATCGAGTGATCTGGATGTAAATCTCCCAATGTAGCTATAAAATGGCCGGCCGCTGACTGGCCTGTCCAGTTTTTCGCATTAATCCAGTGGTTTGCTGTATTATTCTGCCAATGGAACAATCACAATATCGGCAATTAGTGCTTTGGCTCAGAAACCCTACTGTACTCAATTAATTTTGCTGCCTTTCTTCCAAATAACAGGCTACTGACATTCATGTACCTGGCTACGTGGATTTGTGCAACAATTACAAAACATACGAACCATATAGATCGTTCACTTAACCTCGAAACAAAATTTGCAATTGGACTTGCCTTTTATATACAAAGCCGCCCATTTAGTGTCAACAGATATGTCACTCCGTTCTTCAGCTCCTCTCTGAATTTCCTCTGCGACAGTGTGTCGATACACGTGTTGGTGTAGGTACAGGGAAATTGCAGCATGAACCGAAACTGTTGCAGGATATATGACGGAGTATTCAAATATCTGTCTGTGTAAAAATAATTTTGAACTTGCCAATTCACAGTATATACAATAACCGGTATCCACAAGAGTATGAAATTGGCTGACAAGCTGAACAACAAAATTATTGACTTTCTCCGGTTCTCCACCTCCGGATCTTTCTGATTCTTACCTTTATTCCGAAGTCTTTGGCGAACTCTGTTTGCCGCTATGATACTTCTCACTGTTAAAGCATTGTATAATAGAATTAAACCGATTGGCAATAAAGGTGCTAAACAACTGATATGATTTCCACACTGCTGATGTGAAGTATTCTGCTTTGTAGATGCAGCGCCAAGGGACGTTGTCAATAATAACGTAAGGTTCCACTTTAAAGTAAACTGGAACACAACTCGAACACAGTTCCTATCACCACAGTCGCTGTTCTCTCGGTGTAATATCGTTCCCGCAGCTTCTGACTACAAATTGCAATACAGCGATCTAATGTGAAAGCCACTGTGAGCCAAGCAGAACAGTCCATGGTTGCGAGCCTCAGGACAAGTGTCACAGCGGAAATCGGAGTTATGAACAAAGAACGGGCATAAACATAAAAGTTATTCATCTTCTCCAGTACAACAGCAAAGATAACGCCCAATAAATCAGCTGTTGCCATTCCCACCAAGTAACGGGTGATGCATTTGGAGAGTCCGCATTTTCTCTGAGACAGGATCACAATCGTCGTTAAATTAACCGTATAGAAGAAAAGGGATTATGTTCGAGCGCACAAGATTTGATCAGGTTTTCTTGATTTGCATGCGGGAAAATTCGCTGTACCGTGCTGAATGATCCCCATTCTTCTGATCCTTTGCCGGGTCAGGATGGCTGAGAATCAATGAGTGGAAATCCAGTCCATCGAGGCTCCGCCATTGCATTCCAGCTGCAGACAACGTGACAACTTTCCAGCAGTTTACAGCGAAGACTCGACAAGGGCCTGATCGACGACCTCATCAAGAATGGGTCCATCGTTATAACTGAAAATGCTGAAGGGAGCATTAATATTGGGAAAAAATTAACTCAGGGAGACTTTCAGCACAAACATACGTGGGAAGAGGAACCACAAAGTAAGCATTAAAACTGGCAGAAAAAGGACATACGGGAAAACGAGACACGTTTCACATTATTGTTGCAATTAAAAGGACGGTTAGACACATACAGAGAGTATGTAAGAAAGAGTTCCAGTTTGCTGTATTATGGTGAAAAAATACTTAAGTGTCGCAGATAAACCGGATAGCTCATTGAAAGAGCTGTGGCGAAAGCAAAGGTCTTCATCCATGTTGCAGTAAACTGTGCAAGTTTCTGTATTGATGCAGACTCAGACCTCGAAAAGCATGGACCAGTAATGCTTCGGAAAGCCGAGCAAGGTAAAAGTCCGGGACAATGTCAATATTAGCACTGATTCAATTGATACAATTGACAAAAGAACCAGTTGTTTAAAAAAAAATCAACAAGACTGAGAAAATATCAGATGCTTGAAACCTGAACAGTCAGGAAGCTCTCATCACGTAACATCTGCAATGGGTTTCAGGGCGACTATTCTGCAATGCAGCATGTACAGCAAAAAGATGGTTTCTCCTTTGTTATGTAAAATTTTTAAAGATGTCCTATTTGTAGGTAAATTACCACAATACTTCTATGAAGCATCTATTTCTTTAGTTCTTAAAAAAGATAAAGATCTTTCGGACACACGAATGTGCATCATACAGACCTATCTCCTTATTGAACGTGGACTCCAAAATCTTGTCCAAAATATTGGCTGCTGGACTGGAAAATGTACTTCCACAAATTATTTCTGATCATCAGACAGGTTTTATTAAAAAAATCGGTATTTACTATTTAATATTAGGAGATTAATGAATATAGATTATACCCCTTCATCTAAAGTCCCAGAATGTGTTATTTCGCTCGATGCCGAGAAGGCGTTTGATAGGGTTGAAGAGGAACACGAAAAATTAATTTTGGTCAAAATTTTATATCCGCGATCAAATTGATATATCATACAACTTTGGCTTCTGTACTTACCAATAATCAGAGATCCCCCTTTTTCAGGCAGTTCCGAGGTTCAAGACAGGGCTTCCCCTTAAGTCCTTGACTATCTGATATTGCCTTGGAACCTTTGGCAATTTCTTTTCGTGGCTCTTCTAACATACCTGGTATTAAGTCGTGGAGATGGGATGAAAGAAGTATCACTATATGCAGATGACCTGTTACTTTATATTTCTCATCCTGAGGAATCCATCCCTTCAGCATTATCATTGCTTGCTCAATTTAGTGGTTTCCCTGCTTATAAACTAAATTTTAATAAAAGTGAGCTTTTCCCATTAAATATGCAAGTTCCAATCTCTCGGCAATTACCATTTAGATTAGTGGCAGATTATTTTACTTATTTAGGTGTTAAAATTACCAAGAATATAAGGACTTATTTAAAGTTAACTGTTTACCCTTAATTGATCATATTAAACAATTGTTTGCTAAATGGTTTCCACTGTCTTTATCACTGATTGGTCGAATCAATGCGGTTAAGATGACTACTTTACCTAAAGTTTTGTATCTATTTCAGGCCGTTTCAACCTTTATCCCTAAATACTTTTTTGATATTATTGATTCTAAAATTCTTTGATATATATGGCAGAATAAAAACCCAAGGTTAAATAAGAAATATTTAAAGAAATTAAAATGGTGGCGGTATGGGTTTGCCTAATTTTAGATTTTACTATTAGGCAATATAATTCCAAATTTGATTTTTTGGACACACTATTTAGATGTACCTCAATGTCCGCGATGGGTGTATCTTGAGCGTGAGTCAGTGCGAGGGTATTCTTCTATCTTTGGGGTCTCGCTCCCCTTTGCACTTACTAAATTGAATATACAATCCGAATATGGTTTCAATTTCGTAACTTTTTTGGATTGAATACATTTATCTTATCAAGTCCTATTCTATCTATTTTTTTTCTTTCAACCATCTAGAATTGATCCAGATTTTATTTTATGGAAAATGAAGGGAATAACATGTTTTCGTGATCTATTCGTTGGTAACTGTTTTTTTGTGTATTGAGCAGTTGACTAATAAGTACAATTTGCCTCGATCACATTTTTTTAGATATTTACAGATGAGAAACTTTTTCAATGTTACTCCACCTACTTTCCCAATATCACATCCAATTGAAATTACAGAAAAAATATTAGGTTTCAACCCCCATCAGAAGGGCTTGATAGCAATAATGTATGATTTGATATGAAAATACGATTAGAGAACCGGATAAATTGAAAATAAATAGAAAAGAGAACTTCAGATACCTCTGCCTATAGAGAAATGGAAGAAAATTCTTCAGTTAGTTAATACCTCTTCAATTTGTGACAGACACTCTTTAATACAGTTTAGGGTGGTTCATGGGACGCATATGTCTAAGGATAAGTTGTCTAAGGATATGTCAAAGGATAATGTCTGTGATAGATGTAATTTGGAGGTGGCTTCTCTGACACATATGTTTTGGTCCTTCCCTCTTTTGGAAAAGTATTGGAAAGACATTTTTGATATCATGTCAGTGTTATTGAATATTGATTCACATGCTATTACTGCAATGATAGATTCTGACCATTTATATAACATAGAACAGTTAAGCACAATTCAGGCCCTTCGGCCCTCAAAGCTGTACCGAACATGTCCCTACCCTAGAAATCACTAGGCTTACCCAACCCCTATATTTTACACAGCTCCATATAACTATCTGACTGTCTCTTGATAGACCATATCGTATCAGCCTCCAGCACCGTTTCCGGCACCTATTCCAGGTACTCACCACTCTCTGAGTAAAAATCTTACCCCTGACATCTCATATATATCTACTCCCCAGCACCTTGAACCGATGTACTCTTGTGGCCAACAATTCAGCCCTGCGGAAAAGCCTCTGACTATCTACCCTATCAAAACCTCTCATCATCTTATACGCCTCTATCAGGTCCCCCCTCATCCTCCGTCTCTCCAAGGAGAAAAGGGGGAATTCCCTCAACCTGCTTTCATAAGGCATGCTCCGCATTCCAGGCAGCATCCTTGTAAATCTCCTCTGCACTCTCTCTATGGCTTCCACGTCTTTCCTGTAGTGAGGCGACCAGAACTGAGCACAATACTCCAAGTGGGGTCTGACCAGGGACCTACATAGCTGCAACAATACCTCACGGTTCCAAAATTCAATTCCCCGACTGATGAAGGACAATACACCATATGCCTTCTTAACCACAGAGTCAACCTGCGCCGCCACTTTGAGCGTCCTATGGACTCGGACCCCAAGATCCCTCTGATCCTCCACATTGCCAAGAGTACTACCATTAATAGTATATATCCCGCCAACATATTTAACCTACTAAAATGAACCACTTCACACTTATCTAGGTTGAACTGCATATGCCACTTCTCAGCCCAAATCTGCATCCTATCTACATCCCTCTGTAACGTCTGACAGCCCTCCAACCTATCCACAACACCCCCAACCTTCGCGTCATCCGCAAACTTACTAACTCACCCATCCACTTTCTTATCCAGGTAATTTATAAAAATCACATTAGTACGGGTCCCAGTACAAATCCCTGAGGTACACCACTGGTCACCGACCTCCACTCAGAATACGACCCTTCAACAAGCGCTCTTTGCCTTCTGTGGGACAGACAGTTATGGATCCACGCTACAATGTCCCTTTGAATCCCATGTCTCCTCACCTTCTCCATCAGCCTCGCATGGGGTACCTCATCAAACGCCTTGCTGAAATCCATGTACACAACATCTGCTGCTCTCCCTTCATCGATGTGCTCAGTCACATCCTCAGAAAATACAATCAGGCCTGTAAGACAGGACCTGCCCTTGACAAAGCCATGCTGACTATTTCTAATGATATTATACCTCTCCAAATGTTCATAAATCCTGCCCCTCAGGATCTTCTTCACCAGCTTAGCAACCACTGAGGTAAAACTCACTGGTCTATAATGCCCTGGGCTATCCCTACTCCCCTTCTTGAATAAGGGAACAACATCCGCAACCCTCCAATCTTCCGGAACCTCTCCTGTCTCCATGGACGGCACAAAGATCAATGTCAGAGGTTCTGCAATCTCCTCCATCGCCTCCCACAGCAACCTGGAGTACATCTCATCCGGTCCCGGCGACTTATCTAACTTGTTGCTTTCCAAAAGTTTCAGCACCATCTCTTTTCTAATATCAACATGCTCTAGGTTTTCAGGCCGCTGCAAGTCCCCACTACAATCCGCCAGATCTTTTTCCTTGGTGAATACTGACGTAAAGTATTCATTAAGTACCTCCGCTATTTCTTCCGGATCCATACACACTTTCCCACTGCTGCACTTGACAGGACCTATCCTTTCGCATTTTATCCTCTTACTCTTCACGTACTTGTAGAACGTCTTGGGGTTTTCCTTGATCCTGCCCGCCAAGGCCTTCTCATGTCCCCTTCTGGCTCTCCTAATCTCTTTCTTAAGTTCATTCCTTTTAGCCTTGTACTCCTCCAGATCTCTAACATTACCTAACTCTCTGTACGCTTTTCTTTTCCGTTTGACTAGATTTATTATAGCCTTCGTACACCACGGTTCCTGTATCCTGTCATGACTCCCCTGTCTCATTGGAACATGTCTGTTCAGAGTTCCACACAAATATCCCCTGAATATTTGCCACATATCTTCCGTACGTTTCCCAGAGAACATCTGTTCCCAATTTAATCTTCCAATTTCCTGCCTGAGAGACTCATAATCCCCTTTACTCCAAGTAAACACCTTTCTAGCCTGTCTGTTCCCATCCCTCTCTAATGCTAACGTAAAGGAGATAGAATTATGATCACTATCACCAAAATGTTTACCCACTGAGAGATTTGACACCTGACCAGGTTCATTACCTAATATCAAATCAAGCACAGCCTCTCCTCTTGTAGATCTAACTACATACTGTGTCAAGAACCCTTCCTGAACACAGCTAACAAATTCCACCCCATCTAAACCTCTCACTGTCTGGAGATGCCAATCGATGTTTGGGAAATTAAAACCCCTCATCACAACAACTCTGTTATTCTCACACCGTTCTGGGATCTGCTTCCCTACTTGCTCCTCAATAACCCTGTCAGTATTGGGTGACCTATAAAAAACATACAGCACCGTTATCGACCCCTTCCTCTTCCTAACTTCCACCCAATCCCTCCACAATCCTTCCACAACGTCCACCTTTTCCGCAGCCGTGGCACTATCTCTGATGAACTGTGCCACTCCCCCACCTCTCTTGCCTCCCTACCTGTCCTTCCTGATACGTATAAAACCCGGCACTTGAATCAACCATTCCAGCCCCGGAGCCATCCAAGTCTCCGTAATGGCCACCACATCATAGCTCCAAGTGTCGATCCAAGCTCTAAGCTCATCTGCCTTGTTCACAACACTCCTTGCATTAAAATAGACACATCTCAAGCCTGTCTGAACACGTCCCTTCTCTATCATCTGTCCACGGCACCCACTCCTAGCCTCCTACACTCGAGAGCCGAACACCTCCTCCCCAGTCTCACCAGTACTGATCCCACCTCCCAACAATTCTAGTTCAAACTCTCCCCAGTAGCCTTGGCAAATCTCCCCGCTATTATGTTGGTCCCCCGGGATCCAAGTGCAACCTTTCCTCTTTGAACATGTCATACCTGCCCAAAAAGAGGCCCCAATGATCCAGAAAACTGAATCCCTGATCCTTACTCCAATCCCTCAACCACGCATTTAACCTCCTCCGCATTCTGTTCCTATACCCACTGTCACTTAGCACAGGCAGTGATCGGAAATTACTACCTTTGAGGTCCTGCTTCTCAACTTCTTTCTTAATTCTCTATGGTCTCCTTTCAGGACCTCATTCCTTTCCCTATCTATGTCGTTGGTACCAGTCTTGGACGCGATCTGGAACATCCCGGACCCTGGCACCTGGGAGGCAAACTACCTTCAGAGTTTCTTTCCTGCGTCCACAGAATCGCTTGTCTGCCCACCTAACTGTAGTCCCCTATCACTAGTGCCCTCCTCACTCCTTCCCTACCCATCCGAGCCACAGGGCCGGGCTCTATGCCAGAGACACTGTCACTGTTGCTTTCCCCAGGTAGGCTGTCTCCCTCAACAGTACTCAATCATGAGTACTTATTGTCAAGGGGTACAGGCACAGGGGCACTCTCTTCCCCCTCCTGACTGTGACCCAATTGCCTGATTCCTGTGGTCCCGGCGTGACCACCTGCCTATAACTCCTCTCTATGACCTGCTCACTCTCCCTGACCAGACGAAGGTCATCGAGCTGCATCTCTAGTTCCCTAACACTGTCCCTCAGGAGCTGGAGCTCGACACACCGGGTGCAGGCGTAGCCCTCCCGAAGGCAGGGACACTCCGGGAACTCCCACATCTGACACAGGAAACCGCACTCATACTCCTTCCTTAACTCGTCACCTACATTTCCTCGCCCCTTTACGCCGAAGCCCCTTGAGCCAAAACCCAGAACACTCTGCTCCCTCTCACTCAGCTGCCCGCTCCCACGCTGCCCGCTGGATATGGCTATTCCTGGTAAGGCTTTGGCGCTGGGATCGATGAAATACGACAGCCCAGCTTTTGTTTAGTTCTTGTTTTTTTTTATTACCATTTATTTTGTTTTTTTTTAGTTGTTTTTAGTTTGGTGCTTTTTTCTCATATAATCAAATTTCTTTTAAATCTTTTTCATGTTCAATTATTAAGAGATTGAAGATTGCAAAATGTTCAGATTATACATTTAGCTCTGTAAGTTTGTATATGTTAACTGTTATTATTGTAATCCTGATCTCCTTAGATCATGTGTATAATTACTATTGTTATGTAGATCAATTTAAAAATTAATAAAAAAAATTGGAAAAGAAAAAGAGAAGATGGAAGCGCACACATCATACCCAGCGCCAGCACCTTACCAAGGAGAGCAACCGCTGCAAGTACAAGATAGAAAATGCTCGCTACGTTGTAAATTGCTGGATATCACATTTTTCCGTATGAAGCACGGTTCAGTTGTTCAAAATGTTCCAGTTGTCCACACGTACTGGTGATTGGTTGGAATGTCTTATACAGAAGAGGAAATTTCAATGGACCAATTAATGTGTCCTGCTCCTTTCGTCACATCAGCCACAACCCACTGAACAAACACTTCAGGTAATCGATTTTTAAGCATTATGACACCATGCAATGAAATTCGCTCCTCAAGTAAATTACAAAAGAAATATATTTCTAATGTAGTTTGTTAACTTTTTCAAAGAAGGATGCTGCATTTTTGATTTCTTTGGTACAAGGTTGAGCTGTTTAAATGGCTTAACAGTTTTGTGACATGGACAATCACCTTCAACTAAGTATCATTTGTAAAACCCGGCGCAACACGTTTAGATTCTCAAATTAAGAAAGGGAATTTAGTTTGGCGGTTACATGTGTGACACTAGAAGGTTGGATTCCTGGAAGGGTAATATTCACACCTCCCGTTTGTCTTCGTGGGGAGGTAGGTGTTATAGTGCGGCATGAAATAGTCTCAGCAGATGATATTTCACATAACGTATTATTACTTTATTTATTTACCTCTAAAGATATCTGCACATCCACAATCACGAAGGTGTGGTCAGATTCTGCTCCGGCTCCACCTGCAAGTTCGTAGATGATACCACCGTATGAGCCGGATCTCAAACAATGACAAGACGGAGTACCAGGATTTAGAAAGGCTTTTGGAATATTGTCAAAACAGCAACCTCTCCCTCATGTCAGCAAGACAACATAACTGGTGATCGACTTTAGGAAGCGGGGAGGAGTACATGTCGATGGTGTTGAGGTGGAGGTGGTTCAGTGCTTGAAGTTCTTAGGCATAAGAATATAGTCAATCAATATAATCAATATATTGTCCGTCCAAACACATCGACGTTATGAACAAGTAAGAGAAACAGCGTCTCTTATTCCTCAGAAGGCTGAGGAAATACGGCAGGTCTCCAGTGACCCTCACGATATTTTACAGATGCACCACAGAAAGTATACTATCCAGACGTATTAAAGTTTGAGATCACAACTACTCTGCTTAAGACCGCAAGCAATTGCACAGAGTTGGAGACACAGCTCAGTCCATACTGGAAATGGGCTCCCTCCCATTGACTCTTTTTCACTTCTTGCTGCCTCAGAAAAGCAGCCAACATAATTAAAGACCCTTCCCACACCGGACATTCCCTCCTCTCCCCTTCCATTGAATAGAAAGTCCTGAAGTTTGAAAACATGCACCACAAGGCTTAAGAACAGCTTCTATCCTGCTGTTATAAGAATCTTGAACGGACCTCTTGATCTCTCAGTTTACCTTGTTTTGGCTCTTGCACCTTATCTGTCGAACTTCACTGCATTTTCTCCGTAACTAAACACTATATTCCACATTCCCTTATTGTTCTTCCCCATACACTATCTGGAAAATGTATTTACGTCTTGGAATGATCTATGTGGTGGCAAGAAAAACAAAGTTTTTCACTGTATCTCAGTATATGTGACAATAATAAACCAACTACCAATTACTATTATATTTTACAGATTTTATAAGGCGCTGAATCTACCACAAATGTTGTTGTTGTTACCGGCTGGAACAAGGTATCGGCTAAAAATGGTGATCTATCCACGTATACTTATGCTTGTAGGGATATTTCCCCTCATTTTTACAGAAGGAGCCCGGGAGCCGTTGGAGCAGCGAGTCCCCTTCAGGTCCGGTGAGTGTCTTTTAAAAGCTTTATAAGTGGAGGGAAACTGAAGGGTTAAATAGAGTGTTGAGTGGTTGATTAGAGAGAGCGGTACTTGAGGTAATTGGCAGGGACAAATATAAGGAGGGGTATCTGAAGAGTAGCGGCCAGTGTGTGTGAGTGGCTCAGGGTTAGGAGTGGAGCTCTGAGGCTTTGGCTCAAGAGGCTTCGGCGAGCAAGGGTGAGGACTAGCTTGCCGCTTGCCCCCAGAGAGGTAAGGCCGGAAAGTTCCTTTAATTTAAATAACTTTGGAAGAGGTAGAGGTGGCAACAGTTAGGGCAGTCGTGTGCTCCGTATAACAGTACGTGGGAATTTAAGGACAGCACACTTGTCCCTGATGACCACACCTGTAAAAGGTGCATCCAGCTACAGCTCCTGACAAACCGAGTTAGGGAACTGGAGCTGGAGGTGGATGAACTCCGGATCATTCGTGAGGTAGAAATAGACAGGAGTTTCAGGGAGATAGTCACCCCTAAAAGTCAGGAAACAGGTAACTGGGTGACTGTCAGGTAAAGGAAGGGTTATAGAAAGACAGGTCAGACCGACCCCCCCCCCCCCCCCCCCCCCCCCCGTGGCCGCTCCCATCAACAATATGTATACTGTTTTGGATACTAATGGTGGGGACGACCCACCAGGGACGAGTGGCAGTGGTCCCGTCTCTGGCACTGAGACGGGACCCTCAGCTCAGAGAGGAAGGAGGAAAAAGAAGAGAGCAGTAGTGATAGGGGTTGGATAGTTAGGGGGACAGATAGGAGATTCTATGGGAGAGATCGAGAATCCCGGATGGTCTGTTGCCTCTCTGGTGCCAGGGTCCACGATATCTCGGATCGAGTTCTCGATATTACCAGGAGGGAAGGTAAGAGGTCCCAGATGTGGTGGTCCACGTAGGGACCAATGACATGGATAGGAAAAGGGAGGAGGTCCTGCAAAGTGTTCAGAGAATTTGGTGCAAAGTTGAAGGACAGGACCTCCAAGGTTTCAATCTCAGGATTGCTACCCGTGCCAAGAGCTAGTGAGGCTAGAAATAGGAGGATCATGCAGCTAAATACGCGGCGAAGGAAATGGTGCAAGAGGGAGGGCCTCATGTTACAGACAATCGGGCTTTGTTCCAGGGAAGGTGAGACCTGTTCCGACGGGACGGTTTGCACCTGAACTGGAGGGGGGCAAACATTATTGCGGGTAGGTTTGCTAGTGCTGCTCCGGGGGTTTAAACTAGATTTTCAGGGGGAGGTGAACCGGAGAGTTAGAACAGATAGTGAGGTGGAGGAGGGAAAGGTCACGTGACTGCAAGTATAAACAGAAATCAAAGGTTTGTACGTGATATAACTGTCCTCAGGTGCATCTATTTCAATGAAAGGAGTGTTGTTGGTAATGCAGATGAGTTTAGGGCATGGATTGAACGTGGGATTATGACATTATTGCTATTAGTGAGATTTGGATGCAGGAGGGGTAGGACTGGCAGCTTAATGTCCCAGGGTTCCATTGTTTCAGACGTGATATAGGGGGAGGGATGAAAGGGGGAGGAGTGGCATTACTAGTCAGGGAAAATATCACAGCTGTGCGGAGACAGGACAGCCCGGAGGCCTCGTCTATAGAGGCAATATGGGTGAATCTGTGGGACAGGTAAGGTGTGGCCACACTAATAGGTTTGTATTCTAGACCGCCCAATAGTCACAGAATTGGAGGAACAAATCTGTGGTGAGATAGCAGACAGATGTAAGAAACAGAAAGTTGTGATAGTAGGGGATTTTAACTTTCCACATATTGACTGGGACTCCCACACTGCGAAAGGGCTGGATGGCTTGAAATTTGTCAAATGTGTTCACGAAAGTTTTCTAAATCAATATATAGAGTTACCAACGAGAGAGAATGCAATACTTGATCTCCTATTAGAGAACCAGACAGGTCAGGTGACAGAGGTATGTGTAGGGGAGCATTTTGGGTCCAGTGACCATAATGTCATTAGTTACAAGTTAATTATGGATAAGGGCATGTCTGGTCCTCGGGTTGAGGTTCTAAATTGGAGAAAGGCCAATTTCGTGGAAATGAGAAAGGATCTAGGAAGAGTTGATTGGGATGAGTTGCTTTCTGGCAAGGATGTGCTCAGTAAGTGGAAGGCCTTCAAAGGCGAAATTTTGAGAGTGCAGAGTTTGCATGTTCCTGCCAGGATTAAAGGCAAAGTTAAAAAGCATAGGGAACCTTGGTTTTGAAGGGATATTGGCGATCTGCTTAAGAAAAAGAGGTGTGTAGCAGGTATAGGCAACTAGGAACAAATGAGGTACTTGAAGTGTATAGAAAAAGTAAGAAAATACTAAAAGGAAATCAGGAAGGCAAAAAGAAGACATGAGGTTGCTTTGGCAGATAATGTAAAGGTAAATCCGAAGGGTTTCTACTAGTATATGAAGAATAAAAGGACAGTAAAGAACAAAATTTGCCCTCGAGAAGATCAGAGTGGTCGTCTTTGTGTGGAGCCTCAGGAGATGGGCGAAATCTTAGACAATGTTTTTGCATCAGTATTTACGCAGGAAACGGGCATAGTGGATATGGAAGGAAGGGAAACAAGCAATAGTCATGGAACATATAGAGATTAAAGAGGAGGAGGTGCTTGCTGCCTTACAGTGAATAAAGATAGATAAATCCCCTGGGCTAGATAAGATTTCCTCGGACATTGAGGGAGACTACTTCAGAAATTGCAGACACCCTGGCAGTTATATTTAAAATGTCCTTAGCCACGTGTGTGGTGCCGGAGGACTGGAGGTTAGCTCACTTTGTTCCTTTGTTTAAAAAAGGATCTAAATGTAAGCCAGGTAATTAAAGGCCGGTGAGCCTGACATCAGTAGTGGGTAATTTATTGGAAGATGTTCTGAGATATCGGATATAGAAGTATTTGGACAACCAAGGGCTTATTAAGGATCGTCAGCATGGCTTTGTGCGTGGTAGATCGTGTTTAACGAATCTTGTAGAGTTTGTCGAGGAGGTTACCAATAAGGTAGATGAAGGAAAGGCTGTGGATATTGTCTACAAGGACTTTAGTAACGCCTTTGACAAGGTCCCACATGGGAGGTTAGTTCAGAAGGTTCAGACATTAGGTGTCCATGGTAGGTTGTAAGCTGGATTCGAAATTGGCTGTCTGGGAGAAGACAGTGTGGTACTGTACGGTTGTTTCTCAGACTGGAGGCCTGTGACTAGTGGTGTGCCTCAGGGATCTGTGCTGGGGCCATTGTTTGTTGTCTATATCAATGATCTAGATGATAATGTGGTAAATTGGATCAACAAGTTTGCTGATGACATTAAGATTGGAGCAGTTGTGGACAGCGAGGAAGGATTTCAAAGCTTGCAGAGGGATCGGAAGCAAATGGAAGAATCGGCCAGAAAATGGCGGATGGAAGTTAATGCAGACAAGTGTGAGGTGTTGCATTTTGGAAGGACAAATCAAGGTAGGACAAACGCAGTAAATGGTAGGGCACTGAGGCGTGCGGAGGAACAAAGGGATCTGGGAGTTAAGATACATAATTCCTTGAAAGTGGCGTCGCAGGTAGACAGGGTTGTTAAATAAAAAGGCTTTTGGCATCCTGGCATTTATAAATCATAGTATTGAGTACAGGAGTTGGGATGTTATGGTGTGGTTGTATTAGACATTGGTGAGGGCAAAATTGGAGTATTGTGTAGTTCAATATCAGTAAGATTGAATGAGTGCAGAGGAGATTTACTAGAATGTTGCCGGGTCTTCAGGAGTTGAGTTACAGGGAAAGATTGAACAGGTTAGGACTTTATTTTTTGGAGCGAAGAAGAATGAGGGGAGATCTGATAAAGTTTTACAAAATTATGAGGGGTAAAGACAGTTAATGTGAATAGGTCTTTCCACCTATATTAGGAGAGATAAGTACGAGAGAACATGGCTTTAGGGTGAAAGGGGAATGGTTTAGGGGGAACATTAGGGGGAACTACTTCACTCAAAGAATGGTGGAAGTATGGAACGGGCTGCCATCTGACGTAGTAAATGCGGGCTCACTCTTGAGTTTTAAGAATACATGGACGGTAGAGGTCTTGAGGGTTATGGACTGGGTGCAGATAAACGGGACTAGCGGAGTAACGTTTCGGCACAGACTAGAACGGCCGAATAGCCTGTTTTTATGTGCTGTAGTGTTCTATGGTTCTATAGTTCATTTCATTCTGTCGTCACCAATCCATTCATCCAAATTCATTGAAAATGACCAATACAAAACGCTATAAAATGGCAATATGCGCACCACCCTTGTATCCTTGAAGTTCCACGCGTTGATTATATCTCCATAAATCACTGCGGGTGTTATCTCCATTGTCTCCTGTTTAGAATCCCACACTGACGACTTCCGGTCACTGTCCCATAAGCGTGAAACATCTCCTCTATCCCATGTAACCACGGGGACGAGTCATTTAACCCCAATTAACAAGAGTTAAATTTGGCTTACCACCAGGAGTGAGGGCGTTGTGCATTGCATAGTGGACATTGGAACACCTTTTGCCCAGTTTTAATTTTGTTTCATCACGGCAACCTCTAATTACATTGATATCACTGCTCCCATCTGAAACTAAACCGGGATGAACTTTATAGTTTGTTCTGAGATTATTTTGGTCCACACACCAGCGCCATCATGAAGACTGCTAATTTTAATCTTTGTGCGATCTCCCAAGTCCAGCTTGCTTCGTTTATCTAATGTTCATGGCGTCCTCCATACTTGTACCTGAGTAATGATTACTTCGCACATTCCTGCTCAGCGTCGTTTTTCCACTCTCCATAAACAGCAGGACATCCGAAGCACAGCTCCCCGCGTCATTACTCGTTCCAAATCGTGGCAACTTTTCACTCCTTCCACATTGACTCCCACATCAGCAATACTTTGGTTTAAAAACTGTCACATGCTACATAATTATTTCATATCATCGGCCCACACCATCACTCTCATCGCTTTCAACCGCACAGCTCTCCAAAGCATTTGTCTTCCAATTCCAGTCTCATTACTTAATTGCTACAGTATTAAGTCGGCTGTTTATATTCCGAAGCGCCAAGCTCTGAACTTCACTCCCTCTCTTTCCGCCTTTAATCATGTGATTGCACTGGAGAGAGTGCAGAGGAGATTCACTGGAATTTTGCAGCAGACTCATGTTTGTTAATGAAACAGAAGATGCTATCTATCAGGCTGACACAGGAAAATCAGAATGTTTATGCTTCGGAATAACGGTAGCATCGATACATGATTGGACGATGGTTTACAGGAGTGCAGAAACTATGTTATCATTTTTTTTCTCTGAAGGACAAAACGAGTTTGCTGTCTTTTGGTGTAAAATGGAATTTGGGTCATTGTTATAAATGACGGATTTGCGAAGTGACGATGCAATTGTTGTTCCATTAGTTTGGGAGAACGACAGAGGAAGAAGCTCTTCACATGGAGAGACAAGAAGAGCTGGCGATGGTTTTGAGCTGAATCAAGGTCTGACGCTTTTGACGGAGTAAATGTTGGTGCGGAATCTTACGGACTGTGTACATTGCAAAAAAATACTTGAATACCTCTGTTATTCGGTAACACTAACAGTAAAATATCAAGTGGCATTTTATGGTCAGATTGATAATACAGTGATATATGCAAATATATTAAAACATCTCTCAAATTCTCACATAGGATTAAACCATTAAACTAAAATAAATGACATTTTTGAAATAAAATAACACCATAGTGTTCCTTGCAATGTCCACTGACTAACATTATTCAATATTCTGAGCACATAGACACCAAGAGACGGTTATTCTATGACGCTGGATGCGTAATACACCAACGGAGCCACACAAATTGTAGTCAATTGCAATACCTTACCAGGAGTACTGACAGCAGCAAGTACAGGATAGTAAATTCTAACGATGTGGTAAATTGGTGGATATCCCATTTTCTGCATGAGGCAGCGATCAGTTGCACAAGATGTTCTAATTGTCCATATAAACTGATTCCAGAGCTCTTATAATACAGAAGAAATGGACAGCAAGCTAATTAGTGCCCTCCTCAGTCACATTAATCTCAAGCCAAAATTAACACATACTGTTATTTTCTTTTTTTACTCTTTGTCACATTGTGTAACATATGTTTGAACAGATTTTCAGTGAAGAACACAGCGATTTCTGTTCCTGTGTCACCAAGCTTAAACTGCTCAAACAAACGTTTTCTCCATTGGATCGTTCATTTTATTTTACAACAAACGCTGTCTCCTTCATTACCGAACAATGAAAACATTAGCGGTATCACATCGACTTACAGGAAGAACCGTGTTTATTATCGCGGGTGAAATGAGGGATACACCTTCCTGCGTGTTGTCAGTTCAGCCACCATCTTGTCTTTTCGGCGCTTTAGTGCTGCAAGTGACAGTCACAGGCGGATGAGATATAAAACAACTGATGTTTACTACATCCCCGTATGTTTCCTGACACCAACAAGTCCAAAGCACAATGAGAACGGCCTGTGATTCTCCGCAAAGACATCCAGTTGTCAGGAAGCTGGCTGCAATATGTACACCGACTGGGAACAGTACATTACAGTGGAGAAATCGTCCATGTGGCCAACCCACTTCGTGTCCATGAACGATGATATCGTCCTTACTTTAAAAAAAATGCCTGCATTACGTTTATAAATATTTCACTGTGTCTGATTCTATCCGTATGTCCACCACGTCATTTCCTGTCCGAGTAAACCCTTCCGGTAAAAACTACGAACTTCTGTCCTACCCTCATGTCGATCAGCTTCTCCCCACATCCGTCCAGGGACCCAAAAGGCACTATACACCCTCCTATTTAATTCCTTTTGAAACATGTTCATGACTTTATGGTGTAACCAAGATATTATTCAACATACTTTGAATCACAGATAGAAAATATGCAAACATCAATTGATGATGATGATTTTTGATTGCACTTCACACGTCTTTTGCGCTTTCCGTGAAATTACTTTGTTGCTTCTCCATGTGGCTGTTTCTCAGAGTCGACCTCAAGTCACCAAGGCTTTCACTTGTCACGTCTCCGGATTTGTCCAAGCATTTCCCTTTCATTTTGATAAATTGAGTTAAATTCGTTTATTTTTAACACGTGTACCGAGATACATTGAAAGAAAATTATTTTGCCTGCCATCCTTGCAGACCAATTCATTACAATAGTATATTGAGGAGTACAAGGGAGAGCAATAACATAATGCAGGAAAAGTTTTACAGTAACGGAGAAAGTGCAGTGCAGGCAAATAATAAGGTGCAATGACATAACGAGGGCGATTCTGAGTTCATGGTTCTATCTTTTCGTACCAAAGCCAGCCTTGACCTGGTTGTACGTGCTTTCCGTCTTTTGTATTTTATGCCCCATTGAAGGAGGAGAAGAGAGAATATGCGGGGTGGGGGAAATTTAAAAATGTAGACTGCTTTAACGACACAGCGACCCCATGGAAGAGAGGCTGGTTTCTGTGATGTGTTGAGCTGTATCCACAGATCTCTACAGCATCAGGATGTCTCAGGCAGAGCAGTTGGCATTCCAAGCCGTGATGCATCCGACTTGAATGCTTCAATTATGAATCGTTAAATAATGTTGAGGGACAAAGAGGAGACACCAAATTCCGTTAGCGTCCTGAGGAAGTGGAGGCGCTGGTGCACTTTCTTGGCCATGGCCTCCACGTGGTTGGACCAGAACAGGTTATTGGTGATGTTCGCTGCTCGAAGCTTCAAGCTCCCAAACCTGTTGATGTAAACAGGAATGTGTGCACCACGGCCTTCCTGAAGCCAACGATCTGCTCTTTTGCTTTGCTGACATTGAGAGAAAGGTTTTTCTCATGACACAATGCCATGAGCCCCTCGATCTCCTTCCTGTACTCCAACTCATCGTTATTTGAGATTCAGCCCACGACGGTGGTGTCATCTGCAAACTTGCAAATGGAGTTAGAGCAGAATCTGGCCACGAGTACGTGAGTGTATGAGGCCGTGGACGTAGCCCTTTAGGTACCACTGTTGATAATAACTGCAGCGGAGGCTTTGCTATCTATCCGCACTGATTGCGGTATGCTGGTCAGGCAGTCAAGGTTCTATTTAGAAAGGGGGGTGTTGAGACCCAGGTACAGAAGTTTGGAGATGAGTTTGCTTGGAATTATAGTTTTGAGGGGAAATCTGGAACTGACAAGCAATCGTCTAATGGAGTTGTCTTTGCTGTTCAGCTGCTTCAGAGATGAGTGTTGGACCAGGGAAATGTGATGCTCACTGTGGACATGTTTCTATGCTCAGCGAATTGCAGTGGGTCGAGGTTGTATGGGAGGCTGGAGTTCATGTGTGCCTTTTAAAATTCATTAATTGCATTTAACATTTCATTTCTGAACCAAGATTCATTTTGTGTTCATATCAGATTGAAATTGTATTTTCACCCTGTTTTATCGGCTTCTTTTTGCATTTTTGTGCGTTCCCTCGTCACCGTTCCCATTCATTTATTGGTTCATCCCTGCTGATCCTGAAATCTGACCTGGGTATACTGGGGATCTCAGCATTGATATTACGCTTTCACCAGTCATCCCTCACAAATTAAGGCACGATAGGTAATATTGTGGAACAACTAATTGGAAAACTTGAACGAATTGCATTGAATGCTATAGATGTAGTTTCTCGACGGTGTTCCGGACGTTCTCTGCAGCTTTGTTTGAACGACATATTCCCTTGTATGTACTTTAAACACAGTGAATGAAATTCTGCTACTTATTCCGAACGCTGCGTGTGGACATCCCCTCCCCAAGTATTATTGCCACACGTGGTCTCGTTTTCAGTTTCGTTAACACTGGGCCACTCGCCGCGCTTGGCAACTTCATGGCACCGAAATGATTTCCATCCCGCAATATTTAACTCCAGCACCAACTACGACACAGTTGGTACCTCCATGATGTCATTAACATCAGACAACTTCCCATTAAATCTTTGATTCCAGTTCCTCAAATGTATCCACAGATATAGTACATCTGTTTATTTTCATAATCTTGATGGTTCTTTGAAATGACGTGTTTCACTGGTTCCTACGGTAACGACAAGATTCTACATGTTTTTCTCTTGACAGTAATAAACCATTTGCTTTATTCCCCGCTGATGATTTGCAGAACAGCTGTGGCTCTTGATCCTTGAACAATTGGCTGAGGGGAACCGCATCCTCTCTTTCTGAACATAAGCCACTGAGGACCCTGCACACATGTCACCACTCAGTCAATTGCTTCAGGAAAGCATGGTATGCATTATCCGCTGGGCCAAATGCCCTTTTTCCGCACCGATTTTCTTTACTGAGCGTAGAATCAGTTAAATCGCAAGTAGAAATTGACACAGACAATTTTGCAATACGATGATAGATTCAAAATGTATGAAGATCATTTTTGCTGGAAAGGACAGTTCACGATATCAGTCTCTGTGCAATGGGAGTGAATCAAAGACATGATACAATGAAGCAACAAGAAACTACATATGTTGGAATCTGAAGCAACAGACAATCTGCTTGAGGAACTCAGCATTTCGAGCAGCATCTATGGGGCAAAGGAACTGACGACCGTTTGGATCCAAAGCCTGTCTCAGGATACGATGAGTTTGGTTTTGCATGCTTGCATGAACGAAGAAAAGGTGTGTAACGGCAAACTTTATAACCCCACGGATGATAATGTGTACATTTGGTGAGATAACGCCATAAAGTATAAGTAGAATGAGCTAAGTAAAGCTGAATACAGCATGAAAACTTCAAACGCACTGAACGCTCACGAGCGGTAATGGAACAGAAATAAGGAAAGTAAAGTGCGTGGGAAAATCTGGACAAATTCAATCAAAGAATATTCACATGTCTAAGGGAAGGTTTTATAAATGTGGAAAAACAAATTAGTGAAGGCAAAGTTGCCATGACAGGAAGGATGTTTAAAGAAGCGTGAATAAAAATTGCAGGTGCAATTCATTTTGCGATTATTTCCAATCTCACGACTGTTGCCAAAGGGTCGCGGGGCTACTAACCTCGTCCTGGCGTTTAAAGAGGACACAAGAGTAAAACCGATCAATTACAAATCACGTCATTCAACGTGGCTGGTTGTAAAACTACTACAAGTGACAATATAACTGTAAAGGGCAGTATAAATCTTACAAATTCACAGATTAATGCAATATAGTCAGAATTAAGTATTGAACTGAATAACAAACTGTGCCTTCCCTCGGCTGGGGAAAGATCAGGTCGATGAGGAACATGCGTGTGATCTAAATCCCTGGAATTTATAGGGTTTTTATCAAATTCTTAGAAACGAGTGCACAAACTATACAGAGAGTGGTGATTACCTGAAAACAGCTTCAATTATTCATAATTAATGCAAAGGATGTCTTCATATTTATGGAGGGGGAGAGTGAAAAAATGCTTATTGATGAAAGACTGGAGCGGAGAAAGATCGTGCGGCGCTCTGAGAGCAGTATTTGTGCCCAGATCCTTGTCTGAAGCACAAGATAACTCGTAGAGGAACCCACACCGATCAGACCATTGGCCCATAGAACTTCAATCAGGAATGCCTTATTGTAATGGCTGACCTTGATTTTTCGCCACGGCGACATTCTGATACCACAACCCCCTGCACCATAGATCCGCGAAAAACTGAAAAGCACAACCATTTCCGCGTTAGACCTGCCTCACGTTTTATGTATGAAAGAGCTTGAAAACGTGAGCTCTTTTGTGTGCGTTCTGAAGGGCGTTCTTCAAAGCCGCGTGTACTATTGCCATGGAATCCAATGGATTCAGGGAAACTTCGCCTGACACCAATTTTTTGTCAATTAAATTTCTCCAGTAATGACAGAAGGATGTGCTGTTCTGTCCCAGAGACTAATCCAGTTGCATGGAATGAAATTTACCAACACAAGTCACATCGCCAACACTTAGTTCCTTGCCCCAGTATCCCAATGCAACTAAATGAATGAAGAGGCCTTCTGTGAATATAACAGATTCCCGATGGTTCGGCACATGCCTATATTATTCATTGTATTTACCGTAGAGAAGGACATGGAATCTGATGAGCTCCAGGTGCGAGGATTTTCATTTTGGCCAGTTAAACCTGAGCAGGACTTACTCAGTAAATGGGGAGGCCCAAGGTAATGTTGCAAACAAGGAAACCTTGGGTTACATCGTTCCCTAAAATTGGCGACAGAGGCAGACAGCGTTTGGCACTCAGGGCTATGAGTGCAGGACTTGGGACGTCATTTGCAATTGTCTAATTCATTGCTTAGAGCACACTTAGATTATAGTGTGCAGTTCTCGTCGCCAGTAAAACGAAGAATGTCACTGAGCTGGAACGGGTGCAATACGAGTAAGAACGAAGTGTATGGATCCGTGCTGTACTACTCCATTTCTCTAAGAAGCTAAAATATTCACGAGGATATCACTGGGATGGAGGTATTGAATTACAAAGAGGCAGTCTACAAGGTGGAACATGGTTCCTTGGTGTATAAAAGGTTGCGGCGCATAAAATCATGAGGGGAATAAATAAGGTTGATCATCACAGGTACAGGATTTTAATACTAGAAGGCACCTATTTAAGGTGAGAACGGATGAATTTAAAAGGGATCTAACGGGCAGTATTTTTCAAAATGAGTGTGGTTGGTGTATGGAATAAACTGGAAGAGGAAAATACAGGTTACGGAACAATCACAATGTTTCAAAGACATTTGGGCGGGTACATGAATCGAACAGGCCTCGAGGGATATCAGCCAACCACAGGTTGGTGGGACAGAGGCAGAGGACAGAGGACACCTTGTAGATGGACATTTTGGACAGCATAATCCTTTTGGGGTGAACGGCCTATTTCCGTGCTGTGGACTTCTATGTCCGCATAACTTACGACAGACTCTGCTCTCAGTTATCCATTTCATTATGTTCTTTTTTGTGAGTGTATCTGCATGTTATTGGAGTGTCTTGATGTATCTTCCCTTAAATTGGGGGGTATTCGAACATAGCGAATATTTCCGTGAATGTTGGATTCATTAAACCGCTGAGAACTTTGAGTAACATTCTCAATAAATTAAACCCACTTTTCTGAGCCATAGTGAAAAAGAAGAACAGTCGTATCATGTAGTAAAAGTAACAAGCATACTTCAGTTCACATCTGCTGTGACAGCAGATTTTGGATTTTGACAAAACAAAGCTGCGAAAACTGTGAATGTATTTAACGAACTGGAAGCAAAGTTTGAATCGGAAGCTGTCTGATTTAAACAGATGGCTGATGCACAGACGGAGTGAGAGTAGGTGCAGGAGTCAATCTTTGCTCGTTGGAAATCATTTAGGGGCAGGGGGCAATATTAATCGAGGAAGCAAACGGGCCACGGATGGCAATATGACAGGCGGGACAATAGTCCACACAGAGCATTCACAATAAACAGTGGAAAAAAAATACAAGATCAAGTTTGGCTCAGATAGATATACAGAGAAAGTCCGGAACATGGAGAGGTACTATCAGCGCAGTGTTTGATGTATTTGATCTCATTTCTCCACTTCATCATTCCGCGGTATTACCTAATCCCACCTGAATCGGTAAAGGATGACTGGTGAAGACGTGATTTCAATGCTGAGATCTCCAATATGACCAGGATTGAATAGTACTGATTATTCAACGGCAACTGCGGATGACGAGTTCACAGAAACGCAAAAGGAAGCTGGTGAAACAGGATGGCAATGCAATTAGATCCATAGAACCATAGAAAACTACAGCACAGAAAATAGGCCATTCGGCCCTTCTAAACTGTGCCGAAACATTATTCTGCTAGTCCCATTTACCTGCCCCCAGCCCATACCCCTCCAGATCACTCTCGTGAATGTATCTATCCAATTTACTCTTAAAAATTAAGAGCGAGCCCGCATTTACCACATCAGATGGCAGCCTGTTCCGCACTCCCACCACTCTTTGAGTGAAGAAGTTCCCTCTAATGTTCCCCCTAAACCTTTCCCCTTTCACGCTAAATCCATGTCCTCTCGTACTTATCTCTCCTAATCCAGGTGGAAAGAGCCTACTTGCATAAACTCTGTCTATGCCCTTCATCATTTTGTAAACCTCTTTCATATCTCCCCTCATTCTTCTCCGCTCCAAGGAATAAAGTCCTAACATGCTCAATCTTTCCCTGTAACTAAACTCCTGAAGACCAGTCAACATTCTAGTAAATCTACTCTGCACTCTTTCAATCTTACTGACATCCTTCCTGCAGGTCGGCAACCAGAACTGCACAAAATATTCCAAATTTGGTCTCACCAATGATTTATACAACCTCACCAAAACATTCCAACTCCTATACTCAATACTTAGGTTTATAAATGCCAGGATGCCAAAAGACTTTTTAACAACCCTGTCTACCTGTGACTCTACTTTCAGGGAATTATGCGCCCTACCATTTACTGTGTGTGCCCTACCTTGATTGGTCCTTCCAAAATGCAACACCTCGCACTTGTCTGCATTAAATTCCATCTGCCATTTTCTGGACCATTTTTTCCATTTGGTCGAGATCCCTCTGCAAGCTTTGAAAGCCTTCCTCGCTGTCCACTACACCTCCAATCTTAGTGTCATCCGCAAATTTACTAATCCAATTTACCACATTATCGTCCAGATCATTGATATATACAACAAACAACAAAGGCTCCAACACAGATCCCTGAGGCACACCACTAGTCACAGGACTTCAATCTGATAAACAACCATGCACAACCACTCTCTGTCTTCTCCCACTCAGCCAATTTCGAATCCAATTTACAACCTCTCAATGGATATCCATTGACTGAACCTTCTGAAGCAATCTCCCATGTGGGACTTTGTCAAAGACCTTACTAAAGCCAATGTAGACAACATCCACAGCCTTACGTTCATCTACTTTCTTAGTGACTTCCACAAAAAAACTCCACAAGATTCGTTAAACACCATCTACCACGCACAAAGCAATGCTGACTATCCTTAATCAACCCTTGGCTATCCAAATACTTATATGTCCTACCTCTCAGAACACCCTCCAATAATTCACCCTCTACTGATGTCAGGCTCACTAGCCTGGAATTACCTGGTTTACTCCTAGAGCCTTTCTTAAACAATGGAACAACATGAGCTATCCTCCAGTCCTCTGGCACCGCACCCATGCTAAGAAAATTTTAAATATATTTGCCAGGGCCACTGCAATTTCTACACTAGTCTCTCTCAAGGTCTGAGGAAATATTTTTTTCTGGCCCAGGGGATTTATCTACCTTTATACGCTGTAAAGCATCAAGTACCTCCTCCTTTTTAATCTCTATACGTTCCATGACACTGGTGCCTGTTTCCCTTCCTTCCATATCCACGATGCCAGTTTCTTGAGTAAATACTGATGCAAAAAAAAACTGTTTAATACCTCCCCCATCTCCTGAGGCTTCACACATATACGACCACTTTGATCTTTATTATCCTTCTGCCCTTAATATACCTGCAGAAACCCTTCGGGTTTATCTTCACATTATCTGCCAGAACAGCCTCATGTCTTCTTTTTGCCTTCCTGATTTCCGTTTTTAGTATTTTTTTATATTTCCTATACTCTTCAAGTACCTCATCCCATCCTAGTTGCCTATACCTGCTATACACCTCTCCTTTTTTCTTGACCAGCTCACCAATATCCCTTGGAAACCAAGGTTCGCTATGCTTGTTACCTTTGCCTCTAATGCTGACAGGAACGTACAAACTCTGCACTCTCAAAATTTCGTCTTTGAAGATTTTCCATTTACTGAGCACATCCTTGCCAGAAAATAACATCCCAATCCACCCTACCCATATCCTTTCTCATTTCCACAGAATTGGCCTTTCTCCAGTTTAGAACCTCCACTCGAGGACCAGACCTATCCTTATCCATTATTATCATTAAACTTATTGCATTATGGTCTCTGGACCCAAAATGCTCACCTACACCTAACCTGCCTGGTTCCCTGAGAGGAGATAAAGTATTGCATTCTCTCTTGTTAGACCCTCTGTATATTGATTTAGAAAACTTACCTGAACACATTTGACAAATTCCAAGCCATCCAACACTTTCGCAGTGTGGGAGTCCCAGTCAATATGTAGAAAGTTAAAATCCCCTAATTTTACAAATTTCTGTTTCTTACATCGGTCTGCTATCTCCCTACAGATTTGTTCCTCCAATTCTCTCTGACTATTGGGCGGTCTATAATACAACCCTATTAGTATGGCCACATTTTTCTTGTTCCTCAGCTCTGTAGCTCTGTAGACGAGCCTGCCGGCTGTCCTGTCTACGCACAGCTGTTATGTGTTCCCTGACCAATAATGCTATTCCTCCCCTTTTAATTCCTCCCCACCCCCCCATCACGTCTGAAACAACGGAAGCCCGGAACATTAAGCTGTCAGTCCTGCCCCTCCTGTAACCATGTCTCATCAATAGCAATAACATCGTAATCCCACGTGCCATCCACGCCCTAAACTCATCCGCTTTACCTACAACACTCCTTGCATTGAAATAGATGCACCTGAGAACATTACTGTCATGTACAAACCTTTGATTTCTGTCCATACCTGTAGACCTCACACGATCATTTTCCTCCTCACTTTCTTCTCTAACACACTGGTTCCCCTCATCTTGCAAATCTAGTTTAAACCCACTGGAGCAGCACTAGCAAACCTACCTTCAAGTATGTTAGTCCCCTTCCAGTTCAGGTGTAAACCGTCCTTTCGGAACAGATCCCACCTTCCTTGGGACAAAGCCCAATTATCCAGAAACCTGAAGCCCTCCCTCCTGCACCAACTACTTAGCCACGTATGTAGCTGCATGATCCTACTATTTCTAGCCTCAAGAGCACGTGGCACTGATAGCAATCTTGAGATTGCAACCTTGGAGGTCCTGTCCTTTAACTTGGCACCTAATTCCCTAAAACCTCTTTGCAGGACCTCCTCCTTCTTCCTATCAACGTCATTGGTCCCTACATGGACCACGACATCTGGCTGCTCATCCTCCCTCCTGATAAATTCAAGAACTCGATCTGAGATATCACGGACCCTGTCACCAAGGAGGCAACAGACCATCCGGGATTCTCGATCTCTCCCACAGTATCTCCTATCTGTCCTACTAACTATTGAATCCCCTATCACTACTGTTCTCCTCTTTACCCTCCCTCCTATCTGAGATGAGGGTCCCGACTCGGTGCCAGACACTCGACCACTACAACTTGTCCCTGTTAGGTCGTCCCCACCAGCAGTATCTAGAAAGGTATACTTATTATTGATGGGACGGCCACAGGGGTGCATTGCTCATTCTGTCTAATCCCCTTCCCTTTCCTAACAGTCACCCAGCTACCTGCCTCCTGACTTTTATGTGTAACATCTCCCGGAAACTCCTATCTATGTCTGCCTCTACCTCCCGAATTATCCGAAGTTCATCCAGCTCCAGCTTCAGTTCCCTAACACGGTTTCCCAGGAGCTGCAGCTGGATGCACCTTTTACAGGTGCAGTCATCAGGGACAAGCATGCTGTCCCTGACTTCCACATACTGCATTCGGAGCACACAATTGCCCGAGCTGCCGCCTTCATTACCCAATACGACTTTAATTAACTTAAAATAGCTTACCGGCCTTACCTCTCAGGGTGCGAGCTCTTCCTCAGCCACTGGTCGCCGAAGACTCTTGAGCCAAAACCTCAAGGCTCCACTCCTACTCTGAGCCACTTACTCACTGGCCGCTCCTCACTGCTCCTCAATTCAATACCATATATATGCAAACTACATGTTGTTTCAGCAAGGACTTGTAAAATGAGAGGGAAATGTTTGGACAAATGGACTGAGATTTGGCGATTAAAATAATGATAAGAAGTTGACTGTGAAGGACAGTCACATCGATAAGGAAAGAAGTCATTACATGGAGAATGTAAAAGAGGTGTGCAGTGCGAGTAAAATTCATCATCAATTGATTACGTTTTGTGTGCCTGTGATTGACAATATTTTGAATATGTTGCCGTGTGACAGCATGACTTGATGAAAATTGTTAAACAAGCAAACACAAGGGGAAAACACATGGGAGATCCTTGGTGGGGTGAAGTTCGTCGGCATGAGGGCAAGAACGAAGATTGTTTTTTTTATAAAAGGAGTGGCTCGGACAGAAAATGACGTGAAAGATTTAACGATTGAATCCGACCCCATTAACTATTTACAAAAGTAATGCAGGTAAATCAAGTATGCATGTTAAGTAAGGACTACATCAACGTTCATGGCTGCGAGGTGAGTTGGTCAACTGGACTATTTCTGTACTATGAAGAACTCTTCTCAGTCTGTGTACACGTTGTATTCATCTGCCTGACAACTGTATGTGTGTGCGGAGCATTACAGGTGGTTCTCATATTGGCTTGGATTGTTGATATGATGAGACATAGTGGGATGTAGTAAAGATATTTTATCTGGCTGCCCCTTCCAACACTAAACCCACATGTGTAGGACAAGACGCTGGCTAAACTATCCCCTCCCAGGAATGTTTTTTCCTAATTCCATTTGATACATGATGCTCCCTTCATTCTACTCGTACACGCTGTACCACCGATGTTATAAATGTTCGATAATTGAAGGAGATGGTGTTTATTATAAAAAGGAACAAACCAAAGGACAAAACAAATCTGTTCAAACGGTTCAAACTTCGTGACACAGAATAGAAAGTGCAGTGTCCTCCACTGAAATTCTTTCCAAACAACACAAAGGAAATTGCAAAGGAAACTATGCTGTGCTTCCACTGTAAAACGTAATTTATTTTATTTTGATGGTGTAATCCTGTATGGCAATTTGAGAGGTTTTCATTATATTTACATATAGTTATGACTGATCAATCGATGCATATGTTGCAAATTGATTTTTGTTAATAACACCGCTGAATACCATAAATATTTTTGCATGCTTACAAAGCACACAGTCAATAAGATACCGCACAAACGCTTCCACCTTCCAACCGCAATCAGGGCACGCCGGCTCTGATACGTGTGTGGCTTTTCAGTTGATACCTGGTCAATGCTGAGTCCGCTCCGGCCTCGGGTAGTTCCAACACAATTCTGCTCACAATAGCATCAAGGTTGACTGAAGGAGCAGGGAAAATGCAAGAAAGCGATTTTTGTCAGCCCTCGATTCAGCTCAAACCTATCGCCAGCTTTTCCTACCCTCACTGTAAGTGGAATTCTTCGTCTGCTGTCATATCAAAATGAGGGAACTATAATTGTACCGTCGCGTTTAACTGTCAGGGGAAAAGCAATGACCCAAGCTCTCTTGTCTGGCAGAATACACCTGCAGCACCTTGTCCATCGGAATAAAAACAAACGTTTATGTCACGGCACCAGCTTTTCGTATTCCCGTAAATTGCTTATCAGTGCAGTCGTTGCTAAGTACTTCTCTTCTTAATGTTTCTTATGCGTTAACGTGGCAAGTTCCATTTGGTGTTCCATCAACAAATATGACCTCTTTTCTTGTGTCCTCACTGATTGTTGACAAGCACAATCATGGCAGAACCACGCGAAGGAGTTCTGTTCTTATTTAAAGTAAGGCTCAGCCTCCAGCTTTCCTTCCTGCCGGTTGACTTCAGAGCGTGAAACTAGCGAGAAATCTGTGCTTCGCTCGCGAAGCGTCAGTCTGATCGACCATCCGCATCCCATTTCGTCAGGACGGATTGACTGTTCCTCAGGCAGAGCCTCCAGGCAGTGGTCCGATCCGAATACTAATGTTACTGTACTAATCAATAAACACTGACAATCTAGGTCCGTTGGGAAGTAACAGCATACTTTATAATTTCTTTCAGTTATTTCAACGGCAACTGTGATCCTGTCCCGTGGAAAATGTGGTCTTTCTAAATGCATCGCACGGTACCTGGTGGCCATGGAGGCAGCAGATCCGATGGACGCTGTCCTTGCTGTGATATTGGAGCAGATTAATTTTATGTTTTTATTTGCTTATGTCTTGTTGATAACATCGTTGTATGCTGTGATATTTGTCCTCCGGGTCGAAACCACAGACTGTTCCGTTTTTTTGACGGTTGAAAATTGAACATAGAACATGGAACACTTCGGCACAGCACAGGCCCTTCGGTCCACATTGTTGTGCCGACATTTTATCTTGCTCTGAGAGCTAACTAACCCCTCCCACATAGCCCCCTATTTTCCTCTGATCCATATGTCTATGAGTCTCTTAAATGTCCCTAATGAGTCCTCTGCAAGCAGTGCATTCCACACACCCACCACTCTCTGAGAAAAAAATGTACCCCTGACATCCCCTTTATACCTTCCCCCAATCACTGTAAAATTATGTCCCTTCGTGTTAGCCATTGTCGCACTGGGGATGGTCTCGGACTGTCCATTCGAACTATGCCTCTTATCATCTTGTACACCTCTGTCAATTCCCCTCTCATCCTCCTTCTCTCCAAAGAGAAAAGCCCTAGCTCGCTCAACCTATTCTCATTAGACATGCTCTCCAGTCCAGAAAACATCCTGGTAAAGCTCCTCTGCACCCTCTCAAAAACTTCCACATCCTTCCTATAATGAGGCGACCAGAACTGAAAATAATACTCCAAGTATGGTCTGAACAGAGTTCTGTAGTGCTGCAACATCAGCTGGAGGCTCTTGAACTCAATACCCCGACTAATGAAGGCCAACACTCCATACGCTTTCTTAACAACCCTGTCGACCTGCGTAGCAACCTTGAAGGATCTATGGACGTGGACCCCAGGATCCCACTGTTCCTCCATACTGCTAAGAGTCCTGCCATTAACCTTGTACTCTGTCTTCGAATTCGAACTCCCAAAGTGTATCATCACACTTATCCGGGTTGAACTCCATCTGCCACTTCTCAGTCCAGTTCTGCATTCTATCAATAATCTGCTTTCACTATCGATCGCTACGTCGCCATCTCCTGTCAGAAGCTGCGGAAAAGATGGTGCATCGAGACAACAGCGACTGTGGTAACAGTGACGGTCTGTGCAGGGAGCTGTGCTCGGGCTATTCCATTTTACTCTTCACTGGATCCAAAGTGCTGCGCCGTAAATGCTGAATACTTAATATCACCCGTGTGGAGAGCCAGCCACATATGGGACAGTATTGTTACTCCGATATTACCAATCTGTTTAATTCTGCTGTTTAATACTTTAACTGTGAGACGCATTGTAGCGGCAAATAGAGTCCTTCGGGTACTCCAGAACAGCAGCGAAAATCAGAAGGATCCCGAGGTGGAGAACCGGAGAAAGTCAATGATTTTGCTGTTCCCTGTATCAACTAATTAAGTTTTCCTCTGGATGCCCAATTTTGTGCACACTCTGGATTGGCAAAAGGAAAACTATTACTACACAGACAGATCCTTCAACACGCCGAGACATATCCTGCAACAGTTTGGGTATATGCTACAGTTTATCAGTACCTGCACCAACACGTGTATCTACGGACTGACATGGAGGAAATTCATGGATGAGCTGAAGAATAGAGTGGAAAACTCTGTTTACATTAAATGGGAAACTCGATAAATAAAATGTAAACCCGAATCGTTGATCCCTAAAACAATTATTTGGAAATCTGTCCTATTTTTGGATTAGAAGACTGCTGTTTCCAGATTTGATAGTATAGTGATTAGGTTCAATACGAGAAATTGATTCAGCAGATCAGGCAACAACGATTTAATTATTGTTTTCACTGCAGGATTATTGACCCATAAGTCCACCGCGGCTAAAGAAATAAGAACTCAGAAGAGAGGATGTGAACAGAAATCGAACGGACTTCCATACAGTGAACACACGGTGGGCAGAGGCTTGCTTAGTCCGGAAGCAAAAACACAACTAGCTTTGAAAAAAATATCCTCGTGTCTAACGAAAATTGTACCTTTAGTATCTGTTTACGCAGCATTTTTGTTTTTTATTGTTATTTGAGATTTCCAGCATCTGAAATCTAGCGTGATATACTAGTTTGTCACCGCGACATGTTCATTCTGGACTAGTCAAGAAAAGCGATTGTCAAGGGTTCAGGTACATGTGTCCGTCAGGGATGTGAGCTGAGGTTCTCCCATTGCAATTCGGTTATGCTAACGTTTTTGATGTCCTCAAACACGGTATAATCGTATGCATGTTTGTTTGGTGATGGGGACAGTGTTCATGCTTTCCGCTGATCTTCAGTAAAATCTAGACATATTGAACTTTCTCCGAACTTATCGCGCGCCACTCACTCGTCCCTTGTAGCAACGGAGATATGAACGTCTACGGCGAAGTCAACTATCGGTAAATGTTGTCTGTACTGCAGTCCTTTGAAGTTCTAAGTCCGGGCATGACTCTCCTGCACACGGCGAACTTCTGGCTAAGACAGGCAAGCTGCTTAGAGTGGGATTGGAGAGTGTTGTGCAGACTGCAAGATATATGTAATCGATTTAGAATGGTGGAATTAAATGTTCTACTAAGTCCATATGATAGTTTTGTGAGGTGCAGCTGTGTCTGTTCAAACACCTTGGGCGTACTGATGGTTAATGTGTCAAGTTTGTGCTAAACAGCATGATTAATGCTTGTTGCGATCGAGATATCATGCAACAGGAAGTTGTTTGATCGTGTTTATCAAAAAGGAGATTTTGCAATTGATGGAGAAAAATTGTACTGGAAATTTGAATGGAGCCAATAAACATAATATGGATGATACGGCTGGGCTTTTCGTCGCCAGTGCTTCGTAACAGCTGTGGGGATATGGAAGATGTCTTTTTGCTCTTAGGACGTGTTGTTTCCTGGACTGAATGAGCAGGGTTTAACTTCAATCTGTGGTCGTGGCCGAGATGTGTGAAGTTTTATCGAAGATTCTTCAATTTACTGTTGACAGGAGCTACAGGTGGGATGTGAGAACTGCGATTACTAAACAGTGTTATTAGTTGTGCAACAAAACCATTTTCTTGAACATACCGATTTAATAAGAACTATGCACATTCACTAGTGTGATGATGCCGGCGATTGAACTAGGGGCCTCATGCATCCAAATCATGCGTTTCCCAATTATGCCACATGCCCGACACAAGACAGGAATGTTTTAACTTTTGTCGTGTGTGTCTGCCGCTGACCCCAAGGCAGAGACGTTGAGACACAGGAAATCGGAGATGAAGCAGTCATTTGGAAATTGATGCCAGCTCCGTCATTTAATTATATCATGGCTCCTTGTCTAAATTCGGACTGCTTTTCCAGGTCTCTTCCCATAATTTTGAGGCCTTGTGTGTCCAGAAATCTAACCGCCCATTTCTCACTAGGTCCTTTGGGAGAGACTGGGAGAGTGAGAGGAGAGGCATGTGTGATCCCAGGACGCACACTCATCATTAAACTGTACATTTCCTGCCACGCATAAAGCCAGTTATGCATCGGTCAATTACGTACCGTGTGTAAATTGAAAAGATTGAAGAAGGGGCGGATGAAGAAAATATTTCCGTCAAACGTAACACTGCACAGCAGTTTCAAATAAAAAAAAACAGAAAATGGAAAATGGAGGACATTCGCATCCGTGGAGAGAAATTGAGAACAAATACTTCATTGGGTTTACCTCCAATCATATCGTTTCACTCTTAATCTGAATCAATGAATGTTCTAAAACAAATTAAAACACAGCATTAGACAGGGCAAGTCCGGAAGTCCAATAACCTATTACATGTGAACATTGAGTGAACGGAAAGTGGAATATCCGGGATATAGATCTTGAGAGTTGACTAGAAGAGCCCCCAAATGAGCTCAGTGAGGCGGCGGCCGGCCTTCAACAGGCACTGAGGGGCTGAATCCAGTGCAACATGTGTCTATTGATTAAAGGGCATAAAAGACATTGTTGTTTCATAAGAGTATCTATTGATTCAACGTCACAATAATGCACTCATTTTATGGCGAAACGAATGTAAAGAAAATATTTGTGCTGAAAATATTTCAGTGAACAAAGTATGTTCCTTAAATTAATAAAAAAAACTGTCGGCATTCGGCCCTAAGGATAGCGCAGTGTTACTCAGCTGACATTGACTCGCAAAACATAAGCATACCTGGGAAGGCTCAGACCACAAACGTTTCCGTTAGTGTGATGACATCCTGAAGGAAGCGGGAATATATTAAACTTCCCAGGATGGGAGGCGGTGACCAGTGATCGGTGCTGATACCCGGCTTCTCACAACCTGCATCTATGATGTGGATCAGGGCATCACGGACAATATAGAACAGAGGAGTTGCATCTGTGGGGACAGAAACATAGTTAATGTGTCAGGTCGTTTGTTGAAGGGCCTGAAATGTTAACTCTTCTTCTATTTTCCAGAGATGCTGCCTGACCTGATGAGTGTTTCAGTATTTTCTGTTCTTGTTTCAGAATTCAAGCTTGTGCAGTTTGTTTGACATTCACTGGTAAAATATCCAGGTTTGCTTAGACAACAAAACTGGGTGTCAGTGAACGTTATGAAAAGGATGCGGAGAGGCCTCAAGGGGATATCGACAGGGGAAGGGAGTGGGCAAGGGACTGTGGATGGGATTTTATATGGAAAATTGTGAGGTGATGTTTAGAAACAAGGATTTATTTCAGGGTGAGAGCTTGATATGTGTTGCTGTCAAACAACACGGGTGCCATTGTTTGGTAAAACACTAAAAATTGGCATTCAGGATCAGCAAGAAATTGGGGGGGGGGGGAGAGTAATGTTGGTCTTTATTGCAAAAGGGTTTATATACAAGAGCAAAGACCGGAATTAAACACGGTCCTGGCGAGATGGTACGCTGAGTGTACAAGATCTTGAATCACCGGTGTGTGCAGTCAAGAATGAAACATACTGTATAGACATTCTTATAATAGTCAGATCACTTCTAATCTGTTGCAACTGCAACTTGGCAAACAGACTCCAAGGTTAATTTAAGAGGTTAACATGTTTAGATGCTGTAAATGTAATTAATCATCTGTAAGTCATTAACAAATACTAAAATGTACCACGGGAAATGTAAATTGAAGGCTTTTTAGTTTGATAAAAGAAGCGGCCCTTTACCTGCCAACAGAAATCCTTCGACACGAATTGGCTGTCTGGTCTGGGAGGGACTTCCCTGACTTTAAAAGCAATTTTTTTCTGCTGGCGAATCACAAAATAAAAGCGTGCAATGGGACAAGCAATAAGCGCAGTGCATGCAAAATTCAGGAAGTAAATGGAACAGCAGAGCGGGGATAATGAAGAAGAATTCATCTGGAAATGTCTCAGAGGAATCCACCGAAATATTACTTCTGTGATGACGTTAGCCAAATCTGCTGTTATGATAATAGCCTGGCAACGAATCCTGGATTTGAAGAGACTGTGTCCTCTTTGGTGCAGGATCACAATCGACACCAGATTAATTGTGAGAAAGAGGAAAGAATGTGGATACATTACTGACGATACAGAATGAAACCACCATTTAACTGGATTTGAATGAATCTGTCAGCTTCGTGGTTCTATCGCACGGTGAGAACTGAACCATTGACCTGAAGAACTTTTTGAGGTTGTTAAACTGTATTAAAGCTAGAGTTCCATGACGCGAGGTGGTAAACTCGACAAAGGATGTGAATGTCGTGAGAACGGGATCTTTAGGAAGGGCTGAGTAAGGGCAAGCAGTGAATTAGGAAGGAGGAGGGAGTTTTCAGAGGAATCTAGTGGGTGGGGACCCGTATTCGGGTTCACATTGATGTGGCAGAGGGGAGATGACTGGCGGAACGCAGCTGGTCTGTTCGTTGGATTTGCAATTGCGGCAGAGAGCGGCACTAAACGAAACCCTTCTTTACTGATGTAGATATTAGGAGCACGAGTAGGCCACTCAGGTTCACAAGTCGAATCATCCATTTGCTGTTCGTATCCTCAAATCTGTATTCCTAGCGTCGGGCCGCTCGAAACATTTCCGTAATTTAAAAAGGCCCAGGTAAACTGCTTGTCATCTAGATATACCCACAAGCGGAAGCAACCTCTCAACATCCAATCTCTTAAAATCTGTCAGAGTTTTATGTCTTTCTGAAAACCCTCCCACTGTCACGATCCAAATTCCAGCGAATTAAATCATTGTCTGTTCAACTTTTCCTCATCAGGCAATCAGCAGTTGTTAAGCTGGTAAAAATCTCTAACCTGTCCCCCCCTCCCCCCACATTAACACGAATCCTTAAAAAAAGTCAACTACTTTCCTTGGTTCTCCAGGTGTTTTCTCAGCACGACCCTACATATCTCAATTATAACATGTCTACTTGTATATTTAAGTTCAATCGCCGTGGCCGTTATTTACTTGTCTAATTACTTGCTGTATTGCATGCAAGTCCTCTCCGATTCATGTACTTGGACATCTAGATCCCATTGTCTCTCAGAGCGTAAAGTCTCACAATTTCGATCAAATACTTCATTTTATTTTTCTACAAAGTTTGTTTTGTCGTTGCTGTTCACATTGTTTCACAGTAACCTCCATTTGGCTGATCTTTTCCCACTCAGTTAAACATTCTGTATCTCTTAGTAGCTTAGTATCTGTTTGGAAGAGTCAACAAAACGTTAAGTCAGTGAGTGAATTTGGGAGCATGGCAATGGAAGAGATGAAGGAGAAGATCTGGGAATGTGGAACAAACCGAAGTAGCTGTTGACAATTCAGCCGATGCAGTGCGCGGAGAATAATGATTGTGATTGACACGCAAATTGTTCAAAGGAGCGTTAGCGCATACTAAACCATTCTGACTAAACTTTGATTAATCTCTGTCTCGTCTTGTGCCGATTAATTATGTTTCTCGGATTTGTTTTGCATAAACTTTCGTAGTACTGACGTCAGATTGAAAGACCAGTCATTTGTCCCTGAGCTCTGCTGTCCTTCCTGGAGATGCACCCCCCAATTAATGTCCTACAGTCATTCAGCACTTGCATTAAGCTCTGTCAGGACCCCGAGATTTCACACCTTGTTTCCCATAAGAGCCCGGGAAACACTTTATGAAGCCCTGGGGATTTCGTAAACGTTAACCTTCATATAACATTTAATATCTCGCCCTTTTTAACTACAATACAATATATTCTGGAATTTCACCGCCTGCACCCCAAGTTACGTAACTACAATGAATTACACTGACTTTAGTTACTCCAGGGGAGAACTACCTTTATTTAAATACTACACTTGGGTCCGCTGGATCTTCCCACATTGCTATTTCCATCCCTATCCTGCGGAACTCTTTCCCTCGTAAGTCCCATAGTCTTACCATATTCAGAGTATGTTTTGGGTTTTTCCTCAAACTAGTCTTGCAGTGATATCGTGACCTTCCCAATTTCCTTTTGGATATCTATTATACTTACTGTATTCTGACCGCGTCCTATCTGCTTTCGTAGTGTTATACATTATTTGAACCGATGCATTTTAATTCTTCCTGATTTGACAACGTGATTGTACTTACTTTCTTAACTATATCTCTGAGCAATATCTTTAAACTATTGAGAATTCTACAGAGGTTCTCAGAGGTAGAATGAATTAAGCATTCACGGAAACATTCGTCACATTCTCATACGCCTCAAGTTAAGGGAAGATACATGACGATATTACAATCAACTGCAGCAACACTCACTGATAGAGCGTCATAAAATGATTTGCTTGCACTTGGCTCATTCGGCTGTTGGTTTTTTTCTATCTATGTACCAGTTCAAATATCTTTTAAACATCGTGATTGTACCGGCATGTTGTGTAACAGATTCGAAGGTCTCGAGGGACAAGGACTCTGGACACAATCCTTGGAGTTAAAATGATTTAGTTATAAAAGACAAACGCGTGACAGGATAATAGGAACAACACACACACACACACACACACACACACACTCGTGATCTCGAACATGGTGTTAATCTCAACGAGGGTAAGACACACACACACACACACACACACTCGTGATCTCGAACATGGTGTTAATCTCAACGAGGGTAAGACGCACACACACACACACACACACACACACACACACACACACACACACACACACACACACACACAGCAAACTGGGTACAAACGATCAAGTGAAAAGCAATACGATGCTTGCCACCCCTCGACTCAGTGCAGGCACGGCTTTACGCTAACGGAATTCTACTTTTAGACTCTCGTACACCTGTGGAAGTGCACACTTTTACCAATGGTCTCTTCAGCGTTGTTTCATGATTCCTCGGATCAATTAAGAGAAAGAGAACCAGGCACATGTGGCACTCGTTATAGTGCTGGAGGGCTGGCTTGTCCAACCCAGGTAGTTCAAACAAACCAATGGCGCAAGGCCAGGTACAAAGGTACTTACAGAGGCCAATGGTCAAGTGCAGACTAATGGGTGGGTGGAGCCAGACCTTTATTGACAGTGATGTGTCTTTCAACCAGGTGACCAGTGGTGTCACGTGACATCCGTGACCCTTCACAATACAGGCCACCCCTCGAAAGCCACACCATCTACCAATCATGGGAATAACTATCACTAGGCTTAGAAATATGCGTTAGTGTGCCGTACTAATGAAAGGAAGACGCTGCCCTAAACTAATCTGGCAAGCACAGCACAAGTTACAGATAGAGATGACAATTAGAACGAGAGCAGTCACCCAGTGGATGACAGTTTCCCACCATCCCCCCAGAGACCCAAACGGCCACCAGTTTCCCCATGAGGTGTCGTGCTGGTCTCTTGCTTTTTCAATTTTGGTCACCGAGTGCGGAATGTAAGCAGCCATGTGGGTGATGTTGCTGGACTCATCAGGGATAAAGGTTCAGCACTCCTCAACAATCACTGCACAGGTACCACCATCCACAGCGAGTAGGTAATCCAGGGCCATATGATTCTGCAGGGCTACCATCCTGACGGCAGTTAACTCGGCTGCCATCTTTTACAGGGCAACTTCGGTATGTTGCAATGTCACTGCCATTTCGTTAGCCTGCGTCTGGAGCACGCTGATCATCTGGATGACCTCACATGACAGTCGGGCCGTGCCATACGTGGGAAAGGCTATCATTCAGAACTACTACTCCTCCGTGATGGCCCTCTTGTCCCGGTGGCCGCTGTTTTCGGGTTCTCCCCAAGTTCATCGAGATCGTGGATATAGGGCACCACAAATTCCGAAAAGCAGCAACCGTACCAGCTCGTGGGGAACCACGGGTAGCAACGCTGGCCACAAATCCAGTGGGTCCAGTTCAAGGCCCAGAAAGCCCCCAGCTTAGCGAACGGCACCATAGGCAGTGGTCACTGAGGCAACTGTATACCAGTTCCGCTCGAAATCACTGTGGTCAATTGAAAGGGTGGAACTGTGCTCATTCAGGAGTCAGCACCAGCATTCCCTCGTCTTGCTCATGGGTGTGGAATGACTCTGAGGGTCGGGACGCTGGTGGAGGTCAAATTGTAGGGAAGGAAATACCAGTTCCTGAAACACGCACCCCATCGGGGATCGCTGGATGGGATGTCCTGTCGTAGTGAGGGGAGTGGTGGGCGGATTTCCAGACTTCAATTTCGCCCCCCCCCTCCACAAACAGATGTACCAAACCCGACAGGCGCGAAAAGACCATGTAAGCAGTTCATTTGAAGATAATCCAGGGGATCTATGTAAATTGTAGAGATTCACAAGCGTGTGCTAGGGTTCGGACGCAATTACAGCAGTCTGATTTTTTTGGAGGTGCTGGCGAATTCGTAGGCGACTCTGAGGAAGGTGTGAGCAGACGTCCCGGTGCCGATCATCGCAGTGAGCATAAGGAGTGCCAGGAGTAGTGCCATTATCCTGTCGGGATGCGAGGAAGGGTTGAGGAACAGACTCATTCTCGGCGGGTTAGGTGTTGGGTATGAAGACAAGATAGATTAGTGTGACCTGGAATCGCGACCCAGCGCGTGTGCCCGGGACCACGCGCACCCACTTCTCCCTTCTGAGGGGGATCTGTGGCTGTCAGACCCACACTTTCCCTGAGTCTTCGGTCTCGGGGGTCCGAGATCTTGCAAGTCGGGAGGTGGGGAGTGTGACAGATGGCGGTATAGTGGGGAGCCCACTTGGCCAGTGGGCTGTGTATTCAGCTGGTTGACGTCCTGCTTAACAGAGCACACCGGCGTGACGGTCAGGAACGAAAGAGGGAAATACATTTCAACCGTAGCCCGTAATAACACGTCAGTGATGACGAGCAGGAGATCGGCCACTGCCATTCCCACCAGGTAGCGAGTGATACATTTGGAGAGACCGCACTTCCCTCGGGACAGGATCACAATCGCCACCAAGTTCACTGGAAGAGAGAGAGAAAATAAGAAATAATAGTAACAGGAGGTCAGCAACAATAACTCCTGAAATCATTCCCGGCTGACACTGTGAACGAGTTTTGAGAATGAAACTGGGAATACAATAATTCATCCTCAGAAGATGAGGAAAAACAAAAACCGTCGTTCCGTGCAACGCCAGGAACCCGGGTTCAATCCCCTCCTCGGATGCTGACTGGGTGGAGTTTCCACTTTCTCCACATGACGGAGTTGCTTTCTCGCGGTTCTCCGGTTGCCTGCTGCATTCCAAAGATGTTTCAGTGTGTTAACAATCTGCTTTAAATTCCCCCACAGTGCAGGGTGACAGCAAGAGGACCACCACGGAGGGATGGTATGTGAGGGGGAATAAGCTGCTGCACTGCGGTAACTAAGAGGAGCACGTGGCTAACGGGATTCTGTTTTGGGTAACGTGGATTCAATGGACAGAATAGCCTCCTTTATGCCGTAATATATGCTGACAATAAAGTTGTTGAAAACAGGCACGGGTGGGAGAAAAGAACAAAATGCTGCAACTAACATACCAAGCTTGTGGAGCGCAGGAACAGTAACTGCAATAACTGTGCCAACAACTAGTTCCATGCGTGGTTCCAATTGAAATCGCAAATACTTCAATGGTTTGACTAATTTCACAAAATTGTTCGCAGGATTATTCACCGCGGTGTGCAGCTGCTTTGGGATTAGCACTGGGTCAGGAGGTAAATCCTGGTGCTGCAGAACGTGCACAGGAGATGCGCATCAACATACATGATGCCCATTGTGGGAAGTGCGGTGGGTGAGACAGGGGAACGAACATCATATATCCCACTGCTGCTCCTCATGAAGGTATAAAATTTTGGGTATACTGAAGAGTACAACTATAGATTTCTTGCTGATCCACATTTCTGGACACTTGACTATTTTCTCATAAGACAGAACCAGAATCGCTGAGGACTATATTAAACATAGGTCAGAAACAACCACGACGAATCTACAATTGCTGAGAGTGCAGGGGCTGTAAAGAGCTGTGGAGAGACTGATGACCGACAGGGCAGATAGCAATCACAGGGAAAGTTGTGAGAAGGAAACCCACAAAGGGCAGTGTGCAGGGTCAACATGCAGTGGGGACTGGGCAGATGAAGGTGCAGAGCAGAATGAGCCGCGCTGACATTGAATGGGAGTGAGCTGGTTGGGATGGATTGGGCAATGGGGAAAGTTAAGCTGATATTCGGCTGGGCGGAATATAGGAGATGTGTGGGAAGGACAGAGTGAAGTTGGTCTGGGAAATGGACAGGTGAAGGTGCAGTGAGGACTGGGCAGTGTGAATGGTCACTGAGGAGGGGGCAGGGTGAAGGTGAAGTACGACCGGGCAGAGTGAAGTTGCACTGGGGACTGGGCAGTGTGAAGATGCAGTGGAGACCGAGCAGGGTGAAGGTGCAGTGGGGATCAGGCAGGGTGAAGTTGCAGTAGGATCGGAACAGTGTGAATGTTCACTAGGTAAGGGGCAGGGTGAAGGTGCATTGGAGACCAGTCATGATGAAGGTGAAGTGGGGACTGGGCATGATGAAGATGCAGTGGGGAGGGGCAGGAGGAAAGTGCAGTGGGGACCGGGTAGGGAGAAAGTCCACGTGACAAGGCAGTGGGAACATTTAGTAAGATACTGGCAGAGTGAAGCTGAACAGTGGACATAGGAGAAAGACAGGGTTCTGTAATCTGCATATGTTGTCGGTGCATTTGTATGTGGGAAGGTTGAAAGTCCAGTCGAAGCCTAGTGTGAAGAAGCTGTAGTTATGGGCAAGGTTATGATGCAGGTGAGACGGAAGGTGACTGTGAATGAGATTTCCTTCTCTCCTCTACTATCTCGCTGTAAATTCCTCCCTTGGTTTTGCACCGTCTGCTAAGGTAAATGCCACATTACTACTGTACCTCGGCAACAATTATCGCCGCAGCTCAATGAAGTTGTTCCTCATGTCCTGTTCCATCGAAAACATCGACACTCCTTCTTTCATCGTTCCTCATTTCTCCCACTTGCACACGGAACAACAGGCGGGCAAATCTCCTCTGCCCTTCCTCCAGTGAAAACGTGTCATTACTGTAATGTTGGGAGCACAACTCTCCGCGGTGCTCAAACTGTGACCGAACGGGTGTGGTGACTACTTCAAGCATTGCATGCCCGCTCTGGTGTGTTATGAGAAAGGTTCTTTTGGTATCTTAAAGATAAAAGGTATCTGGACACACAGTCTTTGTGCTTTAAAAAGAGGATTTTATTCACAAAGACCGACGCGGGAACAGAATGTGAAGGAACAAATGCCCCCTCGCACACTCGCTCTAGGGTGACCGTGAAACATGGGGGGGGGAGGGGGAGTCGCAACAGGGGTGAAGTGCACACTCTCACACACACGCAACGAACTAGTACAAACTATCAGGGAACGAACAGATACGTTGTCTGGACCCCCTGAATCGGGGCAAACAACGGCTCTACTCTACTGGGAATCTACTCAGGACGCTCCTAGACCCCTGTGGAAGTGCACCCTCTCATCTGTGGTCTCGACCCCAGCAGCAATGGGAAAAGAGAAAGAGCCCACATGTACCATCTTTTATAGGGCTGTAGCGGGGTGGAGCCCGCTCAGGTGAAACAAGCCAATGATTCAGGGTCAAGAACAAAGGTGGGTTCTGAGCCAGTCCTCAGGTATACTCTTTAATGGTGGGTAGGAGCCGGACCCCTGATTGACAGTGGTATAGCTTCCGACCTGATAGGCAATGCTATCATCCGACCATGGGGGTCAGTAGTGTTGTCACGGTCATTTGACACCTGGCCTTTCATACTAAATAGTGTGATATAGAAAAGTGCCTGCCTGCATTTTACACATCTGACTGACCTTCCCCATACTCTGAGCACCTGTGGACACACAATCCTGTTGAAAGAAAGATTTACGTTTAAGTAGAATAAAGTCATGGACTCAAGCTTCCGGCTCACTCTGTCATCAGTTCACCCCAGATTCTGCAATGCATCCATACACACATTGTGTAACTTACAGAAGTGAAGTAGCCACCAACTCACATTTCTTGTGTAGGACCGGAAACCTCAGCATTCTGAAGAACTCAACGTGGTCACAGGGAGAGGATGCAAACTCAGCACAGCTGCAGCCAAGAACAAGGTCAGACATGCACTGTGAGACAACAGATCGACCAGCTGATTCACTATGCCACCCATGGAGAAACAGAATTGAGAATCTGACACTGAGCCTGGTCATGAGATGTAAGGGACAAGTCACGGACAGTGTACGGATTAACAAGAGCGAAAATCAACAGAGCTGAGCCCAGCTGCAGAAGTGCGCATTCACAGTGAAACGAATGGGAAGTGAGGAATGCAGAAGTTGCGGATGAACTCAGTGAGGATCTCGGAAGCGTGCGGAGGAGTCAACAACCATTCTCCGCGGAAATGACTGACCATGGGGATTTTACTTCTGACCCCACATTCTTGTGTGTGATAGACATTTTACATCGCACCAGCCCATCCAGTTCTCTTGCCTCCAACTTATCCTTGTATGTCCTCCAACATCAACGAATTTTTCCCAGTACTGACAACTCCAGGCTCAGTGTCCTGTAGCTCACAGACCCATTCCTAACTGGAACAGGTGCTGCCTTTCTCCACTGACGTTGGGTCACAGACCTGGGATAACACACCACACACCGCCGTGGCAGAACCAACACCCACAAGGCGGCAGCAGTTCAACAACAACTTTTCAGTCAACTGGTGTGAAGGTTCTAGATCCACGGGGTTCCCCTCACAGAGCAACAAGGGATAGGGAACAGACACAGACTTGTGCCTCGTCTGTCACCCAAGCCCACGCCCCAATACATGAAACTGATCTCATATTCGGACAGAACCTGGACAGGGATTGAAATGTACTCAGTCCCGGCAATAACAGGCCACATCTCTCTGGACCACCGTCTGAAATGTACTTAAACCAGGAATAACTAAGCTCAAACATCTCACAATTACAAAGAGAACTGGAAAAGCTGCTCTATTTCTGGAGATGAAGCATCACAGCCACACACCAGTGGGGAAATAAAAAAAAACTGCGGATGCTGTAAGTCTGAAATAAAACCGAAAACGGTGCATAAATGGAAACACTTGAATATACTGGGCAGATCCCAGAAGGTCAGACTGCACACTGTTATCCCAAACTTTGATACAGCAACTTTCCAGCTGTATCAAAGACAAGTACCATTTTACAAAGATTGTTAACTCCCTGACAGTGATCCGTGATACCACCCTCTTTACATTGGACGATGGAAGCCTGGACACAAACATAGAAATAGACAGGGGCCTGAAGGCTGTTAAAAAATATCCAAGGAAAATCCCGTGACACTGACAGAGCAGATGAAGCTTTGGTCAAAATAACTTACTGGGCCTGACAAAGAATGACTTTGAGTTCAATGACGAATGCTGCTTACAAGTCACAGGGACAACAATGGGGAAGACGTTTGTCCCAGCTTATGCCAACATATATACGGCAGTCTGGAAAGAGATTGTCTTCCATCAGTATCCCAGATGACCAATGTGTTATTCCAGTCACCCAGATGACATTTGGGGTGTGTGGACTCATTAAAAATGGATTTAGATGTAGGCATTCAAATCTTTGACAACTATCACCCAAAGTCAAAGCCATAGCATTCACAGAGAAATAAATGACTTTCTGGACACCAGCATTTTTAAATTTGTATCGGAAAATGAGGGCCACAAATTCGTTATTAAACTATTTTCGAAAACAAGAGACACGCACACCCTCGTGCACACCACAATCCACCATCCAAAACATACATTCAGAGGCAGAGTAAAATCACAACGGACTCACTTTCATCGCATGTGCTTCAAGTAGGAGGACCCCGATCAATCAACTTCACTACGTCAATCGGACTTCAAAACATCACCGTGGACTTCACAACATGAGCAACAAAATTACGCAGATAAAGGAGCTCAATCCACTGTTCAACGGCAACATCATCTCACCCTGTTCCAGATATCCCCTGTTTTCCACCCATTGCCCTCCCCAGTTCCTCTGCCACCTCCACTAACTTGCTTTCTCCTTTTCGTAATCCTAATCAAATTTCGACCTGAATCCTTCACTGTTTTTCACTCCACAGATGCCGGATGAACCTGCTGAATTTGGGCTTTTATTAGGGTTTCATTCCACAGGTGCCGCCTGACCTGCTGAGCTTTGCCAGCTGTTGAGAGTTTCATTACAGACCAGTGGGGATTTATCCAGAGATGTGGAAATATTCCACGTCCCTGCGAAAAAAGAAAGTGGAGGGAAGTGAAACTCGTGTGTGACTCGGGCAGCCGAGCCACAGCGCCGACTCACACCCGGGCGGGAGCATTAACGGCTGATCTACCGTCCCTGAAAGAGAAAGGAAGTTACTGACAGCAGTTTGGTTTCCCTCAGTGCTGCAACAGCTGGTAGAGCCAGGAACACCCGTCCTGGGTTATTTCACGGTGTATTTCACAGATTGGGAACATCAGCGTGTTACCATCCTCTGCCCACACACCCAGAATGTACACTGTCAACTCACACTGTCACTGCTGACCTAACACCGGCGACTGGTTTACACATCACACTGCAACACCTTCAGGGGTCAAAGTACAACACAGCAACTCGGCCTGAGATCACAGTTAGAATGAAGGCTCTGCGTTAAATTAAAACCAACAGTGGGATTGAGCAGGTCTCGCCCACAGAATTATACGGCAGTGTAACAGGACGTTAATGAGGCTCAGGTCCATCACTAGCACCTACAGAGTTAACAGTATGAGTACCCATGAGTAACTACGCACTAAGAACACCGACAGCTGCCAGAACTAGATCGTAAATGGCCAGGACTTGTCCAAGTATCCGGACTCCCATGTTCGTGGAGAAGTGGTGATTCCGCTGTTGGTGCAACATGGCAGGCCCATTGCCAGACCAGTGTTGAGATGTTCACGGCAGCTCTTATTGCAGAGGAGAGAACTCCAGCGGCACCAGTCTCTTAATCATTGACGTTAGTTACAGTCACTGAACAACCAGGTTACATCAGCTGCTCCCAGAATAACGTTGCTGTGGGAATTCCAGACTTGAAGTGACATTCCAAAGATCAGAATGTAATCTTTGGCAGAGAGCACCGGCTAAAGTGCACAAGGGCTGTGCCTGGGGCTTCACTAATTGGGGCCGATACTGTATCTGAATGTATCCTGCTCTGGCCACACGGGGCTCTGAGGTCTGTAGTGACTGAGACAGAATGAACCCTTTCTGGTGCTGCAAATGTGAGAATGTGTAACCAGGGGTCGGAGTTTGGAACAAAGTTGGTCAAATTACGACAGGTGTTAGTAAATCCCACATCACGCGATCATCTTCTCCCAGCGAGGGAAGGACGGCAGCCACCCTTACCTGGCCTGGTCCCTGTGTGACTCCAGTCGCAGCAGTGTGGTTGTCCCTGAGGTGCCCCTGTCAGGCTGCTGGTTTTACCGATGCCTGGTGGAAGAAAAGGGCCCAGATACACAGGGTTGGTGGCAATGTCAGGCAGAGGGGTGTCAGATGGCAACGAGCGTGGGTGAGTATTTTGTGGGAGGCCTGTGTGGGCGGCTCCTGGTCTCATCTGTGTGAAAGGTGTTTCACATGGTGCACTGAGCCCCGGGTATCAGTGAGGAGGACCAGAGAGAGACAGAACTGTGTGTGCCGCTGAACTGTGCTGCTCTGAGCCTTGAATGAACCCGTGCGATCACATCATATTTAGAAATTCATCCATTCATAAACGTGTACAGGACGGAAACAAGCCCTTAGTCACAACTTGTCCGTGCTGACCAAGGTGGCCATATGCATCATTTTCATTTTCCTGCGTTTGGTCCATATTCCCCGAAAAAATTTCATCTCCCCGTCCCTGTCAATGTTTTTGCTTCAACCTGGTCATTGTATCTGCCTCGACCACCTCCTCTGGCAGCTCATTTACCCATTGACACCATTCTCTGTATGGGACCCTCACCCCTCAGATTCCCTGTGAATATTTTCCCTCTTCTTTTAACTCTATGTTCTCTACGTTCATTTTTCCCCCACTCTGGAAAGGTGAATCTGAATCTGCCCCTCATAATAATTTTGTAAACGTCTGTCAGGTCAATCTCAACCATTCTCACTTCAGGGAACATAGTCCCAGCTGATCCAATCCTTCAAACCCTCCAATCCAGACAACATACTTGTGAAGCTTTTCTGCACCCTCCCCATGTTAATCACATCCTTCTTTTAGCATCGGACTAGAACTTCACACGACACTTTACACCAACACCTTGCAGAACTGCAGCATAAGATCCCATCTCCGGTACTGACTGCCTCTGTTGATGAAGGCAAGCATGTCATATACCTTCTTCAACATCCTATCTGCCTGTATTTTCACTTGCAGGGTACTACATAACTGTACCTCTGGGTCTCTCTGTTCAACAACACCAGCCGGGGTACTGCCATTCATCATGAAGTCCCGGCATGCTTTAGATTCCCACAGAATACATCACTTCACATGTGTCTGAGTTAAATTATACTTGCCATTCCTTTGTCCACTTTACCAGTTGATTAATATACTGCTGTAACTTTGGACAACATTCTTCACCTGTCCACAACACAACCAATTGTGGCGTCATCTGTGAACTTACTAATCACGCCACCAACATTCTTCTCCAAACATGAATATAGATGATAATCAACAGGGAAGCCAGCAGCTATCACTGGTCACAGGCCTCCAATCTGAAAAGCAACCCTCCCCGACCACCTCTGCCTCCTTCCACCGGGTCTGTTTTGTATCCATTCAGTAGCTCACCCTCTATCCCATGTGATCTTACCTTTCAGACCGACCCAACAGGCAGGACCTTTTCAGGGCCTTGCCAGAAGCCATGAGCACAACTTTTACCACCTTGTCCTCATCAATCTTCTTCGGCACCTCTTCAAAAACTGCAGTCAAATTTGTGAGACATCATTTCCCACGCACAAAGCGATGCTGCCTGTCGCTGAGCAATCCCTGTCTTTTTAAATGCTTGTAGATCCTGTCCTTCGGAATCCCCTTGAGTAACATTCCCACCACTGATGGGAGGCTCACCGCCATGTAGGTCTATGGCTTATCCTTGCAACCTTCTTCAATAAAGCACAACATTTTCCAACCTCCAGTCTTCTGGAAACTCACCGACGGTTACGGATGATACAAAAACCTGTGCAAGAGCCCCAGCAAAGTCCTCACTAAACAACCCACGACATTCTCGGGTACAGACACCAGGGATTTTTCCAGATCACCTCCACCTCCACTTTTGTTTTGTCAATGTGTTTCAGGGTATCACTCCCCTCTTCTCTCTACTCACCAACTCCCATGTCTTTCTCTGCAGTCAATGAAGATGATCAGTATCCATGTAAAAGCTCCCTGTGGCTGCACAGATAGACAACAACACTGATCCTTGAGGGGAACTATCCTCTCCTTAGTTGCCCATTTTCTCTTCATATACTTATAGAATCCTTTAGGATCCCCCTTTACCTGATTGTCCAGGGATATTTCATGTCCCTTCTTTGTTTTTATAACTTCCCTCTTTAGTATGCTCCAACATTTCTTATACACCTCAAGGGATTCACTTCATCCGAACGGCTGAAACCTGACATGTGCCTCCTTATGTTTGCTGACCAGAACCTCAATATCCATCATGAATCCAATTAGCTTCCCTAACACTGCCAGCCTTGCCTTTCATTCTAACAGGGAGACTTTGGCCCTCTCTTATGTTTAATGACTCCCACTTTGCAGAAATCCTTTTACCTGTTAACAGACTCTCCTAATCAACCTTGAAGTTACTGTCTAATGATATGAAATCTTGCTTCTCCCCAATTTAGGATTTTAATCCATGGATCAGACCTATCTTTTCCCATAACTATTTAAAAAAATAATGGGATTATGGTCACTGTTCCCTCAGTGGTACCCCACTGACAAGTCAGTCACTGCCCAGTCTTATGTCCCAGGAGGAGGGTAAGCGTTGCCCCCTGTCTGCTGGCAAAATCTTCATGTTGCCTGAAAAACCCTCCCTGGACCCACTCAAGATACGTTGCCCCATCGAATGGCCGTCCCAGTCAATATTCTGGAAGTTAAAGTCACCCACTTCCACTGGTTTACTTCCATCCATAGATGCTGCCTGACCTGCTGAGTTCATCCAGCACTTTTTGTGTGTTACTATTACAGCCTATTATTCCGACAGCTATCTGCGATATCCTGCACATTCCCTCTTCTAAATCCTGCTGGCTATTGCCAGGAGGAGGGGGTGGAGGTGGGCAAGGAATGGGTATATCATAATCCCATCAAAGTGAGTAAACTGCCCGAAATTCTACCCATTTGCTTCGCTGGACGTTCTGGATTATCCTCTCTAAGCACCGCAGGGATGTTCTCCCAATCAAAACTGCAACTTGCCTCCACCTCTCTCATGCCCGAAGCATCTGTACCCCAGCACAGTTCGTCCCGTAACAGCTATAACACCATAATCACATGCGTCACCCTTGCGCTGGGTTCAACTGCCTGACCTGTAAAGTGTGTCATATCATTACAAACACATTTTAACCCATAAGACATTCCTCACTTCCTGCCTTGCCCTGCCTGTCCTGTGTCTTTGCCGTGTTCCCTGTAACCTCCAGATTTGCTTCGTACTTCTCATCAGCCACATTCATACTTTGGATCCCATCTCCGGACAAGACCAGTTGAAACACTGACGAGCAGCACCATCAAATCCCACCGCCAGTTTATTTGTCTCCGTCCAGTTCAAGTGCAACACAGCCCTTTTGTACTGGTAACCTGTTCCCCAGGGGAGATCCCAATGGTCCAAGAACCTGACCCTTTCCCTCCTGCATCAGCTCCTCAGCAACACATTCACCTGCCGTGTCCTCCTATTCCTCCCTTCACCAGCACGTGGCACCGACAGTAATCCAGAGATTACAGCCCCTAACCTCCTGTTTTTGAACCTTCTGCCTAACTTCCCATATTCATTCTGTAGGACCCCATCTCATTGTCCCCCATGTCGTCGGTCCCAATGTTTACAATAACCTGTGGCTGCTCGCCCTTCTCCTTGAGAATTTTCTGGAACCGCTCATGACGTCCTTCACCCTGGCACCCGGGAGGCAACTAACCATCCTGGAGCCTCGTTCATGGCCAGATAATCTACTGTCTATCCCTCTCTCTCTGGAGTCTCCTATCACTACAGCTCCCCTTGTCTCCATCCTCCCCTGTTCTACATCAGAGCCAGTCGTTGTGCCACAGACATGTCAGCGGTTGTTGCTCTCCTATGAACAGTTGTCCCTCCGGTGCCCAATTAACGGGCGAATGGACAAGGAGTCACATTGATGGAAGCCCTCAGTGCTGTCCAGGCATCAGGAAATAACCGTGATTGTGGCCCAAAGTGTCCCAGTGCTGCCTCCACTCATGGCTTCCCTCCACAGTGATGGGACACGGGTTTCATTTCCATGTTAAACAACACTTGGGGGATGCGCTGGGTGAAGCAATGACACCAGGTGCATTCTGGGCGGAGGATTTCACTCTCCCTGCAGAGACCAGCAATCCGACCAGTGATCGAACCGGTCCAATACTGAAGGGTGTATCTGCCAGACCCGGCTCTGGAGCCGATGCAAAAGCCAACATGGGGGGTTTGGTGTCACTGACAGGTCCTGTTCATTCCCTGACCAATGCACTGATCACAACTTCAGGTGTCCATGGCGACACTGGTGTGGTGTCGGCAGCCGAGACTTAGGTACCACCCAACGCTGGGACCACCGTCCGTCCTGTCACTGAGAACCGGATACATCAGATGGATCAGTAACAGAGCAGCAGCTTGTAACTGGACCTCTGTGATGCTCCATGTGTGGAAGCAGCAGCATCTGATCCCACCACAATCGGCACTCCTGATACTGGAAGCAGAGAAACCAGTACACCCGTGGAATATAGTGCGGGAGACAGGTCACTCTAACCCTCCACACTGTACTGTAGGAATATCGACCAGGTAAAGCCCAACGTTGAAGGCAGAGCAGTGCCGACCAAACACAGGACGAAATGGACAATGATTAGTCCATCCCCAGCACTGCGTCGTGAGCAGAAACAACAGGACATCCCCAACAGTGCACGGAAAGCATCAATCTGGTACAACACACAATAGGGAGACAGAGCAGTACAACTGTCCACACGGTGCTGTCATCAAACAGACAAATGCAACAGCCAATGCTGACTGGTAAGCACAGACAAAGAAAAGAGATTGAGGGTTTAGCAGGGTATTGCAAGGTTACAGACCAGTACACCTGCGACACTGTACTGTAAGGGGACAGACGAGTACATCCCCAACACTGTACTGTAAGGTTACAGACCAGTACACACCAAAAACTGTACTGTAAGGAGACAGACGAGTACATCCCCCGCACTGTAGTGTAAAGTTACGGACCAGTACACCCCCAACACTGTACTGTAAGGGAACAGACGAGCACATCTCCAATAGTGTACTTTCAGGAGATAGCCCAGTACATATCCAATACTGTACTAGAAGGTGACAGACCAGGACATCCACTGCATTTTGCACTCAGAAGTCAATCCAGTCCAGAAACCCATTACTGCACTGTTACATAACGTGACAATCAAAACTCCTCACTGGAAGGACACACATCTATCTGCCCATAGTCACCCACTGACATAATTCTTTCCACACTGAACACCTCACTATAAGGACACCTTCATCTTCCCCCACAGTAACAAAGGACACAAAGGGGTCTGGCGTATTGTGTCCAATTTCACTACCAAAGGTACGGTTTATAGACCACTGGACAGGTAGTGGCCATCAGTTTATTCCTGCCGTTGGTAAAGTTGTGCTTAATCACAGCTCATGAGGATCTTGTATATTCATACCCCTCTCCTGCCCTCGTGTCACAATGATGTCATTGCCGCATCAAAAGCACAGTTTGTAACACTGTTTGATTTCAAAAAAGGAAAAGGAAATGCCAAACCGGGTTTCTGCAGTTGTGTCATCAGTGAATGTATTTTAATTGTTGTTGTGCAGACCTTCAGGAAGGAGTGCTTTGTGCTGTCTTTTCTTCCTAGAGAGATGTGCACCACTGAAAAATAAATTGGAGTTAATTTTCACCATGTTATTACTTTTCAGCACTGTAACAGACGGTCACAACTTCTGATGGTGCCAGTTACTGTGCACTGGGGCCTTAAATGGAATAATGAATTTGATATCAACAATTTGGCCACACTGACAATGAAAATTGCACTGTTTTGTCGAATAAATATACACCAGAACTAACTTACTGTGACGGTGAAGCTAAATACACACATACCACCTCACTGTGAGATCACCGTTGTGTACAGACACAGTAACGCATGGAAAGAAAAAGCTCGATACACCCACACCCGCTCACTGTACGGCCACAGCTCTATAAGCTCACGGTTAATCACTGTAAGCACATAGTTCCATCCACTCACTGTAACATCCTGTAAGGACACAGCTCTGTACACACACAGCACCTCACAGTAATGACAAGAAGTATATACAACAGTCCCTCACTGTAATGACACATATGTATGTTCTCACAGTACATCACTGCGAAGACACAGAGCACCTCACTGTACAGACAGAGAGGTACACACACAGTACCTCACTGTGCAATCACAAATGTACTCACTCACAGTACCTCACTGTAAAGACACAGAAGATTACACAGACGGTACCGCACTGCAATGACACATATTATGTTCCCACAGTACCTCACTGCACAGACACAGATTTACATACACAAAGTACCTCACTGTCCAGATACGGATCTACACACACATAATACCGCTCTCTGAAGACAGATACGTTGAACCACAGTAGCTGACTGTACAGACACAGCTGTACTCACACACTACCTCATTCTTCAGACACAAATCATCACACCCACTACACTTCACTGTCTGGACACATATATAAACACTCACAATATATCACTGTAACCACACAAATGTGTACACCCACTATACTCACTGTAAGGACACAGATGTTGACACACACATTACCTCACTGTACAGACACAGATGCATACACACACAATACCTCACTATAGAAACAGATGTACACTCCCACAGTACCTCACTGTAAGGACACACTGGATTACACAGACAGTACCTCACTGTAATGAAACATATAGATATTCCCTCAGTTCCTCACTGCACAGACACAGGTTTAAACACACAAAATACTTCACTGTCCAGATGCAGATGTCCACAGCCACTATGCCCCACTATCCAGACACACATGTACACATTAATAGAGCCTCCTGTCCAGACACAGATATCCACACCCAAAGTACCTCACGATAAGGACACAGGTACAGATACCCAGAATAACTCAATGTCTAGACATCAATGTATTCATGTTCAAAAGCACATAGTAAGGACACAGATGTACACACACACATTACTTCACTGTACAGACACACATGTACACACCCACAGTACCTCAATGTCCAGGCACAGATGTACGCAACCCACAGTACCAGGATGGACATGCATACACACAGAGTACCCCACTGTACAGTCACTACTGTGTGCACCCACAGTACCTCACTGAATGGACACAGACATAACCATACACAAAACCTCACAGTTGTATTCACCTAAATTACCTCACGGTGGGCACACATGCATACACGCAGAATACCTCACTGTACAATCACAGATTTATACACCCTCAGCACATCACGGTACACACTCACACACACACACACACATGTATACATAGTACCTCGCTGTACAGACTTATTTGTATACACGCACAGGATCTTACTGTAGAGACATAGATGTCTGCAAAGTACCTAACTGTACAGATACAGATTACAAACCCACAGTACCTCAGTATACCCACACAGACATATACACCCACAGCATCTCACTGTACAGACACAGATAGATACAGACAGAGTATCTCACTGTAGAGACACAAGCGTATACACCCACATTTCTTCATTGTACAGACACAGATATACAAACACACATTACCTTACACTACAGACACAGACTCTCTGTACAGACACAGAGGTATACACACACTCAATACCTCACTGTAGAGACACAGATGCATACGCACACTCAATACCTCACTGTACAGACACAGATGTATACACACACAGTACATAATAATAGACACTGAAGTAGACACATAAAGTACCTCGTGATACAGACACTGATGTACACGCACAGTACCCTCTGTACAGACACGAATTTTTGCACCCACAGTACCCCATTGTACAGATACAGATGTATATACACAGATTACCTCATTGTACAGACACTGATGTATACACACAGCACGTCAATGTGCACACAGATGTACACATTCCAGAACCTCACTGTGCAAACACAGATTTATACACATAAAAATCCTCACTGTGCAGACACTGATGTATACACACAGTACCCCACTATACATGCACAGATACATACACTCACAGTACCTCAGTCTGCAGACACAAATGTATACACACAAAGTAGTCACTGTGAAGACACAGACGTATACACCAAGAGTATCTGGTGATAGAGATGCAGATGATCAAACACACAGTAAAAAACTGTACAGACACAGAATTATACACGGACAGCTCTTTACTGTACAGACAGTGATGAGGACAAACACAGTTCCTCTCTGTGCAGGCACTGATTTACACACCTACATTGCCTCAGTGCACAGACACAGATCTGTGCAGCCACAGTACTGCACTGTACAGAAACAGATGTATACTCCCAAAATACCTCACTGACGGAGGTGTAGACATATTCTGTACAGCACTGCACAGGCACGGATGCATACAGCCACAGTTCTTCACTCGATGGACAGTGATGTACTCACACAGAGAACCTCACTGTTCAGGCACATATGCAGAAACACAAGACACCTCTCTGTACAAACACTGATTTATACACAAACAGTTACTCACTGTGCAGACACAGATGTATACACTCACAATACCTTACTGTACATCCACAGTAGCTGCTGGTACAGATGCAGATGTATACACACACAATGCATCACTCCACTGACAGATTATACACCCACAGTTCTTCACTGTGCAGACACTGATGTATACCGACATAGTACCTCATTGTACAGACACTGATGTATACACACATAGCACCTCACTGTAAAGGCACAGATATACTGACCCACAGTACCTCACTGTACAGACATATATGTATACACACACACTGTAGCTGACAGTCCAGATGCTCATGTATAGACACACAATAAATCACAGGAGAGACACATAGTTATCTTCTTCACTTTGCAGACACTGATGTATTCACACAGAGTAGGTACGTCACTGTACAGACACATATATTCACACAGTACCTCACTATACAGATACCCATGTACCACAGTACCTCTGTGTGAAGACACAAATGTATACATCTTTTGTGCATCACGGTGCAGCACCCTGATGAAAGAAGACATCTCTTTTCACCTCCGCACCTCACTGGATGAAAACACCCCTGTGTACTCACCAACCCTACCCCTAACCCTAACCCTAATCCTCACTGTGCCTAATGATAAAGATAAATCTCTTCACACACACAAAATTCCTCACTGTGAAATCTCAGCTGTATACACACTGAACACCTCACTGCAACAACACAGCTCTTCACTCTGAGTAACTCACTATAAGGACACAGTCTTGTCCACTCAAATACATCACTGAACAGACACAGGTCTGCACATTCACAGTACTTCGTAGTAATACACAGCTCCATACACCAACAGCATCTGTCTGTAAAGAACACAGCTCTGAACAACTGCTGTACCACACGGTAAGGGCACCGCTCTTCACACGCACTGAACTTCACTGTAAAGACACTGTTCTCCACAGAGAGTCCATCATTTCAAGGACACATCCTGATACACCCACTGCACTGAAGTGACACAGATCTCTGCACGCAGAATGCCTCATTTTAAGGAAAAAGTCTAAGGGTCCAGCTTTATACACTCACAGTAACTCGCTATGAAGTGATGAGTCGATATGGCCACGCTACCTCACTCTGTGGACACAGACCTAAACACCACAGTAGCTCACCATATGGACACATCTCCATACATACTGAGCACCTCACTGTGAGGTGATATGCTCCTATCACAGTTGTGCCACGGCCACCGGAGTTCCACACTTTGAATCAGAAGCACAGTTTGGAAAGTAAATAGTTTTATTAAAACAAACAGTAAGGAATTCCAACCAGCTTCCTGTGGTTCTGTCATCAGTGAATTGTAGCTGCTGCATTCAAATTGCGGTAGTGCAGACCCGAAGGAAGGAGTGGTTTATGTTGTCTTTTGTTCCTAGTGGGACGTTCATCACTGAAAAAAAAATGGAAGTCACTGTTAACCATGTTAATTTCTTCAATCATGGTAGCAGACAGGCAGAACTATTCATGGAGCCACGCACTGTGCACTGGAGGCTTATATTGATCAACGGACCTGAGATCAGAGATTGGGCCACATTTAAGATAAGAAATGTGGTGCTTGGCTGAATAAATATACACCTGAAGAAACTCATTGTAAGGGCAAAGATCAATACATGCATATCTTCTCATTGTAAGGTCACAGTTCTTTACAATCACAGTAAGTTATGGCAGGAACAAGCTTTGTACACACATAGTACCTCACTGTAAGGACACATCCCCAGACACTCACAGTACCTTACTGTAAGGAGAAATCCCCAGACACACTCATTGCCTCTCTGGCACATTCCTCAACACCCGCAGTACCTCACTGTAAGGACGCATCCCCAGTACCTCACGTTACCTCACTGTATGGACACATCCCTCGACACCCACAATACCTCACTGGTGCAGGCATAAGTGCCGGGTGGGTGATCTGTGCGGAGGGACCAGCGGACAAAGGAGTCCCGGAGAGACTGATCCCTGTGGAAAGCAGGGACGGTGGGGGGGGGGTGGGGGAGAGGTGCCTGGTGGTGGGATCCCGTGGGAGATGGCAGGAATTGCGTAGAATGATGTGTTGCACAGGTGGTTGATGAGTACTAGGGGAACACTCTCCATTTTATGTCGGGGAATTGATGGCATGATGGCAAATGTGCAGGAAATGGAGAAGATGCGGGGGAGGGTTGCATTGATAACTGTGCAGGGGAACCCCCCATTTTCTGAAAATAGAGGACATCACTCTTGTGTCTCCACGATAAAATCATACATATGTACGCACTGTTCCCCACTGTAAGGACACAGCTCTGTTAACACTGATCCCTACTGTAATGACACAGGTCTGTACACACTGATCCTAATTGGAAGGACACAGTTTGTGACAGTTGAAGTAACTCACTGTCACCACCAATGCACCCACATTAAATCAAAGGAAGGCTACAAAACTACATCACTGTATGGTCACAGCTCTCTACCCCAGCAGTAACTCACTCTATGGACACAGGTCTTTACACCTGCAGGAAGTCAATGTGAGGATGCAGATCTATGCACCCACGTAACTCAGTGAAAGCACACGGTTACGCACGGTAAAAACAAATGCAGCACTATACATCACGCTGCATCACTGTATGGACACAGCTACACACACACACACACACACACAAACAGTAACTCACTGAAGGACACATTTCTATAACACACATTGACATGCTCTAAGGAAACAGCTTGAAACACCTGCAATAACTCACTGGAAGGAAACATTGTGGGCGTATAGAGCTCCATGCAGATGTATTAACTCACTGTAACAATGCAACTCTATAAACACATAATTATGCACTGGAATGATACAGCTATATACACCACATTACATCACTGTAAGAACATGGCTCCATACACACTGATAACCTCACTGCAAGGACACATCCCTTTACATCCACAGCATCTCAGTGTAAGGACACTGTTGTGACTGTGACATAGTCACTTGAGAAACTGGTGGATATGAAAGACCTTATGCATCACAACAAGCAGACATTCTCTTGGAGACCCTCATTGTGGTGTCCATCAGACTCAAAATCCATCATGCTTTTCTCTATTAAGAACAACGCCAGCAGCTGGCGATTCGATGCAATTTCAGTAACTGCACTGACATTGTTTACTTCGATTTTTTTCTGTCTGACAAATGGTTCCATTGAAGTGCATATTTACAGTGGGAGCACACTGTAACTGATGAGACACCTCGAAATGTTCAAACACATTTGTTGGGATAAAATAATTCACACGGAAGATTTAAAAGCTTCAGAGGACAGAGAACCAGATTCCCAGGGTTAATGCTGTGAGGGCGGACTCTCTGAGTAAAGAAAGATCCCAGTTATTGAAAGTTCAAAGATGACCGTGACCACGGTTGATGTGCTCAGTGACAACACTCAGTCTGGTCCAGCAGCCCTCCTTGACTTCTGAAAAAGGGGCCCAAAATAACTGAGCTGTCGGTGCCTGGTTTGATGCAGCCAATTAACATGTCCTATTGTCTTATGTTTGGCCGATGCAGACGGGAACGTCTCATGGCCACAGAAATGTCAAAGCACACACTGAGCAGCGGCTCCTGCTGTGGGACAGCAGCATGTGCTCGGCAGCTATCTTCCCATTTCAGAACTAATTACTGATTTTACTTTAAATTTAAACAGGTTCATTGAAGTCTGGTTGGTTCTTGTTTGTATTAATACATGCCACCGCTGTTCTACAACCCCGAAAATATGGTGCATGACTGACAGTTCCCAAAAAGCCACCTTCCTCGACAACCAAAGTACCTCACTGTAAGGACACATTCCCAGACATCCAGAGTACCTCACTGTAAGGACAGATCCCCATAAACGCACAGCACCTCACTGTAAGGACACAGCCCCAGACACCCACACTACCTCAAAACCCACAGTACCTCACTATAATGACACATCCCTTGACACATACAGTACTTCACCGTAAGGACACATATCTGGACACCTACAGTACTTTATTGTTCGGACACATCCCCAGATACCCACAGTACCTCATTGTAAGGACACATCCGCAGACACCCACAGACCCTCACTGTAAGGGCACATCTGTAGACACATTTAGCGAACTAAATAACTAATTTTAAAGACAAAGCTATTAATAAATGAATAAATGAATCTTACGAAACAATCACACACACACACACACACACTTAAAACTTCATTATAAATACAAACATCCGTTAGCACAGAACACCGCACTGTAAGGACACAGTTGTGCATACACTGATTCCACAATAAGGGCACAGCTCTATACGCATTGATTCCCTCATTCTAAAGGCCACATCTCTGTCCACACTGATCCTCACAGTCAGGACGCAGACCTGTACACCAGCAGTAACTTATTGGAAAGACACAGTTCGAAACACCCTAACCCTACAGTAGTTCACTGTTTGGATACAAATCAGTACACCAACAGTAACCCGCTGCGAGGATATAGCTCTACACACCAGCAGTCACGATCGTTACGTACACAACACTGTACACCAGCATTAAATGACGGTAAGGTCAAAGTTCGGTACACCAGCAGTGACTCACTGTAAGGATACTGCTCCATACACCAGCTGTAACTCACTGGAAGAACACAGCTCTATCACCAGCAATAACTCACTGTAAGGACACATCTCTGTACACCGGCAGAAGCTCACTAGAAGGACACAGCTCTGTACATCAGTAGTAACTCACTGGAAGGACACAGCTCTGTACACGAGCAGTAACTCATTGCAATGAGACGACACTATACACCAGCCATAACTCACTGTAAGGACACAGCTCAGTACACCAGCAGTAACTGTCTAGAAGGACACAGCTCAATACACAAGCAGTAACTCACTGTAAGAACACAGCTCTGTACACCAGCAGTAACACAGTGGAAGGACACAGCTCTGTACACCTGCAGTAACTCACTATAAGGACACAGCTTAATACACAAGCGGTAACTCACTGTAAGAACACAGCTCTCTACAACAGCAGTAATTGAAGGTAAGGACACAGCACTATACATTAGTAGTAAGTCACTGTAGGGACACAGCTCTGTAAACACCAACAGTAACTCAATGGAATGACGGAGCTCTGTACACCAGCTGTAATTCACTGTAACAACACATCTAAATACTCCAGAAGTAACTGACTGTGAGGACACAGCTCCGGACATCAGCAGTAACTCGCTGTAGGGACACAGCTCTGTACACCAACAGTAACTTAAGTAAGACACAGATCTATGCACCGACAGTAATTGAGGATATGCAAACAGCTGAATAAACCAGCAGTAATTGATGACCGTCGATGACCTTCGTCTGGTCGGGGAGAATGAGGAGGTGATAGAAAGTAGTTATAGGCAGGTGGTCACACCGGGGCCATGGGAGGCAGGCAGGTGGATCACAGACAAGAAGGGGATGGGGAAGAGGCAGGTACTAGGGAGTACCCCTGTGGCTATAACCCTTGACAATGTGCTCCTGCTTGAGTACTGTTGGGGGAGACAGCCTAGCTGGGGGAAGCAACAATGTCAGTGCCTCTGGCACAGATTACAGACCTGTGGCTCAGAATGGTAAGGAAAGAGAGAGGAGGGCTGCAGTGTGAGGGGACTTAGGGGGTCAGACAGGAGATTCTGTGGAAGTGAGTCAGAATCCCGGATGGCATGTTGCCTTCCAGGTGCCAGGGTCCTCGATATCTCTGAACGGGTTCACACCATTCTTGAGCGGGAGGGAAAGCAGGCAGAAGTCGTTGTACATGTTGGTACCAACGACATAGGTAGGAACAGGGATGAGGTCCTGAGAAGTGTGTTTAGGGAGCTAGGCAGAAGGCTGAACAACGGGACCTCAAGGGTAGCAATCTCAGGACTGCTGCCAGTGCCACTAGATAGTCGAGGTAAGGCTAGGAGGAAATAGCTGATGAATGTGTGGCTCAGAAGTTGGTGCGGGGGCAAAGCTTTAGATTTTGGATCATTGGGATCTCTTATGGGGAAGGTGGGACCTGTACAGATTGGATGGGTTACATCTGAGGGGGACCAATATCCTTGCAGGCTGGTTTCGTAGTGTGGTTCGGCAGGGTTTAAACTAGTTTGCAAGGGGGATGAGAACCGGAGGGATAGATCAGGGGAAGAAGTGCATGGAGTAAAGTCAGATCTAACATACAGAGAGGCTTTGAGGAAGGAGAAGCAGTGTATAGGGTATAAAAGTAGTAAGGTAAACGACAGTGTTTTAAAAGGGATAGGGAAGGGGGGAGAAGAGGAGGATGGGTGGTGATACTGGTCAGGGATACTAGTACAGCTGCAGAAAGGGTAGATAATGCAGCAGGATCCTCTCTAGAGTCAGTATCAGTGGAAGTTAGGAACAGTAAAGGAGCAGCTGCTCCACTGGGAGTATTCTATAGGCCACGTGGTAGCAACAAGGACACCGATGAGCAGATTGGGAGGCATATTTTAAAAGGTGAAAAAATAAACGGGTTGTCATGGGAGACTTCAACTTCCCAAATATTGATTGGCACCTGCTTAGTACCAAAGATTTAGACAGGGCAGAATTTGTTAGGTGTGTCCAGGACGGATTCCTGTCATAGTATGTTGACAGGCCGACTAGAGGGAATTCCATTTTAGATCTAGTCTTATGTAAAGAACCAGGTCAGTTGACATATATCTCAGTAGGTGAACATTTGGGAGATAGTGACCACCGTCCATAACCTTTAGCATTGTCATGGACAAGGATAGGAGCACAGAGGACAGGAAGATATTTAGTTGGGGAATTGGCAAATTATGAGGCTCTAATGCTGGAACGTGCAAGTATAAATTGGGATGAAATTTTGAAGGGAAATGTACTATGGAGATGTGGCAGTTCTTCCGGAATCTCTTGCAGGATGATAGGGATTTTTTCCCCTGGTGAGGCAGAGAAATAATGGCAGGCTGAAGGAACCATGGGTGACAAGAGAGGTGGAACATCTAGTTAGGAGGAAGAAGGCAGCATACATAAGGTGTAGGCAGCAAGGATCAGATATGGCTCTTAAGGAACTTAAGAAGTGGGCGTGGAGAGCAAGAAAGGGACATGAAAAGGCCTTGGCGAATACGGTTAAGGAAAACCCCAAGGCATTTTTCACTTCCGTGAAAAGCAGAAGGATTACGAGAGTAAAGGTAGGACCGATCAGATACAAAGGTGGGAAGATGCGCCTGGAAGCTATGGAAGTGGGTGAGGTCCTCAATGAATACTTCTCTTCAGTATTCATCAAGGAGAGGGGTCTTGATGACGCTGAGGACAGTGTTGTTAAGGTTAATGTTCTAGAGCATGTTGATATCGAGAGAGAGGATGGGATGGAGCTCCTAGAAAATATTAGGACAGATAAGTCCCCAGGGCCTGACGGAATGTTCTCCAGGCTGCTCCGCGAGGCGAGTGAAGAGATTGCTGAACCATTGTTTAGGATTCGTTGCCCTCGTTGTCCACGGGAATGGGACCGGAGGATTGGAGGTTGGCAAATGTTGTCCCCTTATCCAGAAAAGGTTGTAGGCATAGTGCAAGGAATTATAGACTAGTGAGCCTTACGTCTGTGGTGCGCGAACTGTTGGAAAGGATTCTTAGAGATAGAATCTACAGACATTTAGAGAATCATGGTATGATCAAGGACAGCCAGCATAGCTTTGTGAAAGGCAGATCATTCCTCACAAGCCGGACAGTGTTCTTTGTGGGGGGAACCATTCAATTCAGTGGATTTTAGTAAGGCATTTGACAAGGTTCCACATGGTAGCCTTCTTCAGAAGGTCAAAGCGCATGGGATCTAGGGAGATTTGGCCGTGTGGATTCAGAATTGGCTTGGCTGTAGAAAGCAGAGTGTTGTTGTGGAGGGGGTGCATTCAGATTGGAGAGCTGTGACTAGCGGTATCCCACAAAGATCGATTCTGGGACATCTGCTTTTCGTGATCTTTATTAATGAATTGGATGAAGGGTAGAACGGTGGTTGGCACGATTGCAGAGGACACAAAGGTTGTACCTGTGAAGGATACTCTGAAGGATTATCGAAGACTACAGAGGGAACTGTGCTGAGAAGTGGCAGATGGAGTTCAATCCGAAGAAGTGTGAGGTGGTACATTTTGGAAGGACAAACTCCAAGGCGGAGTACAAAGTTAATGGCAGTATTCTGGGTAGTGTGGAGGAGCAGAGGAATCTGGGGGTTCATATCTATAGATCCCGGAAAGTTGCCTCACAGGTGGATAGGGTAGTTAAGAAAGCTTATGGGATGGTAGCATTCATAAGTCGTGGGATCGAGTTTACGATCCGCGATGCAATGATGCAACTCCACAAAACTGGTTCGACCGCACTTAGAGTACTGTGTACAGTTCTGGTCGCCTAATTATGGGAAGCGTTGGAAAGGGTGCAGAGGAGATTTACCAGGATACTGCCTGGTTTACAGAGTATGCATTATGAGGAGAGACTAAGGGATCTAGGGCTTTACTCTTTGGAGACGAGGAGGATGAAAGGAGAGATGAGAGAGATGTACAGAATATTAAGAGGAATAGGTAGAGTAGACAGTCATCGCCTCTTTCGCAGGGCATCAATGCCGAATACAATAGGACATGGCTTTAAACTAATGGGTCGGAAGTTCAAGGGAAACATCAGAGGAAGGGTTTTACCCAGAGAGTGGTTGGGGCATTGAATGTGCTGCCTGGGGCGGTGGTGGAGGCTGGTACATTGGTCAAATTCAAGAGATTGCTATATAAGCATATGGAAGAAGATAAAATAGAGGGATATGTGGGAGGAAGGAGTTAGATAGTCTTAGGCTAGGTTTGAAGGACAGCACAACATTTTGGGCCGACGCGGCTGTATTGTGCTGTTCTATTCTATGATTCTATGATTCTAATTCATAGTAAGGGCATTGCGCACCAGAAGTAACTCAGGTTAAGTCACAGCTCTGTACACAGGCATTAACTCACTGTATGGACACTGCTCTGGACACAGGCATTAACTCACTGAAGCGACACATCTCTGTTCAGCTGCAGAAACCCACTGTAAGCCACAGATCTGTACACCAGCAGTAACTCACTGGAAGGAGAGAGCTCTGAGGACACAGCTATCTTCACCAGCAGAATCACATGGTAAGGCCCCAGCTCTGTACACCTGCAGAAACTCAGGGTAAGGTCACTGCTCCATACACCTGCACTAAATGACGATAAGGCCAGAGCTCTGTACACATGCAGCAGATCAGGGTAAGACCACAGCTCTGTATCCTAGCAGGAACTCACTGCAAGGACACATGTCTGAACACCAGAAGTAGCACAGGGTTAGGAAACTGCTCTGTATACCATCAGTAACACACTGCAAGGACACAAGACTATAAACCAGCAGTAACTCACCGCAAGGACACAGCTCTGTACACAAGCAGTAATTCACTGTAAGGTCACAGCTCTCTACAGCAGCAGTAACTGATGGTAAGGACACAGCTCTGTACACCTTCAGCGACTATCTAGAAGGACACTTCTCTATACACACCCAGTAAGTCACTGTGAGGTCAAGTATCTCTACACCAGCTGTAAGTTACTGGAAGGATACAGCTATGTATCCAGCAGCAATTCACTATTAGGTCACAGCTCTAATAACCTGCCGTAACTCACTATAAGAACGTAGCTCTTTACACCTGCTGTAACTCACTGTGAGGACACCGCTCTGTAAACCTGCTGTAACGCATTAGAAGCACACAGTTCTGTACCCCAGCAGTAACTCACTGGATGGACAGAGCTCCATACACCAGCAGTAACTGACTGTAAGATCTCTATATACCCACAGTAACTCACTGTAAGGACACAGATCTGTACACCATTAGTAACTGGAATGACACAGCGTTATTCATCAGCTGCAACTCAAGGTAAAGACACAGCTGTATGCACCAGAAATAAGTCTGTATGAGGACAGAGCTCACAAAAAGGAAAGCGGTGGGGAAGGGCAGAGTTGGGCTAGTTTGTAACGGGAAAGGGGGATGGTGGGAATGGGGAGTGTAAGAGGGTCGTGTGGTATGGGGTTAGGGAGATAAGTGTGATAAGGGAAGACAATGTGTGTTGTAAAGTGTGGAGGAGAAGGCAAAGTGGGAGGGAGAGGAAGATTCAGTGGGTCAGATGGGAAGGTGGTGTACGGGATTTGGGAGGAGTGTGGGTGGGATAGGGAGTGGGAAGGGTAAGGGGGTGATAGATGAAGGGTGTGGGGAGGGAGTTGGAAAGAACAGTGTGGGTGTCAGATGCAAAGGGGAATGGAGTAGGGGGAGGTGAGTGAGTGGAAATGTTGGGGAGTGGGAGGAGGGGAATGGTTTGGGGAGTGGGGGAGGTAGATGGGGGAAGTCGAGGGGAAGAGTGAGGGGGAAGGGAGCGATGGGGTTAGGGTCAGGGGAGAGGGTGGAAGGGCAGAGCACTGGCAGGGAGAGGGAGTGGAAGCAGAGATAGTGGAAGGGGAGAGAGGGTGCAAAGTGGGAACGGGGTATAGGGGAGGGTGGAAAAGGGAAAAGCGGAGATGTAAACATGAGGAGAGGTAAAGGGAAGAGGGTAAGGGGAAAGGGAAGGTCTGAGGGGAGAGTAGGTAATGGGACGGGGAAGAAAAAGAGGGTAATGGTGATGGGCGGTTAGTGGGGGAAGGGGAGAAGGATGGAAGGTCAGGGAAAAGGGGAGAGAAGTGAGGAAAGGAGAGAAGAGGGGAGGGGTTGGAGTGAGAGGAGGCGGTGGAGGGAGAGAAGGGGAGAAGGGGCAGGGAGAGACAGAAGAAAGGTAGAGGGAATGGGAAAGGGAGAGAAGGAGAGGGAGCAGGGAGAAGGGGAGGGAGGGAGAGAAGGGGAGAGTGAGGAGGGAGTGAAGGGGAGAGGGGAGGGAGATTGAAGGTGGAGAGAAATGGAGGGGGTAGGCAGAAAAGGGGATGGGACGGGGAGAAAGGGAGGGTGTGTAAGAGGAGGGGGTGACAATGTGAGAGTGAGGAGGGAGGGGGAGGAAGCGAAGGGGAGAGAATGGGGAAGGGAGAGAAAGAGAGGGGGCAGGCAGAGGGGAGTGTGACTAGGGAGGGAAGGAGAGGGGGAGAGAAAAGGGGAGAGCGAGAAGTGGAGTGGGGCCAAGTAGAAAAGGGAATGGGGACGGAGAGATGTGACAGTGTGTGAGAGAAGGGGATGGGGACAGAATGTGAAAGTACGGAGGGAGGGAAGGTAAGAACAGAAGGGAGAGATTGGGGAAGTGAGGAGGGAGGGAAGTGGAGAGGGGGAGGGCACGAAGAGGAGACGGGGATGGAGAGAATGAGAGCGGGGAGAAGGGGAAAGGGGAGGGAGAGGAGAGGGGGAAGGAGAGAAGCGGAGTGGGGATGAAAGGAATTGGATAGTGGGTGGTTGAGAAGGGTAGGGAGTGAAGGGAGGGGTGAGCGAGAGAATGGGAAATGTAAGCCGTGAAGGGGAGGGGAGGGAGAGAAGGGGAGGCGGGTGCGAAAGAATGGGAAGAGGGTAGGAGAGAAGGGGAGGGGAGAAGAGGGGAGCATGCGGGAGATAATGGGACCGTTGTGGGGGAAAGATGGAGTGTAAGACGTTGTGGAGGAGAGGGGAGAGTGGGGGAGTAGAGGGGAGTCTGGGGAGTGTAGAGGAGGGATTCGGGATGGAGAGAGAGAGAGGGAGGCGAGGAGAGAGCGAGGGAGAATGGCATGGGGAGATAGAGAAAAAAAAATTGGAATATGTGTGAAAGAGAAAGAAAGAGAAAACGAGTGAGCGTGAGAGACACAAAGAGAGAGAGACAGAGAAAGGTTGTGAGAGGACTACATTGAGAGGGAGAATCAATGAACTGCACTGAGGCAGATGGTGTGACTGAAGAATAAAGGTAGAAGCTGCGACAGAAAGAAAGGATTCCTGGCAGGAAAAACAACTGAGATTTTCCAGATTGCTCTCCCAACTCGTCTGACACAAAATTCAAGAATACGGAACTCGAATTAACTTTACAAATCCGCAAATTGTTCCATCCAAAAGAAACTACAAGGAGACCGGAAAAGGTTCTGCGTGATGACAAAGAACAGAGGGATTGACCCATCAGGGAGTTTGGAGAGGAACGGCACCACAATGCAAACCTGTTTATCCAGAGAGGGGCTCTCTCCAAACATATCCCGGTTGATAGACGCGGCGGGGGTGGCCTCGCTGAGAAACGGAGGTTCGGTCGGCACTTGGAGCAGCGCAGGTGAACGCTGCACTGTAACCGGATCTTCAAACAAAGGAAACGGCACCGAATCTCTCAGGTTACACTTGGCTCTCTGACAGCGACGTGTCCCAGGTGGGAAGGGGTGGTGCTGGTATGAGGGGGAGCGGAGGGTTGCTGTGGGAGGGAGGTTCAGAATGAACGGTCGATGCACAACAAGCACATTTCGGCAGCAGAACCATTTAAAAAAAAGAGGAAATAAAAAGAAACGATACAAACAGCAACATCCCAACGAAGCGCGGGCCATCACCACAGAGAAACAATGTATGTGATGGGGACACAGGTATCGGGTATATCACATCCACCCCACCAGGCTGAGCGAAGTTAAGGTCTGATCGGTGTTAACCAGAGGATATCTACTGAAATGAAACATCCAGCTCAGATCCGTGAAAGTGAGACAGAGAACGGAGATTCGGGTTGTGGCGGGGAGAGAGACAACGAGAAGGGTGGACAGGCCCAGAGGGACAACGGGTGAGAGCGGCAGTACCTGTGAACAAGGGTTGAAACAGGAGAAGTGGACGCTTTGGGAGATAAAACTCAGTGCAATCGGACAAAGTCGAGCGACAGAGAGTGGAGGGCGAGAATGGAAACCCGCAGAAATGACGAGAAATGAGAGAACAAAAGCTTTCGCTCGGAAAAGGGAGAGAAAAGGATGTATTGTGGAGGAAGAGCAGGGAGCGAAGAGGGAGAGTACATTAGGTTGAAGCAGAACGTGGAAGATAGAACAGTACAGCACAATACAGGCCCTTCTGCCCACAATGTTGTGCCGACCTTTAAATTTCGCCTTAAACTATCTAACCCCTTCCTCCCACATATCTCTCAGTTTTAAATTCCTCCATATGCTTATCTAGTAATCTCTTGAATTTGACCAATGCACCAGCCTCCACCACTGCCCCAGGCAGCACATTCAATGCCCCAACCACTCTCCGAGCAAAAACCCTTCCTCTGATGTTTCCCTTGAACTTCCCACCCATTAGTTTAAAGCCATGTCCTATTTTATTGAGCATTGGTGCCCTGGAGAGGTTCTGGCTGTCTACTCTATCTATTCCTCTTAATATTTTGTACACATCTATCATGTCCCCTCTCATCCTCCTTCCCTCCAAAGAGAAAACCCCTTGATCCATTAGTCTTTCCTCGTAATGCATACTCTCTGAACCAGGCAACATCCTGGTAAATCTACTCTGCACAGTTTCCAACGCTTCCACATCCTTCCTATAATAACGCGACCAAAACTGTACACAAGTACTGTAAGTGTGGTATAACCAGAGTTTTACGGAGCTGCATCATTAACTCACGGCTCTTAAACTCGATCCCTTGACTTATGAAAGAGCATCAGGTCAAATGACAGAGTGCTGCAGCAAAGGAGCGAGTACGAGGGAGAAGGAGAGAGAAATAAAGAACACGGCACAGTCATATTAGTGGAGGCGGGTGGGCGGTAAAGGTGGGCCAGCGAGAGAAGGCAGACGGGCAACATACGGAAGGCGACACTCAGAAGTGCCAAATTATGTGATAACTGATATTAAACACAGAACGCAGAGAACAGAGAAATATGTCAGGGCAGAGAGAGGAAGAGACAGAGGGGACAGTGCCAGATGTACGGGGACAGAAAGAGGGACGAGGAACGTGAGAGAGAGAATCCACCGATTATTTCGAGACCTATCGAAAGATTGAAAGTGAAAGACTCAAACAGACAATGGATTAGAGGAGGAATACTCACAATTTCTGTATCTGATAGCTACCGAACTGTGGCGGGGTTGCAACAATACCCGTTAACACCCTCATCAGAAAGAAGAAACACATACTTCTGTCTCCGTTGCAAGATTCTCAACTTCTCCCAACAGGTTCCGCTGCGGGTAAAGAGAAGTTGCCAATATTCCTGGTATTTTCCACCAAACCAATAAACCTCCCTCGGAACAATACATCAGAACCATCAAAACCATCGCTCAGTACCGAGAGAGAGAGCAGCAGAAAACACAAACTGTAAAGAGCAGAAAATCTGAAAAAAACGGAACCAGATTCAGCCTGAGAACAAAGAACAAAAGGCCGGAACCTGCCGGAGTTAGGGGTGGAATAGCGATACAAGGCAAACCGCTCATTGGTTGGTGAATCCGCTGGAGACTAGCATCTATCCGTATTATGGTTCAACCCGCCCGTGGTCCCTGTGAGAATCGGGGAGCGGGCGGCACTTGGAGCAACGGCAGGTGAACACTTCGCAGGACCCTCACCCACACACAAAGGGTGAGTACTGAAGCTCGCAGGTGGCCTCTGGTTGCTCTCCGTCTCACAGGCAACGGCACGTCACAAGGTGATTTGAAGGTGGAGCGTCACTGAGTGGGCTGGAGGTGGGCGGGGTGAATGTCTGGGCTCAAAATAAACAGTCGGTGGCACAACAAAGGATCTTCATTCATGCCGACAACAGTAACATTGTCAACATAACAGGGAAACCGCACACCCAGCAGTAACTCTTACACAAGGATCATGGGTTTCTGCAGGGAAACTCGACGCAGAATCGTCAAAGACGAATTCCGGAGATTAAAAGAGACGGTTCAATTAAATCGGTGTCAGTCAGTGGTAAAGTGGGGAACTTGATTCGATCAGTATATTGTCATAGTTACCAAGGTTTAGGAAATGCATTGGTTGCAGGATGTTTGTAGAGGAAACCGTACAATAATATATACATCAATAAATACAACGACAAGTGCAAACAACAGCAGACTGGGGCAAAGTTCGCCGTTTGAAGTACTGTATCAAAATATATTAAAGTCACAACAAGCGAGTACTTGAGAGAGATCAAGTGAAGAGTACGTGGCAGCACCACATTGAAGGGGTATGAGAGAGGTAACTGGTTCAGAAATCTGACAGGGGGTGGGGAAGAAGCTGCACTTGTGTGGAAGTCCGGGGGCTCAAGCTCCTGCGTTTATTTCCCGGGAGGAGGAAGAGAGAAAAGAGCATGGCCTGGGTGACAGGCAGCCTTGCTGGAAACATCCCGTAGGGTGAGAAAGCACACAGGAACCGGACGGAGAAACAGCAGCAGGAGTCACTGTGGAGACACAGAGACTGCTGATGCTGGAATCTGGAGAATAGAGCAAGATGCTGGAGGAACTCAGCAGGTCGGGCAGCATCTGTGGAGGGAAATCGACAGTCGATGTTTCGGGTCGTGACCCTTCACCTAGACTGAAATATTGAGGGGAGGCAGCTAGAACAATGTGGTGGGGGGGGGGGGGTGGTGGAACAAGAGCTGGAAAGCGACAGCTGCATCCAGGTGAGGGGGTGATGGGCAGATGGGGAGGGAAGAGCAGAAATGGGGACAGAGATCGGGAGGTGACAGGTGGCGGCAACAGTAGGCTGCAGATGGTGGAAAGGAAAGGAAGGTGGAGCATAGAATCAAATAAGGGAAGTGGGGGTGAAGATGGGAACAGTGGCGGTGGTATTGGAGAGGAGATCCAGTGGTTGGAGTGTGGGGGATGGGCAGACGGAGTGTGTGGAGGGGGGTAAACAGGGTGATGGGGCTGTGGTAGGTGTAGGAGGAACTGGGTAGATCAGGAGGAGACAGGAAAGGAATAGAGCGGGAGCAGTAATCTTTATATTTACTCCATGGGATAACATTCAATAGAAACACTAGGCCGGCAGACCCACGCCGGGAGAGAGAATTACCTGGCCGAATGGAACAACGTCATTTGTCGTCAATGATTTTTGGTCGAACTGACGGCACCCGCTGCTGGACCGACTCCTGCCCCGATTCTTCAGCCCGCTGGCAAATTGTTGCCAAAGTATCAGAATGTGACTGGAACAAGGCGGGGAGGGAGGTGGTGATAGGGTTGGCGGGGGAGAGGGATGTGCCAGTCAGGAGACAGGCCGGACGTGCGTGCTGTGCGCTGAACAACCGCAGACGGCGTGCACCTCGCGATAAAACATCCTTTCACCGTCAGCAACACCTCCCAAAACATCGACCTCTCCCAAGCGCGCTGGAATTGGAATTGATTTATTATTGTCACATGTACCGAGGTACAGGGAAAAACTTTTTGCATTCCGTTCATACAGATCAATTCATTACACAGTATAAAGTAAAACAACAACTGAATGCGAAATAAAGTGTAACAGCTACAAAGTGCAATGTAGGCAGGCAACAAGATGAAGGTCAAAACGAGGTAGATTGTGGGGTCAAGAGTCCATTTTATCGAACTAGGGAACAGTTCAATAGTCATATAAAACGGAATTGAAGCTGCCCTTGAGTCTGGTGGTAGGTACTTGCAGGATTTTATATATTTTTCCCTTACGGAGAGGGGAGAAGAGAGAATCTCCTGGGTGGATGGGATCTTTGATCATCTCGCTGCTTTACCGAGGCAGCGAGAAGTATACAAAGAGTACATGATGGGTAGGCTGGTCTCCGTGATGTGCGGAGCTGTGTACACAGCTCTGAAGTTGCTTGCGGTCATGGACAGAGCAGTTGCCATGCCAAACCGTGATGCATCCGGATAGGATGCTTTCTGTGAGTCATCGATAAGAATTGATGATGGTGGACAGGAACGTGTCAAATTTCTTCAGCGTTCTGAGAAAGTAGAGTCGCTGGTGAGCTTTCTTGGCCGAGGTGTCTACGTGGTTAGACCAGAACAGGCTATTGGTGAAGTTCACTCAAAGGAACTTGACACTCTCAACACTCTCTTCCTCAGCACCGTTGATGGAGACAAGTGTATGTGCCCCGCCGCCCGTACGATGAGAACAGCGAGTGTAAGTGAACACCGTCACCACAGGTCTCCTCTAACTCAAACCAAATCTTAACTTGGAAGTTTCCTATGAAGTGATTAGTGATACATATCATGGAGTTGTAGACACATGAAACACAGAAACTGGCAGTTCAGCCCACCATGTGCATGCTGACTATTGTGTAACTATGTATACTAGGAAGGCGGAAAAGGCAGCAGAGACTGGCATCTGGAGTGCAAAAATCAAGCTCCTGGAGGAACAGCGCGTCAGGCATCATCCTGGGTATCACCGTTTCAGACAGAGACCCTGCATCAGGAATAAGCTGGCTGGTATAAAGCGGAGGAGGGACGGGAGGGTGAAACAGGTACTGGACAGCGATAGGTGGATACAGGCGGGGAGCGGTTTATTGGCAGATGAAGCCAGGAGGGGAAGGGAGGGGTGGAGACAGACCGAGAGACTGGGGGTGGTTGGTGGACATACAAAGGGCTGTAGATGATGGAATCTGATTAGAATGAAAGGTGGTGATTGGAAGCAGAGAAGGGAGGGAGGTTGGGCAAAAGTGAACAGTGGGTATGGAGCGTGTGGGGGGACCGAGCAGGTAGAGTATGTGGTTGACAGGCAGATGGAACCAGATGCGTTTTACGAACAGGAAATGATGTGGCAGAATGCGATTCGACGCGTTATTGCTAAGTGTGATGCAGGTGAATAAGGGAAGAATAAAAACAAAAAGAATAAAGACTGTACCAGCAAGCATGGATGCGAAATGAGATGATCATGCCTTTCAAGGGTCAAAAACAGATGCATCTGCCCGATTGAACGACGTATGTACTGTAATATAGTTTTATAATTCTGCCTACTAACTGTCGCCAGATTTCTGACGAAGGACTGCGTGGCATCGCTGGCGGTTCTGCGACTGGTGTCGACGCTGAGGTCATACCCTTGGACGAGAATGCAGTGATAACTCATCTGTCCGTGGTTGCCGTCTGCAGAACTGAAAACTCCTGAAAGAACGGCTCACCTATCTCCACAAATGTGGCACAGCCCTCATTACACCTGAGTAAATGAACTAATTTTAGCTTACAAGCCTGCGTTATAATTGAAGGAAGTTGCGTCTGTTATGTAAAAAATGTACCAAAGGTCGAAATAAAAGTTTTGTTCGTGCGGCTAGATATCCACGACACAGAATATAAATTGCTAATGTCTCCTCTGAAAATCTGTCAAACCAACATCAAAACAAATTGTAACATCCAGCAAAGAGTTAAATATTTTACACAATGGCACAATTAGCAGAAATAGTTCACACTGAATGTTTGTTCAATGGCTTGTGGCTAATGTCACCAGGAGAGAACTAATTGGCTCAATGGACGCTCCGCTTGGTGTATAATAGCTCCTTGAATCAGCGCATGAGAGCAGTTGGAAATTTTCGTACAATTAGTCGCTGTTAGTGTCAGAAAATGGGATATTCAACAATTTACCACATAGTAAGAATTTACTATCCTGTCCTTGCAGCTGTCGGTGTTCCTGGTAAGGTACTGGATCTGACTGCTCTTTGCATAGCTCAGACTTTATATTGCTCTACCTGCAACGCAGAGTCGCTGGCTCTTGCTGTCTCTGTGATCAGCCCGTTGCATTGTTTTGATCTGTGATTATTGCAAAGAGAAACGTGATGTTGTTTTTTTAAGTGTCATTTACTTTACCTAATGTGTTAATTGTTTACAGGAATTTGAATGAGATTTTCAATCCATTCACATATTTATATTGATTACATATTTTTCATATAATGATAAGTGTATGTATTTTATGGACCATGCCATACCTCCGAAATATTTAAGTACAATAACAAAGCACACTGTGGGTTTGTTCCGCCCCAACATTATCTCCTGCCAAGGTTGTCTGGACATCACGGCGCTACGGCGTCTGTGCTTTTGCCATCTGAGGAGGAATCACTACTGTGTTCTCTCTGCGCGACGATTCCGATCCCTGGTTTCCAACAGTCAGGAAACCTAGGGCAATCAATCCGTGGAGGTTGACAGGGGGCGTGTGGATAAAGCAGCGGACGGGTCCTGGCAGCGTTCAGTAAAGCCTGGAACTATCCCCAGTATTTCAGGTCTCTCCATGCGAATAAGATTCTTGGTCTCCGGCGTACCGTCGGGAAACCTCTTCCCAAACTGGGAAAGCTACAATGGTCCTGTCTTCACGTAAGTCCAAGGTGAAATGTACTGACACAAGTTCTGTTATCTGGGAGAAAGTAACAGATGCGCCATGCCCTAGGGGAAAATCTGAACGACAATACCATTCCACAACCCTCATGAACTGCCGTCCAATTACGTAACTGTGTTACCGTCATTCCAATGTAAGTCTATTTTGAATCGTTCCTTCGTGTTACCTCCTTAAGTGCCATTATATGTCCCATCAGCAAACATGACCTGTTTTCTTGGGCCATCACGTACAGTTGAAAACACATCATGCCAACAAAAGAAGATCTGCTTTACAAAAGTGTAGCTCGGTCTGTCCCTTATCTATCCATGGTTCTCGAACAACAATAGAAGCGTCATCCAAACAGTGTTTGCAGCCAGTTCCCCAACATTGACTTGTTGTCTTTTTTTATCAGTGCCAGATTCATATCGTTTCCCTGAATCTGTGTCCCCTTGCATTTATCTTCTGGTTCATTTGATACTTCTATTCTCGTTTTCCACTTTTACCCTCCAACCAAATGATTACCGACTCTGTAGGGCTTTATGCGTCGGCATTGTTTTAAATTTCTTATAGGTGATCTTGAAAAAAAGTGCATTACCAGAATGTTTCCATTGGATCCTACTCGGCATTATCTTCCGCGCATTTCACGCTCGCACGAATATTGTTCTGAACATGCGAATACATTCACACTAATCAAACGAGACCTAATTGGAAGTAACACCATATTTTATCTTTTTTTCAGTTAATTTAACGGCTATTGTGATCCTGTCCCGGGAAAAATGTGGTCTCTCCAAATGCATCACTCGCTACCTGGTGGCCATGGCGGCAGCAGACCTGATGGTCGTTATCTTTGGTGTTGTTTTGGAGAAGATTAATTTTATATATTTGTTTGCTAATTTCTTACTCATAACTCCGATATGCTCTGTGACACTTGTCCTGGGGATTGCAGCCATGGATTGCTCCGTTTGGTTTACGGTCGCTTTAACTTTGGATCGCTATGTCGCGATCTGCTGTCAAAAACTCCGGGACAAATATTGCACCGAGAGAACAGCAACTGTGGTGATAGTATTAGTGGGTGTGATGAGTTTTGCTCAGTCATTTCCATTTTACTACTCAGTAGACCCACGACGCTGCATTCCCAGAACTGAATACTTTACATCAACCCTCTGGAGAGCCTACGAGTTATTTGACAGCATCATGACACCGTTGTTACCAATTTGCTTAATTATGCTGTTCAATGTTTTAACCGTCAGACACATTATAGCAACGATTGGAGTCCGCCGGAGACTCCGGAACAACAGTGACGATCAGAAGGATCCAGAGGTGGAGAACCGGAGAAAGTCAATGATTTTGTTGTTCGCTATATCGGCCAATTTCATCATATTATGCATGCCCTATGTTGTACATTCTATGAACTGGCAAGTGGAAAACTATACTTACAAAGACAGATACTACAGTACACCGATATATATCTTGCAACAGTTTGGGTTTATGATGCAATTGCTCAGTTCCTGCACCAATACCTGTATCTATGTATTGACACAAAGAAAGTTCAGTGAAGAGCTGAAGAATGGAGTGAAATATATTTTTACATTAAATGGACACCTATTTAAGTAAGATGCAAATCCGATTGGCTCTTTGTTGAGTTGTGAAACAAATATAGAGAGGATTGTTTATTTCTGCTGTTTGTTTGTTTTGTTGGCCAGGATCTTCTTTTGCGAGTACTCACCGTATCATTCATTCGGTCTGTTAGGGAAACAAGTTCAGCAGATTAGACAGCAGCGATGTACACACCACATGATTATTAACAGATATAATATCAGACCAAAGTCCACTGTAGCAGATGAAAAAATGGAACCTAGAACTAGGAATGTGTACCACAATATGCAGCATCTGCAATCCTCATCCAGATCATTGATCAATGCCTTTTCATTTTGGGGATACTGCAACCTAAACAAGTTTAAGGAAACCCAAAATGCAGGGGGAAAACGAAATGCAGTTCTAATCCAAAACTTGTGCTGCTTTTCGTTGTCTGTTCTACACTTGTGGTTATCTGGTATGTCTCCGTCACGTAAAACGGAGGGCTCATCCTCAGCATTATGAGGTCATTGAGAAATTATTTGTCCTTGTAATCGAAGAGGCACTTTATGCCATCAGATCTGTTTCCGTTCAGAAAGATGTGACGTGGAAGGAGGAAAGTCCACCCAAATTTGGTCTGACGCATCCACGTGACAACTTTCCAATGGCGCTATTCATTCAAGAACAATATCACGCTTTCTTTCCAGATTTGGTGACTTTCCCTAAAGAAGTTGGATACCGTGTGATTTAATTTATTTACATGAAACAGATCTAATAATGTCACAACTAAATAAATTTCCGTTGAATTTGCTATCAAGTTTATTAAATTTATTGCATTTACAAACAGAATACGTTGCTATTAACTTTCAGTGGAACAGAAGCATTATTCCATCTCCAGTGTGATGGTTGTTGTGCTTACACTTCATCACAAGTGACTGGGAGGAATGAGAGAAAGTTGTGCGTGGTTTTGTTTATTTTCACGTTAACCGTTGCGGGTGTTGTGGTGCAGCATCTGAAGATAGAGTTGCTATCCTTATCCGACCAAACGATGTCGAGAGTTAAAGACACCCATCAAGGCACCCACCCTACCCTCTGATAGAAGGATCCGTGTCAGTTCACCCATCCTCGGTCAGAAACCTCTTCACTTTGGAACACTCCTGTAATGTCTTTCTGAAATCCCCTCGCCGTTCCTTCCATTGTGAGTGATGTTATTTTTACAAATTCATACATGTAACGGGGATTGTGCGATTCATGGAATCTGGTGACATTTTGTTAATCAACCAACGAAATTCTTATTGACAATAATGCAGCACATCATTTTCATTGACGATGTTTTCCCTGTTCCAGGTTCCTGGGTTTTACTATAAATACCAGGAACTCTTATCAATCTCAATAACCAAGGAAATGATATCCACGTGCGTTGTTGATAAACTTCAGAAAGTTGGTTTGAGAGATCCAGGTTATTCAGCGATCAGTGATGTATTTTCTCATGGACATACCGCTTGACTTTGGAGTAATCCTGGAGGTGCTTACTTTCCCAATTTTTTATTTTCTTCTGCGAAACTTCTCGGGTCCAATGGACTGTCATGAAGTCTCGTACAGTGGCCACCAGTGGACCGAATGAATTGGATTATGGTGTCCAATTGTGATTTCATTCTCATATGTATTTCGAAACTATTCATATTTCATAACTCTGGGTAAGGAAATGCAATACACTGCACACGGAGCTCTTTTCACTGAGAGGTCTAACGTAATTTATATCGTGTATGTTAATTATTCAAGTAATTAACACGACTTGTTTGCTGTCATTTACAGTTGAGTTTGGCCACCTCAAGCGTCATGCCTTCGTGATTTGCTCTGTGCAGATGTTATTCTCTGGCTCCAGGTTGATTCTATATCGGTGTCAATTTATTACATAAACAACAATTTGGTGCCTTTAACTAACAACATGTACCATGCAACACTGGAAGCGCTCAAAAGGAGATTCGTCCTAATTCTGAGGATGAGACAGCTCTACTTCTATGAGAGAGTAAACAGTATGTGCTTGCATTGAATGGAGGTTGGAAGAATAAGGAATGATCTTTTTAAACATGCTAGGACCTAAGGGGCTTTCAGAGAATATATGTTGAGTTGTGTTCACTTGGCTGAGAGTCGAGAGATAGAGGACATATCTATAAAATAAGTACCAGGCCATTTGAAATTGCGCAGCGGAGACATTTCTTTTCTCTGCCGGTAGGGTTTATATGGACTTGACTGTGCAAGAGAATTGTGGACAGGTTTAAGGTGAAGATAAATAAACATCTGTAAGTTAAAGCTATGTTGGGCGTTACGGAAGTGGACAAAGGAGGATTTGAGGACAGTATGGAACAGTTATAATCATTATGAACACCTGGGCAGGCGTGCGGGGCCTTGTGACCTACGCCAAGTTCCATTTCTCCTTTCTTTTTCTTTTTTGTTTTTATTTACTTTTCCCGTTTTCTATCTTTGACATCCATCGGGATCTGGAGATGAACGCCTCCCTTTCTCATTCAGTGGACAGATTGCCCCCCACTGCGCTGAATCCAGTTCACGAAGTGACGATAACAAATCCACCTGATAATTCCGATCTCAGCCTGGAAGATTTCTCTTTTACCCAAATGACAGCGGTTGCTGCCTCTACGTCTCTTGTGTTTAATTGCACAAAATCAAAGCAAATTGTCTTCACTGTCTCTGAAATACGCCCCTATTTCCATGGATTGAAAACTACACCAGCTATAATTATGTTCCTGGCTCATTCGGTCAAGGTGTAGTGACAGGCATTGAAGGGTATTGAAGGGAATCTTTCAGGGAGGAAGGACATTTCAAGGGGGAAACTCATCATCCGCAATTAAATAAACAGTAAAACATAAACATTAAACTTAATCTATGTAAATTGCATTCAGATTTATTGATCGAAAGCACGAATAAAATATTTAACGAAGCAAACAAAAACGAAATATTTAGAACAAAAATGCTTATACTGCGAGACAACACGAACTAGATATTACAAAAAAAAACAGATAATGAAAATAAATACAGGTATTATTTAAATTCAACAAGCTGGGAGCTGTTTCAGAAGAAAAAAGCTGGTGAATTAATTAAAGAAGAAAATTAGATGGCAGTTGATATTAATAGATATTTCTCAACGGCCTTTTCAATGAACGTTTCAAGTAATTGGAAGGGACAAGAGAAACTGAGGAAATTATAATGACTGGGGAGGCGTTACTGAGAGAGTTGTTAGAGCTGTCGGTTGACAAGTGTTCAGATCTGATAAACTTCAGGATCTTTAACAAAGTTCAACAAAGGTGTTTCATCTAAGGTTAGATGAGTTAGTTTGGATTGTCCAAAATTCCCGAGACTCAGGGAACATCCATCACAGTTAAATCAGTAAATGTAACTCATTTATTAATAAACTAAGGGAGTCAGAAAGCAGGAAACTGTAAGCTTCGGCGAGCACCTTCGCTCCGTCCGCCGCAAAAGCCAGGACCTCCCGTTGTCCACCCAATTCGACTTCACATCCCACTCCCATAATGTCATGTCTAACCATGGCCTCTTCTGCTGCCACGTTGAGGCCAGGTGCAGGTTGGAAGAACAATATCTCATACTCCGCCTTGGGAGTCTCCAAGCTGATGGCCTCAACATAGATTTCTCTAACGTCCGCTAAACCCCACAATTAATATTTCTCGCCCCCCACTCCTTTGCCTTCCCTTATTTCTGTGGCTCCCGTCCACCTTTATGACCTGTCCATCTCATCTCCTCACCTACTCCATATATTCCATTGCCTTCTTTAACCGAATTCCTTCTTCTTCAGCCTCTCATCGCTAAGCTTATTACATCTTCTCCCCCTCTCCCGCTCACCTACCATACACCTCCCATTTCCACTCGTCTATCACGAAATCTCCTGTCAACTGCCTGCTTCTGCTCTGCGTCCTCCCCCCAGCTTCTTAATTTAGCTTCTGCCCTCTTCCATTCCAGTCCTGATGAGGGTCCCGGCCCGAAACGTCGACTGTTTATTTACTTCCATAGATGCTACCTGAACTATTGAGTACCTCCAGTGGATTGCCACAGATAACAGCATCTGGAGATTTTTGTTGTGTCTCCAACAATAAGGAAGTTGGCTTGAAGTCTGGCATCGGGGAAACAGACGCTGTTATGCCGGATATTACAACGGGGAACTTGGAAAACTCTGTGGTCATCTGGTCAAGTCTTCATTTTGTGAAGTGAAAGACTTATTTGAACAAAATTATTCGTATGATTTGTGCTGTGGATAAAAGATAACCGGAGAGGCACTCTCGTTGGATTTTCAGAAGGAACTGACATGGTGTCACATCAAAGGTTACTGCATAATATAAATTCGTGTGGTGTATGAAGTAACATATTGCCCTGGATAGAAAATTCGTTGGCTAAAAGGGGTAAAAACGAGAGAATGGGTATGAAACGGTTTTGTTGGTAAGATGTAACAAATGCTACAGCACAGGTATCAGTTCTGTGACCTGAGAACTTCACAATTTAATTCATTGACTTGGATGAAGGGACAAGGGTTGATTGCTCTGTTTGAAAATGACAGAAAAGATCGCTTGGAGCATAGAAGACCTAAGGGCATACAGGAAGGTTCCGGAAGAGGGGGCATGCCGGCAGTATGAAATATGTTATTACCAGATGCAGCCACCAATTGTTTTCAAGGATTACAGTCGTCCATCAGGGCACAAGAGCGTCCTTTGAAAGGAACATCCATAATCAATATTTTATGTTATAACAGCGTATGTGCGATGCATGAAATTATTTGCAATTCTGACGAGGTATTCCAGAACCGAAACGCTGAATGGCCCATTTTTCACATGTTGCATATCCTGCTCAGATTTTCCAGTATTTTTATTTTGTTTTTCTTTAGTTTCAGATTTCCCGCATCTGCTGCTTCCGATGTTCATAGACACATACAGTAGAGAAATAGGGCCTTCAGCCCACCATTTCCATGCTGGTCATCAGTACACATCTACATTAATCTCATTTACTAGACATGGCCCGTAATCTTCAATGTGATGGTGATTCCAGTCCTCATGGAGTTATTCCTTTAATATTGTGAGAGTCTCTGTTCCAGATCCCTCAGGCCATGTGCATAGGCTGCACACCAGCCTTTGCGAAACATTCATGAGGACACTTATTTCGATCTCACAGAGCTCTGCTATCTCTCACCATGAGCACTGTTTTAGTTTTCATGGAAGAAGTGGACTATTTTGTAGTTTCCACGTTATGTTCCATTTGCTGGACTTTTATTCCTTCATTTTACCGTCCATTTTATCGTTATGTTCGGAAGAAACATTTCAATCTGGAACCAGTGTGAATTAAACGGGGAATGATTGAAGGAGAGGATTTGGGAATGTGATCCAATTAAAAGACTGGAGGAAAGTTAGGCGATGCGGAGGAAAACAGCTGGCGGGAGAGAAACTGCGGTTCCTTGCGAGGATGAAGCTGACTCAGAATTCCAGAAGCAAGAGTCGGAGCGCAGCTCGAATCGTAAAGAAAGAATTGCAAAGCCTAGAAAATTGTCTAAAAATAATCAAACGAAACAAAAACCTAAGCCAACCTCCCGTATGCAATTCCAATGATATGGCACGGACTTGCAACGTTAACTCTGCCTCTCCCTCCATAAGTAGTCTGATTGTCGCATACTATTTTCGATTTTTCTCTCACTATCTCAATTCGGCCCAAATGGGTCTCCAGTAACAGCTGGTCCTGTACTGACGATATCTAAAATATGTTATCTAAACCTTCTATTAAAACAAAAAAGAAGGCATGTGATCGGATACAGTTCGCCGACCGAACACACTGCTCAGAGTGAGCTCCCATAGAAACTGTTTCCGGATACATGAGCCGGAGGACTGGGAGGCCTCCTGCGTGGCTGAATAGGGCTTGTTCGTACAGCTCTCAGCAGTTCCTCAAATCTGGAGTTCCGCTGGCAATGAAACCTGGGAGGAGTTGGTTCATGTTTCACTCATCTTACTGGAGAGATGGGATGGTGGGGGAAACGGGAATAATTCCGAGCATTTGGAACGGATTTTCAAAATGAAGGAAACATGGAATGTAACTTAAAAAGTATTTTTTTTAAAATCTAAGTTTCATGAGAATACCCAAGTTTCTCGATTTCTGAATGTGAAAAATAGACCAAGTTAAATTTAAAAAAATTACATTCATGCCTTTTTCTGGGTCGGGACATGTTTCAACTGAATGAAATCGCCCTGATTTCAGCAGCAAGTCCTGGTGTAAGTCTGGATGCTGGGTTCTGGAATGTATCTGACCCCTCCGTTAAGTTCCACCACTTGCTTCAACTGTTGAGTCCACAACCAAGAGGAGGAAAGATGTATCGGACCACTAGATTCTTTCCTCTTCCTGTTCCTTCATGCATGCGTGGTATACGAGAGGAACGAAACCACGAGCAGGCATGTGGGATCCGGAACATTCACCGAATCAATCTGTTCAGTTTAATGGAGTTGATTGACGCCGCATTTGACAAGTAACATTTTAAACATTCATTGGGTGGAATAGCACATTTATGGTGAGTGCGCAAAAAGAGAGTTTTGACAGTGTCGGAATAATTTCAAGCCACCATTCCTCATACTAATTGCACTGGAGAACCCAGCGATATGTTTTGTTTAATTTGTTAATGCTGTGTCACTCCTGACTCCACACGTTTTTAAAGACTGAGGTCAGACCCAGAAACTAAGCCGGCTCGTTTCAAGGTGTTTCTTGTTTTTTTTTTGTTATTTGAACGTTGTTTGTTACCTTCCAGTCATCTGAGTGTATCAGAACATTGTCCGAACCTTGTTAACTATAGCGGGCGCTGTGTTTGTAGCGCCGCTGGTAGACCATTTTGTGATCATCAGTAATCAATTTCTTATCTGATCTGCGCTCAGAGCCACGGACATTGATGAAGGAGCGCTGGAACGGTGCCCTATGTAACGGAAGCAGACGGGGCTGAGAGAACTGACGAAGAAAAACCCAGCTATCTGCCGAGTGCAGGGCTGCGGATAAGATGTATTTTCAGTGATTCAGTTTGACCGCAGTCTTCCAGGATTTTTTTTGACTTTTCAGGATGTGAAATACTTTCTTGATCTGAGGGCCAGTCGTTTACGTGCAGCTCTGTGTTTCAGATCTCTCGTCCCTGCTTGGTTCGAGGCTTCCTCGAGGTCGGAAACCGTGTGATCCTGACACATCGCAAGCTGTAACCCAAACCAGAACACTGACCATAGCCTTCATGACAAGTAATACGACCATACTGTATTGGCAGTAACATCTTCCGGCACTTCACAGGAGGAGACTACTGTAACTGCCGTTCCGATGTTTATGGGCCAAAACCTGGCCAATGTTTCACCGCGTGGGAGCTGCAACCTCCTGAAAAGTTTGCTTTAAAATGGAATGAAGTCAATAGTTCAAAATTAGAGGGAAGTTTTCCAACCCGTGATAATTTGGTTCCACGAAATTTTCTGATCAATGGCTCCTCCATGATTATCGTCCTGGAATACTGTTGTTGGCAATGTCATTGGACAACAGTGATCGCTTGTTTTACTTTCCCTTGTTGGATACAGTTATTGTTCGACACCTTTATGGCGCGAATATAACCTGAGACTTGTCATCTCATTTTACATTGCTGCCTTAGTTTCGTTGCATTAAGGCACAATGGGAGAATCACATGCTGGTTCGTTTTTTGTTAATGTCATTAGAGGTAAGTTAATGTGGTCACGGCACGACCATCCCTGCAAAGAAAAACGAAATAAATATTTCAGATTGATGACTATCCGTCAAAACCGAAAAAAGTTAAAATGAAAAATCTGCTTTAAGTTAAAACTAGGGAGGGGCTGGAGAGAAGTCAGGAAATCCTGCGACAGCGTGGAGACAAAGGCAGATTAAATGACATTGTGGGGTGGTGCCGTCGAAGCGAAATGCATGGGCCGTGTCAATTGCGTGAGCTTCCTGCCCCGTGAGGGGAGGAGAGTGGGTAAGATTACCTTGCACTCACTGGATCTTACCTGTGTAAAATCTCAGCGCTCTGCGACACACAGGATTTTCAGAAGGAAGAGTAGTTATTGCCGGTGGCTGGATGTTCCTGAAGTCGTGGGAATAGTCTCTAGATCAGGGAAAGATAATTTAGGACTTCATTTTTTGCTTTGGATTCTACTTTACAGCTTGTAGTCCGCCTCTACAGGCGGGTACGAATGCTGAATGTGGACTACACCAAACTCCGGGTGTGGATATATCGCGAGAAACTAAAACAATCGAGCATTAAGGGGATCTGATAGCATATTCACGAAGAACAGGGGTCCCGCTGATTATGCTATTTTATCATTGCGACCCCACACCCGGCTGTGGCAGCAGGCTTGAGACAAATAAAAACGTATGGACTTCTGATGCCAGCAATTCTATCCATCCTTCTCAACTGTGTTTCCATTGGCTTCCCCTCATGTTATCCCATGTATCAAATACACGACACGGATACTCTGACCAAACTGGGGCATCTTTAAGCAACATTATTCTTCTTCAGACGAAAGCAGTGATCTTCATACAAAAGATAACATCGTGTGGAGCCGGGTACAAATGTGCAATGTCAAAATGTATTGTGCTGGAGCCAAGAGGTTTACATATTATATTTCAACTCAACAAATAAAAAAATACTTTGTTTTACGAAGTATTTATTCCCTTAAATGGATGACAACAGAGAAGACACCGGTTATGCAGAACAGAAAGCATGTTTAATACAGAAGGAACATTTTCAATCAGAAAGACAGCGATATACAAACAGCAAGGACTCTGAGCAAAGGTTAACAATTTTGTCGCTGGAAAGCAAGATTTCCGGAACTTCATTCTCCCGACTTCCCCATGTCCTTAAGTTCCTCGCTATGTGCCGTTTTCTGTGCTCTTTTGCTCTTTCTCTGTCTGCAGCGTTGTGTGTGTTGGTTACTCTCTATATCCGGCAATAATCAGTCGGAATCAAGTTTTTATTCACCGGTTTATCCGACCATGAGAAAAATAAGTTTCAGTGAAGAGAGGGAGAGAGAGGGAGAAGGAGAGATATAAACGGAACCCTATGACCCTCATTAAAAGTAAGCAGAGCACATTGCAGTGGCAGTGACATCTTCCGCCACCTCACAGGAGAATATTGTCTCTGCTAATGTCTTTGTCAACGTGAACATTTTCTCTGCTTTCTCCTTCACGATCGTGTTTTGCGAGTTGTTGTAACATTTGCTTCCTTTTGACAAATGTTTTTTTGTTCCAGCATGCAGGGGTTTCTAACAAATCACTCTGGTACCACCTCTGTGTTTCTCACCCAGACAGGCATTTCTAGGAATTGAACGAAGTGAAAATAATCATTAAGCATAACCTTCAGCAGTTCGCGGTTAAGTGAAAGCCGCTCGGTTAGGTGCGAGAACAAATACTCCCAGCGCTAAAGTTCAGAACATGACAGATCCACGCCGGGGACCAGTACCCACTCAAAATTCCCCGAGCACTTCTCGGTGTCGCCTTCCGGAGAACCTCGCAATGCTCCAGGATACCGGCGTAATCTGGTCACCGGCAGGATAGCAGGGGATACTGGGTCGTTTCATTTTGGGCTGGCCTTTAACATTCGGTCATTACCAACCATGTATGCATTTATTTGCGCAGATGCCACGTAAATCCAGCAATGATTGAACAGTAGACGTCAAGGCCTCTGCCACAACTCTCCATGACTGAACTCCACTTGAAGGCCATTCTCATTGCAGTTCCTGACGTTTACAGTAGAAATCTGTCTCAACGATTCAGTGCCAGTTTGAGCTGACGCAATATCAGACATACATTCATTTGAATTGCGTTCATGGCGTGATCTCTAAGAAATGTTTGAACGTAAGTAGTTGGTTTCTTAAATTACTCCCAATTTGAAATTTTAAGTTCAATTTACAAAAAGCGTTGACATCAATACAGATTCTGCAAGAAACGAAAGAAGTCCCGCCTCTATCTTTACCTTCTGTCAGTAGCGGTCAGGCCTACAAAACCTGAGACCTACTCGACACTAAATCCTTTCCAACGTTCGCCATCAAATTACCCTGAATGGTCAGTATCCTGTCTCGGGAGATACAGGCAGGCTGGTGCCCTGGACGGATGTTGCAGGTGGTGGGTTGGTTTCTGCAGGATTGGGATGATTGTTTATGTTGCCTTGCGTGTTAATTCAACCTGATCAGCGTGAACATCACTGAAAGTAAGTTTCCATTGTTTTTATTTCTTGTAGATAACTACATGGCGATTGTATACCTATCCCGCGGAAAATGCGGTCTCACTACCTGGTGGCCATGGAGGCAGCAGACCTCCTGTACGTTGTTGTTGCTACTATAGCGGAATAAATTAAAATTATTTGCTAATTTCTTGCTTATAACTCGGGTGTGGGATGTGACACTTGTTCTGAGTGTTGTATATATGGACAGTGCAGTTTGGTTTACGGTCACTTTCACGTTCGATCGATACACAGCCATTTGCTGTCGAAACCTGCGGGAAAAATATTGTACCAAGAGAACTACGTCTGTGGTTATTGTTACAGTGGAGGCAGTGAGCTGTGTGAGGTGTGTTCCGTTTTACTTCAGCGTGGAGCCTTAAGTTATAATTGATAGAGTTCCATGGCGTTGCATCCAAAGAGCTGAATATTTCAATTCACACTTGTGGAAAGACTACAAGTTACTTTATAGTATCACAGCAACGTTACTACCAATCTGCTTAACCATGTTATTCAATGCTTTGACGGTCAGACATATCGGGTCCGAAAGAGAATCCGGAACAACAGCTGGTACCAGAAGGATGACGACGTGGAGAACTGGAGAGCCAATGATTTCGTCGTTCGTTCTATCAGCCAATTTTATATTACTGTGGATGCCCTGTGTAAATACTCCATGAAGTGGCAAACAATGCCGTATTATACTAGATTTCATCTGTCTGACATGATGCACATCCCTGCATTCCCTGCAATTTAATGTGTCTATTAAAAAGTCATTTCAATAACCCTCTCATCTCTGCTTCCACCACTACCACTGAAAGCCAATTACAAGCACCGACCTCTCTCTGTGTATAAAGAAAGTGATTGAAAACAAGAAAGAAAACAGCCAGCCGAATGACTTTGTTCTCGGAGGATGTTGTTTTGGCCAAGCACAACATTCCGTCCTTGCCTATTTCCGCATTTGGAAGGGACGACTCAATTTGCCATTTTACCGCCCACTCTTCCATCCGCATCGACAACACCCCTTTAAGCGGCACCCTCCCATCCAACCGTAGGAGTGGAGACAATTATCATTTTACCTCTTCATTCTCACCATCCAGGAACAGAAGCAGTACTTTCAGGTTAACCATCGCCTGACTTGCATTTATTCCAATCTACTGTCCAGCTTCCGGCGTGGCAGATCTCCTCAACCGGGGCATCAAAGGCAGGCTGATGATCGCGTTGTAAAGCACCTGCATTCATGCTGTGGAATGACCCTGTGATTTCTGTTTCTTAATATTTTAATTCCCAATGTGTTCCCACTCCTGACCTCTTTGTCTGTGGCACTGCTGCACTGAGGTCCAATGCAGGCTTAATGAATAAAACCTCAACTTCCGCTGGCCACATTGTAGACTTCCAGAGTCATACTCTCATTCTACACCTTCAGGTAATTCCTTCCTTCTGTCTGTACCAGTGATGGGAAGATCTGTTGCAAGTCATTAATTTGTGATATTGGTTTAAATTGCCTCCTTTGTTCCTGCTTGGCATGCCTATTAGTCCTGCATTCTTTTCAAATGTATGCACCTTTGTTTGTATTCCACGATCTGACCGCCCCCATTACCCCACTGAAAAGACAACCTCGTTTACAACTCATACTAACGGTAATCCTGTCTTGACTTCATCATAGATATTCCTTTTCTCTTGTCCATCCACAACGATAGACATTATGCAAAAATATTTAATTAGGGGAGGGAAAATTACAATAGTATCAGGCAGGAACTTCGGACCGTAAATTGGAAACAGATGTTCTCTGGTAAATGCACTGCAGAAATGTGGAGTTTGTTTCGGGACCACTTACATAGGGTTTCATGTACAGTCTCAGCAGGGCGCTGTATAATTCCAGTGAGACGTGTTCGCTCTCATCCCCAAATCCTTTGTAATGAAGACCAACAGACCATTTTGCATTCCCATTTGCTCACAGACCCTGCATGGTAATTGCAGCGTTTGTGTACAAGGACACCCGGAATCTTCAGAACTCCAACCCCTTAAATCACTCACTATTAAAGAAAATCCTGCTTCTCCGGAGCACGCCACAATTGTCCACATTACATCCTACCACCAGATCCGTTACCCATTTCCTTCGCATGTCTATATCACCCTGAAGCCTCTCCGAATCCTGTTCACAACCCGCATTGACACCCAGTTTCGTCATTAGCAACCGTGGATGCCTTGTCCGTGAAAGGCAAACAAACTGCAGACGAAAGAACAGAAAATCGTGAAGCATTCAGGTGGTCAGACAGCATCTGCGGAGAGAGAAACAGAGTTAACGTTTTCAGTTTAAAACATTTACCTTCCGACCTGAGACATTAGTTTTGTTTGTCTCTCCACAGATGCTGCTGGACCTGCTGACTGTTTCCACCATTTTCTGTTTTATATTGTCTGTGACTCCCTGATCCAAACTATTGATGCAGATTGTGAAAAGAGCGGTACCAGCACCGGCCCGTGGTCACAGCCTCCCAACGCGAAATGGACCATTTATTCCCGCTTCGTTCAGTTTTGTTTTCCTGTGATTCGTTCGGCTGTTCACCGTAAGGTTAGTGGTTCGAGCGCATCCAGGGACGCTGGCGATCCGGCAGCTTTTCAGGTGCGTGTCATTGGCTGCTGGGAAACACTGCGATATCCATAGGCAGCCGTGCTCCCTGCTGCTGCCTCACTGTGCTCTGTGTGAGCCTCCCTGCAGGGTTCCAAGCCCAGGACTCCAAATGTTCCTCTTCCCTTCTACATGAATGCGGCAGTTTCTTAAAGCGACGTCCTTGTAACTAACCTGATTGGTTTCTGTGTTCCCGGACTTGCCGTATCTTCTGTATTTTCATTTGCCATTGGCTCCGTGATCATGGATCTTGAGTCTGAACCAATCTGATGACCCATTATCGACCTGAATGGTTAACTGGAAATTTCTCCCAATCGACGCTGCCCGACCTGATGAGCGTTCTCTCTTTTTATTTGAGGCTGACGTGCTGTGTCATATTTGGTGGAAATATTCGTTTCATCTTTCACTGTCCCATAGTTATAAACGAACGCAAACGACTATAAATCCAAAATTCGAACCTGAACTTGCACTTGCTCTAAAATACACAGATCAGTGACGTATGCGCCGCGTGACAGCTCTGCTCCTGTCCTCACTCTCCCCAACCCCTGGATGTATTTCAGAAGTGGACAGAAGTCTTTCCAGATACTGAAGACATTGAGGGGATTCGTCCCTTGAATTAACCGGGTTGGGAGTCTAATGTCGTTGATTTCATTTGTTTTAGGAAAACCTGAGCTTAGAATGGACGCGGGCGGTAAAATCCAAACCCAAGGATGGCCCGAGCCGAAAAGAGCTGGGAACGTGCCGTCTGACAAGGAGAAACCACCTCCAATATTGTGCACAGTCTTTGTGCCTCAGCCTCACGCCGCCTGAACATAGCAGAGACCGGTCAGTTTTTTGGACAATCAATTCCATGTAGGACGCTCACTTGGCCTTGGAACGTCTCCGTTACCACAAACAATAGCATTTCAGGGCCGCAGAATGTGGGTCCAGTAAATAATGTGAAACACATGCATTGCTGAAATGTCCGGAACGAGTTGGCTGACTGGGTCGGAGCACCGATAGCACAGTGATAGCAACCGAGTGGGGCAAGAAGAAGGAATAAAGAAAGGAAGACAGAGAGACAGAGGAAGAGAGACAGATGCGAAATAAGTCAGGAATGAAGGAGAAGTCAGCAAGGGAAACAATATGATGTCGTGAAAGGAAACGGCAATAAAAAGAATGAAAGGAATGAGCAACATTGATAACAGTGCAATATAACACAATGTTTACCCATCAGCAGAGTGGCACCGTGGCAGAGTGCTGCTCCCGTAACCTATTTGTCTTGATGTGGATAGCAATTCTCTGCGGAAGGGGAATTCTAACTGCTTTCACACAAGATCTGTAAAGAACTGCTGGAGTCTGTTATGAATAGAAATGTAAATACTCCCATTGAGCAGAGGGAGTGACTGGAGATTTGAATACAATGAGCTAGATCGGGAGATATTCACCAACGTGTTGCTGAGGTGGAGCGTTTCTATTATGAGCAGAGACTTGAAGACCGGTTTTGTTTTCCAACGGAGCGGGGAGGGTGACGGGGTCGTTGGGGAGTGATACCACGTTATCAGGTGCGTAGATCGTGGATAGCCTTTCCTTATTACAGTGGTTTCTGAAACTCGCGGATATCAGAGGAAGAACTTCACAGAGAGGGTGGTTGGAATATGAAACCCACCCCCTGAGTGGGTGCTGGAGGCAGGTACTCTCGTGGTATTTGATAAGTATCCAGACGAGACATTGAATCACCATGGCTATGAGGGTAATAGACTAAGTGTTGGCAAGTGAGCTTTGATGGTTTCAGCTTTCATTGGTACTTGATGGTTAGCCTGAACATGATAGGCCGACGGTCCTGTTTCTGATCCGCATGGTCTGTCACTGCAGTCGAACAGGTTAAATTCCTCTCGGAGTGAAGGGGGTGTGAGGGGAGAGATTGCACAGGGTAAACATGGACTGAGAACGGGTGTTGAATAGACTGACGTCTGTAAGTGTGAACACATCATCTGAGACATGTTGGGATGTGTCCTTGTTTGTTGTGGGAATCTGGGATAGACTGAGAACAGGAATCTGCACTGATTCCTTCAATGATTTACTGGGATAAGGTGAGGATCAGGAATCACAGTGAATAACAAATAATGAAATGGTGATGGGATCTCTCCAGCCGCAAAACGTTCAGCCGGGATCTGACTGAGGTGAGAATAGACCCCTCAAATAGTCGAAGGGCTACAAATCGATTCCTGCCTCACATATCACACAACCAGGTAATAATTCCTGACGATAATAAATATCCTTTTCAACATCGCGCATCACTAAATAGTGCAAAAGAGAAATAACGAGGCAGTGTTCATGGGTTCATGAGCCGTTCAGATATCTGATGGCGAGTCTGTTGGTGGCGCTCCATGGACGAAGTCATAATTTGGCTTTGGTCCAGGCACTTTTCAATCTATTATTTACCACCCTTTAATAAGTCTTTTACAACATTGGCACAAGCTTAACCTTGATTTTTAACTGTGAAAATGACCACCAGATCTAAAGCCTCTGCTAATGGTAAAGGTAATGGAGAACAACCTACTTTGGAAGCTATTTCTAATCTGGACAGAAAGTTTGATGGGAGCATTGCCGAATTGAAGTCTATTTTAAAAGACTTTGAAGAAAAGCAAAATACTCTTATCCAAGAGAATGCCAAACAAAGGCAATAAATTGCTGAACTCGACCAAGCTGGTAAAGAGAAAGATGTCAAACTCCACTCACTTGAAAAAGCCTTAATTACGACCAAGCAAAACCTGGAAAAGCAACAACAGAGGATCATCAACCTGGAATGACACAGCAGGAGCAAAAATTTAAGGACCATCAATTTAACAGAAAAAATTGCGAGACTGGTAACCCTACGGAATTCTTCTTTAATCTTTTGGTGGATGTTTTTGGCTCCGAAGTGTTCCTTCATCAGCCCATTTTGGATAAAGCTCACAGAGCATTAAGATCTAAAGCTGCTCCGGCTCAAAAACCTCGGCCAGTAATACTGAGATTCCACTTTGTCAGCGTCAAGGAGCTCCTGATTCGTACTGCTCGTAGACGTGGAATGATTCAATTTAAACAATGGAGGTTCCGAATAGTTGAAAATTACTATAGAACCATACAGCACAAAACAGGCCCTTCGGCCCACCATGTTGTGCCGTCCATCAAACCACCTTCACACTACCTAACCCCTTCCTTCCGCATATCCCCCCATCCCACACTCCTCCATATGCCTATCCAACAAGCTCTTGAAACTGTCCAATGTATCTGCCTCCACCACCACCCCAGGCAGTGCATTCCATGCACCACCCACTCTATGGGTGAAAAACCTCCCCCTGACATCTCCCCTGAAACTCCCACCCGTAAACTTAAAGTCATGCCCTCTGGTCCTGAACATTGGCGCCCTGGGAAGGAGGCGCTGACTGTCAACTCTATCTATTCCTCTCAATATTTTATATACCTCTATCTTGTCCCCTCTCATCCTCCACCTTTCCAGTGTTTAAAGCCCTAGCACCTTAAGCCTCTCCTCATATATTCAATACTCTCTAATCCAGGCAGCATCCTGGTAAATCTCCTCTGCACCCTCTCCAACGCCTCCACATCTTTCCTAGAATGAGGCGACCAGAACCCCAGAAGTTATGAAAGAAAGGCTCCATTATTATTCCCAGCAAGGCTGCGAATTACACTGCCTGATAAATCTCGTAAATGATTTAAATCTATACAAGAAGCCGAGAATTTTCTTTTGAATTAGCTTTTAATTTTAGAAGCTAAGAAATTGCGGAAGAGACGCAGTGTTATTCCTTTCATTTACTACCTATTTGTTTTATTATCTAATTAATCTTTAGATTAAAACCTTTCGTTTTTCTTCTTTTAATATTTTTAATGTCTTGTTTTAATAATAATTAAGAATTTAACAAAATAATTGATCGTTTGCTTTCTTTTCGAAATACTTATTAAACCGTATTTTTTAACTGTCGGCTGTTAACGCCCTTTGGCTCTGTTTCAATCTCACAACTATGTTGTGAGTTCTTTATCTCTGTTTGTATTATGTTGTTCATTTTAAGACAAATGTGGGTGGTTTATATATTTTTTCAATTTGGACTATTGCCACCAACAGAACAGGGGTTAGTTCAAGTAGAGGGTAGTGTACTGGCTGCCTATTGGCCAGTTTTCGGGTTGTTGTGGGGTGTGGTTGTTTTTACGTTTTCCTTCTGGGCTAAACTATTTTTTTTCTAATTTGTCGTCACATCCGTTTACTTTTTGGATTTTTTTTTACTTCTTCCTGTTAGTAAGACTTGGAAAAATTAAGGTTAACCCTTTACATACCTTTTTTTTAACCTGTTGAAATGGATAGGACTATTAATTTTATTTCATGGAATGTTAATAGCTTAAATAATCCACTAATACGTAAGAAGATTTTAAAAGTTTTTCATAGACCAAATGTTCAGATTATTTTCGATCAGGAGACTCACATCAGGAAGAAAGATAATCAACGTTTTTTTTAGATTTTGGAGGGGTCAACAGTTCCATTCGAATTCACAAGCAAAGGTGAAAGGAGCTTCTATTTTTATAGACTCTCAATTTCGTTTGTTCATCATTAGACAATATAAGACCCAAATGGTAGATTTTTATTAATCACTGGTCTGCTTCATAATAAAAAAAATTGTTATGGTTAATGTTTATGCACCCAGTGTAGATCACCCTGCAGTTTTTAAACATTGTCACGAACCAGCAACAAAAGAAACACACTGAGCATGATTCAGTGTTAAAAACTATTTTATTAATCACTACTTATGATGATACGAAAAATAAAAGTAAAATGTTAGTATTTTAGAATTCAAAAATGTTAAACCTTGAACGTTAACACCAAAACTAAACTCTTCGTGTGTGTGTGGCAAAGTCCCAAACTCCCAGTTCAGGAATGGTTCTTAAAGTTCAGTTCCGCAAGCCATATGGTGAAACATGAGCAAGGGCTTCTTCAACAACCACCGTTGTCTGAAGATAAGACGTAGACGTAGAGAAACATAGAGAGAGTAAATACGAAATCCAAATGTTCCACGATGGAACCCAAGCGACACTTCAGTGTTTACTCGGTAGTGACTTCCTCACCCCGAAAAGCATCCGAATCGTGGTCGTCCACACACAAATACCTGTTTCCTTCTACAGGTCAGCAACAAAGTGAACTCCACCGGATTACTTCCAACTTCCATACATGGATTTCAGTGGCAGACACAGTTATTGTTTCTCATCCATCGATAGAGAAAACAAGCAGGCTGGTGTCTCTCTCCCTTCTCTCTCTCTCTCTCTCTTCTTCTTCTGCTTCTTCAACAACGTCATTACGTTCTTTATCTTCTATATGACGTAAGCACGCCCCACACACAAACACACACACACACACACACTATCTTAAAGGGACATTCACTGAGTCCGTAACAACATCTATTTGCAGATTTTCCTAATTTTAATGAATACACTTTGATTATGGGTGGAGATTTTAACTGTTGTCTAAACCCTTCCATGGATAGATCTGTATCAAATCCTGCGCTTCCAAACAAATCCGCTGTCTTTATTAATTCCTTTTTAGTTGAATCTGGAATTTTAGATGCTTGGAGATTTTTACATCCATATGATAAAGAATTTTCATTCTTTTCTCATGTTTACCATAACTACTCGAGGATTGATTTTTTTTTATTGATGCTAGATTAGCTCCACTTATGGACTGTAAATACGATGCAATTGCCATCTCTGATCATTCACCATTGATTTTATCAATTAAATTACCAGATGTATCCTTTGATGTCAGACAATGGTGATTTAATCCTTCAAAATTACAAGACTCAGATTTTATCCATTTTATCAATGACCAGATTTCGTTTTTCTTTTTAACTAATTTTACTGCAGAAATATCCAGTGGGATAATATGGGATACTTGTAAATCATATATCCGTGGTCAAATTATTTCATATTCCGCTGGCTTGAAAAAACGAACTAATATTGACATACGTATATTGGTTGACAAGATAAAGAAATAGATAAAAAAATATTCTGATGCTCCGAATCTGGAGCTTTTTAAAAAGAGAACAGAACTCCAATTACAACATAGTTTATTATTAACATCTTCAGTTGAAAATCTACTACCGAAAAACAAAAGTCAATTTTATATGCATGGTGACAAATCCGGTAAATTGTTGGCCAACCAATTGAAAGCTACTTTATCTAAACGTCAGATTAATAAAATTTGTAAACCAGATGGTACTTACACGACAGATCCTGTTCAAATCAACAAATCCTTTCAAGAATTTTATTCTTCTTTATACCAATCAGAATCCCCTGAGGATCCTACATCAATATATAAATTTTTAAGAGATCTGAAGATTCCCCAACTATCTTCAAATGAAAGTTCTACATTAGATGCTCCCATTTCGGAGGAACAAATAAAGAAATTAATATTTTCAATGAACTCGTGTAAAGCACCCGGCCCTGACGGATATACAGCTGAATTTTTAAAATCATTTTCTGATATTCTTGTTCCCTGGTTAACCGAAATTTTTATAGATGCCCTATCAGCGGGTAAACTACCACAATCTTTCTATGAAGGAACTATTTCATTAATTCTTAAAAAGGATAAAGATCCCACTGATTGTGCATATTATAGACCTATTTATTTATTAAATGTAGATTCAAAAATATTTTCCAAAATATTGGCCTTTGGACTGAAAAGGTTCTCACACAAATTATCTCAGAAGACCAGACAGGATTTATTCAGAATCGTTACTTACATTTTAATATCAGGAGATTAATGAATATTATATATACTCCTTCATCCCAAATTACAGAATGTGTTGTTTCACTAGATGCTGAACAGGCGTTTGACAGAGTCGAATGGGAATATCTATTCAGTACACTTCAAAAATGTAATTTTAGCCCTAAATTTATATCTGCGATTAAGATGATTTATTATACACCTATGGCTTCAATACTTACTAATAATCAAAGATCTCCTTTGTTTAGGCTTTTTCGAGGTACTAGACAAGGTTGCCCTTGAAGCCCTTTTTTATTTGATATTGCTTTAGAACCCTTGGCTATTGCACTTCGGGACTCTTCAAATGTATGTGGCATTACTCGCGGACAGATGATTCATAAGATATCTCTCTACGCCGATGACCTGTTACTTTATATTTCTAATCCGGATGAATCTATCCCCGCAGTACTATCACTAATAGATCAGTTTAATGTTTTTTACGGCTATAGATTCAATCTTAATAATAGTCAACTTTTTCCATTGAATATGAAAACCACAATTTATAGTCAATTACCTTTTAGATTGGTAACTGACTATTTTATGTAATTAGGTGTTAAAATTACCAAGAAACATAAGGATTTATTTAAAGCTAATCTATTGCCTTTAATTGACCATATTAAACAATTATTAACTAAGTGGTCTCCACTGTCTTTATCATTGGTAGGCCGAATTAATGCGATTAAGATGAATTTTTACCAACATTTTTATATTTATTTCAAGCGATTCCAATTTTTGTCCCGAAATTTCTTTTTGACACAATTGATTCTAAAATTCGTTCATATATTTGGCAGAATAAAAACCCAAGGTTAACTAAGAAATATTTACAAAAATTAAAAAAGGATGGTTGTTTGGCCTTGCCTAACTTTAGGTTATACTATTGGGCAATGAATATTAGATATTTAAATTTTTGGATACAAGATTCTGATGTAATTCAATGCCCCAAATGGGTATGCCTTGAGCAACAATCAGTTCCTGACTTTTCATTAGTTTCTATTTTAGGTGCTTCACTCCCTTTTGCACTTACCAAGTTAAGTAAACTAACGATTAACCCAATTGTTGAACATACAATACGAATATGGTTTCAATTTCGTAAATTTTTTCGATTGAATGAATTTAATTTGTCAAGCCCCATTCGATCTATTTTTTTTTCATCCATCTTGAGCTGACTCAGCTTTTTCCATATGGGAAAGGAAGAGAATAGTATGTTTTCAGGATATATTCATTGATCATTGTTTTTCATCTTTTGAAGAATTGTATAATAAATATAATTTGCCTAGATCACTCTTTTTTCGATATTTGCAGATTAGAATTTTTTTTAACAACTACTATACCCTCTTTTCCGACACCTTACAAAATTGAAACACTACGGAAAAAAAATTAGGTCTTAATCCTTATCAGAAGGGATTGATAGCAATAATTTATGATTTAATTTTGAAAATACGTCTAGAATCATCAGACAAAATTAAGAATGAATGGGAAAGTGAACTCCAGACATCTATACCTATAGAGACTTGGAAGAAAATTCTTCATTTAGTCAATACATATTCGATGTGTGCCAGACACTCGTTGATACAATTTAAGGTAGTCTACAGGACCCGTATGTCCAAAGATAAGTTACCTCGTTTTTATAACCATATAAATCCTATATGTGATAGATATAAATCGAATGTGGCTTCTTTGACACATATGTTTTGGTCCTGTCCTTTTCTGGAAAAATATTGGAAAGACATTTTTAACATTATTTCAAACGTATTGAAGATTGATTTACAACCTCACCCTATCACTGCAATTTTTGGATTACCAAGGATAGAGTCTGGCCATTTATCTCCTTCCGTTAACCGTATGATTGCTTTTGTTACATTAATGGCCAAACGATCCATTTTGCTTAAGTGGAAGGATCCAATGCCCCCTACTACTTTTCAATGGTTTTCTCAAACTATATCATGTTTAAACTTGGAAAAAATTAGGAGTGGTACTGTTGATCCTTCACTTAAATTTGAAGATATTTGGAGTCCATTTATTCAATATTTTCACATGATGTCGATCATCTTTCAATAACTTTCCAACTTGGAGGAACGGATTTGACGGCATAATATTGCCCTGTTTCTACTGAGAAATTTTAGCCCAGTTTTTTTTCTCTTTTTTTGTTGTTTATTTTTAAAGGTTATTTGGTTTAGTTTATATTGTTTATATTTTTTTTATTGATTTGTTTTTTTAATTTATATAATAAATATTTTTCTTTCCTTTCTTTCATATTATATTCATTCACTAAGAGATCGTTGGATCTACAGATTTTTTTTATATTTTATTTTTGTATATGATTATATATGCTATGATTGTGCTCCTGATCCCTTTGCATTACATGTATAAATATTGATGCTATATATCAATCTGTATTAATTTGAACATTAATAAAAAGAATGAAAAAGAAAGGTATCTGATGGCGGAGGGGAAGAAGCTGTTCCTGAAATGTGGAGTATGGGTCTTCAGGCTCCTGTACCTCTTCCCTGATGATGTGTCGTGATTGACCTGACTGAGTCTACAACCCTCTGAAGCCGCTTTAGATCCAGCGCATTGGAGCCTCCAGACCAGGCGGTGATCCAACCAGTCAGAATGCTCTCCACGTTACATCTGCAGAAATTTACAAGAGTGTTTGGTGACAAAACAAATCTCATCCATCTCCTAATGAAGTAGAGCCTCTGGCGTGTCTTCTCCGTGACCGTATCAATGCGTTGGGCCCAAGATAAATCCTCTGAGATGTTGACACCCATCAACTTGAAGCTGCTCACGCTTTCCACCACTGAGCAGTCAATAAAGACATGTGTGTGTTCTCCAGACCTCCTATTCCTGAAGTCCACAATAAATTACTTGGTATTGCTGAAGTTCCATGCGAGTTTATTGTTGCGACAGCACTCAACCAGCTGATCTATCTCACTCCCGTACACCTCCTCGTCGCCATCTGTGAGTCACCCAACAACAGTGGTATCAGTGGCGAATTTAAAGATGGAGTTTGAACAGTTCCTGGCCACATAGTCATAAGTGTAGAGAGAGTAGATCAGTGGACCAAGCACGAATCTTTAAGGTGCACCTGTGTTGATTGTCAGATTGGAGATGCTAATACCGATCCGCACTGACTGTGGTCTCCCGATAAGGACGTCGAGAATCCAGTTGCAGAAGTAGGTGGAGAGACCCAGGTTTTGAAGCTTGTTGTTGGTACCGAGGAGCTTAATGTGTTGAAAGCTGAGCTGCAAACGATAAACAGCAGCCTGACGTATGTTTTGCGATTACCTCGGTTCTCGAGAGCACAGTGGAGAGCCAATTAGATTGCGGCTGCTGTAGATCCAAATGGGATCTCACCAACGTCTTTACAACTGCAACATAACACCAAAGCTTCTGTAGCCAAACGCTCAGACTGGTGAACGTCAGAGTACCAGATGCTTTCTTCACATCGCTGTCTATCTGCGACGGGATTTTCAGACAACCATGTCCTTGTGCTCCGTGTCTCTCTGTTCTGCAGTGCTTGCCAGGTCCAAACACTTGTGGCCACATGGCTCCTCAATGCCTGCGTAAAAGATAGCAGCTGTGTTCTCTATCCATGCCTCGTATTAATTTATAAATCTCTATCAAATCTTCCGTCAGTCTCCACCGTTCTGGATAAAACAGCCCCACCTTGTCAATCCTGCTCCAAGGAATAAAGTACAAGCACGTGTCCTCCAAACCAGACAGCATCCTGGAAAAACCTCCTCTGCACCCTCGCCAAAACCTCCACACCCTTACTGTAATGAAACTACAAGAAATAAACACAATAATATAACTGTGGCCCAAATCTCCCACAGAGTTCCAACATTATATATAGAATATTCAGTCTCAATACAGATCCCCGTGTAACACCACTAGTCACAGACCTCCATCCAGGGTAAGACTCATCCACCACTACAATTTGTCTTCTATGACCCAGCTAATTTTTGATCCAGTCAGTCAAGTCACCGTGGATTCAATGTATCCTAACTTCCTGCATGAGCCTACCATGCGGACCTTGTCGAATGCCTCACTAATGTTCACGTATCCGACATACACTATTCTACTTCCATCAATAACTTTCGTCACCTCCTGGAAAAGCTCAGTCAAGTTAATCAGACATGATCTGCCCCACACAAAGCCATGCTGACTATCCCTGATTAGACCGTGCTTCTCCAAATGCTCGCAAATCAGATCTCTAAAAATCCTCTGTATTAGTTTTCCTTCTACTGATATGATACTTGCCCGTCTATAATTATATGGACTACCGCTATTTCCTTTCTTGAACGAACGGACAGCATCAGTTACTCGCCAGTCCTCTGGCACCACAGCTGTGGCTATCGAAAATGCACAGATCTCGGTCAATGCCGCAGACATCTCATCCCTTGCCTCTCTCAATAACCTGCGATGTATCCCTTCAGGCCCTGAGGAGTTATCCACCTGAATGCATTTCAAGAGCCCAAACAGTCCCTCTTTCCTCATCTCTAAATGCCACAGCGTTTTAGCATGGTCCACCCCGACCTCAGTATCCTCTAAATGCTACTTCCCTGTAAGTACAAACGCAAAGTTCTCATTTAGTATCCCGTCCACGTTCTCCGCCTCTAAGCACAAGCTTCCTCTTTTATCCTTGAGAGGTCGTACCCTCTCCATTTTTATCTCTTGGTGTTGATATATGTGTAGAATTTCTTGGGATTCTCTTTAATCTTGTTCGTCAAAGACTATTTATGAACCCTTTTCGATCTCCTAATTCCCTTCTTAGGTTCCCTTCTGGCTTCTTTATTGTCCTCAAGCGCCTTGTTCGATTCCATTTTCCGAAGCTTTACAAGTACTTCCTTCTTCTTCTTGACGAAATTAAGTGCATCTCTCGTGGAGTAACGGTGCTAACTTATTTCCAACGCGTCCTTGATTTATGTCTTTTGCCCGACCCTTGCCATCGTGTATGGTGTCCATTCCCTTGTTCTTCATAAATGTTTCCTTTGTCTGGATAAGTCATATGTTTCGTGTTTGTTAGAACATTGAACATATAGCAGTACAGCACAGGAACAGGACCTTCTATCCATGATGTCTGTGCAGATATTTATGCCAAATTGAAATAATCCTTTATACCATTACTTAAAACATAAAACATGCACAGGTACAACACTGGAATAGCCCCTTTAGCCCAAGATGTTGCGCAAAACTAATCAAACGAGTAATTAAATGCCTAACCAGACTATTCCCTTCTGTCTACACAATGTACGTATCTCTATATTCTCAGGACATTTATGTGCCTTTCTCGGAGCCTCTTAAACGCTTCTATCTTATTTGCCTCCACAACAACCCCTGCCAGCGCATTCCAGGTACCCACTACTCTCTGTATAAAATGAATGACCTGTCTATTTCCTTTGAACACCCACACTTATCCTAAATCCATGCCCTTTGGTATGAGATATTTTGATCCCGGGAATAAAGATACAGGCTGTCCACACGACCTACCCCTGTCATAGAATATAAATTTCCATTAAGTCTCATCTCTGCCTCCGCTTCTCCAGAGAAAACAATCCAAGTTTGCCTAGTCTTTCCTCATAGCACATGCCCTCTAATCCAGGCAGGATCCTGGCGAACCGCTTCTGCACCCTCTCCAAAGCCTCCGCATCCTTCCTATATTGGGGCGACCAGAAGTAAATGCAACATTCCAGATGCGGCCTTATCAGAGTTTAATGAAGCTGTAACATAACTTGGCTGTTCTTGAACTCAGTGCCTCGACTAATTAAAACAAGCATACTATATGCCTTATTTACTACCATATGAACCTGTGAAGTCACTTTCAGGAAGCTGTGGACATGGACCCCAAGATCTATCTGTACACTTACACTGTAAAGGGTCTTACCAGGAACAGTGTACTGTCCCTTCCTATTTGGTCTCCCAAAGTGCAACACATCATATGTGGCCAAATGACACTCTATCTAACATTTTCTCCGCCAACTTCTGCAACTGATCCATATCACGTGATGCATTTTGGCAATATATATATATCCCAACAGGGATCCCTGCGGAACACCATTGGTCACATACTTCCAGCCAGAAGAAGTCGTATTAACTACTACATTCTGTATGCAATGGGCAAGCCAATTCTGAATCCAAACGGCCAAGCCACCATGGATCCCATGCATCCCAATCTTCTGTATGAGCCTCACATGAGAATACATGTAAATAACATCCACAGCTCCGCTGTTTTTCCACAGTTCCAGAAACACCTCTATCATATTTGCCTCCACAACCACCCCTGCTAACGCATTCCAGGCATCAACCACTCTCCGTATAAAAGAATGACCTGCATACCAACGTCGTCTCTTGCCTCTCTCAAAAACAAACCTGAAGAATATTCCTTCAGGCGCTTGGAGACATCCACGTTAATGTTCATTAAGGGACCAAACATTCTTTCCTCCTTCATCTCAAAATGCTCCAGCATGTTAACACATTCTTTATTGATCTCCCCCATCCTCCACTTCGACCTTGGTAAAAACTGTTGCAAAGTGCTTAATTATGCCTTAGGTCACATCTTGCGCCTTCAATCACGTGTCCCCTCCTTTATCCTGGTGTAGTCCAACCTTCTCCTTAGTTATCCTCTTTCACTTGATATATGCACAGAATGTCATGGGATTCTCATTAATCCCACTTGCCAATTACATTTCCTGCCCCCTCCCGCCTCTCCTAATTCCCTTCTTGAGTTCATTTCTTGTTTCTTTATAATCCTTAAGGACTCTTGTTGATTTTAGCTTCCTCAACCTTACACATGTTTCCGTTTTCTTCGTGACAAAATTCACCACCTCTCTCGACATTCAAGGTTGCTTTACCTTTCCATCCTTGTCCTTCCTTCTCAGTGGATGATACCTGTCTTGTTCTCTGTTCAGTTGGTCTTTAAGCACCCGCCACCTGTCTGGCGCAATATCAACTGTTCCGAACTAATTCTCTCTAGTTCTTGCCTAATACTCTTATTAATTGTCCTCCTCCAATTTAATACCTTCCAGCAATGTGCATGTTATCATTTTTCATTGCCATCCTAACACTTGCGGAGTTGTGATCACTGTTTTGTAAATGTTCTCCCACTGAACGGTGTGTCACTTGGTTAGGCTCATTTCCCAAGGTCCTTGTTCAATATGTCCCCTCCTTTCGCTGACCTATCTGCATACTTATTGTACACACCCTCGTGGAAGCACGAAACAGATTATGCTCCGTCTAAACCTCTTGTACGAAGGAGGTCCCAGTTCATATTGGGGAAGCTGAGGTCCCACGGCAACAACCATGTTGTTTTTGCTCCTTTACATAATCTGCATGCATATTGTATCCTTGATTACCTGTGGCTATTGGGGAGTGGGGTCTGTAGTATAATCCCATCAGAATGATTGCACCTTTTTTTGTTTGTGATCACTGTACATACAGATTCACTGGATGATTCCTGTAGTATGTCCCCTCCAATTAATAGTAATTCCCCTCACACCTTTACCGCCCTCTCTGCCTGTCGTGAATAATCTACATGCTGGAGCATTAAGCATCCAGTCCTGTCCCTCTTTCAACCATCCACTAGAATGGCCACAATATCTTCGTTCCATCTTCTTATCTGTGCTCTGCTTTTATCTCCGTGATAATTAATATCCTTCCCTTAAAATAAACACACTTCAACCCGTCCGTACCATCGTATCTATGACCATGCACCTGCCTATCCTTCCTTACAGACATACTTTAATGACAGATGCCTCTAGGGAGAAGGCGTTCATAGAAATTTCAGTCAGTGCTCCAAACGGCAGTGGTATTGTGAAGCAGGACGTAAATTGGGATGGCAACAGTTTTTTCTAACAGGCATGGATAATAATAAAACGAAACATCCACATGACAACTGACCAAACCAAATTTGAAGTTACAGTTTGCAGGACAATTTTCCGACGGTCTCTTTGGTTAATATCCGAAGAAAGAAACAAGAGAAAAAACTATTTTAAGTCTAATTCTGTGTAATAAGGGAAAGTTGACTGCGGATCTGGTTTTAAGTGGTCAACAGAGTAAAGTGAAACTAATATGGGAGGACTTATATAAAAAAACAACAAGAACTTGATTTCGTTTAATCTAACGCCAAGACCACAACTCTGAATATAGAAAGCTCGAAAGCATGAGTTGGATGTGGTTTGTCGGGTATGACATTGCAGAAGCAATGGCCCAACTAAAGAATTATTGGATAAAGAAAAAAATACGCATATCATGTTAGATTAAAAGAAAGCAGTAAAGTGGTCCAACAGTGGTGATAAACAGAAGATACTGGCGTCTCCAAGGTTGTTCTCAGATGTTCTTGGAGTATTAACTAACAAACAGCTTGAAATCAAAACTTTTGAATCTGAGCGTCAATAGCCATAGAATCATTACAGAGATGAGCAGTTAACTCTGAGTGCCAACCACATTCATCTTTCGCCGTTACTGCCCAAAGGGAATACCTTTAATATTATCAAATAGAACTAAGACTGATGACAGATGAAATTTCATATTTAGTAAAGAGCCCAGGCATTACTAGAGATGGGGAAACTAAACCGGAACGTTATCGTATGAAAAAAAAATGATAGTCAACTTCAGAATCTTTACGGATTTGCAAAGAAAAAAAGGAAATATTTAACTTAAATATCATGGGTTCCGTGCGGACTAAGAGAGGAGGAACTAAAAACTAGCATTCATTCTTTGAAAATAAATGTTCGCCTGATTGAGCATTTCCCGTGATTTATCCTCCAAGGTGGGTCAGAATCTTTGAAGCTGTCTTCTTGCAAGAACTGTGGAAGCAGTTTAACAAGTATATCAACTATATTTATTCGATGAACAGATACCTCAGGTAGACGGAAAACAAGAATTGAAATTACAACCAGATCAACCAAGTGATGGATCAGGCCTGAAGTTTTGTAAGGGTCAGGCAGCATCTGTGGAGGCAAATGGATAATCGAAGTTTCGGGGTCAAGACCCTGCTTCAAGACTAAAAGTGTAGTGTGTTGATAGCCAAGAGAAGAGCTGATGGGGGTTGAGGAGATGGAAGGCACATGTTGATCCAGGTGAGGTGGGGTATGATGGGCAGGTGGAGCCACGTAGAGGAAGAATGAGGGGAGTTTTCATACAAAGGCTGGGAGATGATTGGTGAAAACACATGAAGAGAAAAACGTGGGCGGATGGAAACAAGTTGGAGTGGGAAGTGTGGAGATAGCTTTGGTCTGGAAGCACTGGAAAGCTGCAGATTATTCAATCTTATAAGAAAAGTGATGAATGAACCAAGATAAGGGAGGGTTGCTGGGCAGATGGGAATAGTGGGTGGAGTGGAGAAAACAGGGGCCCCTGTGGCGAGATTATCTGGGTGATTGGCAGAGGGAGCCAGGTGTAAGAGGGCTAAGACACTGGCTAACATGGAACTGGGGCTTGGAAAGAAATGGCTGTGAGAAAGGCCGAGGATGGAGCAGGAGAAAGAAACCGAGGTGCAGCGGGTGATCTGATATCGGGAATTCACTGTTCATAGGGTCAGGTTGTCACGAGCCAGGCGGAATATGAAGTATTGTTCCTCCAGTGTCCGTTTGACCTCACCCTGACGTTGGAGAAGTCCGAGGACAAACATGTCGATGCTGCAAGCAGGTGTGACGTGGGGATAGGGAACGTAAAACTGCAGTTGCTTGAACATGAAGCTAACACAGAAAAAGCAGAAAGTCCTCGACAGGTCAGGCAGGATATGTGGAGAGAGAAACAGATGTTGAGTTCTCCCCCTTAGACCCCTGCCTAATCAGCGGCATTAGTTCGTTGATCCAGTTTCCCCTGTATATTCGCATTTTCATGTCGATTGGAACATTCCTTCCTCAGCTCGCCAACCCCCGTAAAAGTTTTATGTAACGACGCCATGTTGTGAGTAAAGCATTGATTTTCAAGCCACGGCGGCACTGCTGACACCCACCCCTCCCTCCAAATGCGTACAACAAATGCTGAAAAACATGACCAGATCCCGTTTCGGCGGGGATTTCTTTATTCAGTTCTTGAATCTTTCTGTCGTGTTAAGGGCAGCCGGTGTACTCGCTGTGCCGGCATTAGGGAATCGTTTTTTCACTGTTTCTGTGGAAATTGGAAATCCTACTTACTTCTTCTGACAACAGCTTTCAATGTCCCAGTTAATGTTTTCCAGCGGTCACAGAGGACATACACGTGTGTCCCAGGCATCAGTCATCCAATGGGTTGGAATAGAATTCTACCAGTGCAACAATTACACCATCAGCACTTAGTTCCGTCGGGAAATGTCCTTATTAATCAAATTAGTTTTGCTGCTTTCGATGAAATTATCAGCCCCCTGACTGCTAAACACGTCTCTTCATGGATTCATGACACGTGTACCAAACCAAGGAATCTTAAGCCAAGTCACACGTTATCTACATAGCCTCCCATTTAATGTAAAGAGATACTTCACTCCATTCCTCAGCTCCTCCCTGAATTTCCTCTGCGTCAGTGTATAGATGCAGGTGTTCGTGCAGGTACAGAGGAATTGCATCATGAACGCAAATTGTTGCAGGATATATATCGGGGTATTCAATACTTGTTCGTGTGAAAATAATTTTGTACTTGCCAATTCATGGAGTGTATTACATAGAGCAACCATAGTAAGATGAAATTGGCTGATAAGGCGAACAATAAAATCATTGACTTCCTCCGGTTCTCCACCTCTGGATCCTTCTGATTTTCAGTGCTGTTTCGCAGTCACCGGCGTACTCTGTTTGCCGCTATAATATGCCTGACAGTTAAAGCATTAAACAATAGAATTAAACATATTGGTCATAATGGCGTTAAGATACTGTCAAGTAACTCGTAAGATTTCCAAGCAGATGATGTAAGGTATTCAGATGTTAAGACGCAGCGCCATGGAGCATTGTCAATTATCATGTAAGGCTCCACTGCAAAGTAAAATGGGACACACCTCGCGCAGCTCACAGTAGCGACAATCCCTATAACTACTGTTGCTGTTCTCTTGGTGCAGTATCGATCACGCAGCGTATAGCAACAAATTGCAACAAAGCGATCGAAAGTAAAACTGACTGTGAGCCAAACGGAACAGTCCAAGCTGGCAACTCTCAGTACAAGTGTCAGAGCGCATATTGGCGTAATAACCAAGAAATCAGCATAACTATAAATAAAACTAGTCTGCTCCACCATGCCAACAACGACTACCACCATTAGATCTGCTGCTGCCATTACCACCAAGTAACGGGTGATGCATTTGGAAAGTCCACACTTTCCCCGAGACAGGATCACAATGGCTATTAAATTAACTGCAAGAATAAAAAGAAAAAAAGGTAAGTTCCAAGAGAGTCAAGCCTGATCATTTACTTGACCTAAATGCACAAGAATCCGCTGTACGTTTCACTGTAAAGTCCAAAATGGATCCCAATCTTCTGATCCTATGCCAAGGTCAGCCTGTCTTAGAATAGGAGAGTCGATATCCAGTTCGACCGATCTCCCCCTGCTGTACAACGGCATACCGGACTCATTCTTGCACGACAGCTTCCCAACATAAATAAACCAAGCTGCAGGTGCTGGAAATCTGGATTAGAAACAGAAAACTCTAGGAACGTTTGGCATGTCGAACATCGTCTGTGCGAAAAGAAATAGGGTTACCGTTTCAGCTCAAAGATACTTCGTCGGAAACCAAACCTGAAACGTTAACTATTAGAACCATAGAACCATAGAAAAACTACAGCACAGAAAACAGGCCAATTGGCCCTTCTAGTGTGTGACGAAACATTATTCTGCTAGTCCCTATTACTTGCCCCCTGCCCATACCCCTCCAGACCTCTCTCGTCCATGTATCTATCCAATTTTTTCTTAAAAGTTAAGAGCGATCCCGCATTTACCACATGAGATGGCAGCCCATTCCACACTCCCACCACTCTTTGAGTGAAGAAGTTCCCCCTAAACCTTTCCCCTTTCACCCTAAAGCCAGGTCCTCTCGTACTTACCTCTCCTAATCTAGGTGGAAAGAACCTACTTCCATTAACCCTGTCGATGCCCTTCATCATTTTATAAATCTCTATCATATCTCCCCTAATTCTTCTCCGCTCCAAGGAATAAATTCCTAACATGCTCAATCTTTCCTTATAACTCAACTGCTGAAGACCCGACAACATTCTTGTAAATCACCTGTGCACTCTTTCAATCTTACAGTTCGGCGACCAGAACTGCACACAATATTCTAAATTTGGTCTCACCAATGACTTATACAACCTCACCAAAACATTCCAACTCCTATACTCAATACTTTGATTTCTAAATGCCAGGATGCCAAAAGCCTTTTTCGCAAGCCTGTCTACCTGTGACTACTTCCAAGGAATTATGTATCTGAACTCCCAGATCCCTTTGTTCCTCCGTACTCCTCAGTGCCCTAGCATTTACTGTTCTCTTTCCACAGATGTTGTCCGACGTGCCGTGTATTTTCAGTATATTTTGTTCTGGTTTATTTTAGCAGTCTACAATGGAGTCAGTGAAGACCACGATATACGCTCTTCGAGACTTGTTCCATCACTAGAACTAAAAGTGCTGAAGGGAGCTTTGATAGTGGTTTTAAAAATGAATCGAGAGGCTGCTTTTGCGTAACTTACTTGGCTAGTGGAACCACGTTTTAAAAGTAAAGTTGGCAAAAGAACGCCAATGAGAAACTGAGCAGTTTGTTCACGTTTGTACTGAATGTGAAGAGGCATTCAGAGAGATATTAAAAAAAAGTTGTAATTCGCTGTCCTGTAATAGAAGTGACCTATGTTTCGGAAATAAACTGGAAAGATCTGAAGAAAACATGAGAGGATGATGATGTTTTTCTCTTTGCTACAGTAAAATTCCAGATTTTCTTTGGCAAATCAGGCCTCGCCAACACATACCAGTCATCCTTAGGAAAGGCAAGCAACGTAAAATACTGACAACTGTGTTGATATTTGCACTAAATTAATTGAAGAAATTGACAAAATAATTGCACGTCAAAATGATGAGTAATACCTAAAAGTAAAACAAAAATATTTTTGAAACCTGTACAATCTGTAAACACATATCAGGGGAGGCACAACATGAGTGGGGTATCAAAGCGGCTATTATACAGTGTAGCAGGTACAGAAAGAAGACGGAACAATAAAACAGAACAATAGCCAGCTCCAGTATCTTACCAAGGATACCAACCGCTGCAAGGATCGGATAGTAAATGCTCACTATGTAGTAAATTGCTGGATATCGCATTTTCGTGTGAAGCAACGATAAATTGTACAGAAAGTTCCAACTACCCATATGTAAAATTGTCACGTTTAAAGAGCTCATAAACAACAGAGAAAAAGCCCCGAGAGCTTATTAGTCTGACAACCTCCTCATCAACATCAGGCACAACTCACTGAACAATTACTCTGAACAATTTTTTACTCATTGTGTCACTGTAGAACGAATTTACTTCCTCCAGGAATAATACAAGCAATGAGTTGAATATTGTTTGTTTATCTTTTCTAAGGAGAATGTTGTAAATTCTATTTCAGTGACAAGATTCTAGTTGCTTACATTGGACCTTCCTTGGGATGATTATTATTATTAATAACGTTGACAATCAGCTTCATGTAAGTATAATTTTCACATTAGGCACATGGTCTTGTAAAGATAAGAAGTGAGTTTAGTTTGCCATGTGGAATAAGGAACACATATTCCTGGAAGTGTAAGAGTCATTCCTCCTTTTTGGCTTTTGGGTATTTTTGTTGCGAGGAGAAACAATCACAGCAGATGAGAAATAAATTATATTTACTGCATTCGTTTACTTCTAATGATAACAACACATCTAAATCGAGTTTGGAATGGGTGAGTATTCCCTCCTCCATCCACTCCCAGCACACACAAGGAGTCAGTATTTACGAAACCAGCTGGGCTGTGGAGGGATCTTTCTTACACAGAAATGAACCATTTGGCACGAAGCCCCAGGACCTCTTCCTCTGGTTCGGTGCAGTCTCTTGTCATCTTTCTTTTAATTTTAAGATATTAATCACCATGAATTCTGCAATTTTACCAAGGTCCTGATTCCAGCACGATATGTGTTTGACCATTTGCTGTCGGAAAGAAATTAGAAACTCAAAACGGCGACCTTTCCGCGGATTCTCATGTCCACCTGTTTTTCCGTACGAAGTAGTGGTGATATTTTCTTGATTCACACTCAGGTGTTTCGTATTTGATGTCATCAATCTAACCATCCAAATAAGTTGACAACTACCGAAACAAGTACCATAAATGACAAAATATTCTCGCCCTTTTCCTGTGTTGGGGATATCACGATCCCTGATAAGTTCCGCACGAAAACACACTGCCAGGGACAAACCCTCGTTGTCTCCGGTGAGCAATCACATCCTGCCGACGAACTTATCACTGCGTCTCACAAAGTTGAAACACCTCAGCACCTTTGCTGCATTCGC